>NC_066583.1:425283519-426015737 GCF_024323335.1 Lathyrus oleraceus
TTGCGTAATTAGAGCAATTATCCAAGAGATATATCACCGGTTACTGGGTGGTATACTAAAAAATTAAGGAATGTCAATATCGAATTTTGTATAAAGATAACCAACAAGGAGGGAATTACATCTACCGGTATGAGGGTAGAGAACCACAAAAGAGAGTACCCGTCATCGGTTAGGATGAACAACAATCAAGGTTTAACTCTGCACGGGGACAAAATGGGGTTTACAACTACTGGTTACTGGATAGTAGACCACAGAAATATGACTTACAACTACCGGTATAAGGGTAGAGAACCACAGACTCCGCCGGGATAATAATTACTAATTATTGAGCGATTATTCATTTACCATAGGGAAACAGGAAAAGAGTCTCAAGAGACCGATCTAGGATCAAACTAGATAGGCATACCAAATCAAGACTTGTCCCGATGAGAATATAACTTAATGGGGAAAACCATCCCAGTATATGTGTTGGGAAGGAACAAAAACAATCAACATCCACGAGGATATAACCCGTGGGGAATATGGAAGAAAGGATAGACGCTTTCTGCTTATGGAGCTGACTCTATATGGAGAGATCAGACACACACGTCTGCTTGGGGAAGTGTATCACCAAATAGCAGGAGACAACAAACAACGATATTGGCAAAGAATGCAACATGAATACCTGAATGTTATAATTATGCATGAATATGCGTGGTTTATGTATGATGTATGCTGACAGACAGACATATCTAACACAACCAGGTCCAGGAATCAACCACCCGGTACTACATCTCAAGAGAGAAAGCCAAGTTCACCGGAGAGTATCCAATCTGCTGGGGATCAGAGATACCAGGAAGCAAAGAACTCTGCAGGGGACGAATCATCAATCATTCCAGCTGGGGACGAGAGTTATCACAGACAAGGTCCACCACACCAACAACTCTACTGGGGAATCTATCCGAGGAGATAAAGGATTTATCGGGATCAACCACCAAATACCGCTCTTGCCCAAAGAGATCCAAGTTGCTGAGGAAGAAAGATTGCTACTCTGCTGAAGGGAAGAGAGGTGACTCTCAACAAGCAATCCACTTGGTAGGATAAACCACAAGAGGTTTCAGAGGGAGGAGATACAGTCATGCCAGGAATATGGACAAATGTCTTACCCTGTTGGAGATCATACCACCCTTGGGAGAGCACTGAGGATCTCCTAAGTATCTTTTCGTCATTGTGAATGTTCACTTTGTTTAAAAACAAATTATAAAAAATTTGATCGTTTAAAACAATGATATTTTCTTAATCAAAACATGCAAAACATTTGTTGAATAGAAACAGATAAGAGTGCTAATAATTCGATAAAAGCTCAAAATTATTTGATGGAATGGTGGTCTGCGGATGGCAAGACTCCATAGATCTTTACAAATTTGAAATTGGTGATATATATTGGAAAAGGGCTACATTGAACATAATGACCATTTCTCCACCAATTCTGAATCTGATGTATTTGAAGCTTTGGCTGATAATGAGCAAGGATCTCTGACGGACGACAGTTGTAGAACAAAGTCTTGTCAGGATGCAGTTACTTGCCAAATCCCTAATTTTTGCCTAGATTTCCCCAGAATGAGGTACTCAATCTAGCGGGATACCTATATTCATTTTTCATGTCTCTAACTTTTGCATGGATCGCCCTTTCGGGTTTTCAATCCACCGAGATGCTCATTTTTGCCTAAGCCGCCCTTTCGGGTTTTCAACTTAGCGAGCTATTCAGTTTTTTTTTTTTTTTTTTAGGCGAAGTATTTCTTGACTGCATCTGAATTCACAGGACGAGTGAAATCCTCCCCATTCATAGTTGTAAGTATCAAAGCACCGCCTGAAAAGGCTCTCTTAACAACATACGGACCCTCATAGTTCGGAGTCCACTTGCCCCTGGAATCGGGCGCGAAAGATAAAACTTTCTTGAGCACGAGGTCACCTTCTCAGAATACACGAGGCTTGACCTTCTTATCAAAAGCTTTCTCAATCCTCTGCTGATATAACTAACCGTGGCACATGGAAGTCAATCTCTTTTCTTCTATCAAGTTCAGCTGATCATAACGACTCTGAACCCATTCAGCATCAGTCAACTTGGCTTCCATCAAGACCCTCATTGACGGGATCTCCACCTCTACAGGGAGTACGGCCTCCGATCTTGATTTAGCGATCATATCATCAACGTATACCTCAATCTCCTTATGCATCATGTCATGGAACAAGGTAGTCATAGCTCGTTGATACGTGGCTCTGGTGTTCTTCAAACCGAAGGGCATCACTCGATAATAGAATGTTCCCCAAGGTGTGATGAATGTTGTCTTCTCCATATCCTCGGGTGCCATTTTAATCTGATTATATCCGTAAAATCCATCCATAAATGAGAAGACTTTGAATTTAGCTGTATTATCTACCAACATATCAATGTGTGGTAGGGGGAAATCATCTTTTGGACTAGCTTTATTCAAGTCTCTATAGTCCACACACATCCGGACTTTTCCATCTTTCTTAGGCACGGGCACAATATTGGCCACCCATTGAGGATATGTAGAAGTCACCAGGAACCCCGCATCAATTTGCTTCTGAACTTCTTCTTTGATCTTCACTGCCATATCAGGATGAGTTCTTCTGAGCTTCTGCTTTACAGGCATGCACTCAGGCTTTAGAGGTAGGAAATGTTGCACAATATCAGTATCTAGACCAGGCATGTCTCCATATGACCAGGCAAAGACGTCAACATATTCTCGTAGCAACTTAATCAACCCCTTCTTAACAGATTCTTCCAGAAGTGCCCCAATCTTTACCTCTCGCAAACAATCTTCATACCCCAAGTTGACTGTTTCCAGATTCTCAAGATGCGGCTGAATGATCTTCTCTTCATGCTCACGTAGCCGGGTAATCTCGTCAGGAATCTCTTCAACATCATCTTCCTCTGCCTCAAATGCAGGGAATTCAAAATTGGGAGATGGTGTTGGGTCATTATGTTCAATGGGTTTAGAAATCAACCTGCATAATGATTTTGGATATGAAAAGCTTTAGAATTCAAACAAGGCAAATCATTATGCAGATGAAAAGATTGATTTTATTCTTATTTAGGGTTTTATGTGATCACCAATTTCATGCAAAAACAAAAAGGGAAAATAAATGGGAAAAACAAACATTTAACATGAATTTATTGAATGAAAATATCATTGTGTTTATGCGCCAACAATGTCATCACTCCTCCTTTTGGCATGGGAGAAGGGTTTTTAAACAAAGTGATCATTACGTTGACTTATGGACAACTGTTGGAATATCCACAGCGACCCAATTGTTGCAGACCCCTCCAGGGATGATGAAATTGCCAGAATCCTTTGTATCTTCTTCTAAGACGGTAGCAGCCTCCTCGTCTAGACTAGTGTGGATAAAACCTCCACTCTTGAATAAACCTTACTTGTTGAAAGTACTAGAAGAAAAACCTATGCCAGCCCGGGATTCGTTGTCTTCTAACTCAATCATTTTTCCTAAACCAGTGGTTGCACCATGCTCAATGGCCAACTTTGCATCTTTGTAGGAAGCAAATGAAGGAGTTCTCTTCTCAATAGGCTCAGCTATAGATAAAGCTTGGAAAGGAGTTCCAATTTCAACCTCAGCGTCTATATAAGAGAAGGAAGACAAATGGCTAACCAGGAGAGCCCTTTCTCCCCTACCACCACCAGCTTCTTGTTTTTCACGAATTTCAATTTCTGGTGTAGGGTGGATGTTACAGCGCCTGCTTCGTGAATCCATGGTCTTGAAATATTGGCTCTAGTGTAGTACTGGTGAGTCAGCTTGTCTTCAAAAAAAATGAAGGACACTGAGTTAGACCACAGGGCAAGGGACCGGAAACCAAAACCTGTTTATGCATATGATGCATGCAATGCTTGTGCATATGATTTGTTTTTTATTTCAAAGGAACTTTAGAGTTTTATTTGCAAATTCTGGAAATATTAAGCATTTTATCACGTATGGAAATATCTCATTAAATAATATCAGGGAAAAGAAGTGCAGCATCGTCAATCATATACAAGAGAAAAGGAAAATAATCATCCTATGGATCCCTAGAAACAATTATCTAAAGCTCGGGACACAGGAAGATAAGATGCGCGAAGCCTCTTCACCTCCCTCTCGTAGGCTGCCTCCATATCGGCCTTCTCTTTGGCGAGTCGATCATACTTCCTCTTCCAGAACTTAGAAGACTGAGGAAGTAGAGAAGTCCATACATCCTCAGGGTCATCAATAACCTGATGCTCAAGAAACTCAATCAACGCATCCTTCTCCTTAATCTGCTGAGGCAACTCTTCACATTCACGGATCCAGGCACGTGAACGGTCTTCGTCTCTCAACTCCTCTACTCCTTGATTAGGAAGGGTTGAAGGCCCAGCCATAATCATAGGTGTAGGTCTCGGATACTTAGACGCCCTCTTCCTAACCCAAACAGTGTAAGGCTCCAAAGCGATGCAATTCTTAGGACCCAACTCTTTCCTTCCTTTCCTATGAATCTTGCGCCAAGTGCGGACCATCCTAGCTTTCAAGCCTTGGGGATCTTTACCATCCTGAAAGAATACACCCTCTAACAGAATGTTATTGGGTTTATCCTTTAAGGGGAACCCAAGTTGTCGACGTGCCAAAACAGGATTGTAGTTAATCCCACCACATGTACCAAGAAGAGGTACATTGGAGAATTCGCCACAAGAGTCAATAATCTGCACACCATCATACACACGGTTATACTAAGAGATATCATCATTAGTGAGAGACATGAGTCTCGTAGACCACCGTAGACATTCCTTGTTCTCCTTGAAAGCGACCGTCTGAGGTAAGTGAGAAATAAACCACTTATACAACAGAGGCAAACAACACACAATGGCGCCACCACCATTTGCATTCCTCATATGCAAAGAGAAGTAGGTATCGCCCAACAGAGTCAGAACGGGATTAAGAGTAGAGAAGATCCTAATAGCATTCACATCCACAAACTTGTCGATGTTGGGGAACAATATCAATCCATAGATGAGAAGTACAAATATGGATTCAAAGGCATCCTCACTCATGGCCTTCCCATATATAGTAGCTTGAGCAATGAGGAACTCAGAAGGGAGACCTTGAATTCCACCTTTGGTAGTCATATGAGCACCAACCAGAGATTCATCTATGTGTAACATGTCAGCTATCTCTTGAGAAGTGGGAACCCTTTCCAAGCCACTGAACGACACCTGATCCAGAATAGGTATACCCACAAGATAAGCATACTCCTCAAGGGTAGGCAAAAGCTGGAAATCCGGAAACGTGAAGCAACGGTACAAGGGATCATAAAACTGCACCAATACACTCATCAATCCTTCATCCACCTGAGTGGTCAGAAGAGGAAGAAGCTTCCCGAAACGAGCCTTGAAACCCAAGGGATCTAATTGCCTGAAGCTGTACTTCTTTGTATTCCTTCTTTGTCTTTCCATGTCTGAAAATTTTGCAAATAAACCCCCTTAAGTTCCTTGAAAATTTTCTTATTATTTTGATGATATGAATGCAAATGGGTGCATGAATGCATGGATGCAACAATCACACTCAAGGATTAAGCAAAGCACACCAAACAAAGATCATGGGATGGATCTTGTTATCCTTAATATCAACCATCCATTTTGGTGGATTATGGTTTACACCTTATCAACACCCAAGTTCCATTGATATATTCAGGATACCTGAACGGATCAACCATGAATCAAGGGTTTGTTGTAAGTCACGAGCATGGAGTTACGTTAAGAACCACCCAAAAGGGAGTGTACTAAGGTTTAAACCTGCCAAACATGTTCTACAAAAGGTTCCCATAGTCATCATCCCATCTTTTGGATATTATCGGAGAAACGACTACTCGTATTCCAAAATTATTCTCAAGAGAGACTCTTATGAGTGTAGTATCGCGTAACAATCGTATCAAATCTTACACTTGAACGACTTTCGCACTACATCCTACGAATAGGCCAAGATGGGTTTGGTAAACTAAGATCCTTGGCTTCTAAGCTCTATATTGGAAAAAGTAATGTCTAACCACAACTTACTTGTGTGACATTATTGATCCCAACATAACCTCCACCAAGTGAATGGACTTGCAAGTCAACTTGCTAAGGAATAACTCCACACAAGTCGACAAGACTATGCCATTCTCCTATCCTAAGTGCACTCGAGTTCGGGTATAGAACTCATCTCACAAAGATCACCAAGCATACAAGGAATTAATATCAAGCAAATCAATCATTACAAACAATACAGTAATCCCAAATTGCACAAAAATATGTCACACAAAATAATATACAATACAATACAACAAATATGAAAAGTAGGCAAAACCCACTAGGATTTATTTATTCCCCAGCAGAGTCACCATTTTTCTGTAGCGGGGTATTCGTTACCATTAGAGATATTGACTAAATCCAAGGTAAATCATACAAGTCGAGTCGCCACCGCACTTCTATTTATCCAAAGGAATGGTTAGAAAGCGAACAAAAACCTAAAAGTTTTATCGAATCAAAAACTAGTAAAAATGTCAGAGATCTGGGTAAGGGGGTTGGTTATGCAATGGGAAGGTGTTAGGCACCCAAAGCATCCTAGGTACTCCTAGGGAGCCCTTTTCACATTTGTTGTAAGGTTGTTGTTATTTTTTTGTTGTGAAAATTTATTTGTGCAAACATGAGTGAAGGGATGAGAAAAGAATATACAAATTTATTTACATTTTGTGTTTGAATGGATGAACCCATTGCCTACGTACCATCTTAAAAAAGATTAGGATCAAAACCTCGTAGTTCGGGGTAAAAAAATTCAAAAAAAAGTTGGTGAATTGATTGGTTCAAAAACCTTAAGGTCTTTTGTTATCAAAGGGAGAAAACTCAACCTAAAACCACACAATCCACCATGTGAGGATAACTTCAACATGCTAGTGAGGGGTTAACCCTATAATAAGCATGGAAGACTCATTGTCCATCACTAAGGATAAAGGTGAGTATTATATCTACCTCAAGGATAACTCAAACCTAATAGCTAATGGTTATAAAAAAAGGTTTGATTGAGAAGGTGGCCATTGAAACCACAAAAAGTATTTGAATGAGTTATATTTACCAATTAAAAGTATTTACAAAAATATGGTTAAAGTGGATTAAAAGGTTCAATTCAGAATAAGTGTTATGAAAAATAAGTTTTGAAAATCAAAAGCATAAGGCTTAGGTTTCTAATGTTGAAAACAAAAGTTATTATTTGCACAAAAAGTTTTGGCTTGGGTTAGAATGGGGAAAAAAAGGGTTAAATTCCTAAACATACAAGAGATAAGGGAAAAGAAAATAAAACCACATTAGGAGTTCCCCTCTTGAGATCATATTGATGATCCAAGTAGCTCCCATCCTTTGGAATAAGCAGTCACAAACAAATATCTCAAGCCATTAAGCACAGGTAATCGGAATAAACCTCCAGGGGGTATCCCACAAATAAAGTGGAACACCAGGCCATCTCTGCAAGAGTCATGTGAGCCCTCACAAAAAACTCAACAAACAGGTTAGAGAAACAAGATAGGGTAATCAAGAGTTGCCCCCAAATCAAAATGTAACCACATGAATCATGTCATTAAAATTCACAAAAGAAAAAGCTCACAAAAAGCAACCAAGGGTAGGAGGCCTAAACCTCTTGTCAAATACATACATTAAAAGGGTATCAAAAAATTTCAGGTTGAAAGTATAAAGTAGTGGAAATAGGGCATACCTGATTGGGGAGGATCGATTGAAATTGAGTTGCACATGTGAGGTTGCAGAGCAATCTGAGGGTTTGCCTCTGGAGGTTGCTCTGAACTCTGTCAGCTCTTCTCTCACTTTCTTTTTCCTGCCAGGGTAATAGGAATGGCATCCTTTTGTTTAACTGAAACTCTGAATTTATAACCTGGTTTTTGTGGACCTGTGGGCTCAAATGAGAGAGGCCCAAGTCCAATTTTTTTTATTTTATTATATTTTATTTATTTATTTATTTAATTAATTTATTTATTTATTTATTTTTTTCGTTTTTTTTTTCGTTTTTTTTTTCGTCTTTTTTTATTTTTATTTTTTTTTAATAAACAAAAGTAAGAGAAACAATGATGTATAATTCAAGCATGCTTGGTGATCTCAAACCAATCACAAGGAATCCCACTCAAAGGCAAAGGGAACCAAGATGCTCATGATCCTTGAGGCTATGCAAATGCAATGTTATGATGCCATGAGGGATCTTAGGGTCAAAATTGGGGTCTTACAATTTGGGCAGGCTACCAGGACTCTCTTGAATCTCTTGTAGGCGTCTCCCAAAGTTTCCCCTTCCTTCTGCTTAAAATTCAGAATTTCATACCTCTTCCGCAGAAATACCGATGCTGGAAAATACTCATTCAGGAAGGCTTTTTCCATTTCTTCCAAACATGCGATGCTACCGGCAGGTAAAGAATAAAACCATTCTTTAGCTTCTTCCGCTAAGGTAAACAGGAACATTCTCAACTTCTTGGCTTCTTCAGTGTGACCATCAATTTTCAGAGTGTTGCTCATGGTCAGAAACCTCTGCAAATGCTTGTTTGCATCTTCATTCACATTTCTAGTAAAATACTTCCTTTCAAACTGATTAATGGTACTCAGGAGCAGTTGGAAATTAGCCATGTTCACTGGTTGGTTGACAATAGTTAATCTTTCAGTTTATGCATTTGCACCTCCGTAGTCTCCCAACAGTCTTTCTGGTGGCGGTGGAACATCAGCCATAGTTTCGATCTCTCTATCAGAACCTGAATCTGAATGGATGGAAAGTTGTTCTTCGTCTGATTCCAATCTGGATAATCGAGCTTGTCTGAGTCTTGCCCGCAAGGTTCTCTCGATTTCTGTGTCAAAAGGAAAATCAGCTGAGGCCTTACCCCGCATACAAATATCAGACAAAGATCAGTTGATATAATCGAAATAAAATATTCAAAATAACGGAAAATAAATTTTAGTTGCAGAGCAACAAAATTTCAATTGAGATAATTTTAAACTTATATTTGGCAATCCCCGGCAACGGCGCCAAAAATTTGACCGGGAAAAATAGCAAGTGTACTATTTTGCCGATGTAGTAATAAGAGGGATGTTTCCCAAAGATCGATCTCGAGGATTGCGCAATAATATATGAGTAAACAGTCACTCAATTGAACAAAAATAATAGTTTTGGTTTTGTAAAATTCACTGTAAGGAAAAATAAAACAAATAAATATTTTCACAGATTATAATGATATGCCAAGGATGGTGTGTGAAAATTTCCTATAATGGCCCTTGAGTGTATATCTCCTTAATAATGAGAATTGTTTCAATTACCGGATCTTAAGATTGTTTCCCTCTAAGACCTCGGAGGGAAACCTTTGGTATTCAATCTAACCTCTATGTCCTTAGTTGATTATGATGAAACCAAATCATTTTAATTAACGAAAATAAACTGATAACAAAGAGATTTTAGTGCTTGGTTTCACAACACAAACAACTCTTGGTTCATAAGCATACAAAAGATGGAGCTCAAAGAGATAATGTATTTGGCTCAAAGATGGGGTATATCACATGGAGTAAATGAAGGTAGAATTATGAATACATCATGGATATGGATGGGTAGAAATAAATAAATATGCTCGCGGAGGATTTGAACCCTGGTGCCTATGTATCCTAATCGGGCAATGAGAAAGTCAGAGCATTCGTAGTTCTTTGAACCACGAAAATAAAGAAAGGATTGATAAGATTTCCCAGAGGCGAAGCAAATTACTTAACAAGCAAGGGTGTGGCATTAACCAATGATGGTAATTAACCACAAGGTATTTATGAAAGCATGGTCTAAACCAAGGATGCTACCCGAGTCTGAGACTCCCTAGGGTATGAAAGGATATTGCCAGAGTCTGCACCTCACAAGGCAGAAAGAGATATACAGGCAGAGTCTGAACTCCATAGGGCAAGATAGATGAATGCCATATTCTGAACTAATACAAGGGAAAGAAACAGATTTCCAGAGTCTGAAACTCAATAAGGGTAAAGGAATAAGATGCCAAAATCTAAACACCAAAACAAATATCAAAGGTTGCTAGAGTCTGCACTCCATGGGCAAGATGTAAAATGTGCCATAGTCTGAACCATACAAGGAAGAGGAAATGATATGGATTCCAGAGTATGAACTCAATAAAGGCAAAAGAGTATGATGCTAAAATATGAACTGTAAGGCAATGAAAGATATAGCCATATGTAAGACCCCAATTTTGATCCTAAGATCCCTCATGCAATTTCATCATATGCATTAGCAATTGGATCATACCTTGGCATCCTCCTTACCCCTCTTTCATTGGGTTTGTTTTGGGAGAGATCACCAAGCACCATGTGATTGTATCATACTTGTATCTTATCATTTTACTAGCCAAAATACCAAAAATATGTCTTTGTATTTTCCTAACTCTTTTGTAGGTAGGGCATGATCACCATTGATCTATCAAGTTCATATCTAGGGTTTGAGACCCTCATGACAAAGAGAACAACCATGAATTGATCCAAGAATGGTTATGAACATCATATATGAGTTCCATTGATCTCTACATGTCCTATTGATCAAGTTTTCTTCAAGAGTTTGAGGGTGATTTGCCTTGGAAACCCTAGTTTGACTAGGTATCTTGAGTAACTTCTCCAACAAGCTATCTCACCAATTGATCAAATTTATCAAGGGACACTTCAAAGTTCATAATCTTATGCATATATGATCTACCATGATCCAAGAAAGTCAAGATAATTGAAGGTTAGCAAGTTGGTTGATGGTGGTTGGCCAGATGAATTCATCTGATCAGAACTGAGTCTCCCTATACCCTATCTCCTACCATTTTCACCATATGAAAATGATTCCAAGAGAAAAGTTACCCTAAATGAAATTCAAAACAACTTTCATGTTGAGACCTAGAGCTATTTTTTCTTGGAAAATCATCTTCTATGTTAAAACATTATAGGTCATTTTGTTTAAACCCTAATTTGAAAGTCAAATTCCCAAGGCCATAACTTGCTCAATTTTTATGAGATGAAAGATTTCCAAGTTGCACAATCAAATTCAGGATTTAATTCAACTTTTATGTTTGGAGTGGAAGCAAATTCAACCTTTATGAGCATGTGGTATGAGGATACATTATAGGTCATTTTTGACTTGTACCATTGAACAAGTGATTTTCCAAACTTCAAAAATGCATAACTCTATCATTAGAAATCCAAATGACATGAAATTTGTGACCATTTTTAAGGTCTTTGAAAGAGCTACAAATTTTATGAAGACACTTTTCTCATTTGAAGCTTACATAAAAAGTTAAGTAAGGTGGAATATTGAGACATATGGCTTGACACTTAGAAAAATTTTCAACATGTTGAAATTTCCAAACTTCCACCTCAAAATTCACCATTATCCAAGCTCCAAATGAAAAAGTGTTCAACATCAAACTTGTTCCCCTTGATCCAATATTTCCAAAGAACCGAAGTTCATGCATTTTGGATGAAGTTTGCTAGGGCTGCACATGGCTTTAACATAGCTGCATCATTGGAGGAAATCAAATGTACAAACTTCATTTCACATTGTCTTGCCAATCAAGCTTCATTCAGACTTCAACATGATTGATTTTAGATCTTAATGCATTGCCTCATGGGCCTGTACATGCTCATGCTCTCATGCCATTCACATTGCTAAATTTGGACAAAACTTCAAGTGTGCAAATATCACTCCCTCATGCTATAAATACAGGACCTCTGTGCTCAATTCAAACACACCTTACGCGCCAACTTTGCCCCCCAATTCAAACCCTCTCATTCTAAAGGAAAACCTGAGAATTTTAAATTTGAAAATTGAGTTTGAATCTCAATTGTTGGAGATTCAAAAACTCCAGGATCCAAAGCCTTGCACCCTTGCTAATCACTTCCTACAAGCTTCTCAAGTGTGATCAGATCGTGTTTGAAGCAAGCAACTTCAAGTTCTGCATAACATTGAAGGTAATTTTCTGAAAACTTATTCTCTTCGATTCTCACTCAATTCTTATCAATTCTCTTGGATCTTTGGTTGTCTGAAGTCCTACCAATGCAGGCAAGAAGATTGAGTTGCTTAGAGGTCAAATCGAAGCAACTTAGTTGACACACCTCAAAATTCAATTTCTCATATCTTTATATATATATGGAGTTAGTTAAAATTGAGGTCAGATTCGTGCTCTACGCCATTTTTTTCTTTCAGATCATGTCCTCCTTTTTCATTTATGTGATGGTGATGACTGAACCAGTCCGGTGAGCCTCGCCTGAGAAGGTGACCAGAGTTTCAGCATCGGTGGTGTGGTGGACAGGTTCGAAGCCACATGATCAATTCAAATTGTTTTAATCTCATGCCTTGGTTTTGATTACCATCCCTGTGGCGCATTGACTCAAGTTCATGGTGGAACGTGCGCACTGATCTACTTGATCTGCCACCTCAATTAATGAGGCAGATCAAGTGGTCCACGTTTTTTTTGATTTTTTTTGATTTTTTTTTATTCCTTTTATTTTCTTTAATTCCTATTAATTTTAATATTGATCGAAAAAATATGTCAGTTTCACCAAAAATTTCAAATAATTTCCTCTTTCATATTTCGAATTAAAATTATTTTTTGGATCATTATTAATATTTTTCATGATTTAATTGATTTTGTGAATATTTTTAATTATTTAAAAATACTTTTAAGTCTTTAAAAATTCTGAAATTTTTTCTCCAAGTTCCTTTGACCTTGTTTGATCTATGATAAATCTCATGGCCATTTCTTTGGTGTTTTGATGAGGTTTTAGGAATTAGACAAACCATATTTAATTTAAATATATTATTTTAGTATTTTTAATTTGAATAAATGCCAATTAATTGTGTTGACCTATTGTGATGACTTGTATGAGTTTGACTCTTGTTATTGGGCCTTGGTCAAGGTTGATTTGACTTTGTCAAGTTAATATCATTGGATTTAGGGGATTGATGGAATGTACATTCCATCTCCCAAAATGAATGGATGATATTAATTTGGTAAAAGTCCTCCTTTGACCAATTTGAGTTTTGATCCATTCCCCTCCCTCTTCATCTCATTCTCATTCTTTATGCATTCATCTCATTTGGCCCATGATATCTCTAAGTCTTAAGGCTAGTTAATTGCAAAATCAACATAAGTATGGATTATATTAGGTCACCCCTTTTGCATATTCTTTTTGTGTGTGGTATGTTTCATGAGCATGGTCTATTATACTATGTCTCTAACATGCATTAACACCAAAATTCTAGTGCTTGACCTCAAATAGTTGTGACTTCTACATAAGTCTAATTACGATTGCTTAACATAGCGCTAAATTTGTGACACAAAAAGGCATAGCATTCTAGTTAGTGAGATTGTAAGTCTCCCCTCTTTCATGGTATTGTGTGGAAACTTGGCCTTTTTTCCTTCCTTTGGAAGATGTCTTGGTTCAAGGATCCATGCTTGTGATAAGTGGGTTAAGTTTTCTCCAAAGAATGACTTAAAATGAAAAGCAAAAGCAAAACAATACTAACTTCTAACTCATTAACAACTAACATTTAATTTCAAGTCCTTTATTTTAATGCACTTTAATTTTTAAGTTCTATTCATTTTCCATTATTCATACCATTCTAATTGTTTATGTTAATGTCATTTTCACTTTGTCCACTTGGACCATATTGTGTGATATATCTTGGTTGTATATATTTTGTTTGTTTGTGTGGTCTTTGACCATTAATGTACATAATAAGAACAAAAACCCTAAAAGATTTTTGTGTGGACTGTTGACTTGATCTTGGACAAATTGGACTTAGAATTTAGGCAACCTCCCTATGCTAAAGGACTTGGCCAATGCCAACATTTGTGTAACCAAGTGATTGCAATTTGAAACTTCATCTGATACATCAATCAAGATCCCTTTGAGTTCATCTGTAACATGATCATTGTGAAGCTGTTATTTTAGACCTGTGACTTGTGACATTGTGAAATTCATCTGATACATGGGCTAATTTTGAAGAAGATCATGGAATGGCTAAGCTTGGATGTGGCTATCTTTATTTGATGACTTGCTCTTCAAGTTAATATTATATGCATTATTTGTTGCTTGATTCTAATATCCAAGGGAATTTGGGGTTTCTATATGGCATTCTTGCCTATTGGATTGCTACCCATCGGTCAGATCTTTTCAACTCTTAACTTTTAATTTTGTGCATAGGATTAGTCTCTTATTCTCCTCCCCATCTCATTAATTTCAAAATCTCTCCCTCCTTTTAAAATACTTCTTTGTTTGAACTTGTTTTTTTTTAAACTTTGACCACTTTGCAAACTAGAAACTTTGGCCTTATGCCAATGCATTTTCAAACTTTTTTTCTTAATCAAACTTGTAAATGAACTTAATTATACTTGACTTAAACTTTAAAAAAGTCAAAAAGAACTAACTCATTCAAACCATTTTTAGGCCTTTGTGCCTTTCAAACTTAATTTTGGTTAAAAGTAATGCATCCATTTTGGAATTTGTATCACAAACTACGAGGTTTTGATCCCTCATTTTTATGTTGGTACGTAGGCACAAGTCTGAAGGTCTTTTCAAACACAAGAATATAATTAATGAATTCTTTTCTCATCCCCTCACTCTATTTGTTTGTAGACATCATTTTTGTATAAAACACATATGCACACAAAAAAGGGCTCCCTAGGAGTATCTAGGACACTTTGGGTGCTAACACATTCCCTTTGTGTAACTAACCCCCTTACCTGTAATCTCTGACATTTTATTAGTTTTGATATGAAAACTTCTTACTTTTGGGTTTTGTTCGTACTTTTTCCCTTTTCCCTTGGAAACAATAAAAGTGCGGTGACGACTCTTGTTATTTGATGTCTTGCTTATCCATAGCTTGATGATCATTAATTTAGCGCTACACCATAGTTTGAACTCCCTGGGCTGGATGAATAAATTCCAAAGGATAAACTATAAGGTAGAATGATATGTCAAAGTATGTAACTGTATGGACAAAATCAAGATGGCCAAAGTCCGAACTCAATGGGGAAAGGATGCCAACGTCTGTACCTTATAGGCAAAGAACAAAGCCAGAGTTTGTACTCCATGGGATGAACGCCAAGGTCTGCACCTTATGGGCAAAGAATAAAGTCAGAGTTTGTACTTCATGGGCTGAATGCCAAGGTCTACATCTTATGGGCACCAAATAAAACCAATGTCTGTACTCCATGGGTTGAATGCCAAGGTCTACAACTTATGGGCAAGAAACAAAGTATGCCACAGTCTGAACTAATAGGAAATGCACGAGGCAATTGATTAAGAACTGGGTATGTGACCATAAGATGATGATCCCAAAAAGATGTATGAACATCGGGAGGAAAGTTTGGTACTGAGTCCAAGAGGAGAGTAATGGTGCTCATTGTTGAAGATGGATTGATATGAAATAATGCTTCACTTGAAGAAGACTTATCAATCGTATGATTCAAATTGCAGTAAAGTCTATGAACAGAGGCAAATACCTTGAGCAACTGGGTCATTCATCTCGTACCCAAAGATATTCTAGACAAGGATAGGAATGGTCCACTCTCATCATTCTTTGTTACTTAAGGCTCGTGGCATACAACTTGAATCAGAATTGACAAGTTGTTGATATGAGATCTTGATGATCGATCTGGTTATAGAAGAAGACTTGACAATCACATAATTCGAATTTTGCTAAAGTCTATCAATAAAGGTGAATACGATGAGCAATTGGGTCATTCATCCCGTACCCAAAGATTTCAGAATGAGTTAATGGAGTTCTTCAATCTCATTCCTTCTCTAGTTCTTAAGGCTCGTGCCACACAACATGAATTATGGTTGATGAGTGTTGACCTTTGCTATACTTGAGAAGTAATCCACTTTGTTAGCTATGCTTGACTGATGTCGACTTTGAAGTCTTGTTCTTGCATTTGAACATTAAGGTCTTGAGCTTCTGAGATTCAGCATATCCTGAAGGAGAATTGCCATCCAAGGCGCAGCGGAATATAAAAATTTCTCCTTTAATGATCCTTACGAATGAGCATGATCAGTGATAGAATCGTTACCTCTTGTGGCGATTCAAACCTTTGGTGCAGATCTTTGACAATGATCAACCTTTGATACAGATCCACGGGGCGATCACGAACTTTGAACAATGACAACGTCTCTACTCAGTCCACACGAACGGATTCCTTCAATCGCAGTGCTAGCTGTTTGTGAGTGAAGGCTTTGAGTGAGAGAGAGAGAGATACGAAATTCCAACTCTTCAGTTGTGTTGTCTGGAGTGTGAATGCTTCTACCCAAGGGGTTCTATTTATAGAACCACTTGTGTGGGCTTCAAGCCAAAAAGCCCACTTAAGTGCATTTTGGCCCATATCTCAGAATATGCCAAAATCACTTAAGTATTTGGTACTTTACCATATTTCGTATTCTTCTTAAGTACACCGTACCTTACGATGTTCCTTAATTATTCTATCTCTCATCAATCCGTCCTTTGTGTGTGACCCTATAGGTTTTCGCGGCGTTGGCAATTATATTAAATCATGCATTTAACATAATAAACAGTGAGCGGTATCTAGCAACACATCACTGCTACCCAAGTCACGAAAATGTCATGTGATCTGACAAAACCTCCTGTGATAATAATTATGTGTATAATTACCCCTTTGCCCTTATGTCTATATTGAACACAAGGTATAGACCATGTCACCCTTGTCCAGTTCAATATTGGGCCCATAGACATTTATCCTGTTAAGCAGGATTGGCAAATTCCATCTAGGACACTCATGTCCCTCAGCATGCTTCGTGGAGTACCTATCAACTGCCTTTATGGTTATCCAGTTACGGACAACGTTGGATCAGCAATAAAGCACTCGACTCTACATCTAGGATCCATAGTGGTTTCAGGTCGAAGAGTGGTATACACTATTATCACCATGAGAATAACTTATGACACTTTGCATAACTTTCTATATAGTATTCTCATAGCGGGTCAATCCAGTATGAATATTACTCTTAATATTCATACCTATGTTTAAGACTTGATAACTCTTTATCCATGATCCATGAGACGTGATCATCAGTCTACAAACATAATAGTCTCCATGCTTTAATGTTATCCCATTTCATAATAAAGCTTGACTACGGACATTTTAAGAATAGTGTCCTTATGTTTAATGTGATCTCATGATTAAGTCATACTTGATACATTAAATGGACTATCTATTCCAGGGACTTTATTAAACAAACATAATAAAGAAAAATGCCTTTTTATTATTAATAAATAATTCGATACAAGTACCAAAAGTATTGGCCTCTAGGGCTTACACCAACAATCTCCCACTAGCACTAGAGCCAATTAGACATATCCCTAATGCCCATAGATCTAGTATGGCCATCATGCTTCTGCTGCGCAAGAGGCTTTGTCAGTGGGTCAGCAATATTGTCGAGTGTAGGTACTCTACATATTTTCACATCTCCTCTATCAATTATCTCTCGAATGAGGTGATAACGCCTAAGTATGTGTTTGGATCGTTGGTGAGATCTAGGCTCCTTAGCTTGTGCGATAGCACCATTGTTATCACAATAGAGACCAATGGGATCCACAATGCTAGGAACTATGTCAAGTTCACTAACGAACTTTTTGATCCAAACAGCTTCCTTTGCTGCACTTGAGGCAGCAATATACTCGGCCTCGGTTGTAGAATCAGCAACTGTATCTTGCTTTGAACTTTTCCAGCTCACAGCGCCACCGTTTAAGCAAAACACATAACCAGATTGCGATCTAAAGTCATCCTTATCTGTCTGGAAGCTAGCATCAGTGTAACCAATTACAGCCAACTCTTCCTGACCTCCATATATCAAGAATGATTCCTTAGTCCTTCTCAAGTACTTAAGGATATTCTTAACAGCTACCCAATGGGCATCACCAGGATCAGATTGGTACCTACTCGTTGTACTTAAAGCATACGAGACATCTGGTCGAGTACATAACATGGCATACATGATAGATCCTATTGCAGATGCATATGGAATCTTATTCATGTGTTCCCTTTCTTCCTTAGTTGAAGGGGATTGTGTTTTTGATAGACACAGGCCATGTTGCATAGGTATGAATCCTTTCTTGGAATCATGCATATTAAAGCGTCTCAGCACTTTGTCTATGTATGTACTCTGACTTAGGCCAAGCAGTTTTTGTGATCTATCTCTATAGATTCTGATTCCTAATATATAGGCTGCTTCACCTAGGTCCTTCATAGAAAAGCATTTCCCCAACCAAGTCTTTACTTGTTGCAGGGTAGGGACATCGTTTCCAATGAGTAATATGTCATCTACATATAATACCAGGAACACGATCATGCTCCCACTAACCTTCTTGTAGACACAAGGCTCATCTTCGTTCTTAATGAATCCATATTGTTTTACCGTTTCATCAAAACGAAGATTCCAGCTTCTGGAAGCTTGCTTCAATCCATAGATTGATCTTTGTAGCTTACATATCTTATGGGCTTCTTCTGGTATGTCAAATCCTTCAGGTTGTGTCATGTACACATCCTCAAGAAGATTCCCATTAAGGAAAGCAGTTTTGACATCCATTTGCCATATTTCATAATCATGATATGCAGCGATAGCAAGTAAAATTCGAATAGATTTAAGCATTGCAACTGGTGAAAAGGTTTCATCATAGTCAACGCCATGAATTTGTTTATATCCTTTTGCAACCAGTCTTGCCTTATAGGTATGTACCTTGCCATCCATGTCAGTCTTCTTTTTGAAGACCCACTTGCATCCTATAGGATTAACTCCTACAGGAGGTTCTACCAAGTTCCAAACTTGGTTCGTGTACATGGAATCTATTTCGGATTTCATGGCCTCTAGCCACTTCTCAGACTCGGGACCAGTTATGGCCTCTTGGTAGGTCACAGGCTCATCTTGATCCATGAGTAATACATCACCTTGATCTGTTATGAGATATCCATATCTTTCAGGTAGGTGACGTATCCTGCTTGACCTACGCTGGTCTTGTTCTACTTGAGCAGGTTGTTCTTCCACAACTACTTGTGTTTCCTGCTCTAATTCCTCCATAGGTGTATCAATGCTTTGCGATTCTTGAATTTCTTCAAGCTCTACTTTCCTCCCACTGGTTCCTTTGGAAATAAAATCCTTTTCTAGGAAAACTCCAGTTCGAGCGACAAACACTTTGCCCTCAGAAGGATTGTAGAAGTAATATCCTCTTGTTTCTTTAGGATACCCCACAAATAAGCATTGGTCAGATTTGGCCTCAAGCTTAGTTGAAATTTGTCGTTTCACATAAACTTCGCAACCCCAAATCTTCATGTAAGACATATGTGGTCTCTTACCACTCCATATCTCATATGGTGTTTTATCAACCTTTTTGGATGGAACACGGTTAAGTGTGTAAGCTGCTGTCAATAGCGCATGTCCCCAAAAGGAGTTTGGAAGATCGGCGTGACTCATCATGGATCGGACCATGTCCAACAGGGTTCGATTTCTTCTCTCAGATACACCATTCCATTGGGGTGTTCCAGGAGGAGTAAGTTGGGATAGTATCCCACACTCTTTTAGATGGTCATCAAACTCTAGGCTTAAATACTCACCACCTCGATCTGATCGAAGAGTTTTAATATTCTTACCTAGTTGGTTTTGTACTTCATTCTTGAATTCCTTGAACTTTTCAAAGGACTCTGATTTGTGTTTCATTAAATACACATAACCATATCTACTGAAATCATCAGTAAATGTGATGAAGTATTGAAAACCTCCTCTGGCTGGTATGTTCAGTGGTCCGCATACATCAGTATGTATGAGGGCCAAAAGATCATTAGCCCTTTCACCTTTTCCTGTGAATGGGGACTTTGTCATCTTTCCAATTAAACAAGATCTGCATGTCTCATATGATTCATAATCAAAAGAGTCCAAGAGCCCATCTTTATGGAGTTTGGAAATGCGTTTCTCATTTATGTGGCCTAACCGACAATGCCAAAGGTAAGTTGGATTTAACTCATTTGGTTTCATCCTTTTAGTATTAATGTTATAAATAGGCATTTCAAGATCAAGGACATATAGTCCATTGTTCATCTGTGCAGTAGCATAGAATATATCATTCAAATAAATTGAGCAACAATTGTTCTTTATTATAAATGAAAAACCAAACTTGTCCAAACAAGAAACGGAAATAATATTCCTGCTAATTGCAGGTACATAATAACAGTTCTCTAACTGAATTATTAAACCACTAGGTAAAGTCAATCCATAAGTTCCTACGGCTAAAGCAGCAACCTTTGCTCCATTTCCAACTCGTAGGTCGACTTCACCTTTTGCCAATTTTCTACTCCTTTTTAGTCCCTGCACATTTGTACAAATGTGAGAACCACATCCAGTATCTAATACCCATGTCACAGAAGTAGATAAATTAATTTCAATAACAAAAATACCTGAAGTTGAAGTCTCTACTCCATTCTTCTTATCTTCCAGGTACTTTGGGCAGTTTCTCTTCCAGTGTCCGGTTTTACCGCAATGGAAGCAGGTGCCTGCTTTTGCTATGCCTCCACTAGGCTTCAAAGCAGCAACGGTGGGTTTGGGTTTGACAACTTCCTTGCCTTTCCCTTTATCACCCTGCTTGATGGGCCTTTTGTTCTGTCTCTTTCCATTTCCGATCATCAGAATGGACTTCCCTTTTGACTTCAGATTCTGCTCAGCCGTTCTTAACATGGCTAGCAGCTCAGGAAGCGATTTGTCCATATCATTCATATTGAAATTTAGGACAAACTGACTGAATCTATCTGGCAACGATTGCAAGATCAAATCAGTCGCAAGTTCCTTTCCGAGGGGAAAACCCAGTCTGTCAAGGTTTTCCACATACCCAATCATCTTGAGTACATGGGGACCTACAGAGGCTCCCTCAGCTAACTTGCCTTGAAAAAGGGCTTTTGAAATTTCAAACCTCTCATGCCTTGCTTGCTCTTGATAGAGCAGCTTCAGGTGTTCGATCATATCGAATGCCGACATGTTCTCATGTTGCTTTTGCAATTCTGAGTTCATGGTAGCTAGCATGAGACAGGCAGTTTCATTGGCATCATCGACATGCTTCTTATAAGCATCTCTTTCTGCCTTAGGTGCAGAACTAGGAGGTTCCTCTTCAGGAACAGGTGTCTCCAAGACATACAGCTTTTTATCATGTTTGAGGACAATCCTCAGGTTTCGGTGCCAATCCAGAAAATTTGTCCCAGACAATTTTTCCTTGTCAAGGATCGATCGCAAAATGTTGTTAGAGGTGTTTGTTGTCATGGTAATCTACATAAGAAATAATGAAAATATAAGTATCATTGACATATTTAATTAGGCCTTTAATTAAACATGCTCCCACTATTTTACTCAAAACAAATGACCCTCATCATCTGATTCGGAAAATCCCGTTGGAAGATTTTCTAGTGGGTCGAGGTCCATATTTCACTTCGTTCTAAGTCCGCGTAGGCGGATTACACAAAACTAGGTTATTTAGGTAGGAACTCCTTCCAATTGTATCTCATACAACTCTCGAAAATTTCAATTGGGTGAATAACTCCTTATTCTAATCCATCATATGGATTATTCCCAACTCTTGCTTCTAAACATATATAATCTTATTATAATTTGTTTAGTTAAGTTTGACCCATTGTTTTAACAGTTGGATATTACAATTATCCCATCGCACCTTACTAATATATAGATCATGCACCTCGCGTAGGCGAAACCTACAATTTCAATTACTAGTCTTGATGAGTGTTAAAACTTGGAAAGCTTAAAACTTAATATTTAGTTTTGAGGGAATTGCAATTTTACTGATCTCACCGGCTTGTTTATCATATAAACCGTCTCTCACATGCATCAACATACATACACATGCATCAACATACATATAAACAAAATGAAACAGTTATGGCACCTAGCGCAATTGTTCTCCCAAGCCAATGAGAGAACCTAAGCTAACCTATAACGATCTAAGCTTCTCCAAGCAAGATCTTCAAGGTTGTCTTCCTTTGGCACTGACTTCTTTGCTTTCTTCATATCATTACATTACATGAAAGAAACTCGTTTTACATACGAGGGAGTGAGATGAGAAAAGAAGTTACATTTGGGAGATTAAGAGAGAGGCACGACACGCAGGTCGTATTTTAAAATCCAAAACAAAACAAAGGAAAACTAAGGCCATAACCGATCACCACAAGACAATAATAAAAACTTTATTATTATTATTAATTCCTTTAATTAATAAAATCAAATTAAATTTCGACGACCGATCACACTACGCAGAGTTAGCCGGGGGTCCGCTGCCCAGACAGCGGGAACGGGTGTTCCGCTGCCCGGTCAGCGGACGGTGGTTCCCTTGCGGGGTCTAAGGGGCAGCGCCCCGCTCGAAAATTTTAATGAACAATTCATTTAAAAATTGACGTCGTTTTTCGTATCAACACTTGATACTTCAAAGCACTTTTTCTAGCCGAACCGGTGAATTTTTTTCTTGCGTTAACCGGTTAACCATATGCGTTAACCGGTTAACACTGTTTGAAAACATTTAGAAAACTCTTTTCTGCCTTACGTTAACCGGTTAACCAAATGCGTTAACCGGTTAACACTGTTTGAAAATCTCAAAAAATTTTATTTCGCATTCCGTTAACCGGTTAACCATATGCGTTAACCGGTTAACACTGTTCCAAAATTAAAAAAAATTATTTCGTATTACGTTAACCGGTTAACCATACGCGTTAACCGGTTAACACTGTTCGGAAAAGTGTTTAGGACGCACAACTCTTGTGCAATCAAACCCCAATCGCATAACTCTCTAACAACACAACCCTTGTGTCGTCACTAACCCTGATGCACCAATTTCAGACCGTCAAATACGTCTCGATTGTTAATTCAGTATGATTGATCAACACGTCATTGCTTCACCATACTAATGTCGGATCAAGAAGCAAACGACCATTGATCGCTCAAAGGAAAACAATCATCGAGGTTTTTGAATGAATGAAACAAGAACACTATATCATATATAATGTATTTTGCATCAGGGTTACATATATCACATATATGTAACTTGATCGATCTCAATTTAACTTTGATTCATTCTGTTTTAATCATATTATTACAGAACAAAAACAGTTATCAGATTCATGGTTTCGTAACCAGGCTCTGATACCACTGAAGGAGAATTGCCATCCAAGGCGCAGCGGAATATAAAAATTTCTCCTTTAATGATCCTTACGAATGAGCATGATCAGTGATAGAATCGTTACCTCTTGTGGCGATTCAAACCTTTGGTGCAGATCTTTGACAATGATCAACCTTTGATACAGATCCACGGGGCGATCACGAACGTTGAACAATGACAACGTCTCTACTCAGTCCACACGAACGGATTCCTTCAATCGCAGTGCTAGCTGTTTGTGAGTGAAGGCTTTGAGTGAGAGAGAGAGAGATACGAAATTCCAACTCTTCAGTTGTGTTGTCTGGAGTGTGAATGCTTCTACCCAAGGGGTTCTATTTATAGAACCACTTGTGTGGGCTTCAAGCCAAAAAGCCCACTTAAGTGCATTTTGGCCCATATCTCAGAATATGCCAAAATCACTTAAGTATTTGGTACTTTACCATATTTCGTATTCTTCTTAAGTACACCGTACCTTACGATGTTCCTTAATTATTCTATCTCTCATCAATCCGTCCTTTGTGTGTGACCCTATAGGTTTTCGCGGCGTTGGCAATTATATTAAATCATGCATTTAACATAATAAACAGTGAGCGGTATCTAGCAACACATCACTGCTACCCAAGTCACGAAAATGTCATGTGATCTGACAAAACCTCCTGTGATAATAATTATGTGTATAATTACCCCTTTGCCCTTATGTCTATATTGAACACAAGGTATAGACCATGTCACCCTTGTCCAGTTCAATATTGGGCCCATAGACATTTATCCTGTTAAGCAGGATTGGCAAATTCCATCTAGGACACTCATGTCCCTCAGCATGCTTCGTGGAGTACCTATCAACTGCCTTTATGGTTATCCAGTTACGGACAACGTTGGATCAGCAATAAAGCACTCGACTCTACATCTAGGATCCATAGTGGTTTCAGGTCGAAGAGTGGTATACACTATTATCACCATGAGAATAACTTATGACACTTTGCATAACTTTCTATATAGTATTCTCATAGCGGGTCAATCCAGTATGAATATTACTCTTAATATTCATACCTATGTTTAAGACTTGATAACTCTTTATCCATGATCCATGAGACGTGATCATCAGTCTACAAACATAATAGTCTCCATGCTTTAATGTTATCCCATTTCATAATAAAGCTTGACTACGGACATTTTAAGAATAGTGTCCTTATGTTTAATGTGATCTCATGATTAAGTCATACTTGATACATTAAATGGACTATCTATTCCAGGGACTTTATTAAACAAACATAATAAAGAAAAATGCCTTTTTATTATTAATAAATAATTCGATACAAGTACCAAAAGTATTGGCCTCTAGGGCTTACACCAACATATCCAACATACCTTTAGCACAATGGACTTGTCGTATCAAGTGATCAAAGGTCTTTTGATCACTTGACTAGGCTTGGGGGGGTTACAGAATGATACAAAGGATTTAATTGACCAAAGTGTCCTTTGGTCAACACTAATCAGTATGATTGAAATGAAATCAGTTGAACTATGTACAATAATAAACCTATTGAGTTAATAAACTAAATGAAATCAAACCAATCTAATTAAAGCCCTAAGTTAAGGGAACATGCATAAAAATCAGAATTTCTCAGCCCTAAGGGCAAAATGGTCAATATGCATAAATTTGATTAAAGTGGAATTAACAAACAAAATTAAAGATAATTAATCCTAATTAATTTATTATGATATTATATGGTGAAAAAAAATTAGGCTAAGCCTAATTAGTTCAAACCTAAAGTTTCTAATGATTTACATTAATCCATTAATCATAGTTAATAAATTAAATCACCATTATTTGCATTAATCACAACTAAACATAATTACAATTACTTTATTAACCACATGAAACCTACTAATCTCATGAAGAAAAAACTATCAAACATTTAGCTATGTAAAAAAAACAAAAAGTGAAAATAATAAAAATAACATATTAATTATAATTTGATTAAGTTCATTAAACTAAATTAAAATTAAGTTAACTATAATGAAGGGAGGGGTGCAGGCCCTAGCAATGGTATGAACAAGGAGGAACCGCATGGGCCTTAGACCCAAATCCAACAACCTTCGGCAAACAAGCAAAGGGATGCCCCTATGGTGAATACAAACACCAAGCCAAAAATGCATAAGCCGAAATTGAGAAGCACCAGAAAAACGATTAAGTAAAAGCAGACATGAACGAGAATGCTTATCACCGAAAATGTTTATCAAAAAAGCTCCGAGCAACAACCATCCTGCTTCAGAAATCGATTGTCCTCGTCCTCACGTTTCCGTACTTCCGGTCACGTTTGCACCGACATCCTCACGGTTTCAGATTCTTCCTTGAGTTCGCGTTCAAGAATTGCGTTTCAGTTCATCGGTATCTCGCTTCAGAGATTCTTTCTTCTTCGTTCAAAGATTGTGTTTTGAATTCAGCATCCCGTATTCATGTTTGTAGAGTCCACCTTCTTCGTTGGTTGATTCGCGTCCGTATTGGATCAGCTTGTGTTTCCGCATTCGCCAATGGTGTGCATCAATAGCATCACGTTTGTTCTTCGCACTCGATTCACGCTCATGGCATCATGAATTTAACACCAACTAATTAATCGTAGATTGAAGCAAAACTCACCGGTTCGACGCGGCGCAAAACCGGTATGAATTCTCTACTCCTTCTGATTTGATGTCTTTGTGCGTGAGAGTTGCGAATCGTGATTTGTTGATGTGTGCGTGTGTTCTATTTTTGGTGTGATCTTGCTTCTTTCTTCTGTTATGAAATAGTGAAATGGAGAAACGATATGATGAAAAAAATGCTCCCTTCCCTTGCAGAACTTGGAATTTATAGAAATTGAAAAGTTTGTTATCAAACTCAGAATGAAATTCAATTCAAATTGCTAGTTAGTTACAAATTCATTTCTAGTTATTTGTTACTTAGAAATTAGAAATTGAAATTTGAAATGCAAATGAAATTGTAATGAGTTGAATTTGGTATCATGGAATTTGTATGCTTATATTTACAATGGAATGAAAAGAGTTGATTGGCATTTTGAACTGTATTATGCAGGTTTTGGATGATTTGTGGCCGGGTTAAATTGGTTAATTTTAGTGAAGAAGTTAGTTATTAGTTTGTTAGAAAATGAAATGGAAATTTACCTGAAATGAGTTGTTAATTAGAAAATGTCAAGATTGGTTAGAAATTCAGTTTTACATGAAATTGTCTAAGACCCAAATTTTAACTCTAAGATTCCTCGTGATATTCTCATCATATGCATTAATATTGGAATCACACCTTGACATCCTCCTTATCCCTCATTCATTGAGTTTGTATGGGAAGAGATCACCAAACACATTTAATTGTATCATACTTCTTTTTTTTCTTTATTGATTAACCAAAAATATGTCATTGTATAATTTAACTCTTTTGCAGGTAGTGCACATGCTCACCTTTGATCTATCAAACTTATATATAGGGTTTAAGACCCTCAATGCAACGCTCAATCAAGAAATGGTTTACTATGACTATAAGTATCATATATGGATCCCCATGATCTTCACATGATATTTTCATTAAGAAACCATCAAGATTTTGGAGTTTGTTTGCCTTGGAAACCCTAATTCATCTGAGTATCTTGTGTGACTTCTTCAACACGTTTCTTCACCAATTGGTCAATTATTTCAAGGGATACTTCACATTTCATCATCTTATGCATATATGATCCTCCATGAGTCCCAAATGTCAAGAGAATGTCAAGTTAATAAGTTGGTTCATGGTGGTTGACCAGAGGAATTCAACTGATCAAAATTGGGGTTTCCTAGACCCTATCTCCTATAATTTTTATCATATGGAAATGATTCCAAGAGAAAAGTTACTCTAAATGACATTGCAAACAACTTTAATGTTGAGTCCAAGAGCTAGTTTTGCTTGGAAAGTCATTTTTTATAGTGAAAGATTATATGTCATTTTATCTAAACCCTAATTTGGAGGTCAACTTCCCAAGACCATAACTTGCTCAATTTTTATGAGATGAAAGCCATTTAAGTTGCATGATCAAATTCAAGATGTCTACTTCAACTTTGATGTTTGGAGGAAGTACAAATTCAGCTTGCAAATACATGTGATAAGAGGAAACATTGTAGCTCATTTTGGACCATTACCATTAAACAAGTGATTTTCCTCAACTTCTAAAATGTATAACTCCTTCATGCTAAATTCAAATGAGATCAAATTTGTGACCAATTTGAAGGGATTTGAAAGAGCTACAACTTTGATGAATGAGCTTTTCTCATTTGAAGTCCATAGAAAAAGTTATTCAAGGTGGAAAAAGTGAACATATGACTTGGTACTTAGAATTTTTTTTGATATGTTTAATTTTCCAAACTTCCACCTCAAAATTCATCATGATCCAAGCTTCAAATTAAAAAGTGTTCAATATGAAAGTTGTTCCTCTTAATCTAACATTTCCAAAAAGTTCAAAATCATCTCATTTGGATAAAGTATGAATGACTTGCGCATGACTTAAAGTTGAAGGACCTTTTGGAAGATTTCAAGTTCCATTTTTCATACACGAATGCATGGCTTGTTAACATGATTTCATCATTGCTTACACACAATTTTGGACCTAAGTGCTTCATTTGATGGGCCTATCACACGTCCATGCAAGCATGCAAGTGAGATTTTCAACTTTGGCCAAAAATGGAAGTGTGCAATTATCAATCTCCTTGGCTATAAAAAGAAGCTCTTTTGCTCAGAATTAGGGACCCTTGTAGCGGGGTATTCGTTACCATTAGAGATATTGACTAAATCTAAGGTAAACCATACAAGTCGAGTCGCCACCGCACTTCTATTTATCCAAAGGAATGGTTAGAAAGCGAACAAAAACCTAAATTTTTTATCGAATCAAAAACTAGTAAAAATGTCAAAGATCTGGGTAAGGGGGTTGGTTATGCAATGGGAAGGTTTTAAGCACCCAAAACATGTTAGGTACTCTTAGGGAGCCCTTTTCACACTGGTTGTAAGGTTGGTATTTTGTGAAAAATTTATTTGTGCAAACATGATTGAAGATATGAGAAGAGAATATACAAATTATTTATATTTTGTGTTTGGATGGATAAACTCATTGCCTACGTACCATCTTAAAAAAGATTAGGATCAAAACCTCGTAGTTCGGGGTAAAAATCTCAAAATAAGTTGGTGAATTGATTGGTCCAAAAACCTTAAGGTCTTTTGTTATCCAAGGGAGAAAACTCAACCTAAAACCACAAATCCACCATGTGAGGATAGCTTCAACATGCTAGTGAGGGGTTAACCCTATAAGGGCAAATTGTCATACAACATACGATCATAGGTTTCGATGATGACAAATGACCACCATGGATGAATCGGCATTGTCGATTCCACCTCTACAAAACAAATGCAACATATCACCTATCATATCATTTTCTATGCTCATCTAAACTGCTATATTTCATACAACATATGTGGATAAAATGTGGTCATGACAAAATGCATGAAAACCACAAAAATCTGAATTTTTGCAGATTTGCAGGGTTTGAGTCGACCGTAGGGTCAGCGCATAACATAGTGCATTTCCCACTAGTCAACGCATAACATAGTGCATTTCCCACGGGTCAGCGCACAAAAGGCTTGAGTCGACCACAGGTCAGCGCATAACATAGTGCAGTTGGTCACGGGTCAGTGCATGAAGGCTTGAGTCGACCATAGGTCGGCGCACAACATAGTGCAGTTGGACACGACTCAGCGCATGGAGGCTTGAGTCGACCACAGGTCGGCGCATAACATAGTGCAGTTGGTCACGGGTCAGCGCATGGAGACTTGAGTCGACCACAGGGTCGGCGCATGAAGCTTTCACTTTCCCACGGGTCAGCGCACGCCGACCTATGGTCGACGCATACTGTTGTGCTTTTCAGATTGTCCAAAACTGCAGGCTATGCGTCGACGCATAGACCTGCTATGGTCGACGTTCGTGCGCAAATTCAGTTTTTAAGTATTTCCCACTCAGTTTGAAAAGCTGTTAAGTGGGTTGGTTGGTTTGTTACTATAAATAGAAGTTTAGTTACTTGTATCAACCAACATTTGTCAAATTGATTCGAGTGTTCAAAGAAACAAGAAAAAGTGAAATAGGTGTCCAAGATTCATCTTCTTCATCTTCAACATCTCACAACACATCAACTACACACAACCATTTTTGAAGTGCTTTGTGATTGGTTAAAGGTGATAACGTTCGAAGCCGAGATTGGGGAATCCGGTTCGGGTTGAAGCTTGTGACAGGTTTTTTCTTGAATAAAACCGTTGGGGTTTTGTCCTCCAAAACTGGTTTGATTTTGGGGGTTTTTGGACGAATTCTTCATCATTTTTCAGCTGAGCGAAGGTGATTGAGAAGAGGAAGTCTTCATCAATCTAGTAGCGGATTCAGTGATATTGAAGGGAAGATTTCGGGTTCGATTTGTTGTAGTTGAGATCATCCGGGCCGAGGGTTTGAAGAACTGAGGGTTATTCAACAAAGGGGCTGGAATCGGAGGTCTATCAACAACAATCGAAGGACTTGATTCACCTTGAATCAAGGAACAAGGAGTGAAAGCAACATTCAACGTCTTGAGAATTCTGTTGTATATTTGCTTTGCAATCCTTGTATAAACGATTAAGCTCAACAGGTGATATCTATTAAAGTAATCTCAATTCTAGTTTTAGAATTGAGGGCAGACGTACCCCGAAGCGAGGACGGCGGGGGAACTGCCTCATCAAATCTTTGCCTTCTCTAATTTTCTGCATATTTGTTTTTAGCTTAAAAAATTAAGTGATTTTTGTATAAGCACTTTTATCAAACCTTGATATTAATTATGTAAGAGGTTAAAACTCTGTTTTTGAATCCAAAGTACAATAAGATATTGTACTAGATTAATTGGAATTACTTACTCAACATAAATATCACTTGGAGTGTTTTTACACACCAAGTGTTTGATAATTTGCCTAAACCAAAATTATCTTAGTTGTGTATCTAGTTTGGTTTGCTCTTTGAATCATTGGAACTAGGAATCCTAGTAAGTGAAACAAATCATTGATAGTGTGACTAGTGTAGTGATTCTTATTCCACATTATCACTAATCCATAGCCTTGACGCATATCCGGTTTTCTAATAACAGTTCGTTTTAGACTAAATTTTCCTCAGCCGCTTCTGCACTTAAAAACAATTTTCCAAAACCAATTTTTAATTGGTAGCGCCGACTCAAATTTTAATTGGGATCTATTCAACCCCCCCTTCTAGATCCGTGCCATAGTCTAACAAGTGGTATCAGGAGCTCCGGTTCACTCCGTGCTTCAAAATATAACTTTGATAGAAAATGGCTAACGAACCTAAAGTGGCTTATAATAGAGCTCCCGTTTTCAATGGTGAAAATTATAGTTATTGGAAAGACTGTATGCGGGTGCACATAAATTCCATAGATAGAAAAATATGGAACGTTATTCTTAATGGTCCAATTGAAATAACCATGACCAATGAGAATAATGAATTAGTGCCTAAGCCCCAAGCACAATGGACCGATGATGATGAAAAGAAATACAATTATGATTGGAAAGCCAAAAATATCCTAATCTCCTCATTAGGTGTAGATGAATATTATCGTGTATCCCATTGTCCTAATGCTAAGGCCATGTGGGATTCACTTCAAATTGCCCATGAGGGGACGAACGATGTTAAGTTGGCAAGAATCAACACACTAACACAAGAGTTTGATCTCTTTTTCATGGAGCAAGGGGAAACCATTGCTGACATGCAAAAGAGATTTACTCATCTCATCAATCGATTACATTCACTAGGTAGGCCGATTTCCAATGATGTTGCTACTAATAAGATCTTGAGATGTCTTAACATGGAATGGCCGCCGAAAGTGACCGCCATCAAAGAAGCAAATGATCTCACCGTATTAGACTTGACAACATTATTTGGCAAACTACAAGAGCACGAACAAGTACTCTTGAGCCTAGAACAACCCGAAAAGAAAGAAAAGAAGGACAAAACAAAGGTGAGTGAAAAGAAATCAATAACTCTTAAGACTTCCTCCTCGAAGTCTCAAGCAAAAGAGCAAAGTGATTATTCCTCGAGCGACGAAGAAGAAGAGGACAAGAGCGAAGATATGGGGTTGTTCGTTAAACGTTACAATCGTTACGTGAGAAAGAACGACATCCAACACTCCGAGAAGAACTTGGTTAACTTCCGGAAACAATCAAGGTACTCTAAAGATGATGACTCAAAAGGTAAAAAGACTAGAGGGTCGTGCTACACTTGTGGGAAGCCCGGTCATTACAAACCGGACTGTCCGATGAACAAGAAGACAAAGGAAAAGGAATCATACAAATCACACAAGAAATCATCAAAGCCAAGGAGAGCATACATAGCTTGGGAAAGCGATAGCGACTCCTCCGATGATGAAATTTCTAGTGATGAAGATGAAGCTACAAACCTATGCCTCTCTGCTCATCAAAAGAACAAAAAGAAACAGGTACGACATGCTAAATATGAAAAATCCTCTAGTATGTCTCATCATGAATTACAAGCTGCTTTTGATACTTTACATTGTGAAGCGAAAGAGGCCTTTAAAAGGCTTGCCTCAAATAACCAAATTTTTACCCATTTGGAACAAAAAATTCGAGAATCTGAAAGGAAACTTGAGGCACTCAAAGCTTCTATAGTAGAAAGCACAAAAACAAGTTGTGAGGACCTTAGAAGTAGGATGATTAACTTTGGGTGTGATACTTATTATATTTGGCAAGGTGAAGTAAGAAACCTAAAGGCCAAACTTGACAAGGCTCTTGAGCCCAAGATTACCTTTGCTATCGATAAATCAAACTTTCGAAAAAGTATGGTTAATCCATATCAAAAATATAAATATGTTATAAAGGATGAAGATAGCAAGACAATCAAAATGCTAATTTCTCTTGTCTTTATTGTTGCAAGAAAGGCCACTCCATTGCTAAATGCAGGTTTAGGAGATTCTTAGTTCCTAAAGGCATTTATCAATGGCTGCCCAAATGCAACCATTTCGTTACTCACCATTCAGGACCCAATAAGCCATTGGGTACCTTCTCGTGTTAATTGCATTTCCATAGGTACAATGCCTCGAGACTACCGAGAGAAGATGGGTTCTCGACAGTGGATGCTCAAGGCACATGTCAGGAGACATATCACTCTTCATTGACTTCGTGGCTAAGAAGAAAGGATATGTAACCTATGGTGACAACAACCGTGGAGCCATAATAGGTAAAGGTAGTGTAGGTAACCCTTCTTCCACTACTATTTCTGATGTATTGCTTGTCGAAGGTCTTAAACACAATCTACTTAACATCAATCAATTATGTGACAAAGGATACAATGTATCATTTTCAAAAGATTGTTGCAAAATTATACATAATGATGATAAGAAGAGTATGTTTAATGGCCTGCGAGTGAATAATGTCTATATGTTAGACTTGAATGAAGTATCGTTAACAAGTGAAAAATGCCTTGTAACAATGAGTGAAGATTCATCGTTATGGCATAGGCGTTTAACACATGTTAACTTTGACTTATTAAATAAAGTAGTCTCAAAAGATCTAGTCTTAGGTCTCCCCGAAATAAAGTTCACCAAGGATCACCTTTGTGATGCTTGTCAAAAAGGGAAGCAAACGAGGATCTCATTTAAATCCAAAAATATCGTTTCAACGAGATCTCTCGAACTTCTTCATATGGACTTATTTGGGCCATCTAGGATTAAAAGTCTAGGAGGAAATTATTACGGTTTCGTAATAGTGGACGACGTTTTTAGATTTTGTTGGACTATCTTTTTAGTAAGCAAGAGTGATACGTTCGCCGCCTTTGAAAGGTTTGCTAAGCTTTCCCAAAATAAATTAAATACAATCATTGTTTCAATTAGAAGCGACCATGGGGGTGAGTTCGAAAACCATTTATTTGAAGAATATTGCGGTAACCATGGTATCGATCATAACTTCTCCGCTCCACGCACTCCTCAACAAAATGGGGTTGTGGAGCGTAAAAATCGAATTTTGGAAGAATTGGGAAGAACAATGATTAACGAAAGTGGTTTACCGAAATATTTTTGGGCCGACGCCATTAGTACGACATGTTATGTTTTGAATAGGGTGCTCATTCGCCCCATTCTAAATAAAACACCGTATGAGCTTTTACAAGGGCGAAAGCCAAATGTTTCTCACTTACATGTTTTCGGTTGCAAATGTTTTGTATTAAATAATGGAAAGGAAAACTTGGGCAAATTCGATTCCAAGGCCGACGAAGGTATCTTCCTCGGATACTCTCAATCGAGTAAAGCATATAGAATATATAATAAACGATTACTTGCTGTGGAAGAGTCTGTACATGTCACTTTTGACGAGTCCTATCCGAGAAACGTCGGAAAAGGTAGTGTTGTTCATGGTGCAGGTACATCTACGGAAGACATACTCAAGGGTGGCGAGCCGGGGATTGATCAACCCGACAAAGTCAAAGTTGAGGAGGATAAAGATGTACACCATGAGGAAACCGAGGTAGCTCATCCGCCATCAAACGATGATCTCCCTCAAGCTTGGAAGTCTCCCAAAGACCATCCAATTGACAACATTCTCGGAGATATATCAAAGGGTGTTACAACTCGATCGAAGCTAAGTAATTTCTGTTATCACTTCGCTTTCGTTTCACAAATGGAACCTAAAAACCCTAAAGAAGCCCTACTCGATGAACACTGGTTTTTGTCAATGCAGGAGGAACTAAATCAGTTTACTAGAAATGAGGTTTGAGACCTTGTCCCTCCTCCGCGAGGTCATCGAGTAATCGGCACCCGATGGGTGTTTAGAAACAAGTTGGACGAAAACGGGGTAATAACCCGTAACAAGGCGCGTTTAGTCGCGCAAGGGTATAACCAAGAGGAAGGCATCAACTATGAGGAAACTTATGCGCCGGTTGCCCGACTCGAGGCTATACGCCTTCTCCTTGCCTTCGCTTATGCGAAAGACTTTAAACTATTCCAAATGGATGTTAAGAGTGTGTTCCTTAACGGTCACATAAATGAAGAGGTCTACGTCGCACAACCTCTGGGTTTTGAATCTCATGAGTATCCCGATCATGTTTACAAACTAAAAAGGGCTTTATATGGTCTCAAACAAGCTCCTAGAGCTTGGTATGAGCGACTAAGTAAATTTTTACTTGATCAAGGTTACTCAAGAGGAAAGGTTGACACAACACTCTTCATTAAACGTCAAGGAAAGCACTTGATATTTGTACAAATTTATGTTGACGATATTATATTTGGGTCTACTAACATGAATCTCGTGAGAGAGTTTTCGGATCTTATGCAGGGTGAATTCGAGATAAGTATGATGGGGGAGCTCACATACTTTCTCGGTTTGCAAATTAAACAACTCAATGAAGGAACATTCGTGAGTCAAACAAAGTATTGTTTGGACCTTATCAAGAGATTTGACATGGCAAAAGCCAAGGCCATTGACACCCACATGCCAACATGTGCAAACTTGAATAAAGATGAAAACGGTAAGGACGTAGAGGTAAAAAGGTATAGAGGTATGATTGGATCTCTTCTCTATCTTACTGCTTCTCGTCCCGACATTATGTTTAGCGTGTGTATGTGCGCAAGATACCAATCATGTCCCAAGGAATCCCATCTAAAAGCTGTCAAACGAATACTTCGATACCTATCCGGTACTCCGAAGTATGGACTATGGTATTCCAAAGGAAATGATTGCTCATTGGTAGGTTTCTCCGATTCCGATTTTGCCGGTTGCAAATCGGATAGGAAAAGCACTAGTGGCACTTGTCACTTATTTTCAAATTCCTTGGTCAGTTGGCATAGCAAGAAACAAGTTTCAGTTGCTTTGTCAACCGTCGAAGCAGAATACGTTGCTGCCGGTAGTTGTTGTGCACAAATCCTATTGGTTAAGCAACAACTATTGGATTTTAATCTCAAACTCGAACGTATTCCCATTTTCTGTGACAATATAAGTGCCATTAATCTTACCAAAAATCCTGTGTTGCATTCTCGCACCAAACATATCGAAATTTGACACCACTTTCTTCGGGATCATGTAGAGAAAGGTGATGTTGTATTTGAACATGTTAATACTGAAAATCAACTAGCGGACATTTTCACAAAGCCGCTAGCTACTGAGCCTTTCTTTCATATTCGCCGAGAACTTGGTATTCTCGACATTTCTGAACGGGCGTTATAAATTGCTTGCTTTATCTTATTTCATTTAACACTATAGTCTTGTACTTCTAACAAGTTAATGTTGTTGCAAGCACAATTGTATAGTTCATCAAGTTATTCCGGCATCGAGGTGATATTGTTCCTTTACCCTTCTCTCTCTCCCAAACTTCATGGCTAAATAGTGGTATTACATGTTAATATTGTACATATATATGTATCCTTTCTTATGACATATCTGTTTGGATGTTTAAATGTTGTGTGGCATTCTATTTATGTATCAAACATGTGAGCATATGAGCATAACAATGAAAATTGCAAAATTTGCCTGTATGAGTCGACCATAACAGGGCAATGGTTGACCCACACCTCAAAAAATTTCTTTTTTAAAAAAATCAAACAGTATGCGTCGACGCATGCAGAGGTATGGTCGACGCATCGCACGAAAATTCAGTTTCTCTCTGCAGAAATCTTTCAAACTTCCCATGCATTTACATTCAAATTCTCATTAAGTGTGCATTTACATTTCAAACTTCCCACTACATTGTGAGTTGCATCTACCTAGTGCCTATTGTCTCTCGGCCTCTCCTCTTCCCAAAAACCCTAAATCCTCATCTATAAAAAGGGCAAACCTCCTTCTTGCAAATCATTCTCATTGTGTGTTGCTGACAAATAATGGATGGTTGTTTCCGTCGAGGACGAGGTCATTAGGACATAAAACTGCATATGCATCTGTAATTTTTGTTGTTTGACTGAACTAATTTTCTGTTGTGCTCGTTTGTGCAAATCCAATTTAATGTTATCTTCTTTTTAATTTGTTCAGTAATAATATTTGGTGTGATATTGTTATATGATTCACTATCTCCTGTTGAATATCATGTTACGTTGAATAATTGTTCCTTTTCTCTTTTTGATGTTGTCAAAGGGGGAGAAGAGCATGTACCAAAGCCAAGCCAAAATACTCACAACAATTAACAGTTTGTTTTGCAGACAGCCTTAGATTACAAAAGAAAGGGGGAGTGTGTATAATGTGTGTAAATATTGCATGTTGTTGTCTCTTTGGTTTCACACAGGTTGTCATCATCAAAAAGGGGGAGTATGTAAGGGCAAACTGTCATACAACATACAATCATAGGTTTCGATGATGACAAATGACCACCATGGATGAATCGACATTGTCGATTCCACCTCTACAAAATAAATGCAACATATCACCTATCATATCCTTTTCTATGCTCATCTAAATTGCTATATTTCATAGAACATATGTGGATAAAATATGGTCATGACAAAATGCATGAAAACCACAAAAATCTGAATTTTTGCAGATTTGCAGGGTTTGAGTCGACCGTAGGGTCAGCGCATAACATAGTGCATTTCCCACGGGTCAGCGCACAAAAGGCTTGAGTCGACCACAGGTCAGCGCATAACATAGTGCAGTTGGTCACGGGTCAGCGCATGGAGGCTTGAGTCGACCACAGGTCGGCGCATAACATTGTGCAGTTGGTCACGGGTCAGCGCATGGAGCCTTGAGTCGACCACAGGGTCGGCGCATGAAGCTTTCACTTTCCCACGGGTCAGCGCACGCCGACCTATGGTCGACGCATACTGTTGTGCTTTTTAGATTGTCCAAAACTGCAGGCTATGCGTGGTCGACCGTTCGTGCGCAAATTCAGTTTTTAAGTATTTCCCACTCTGTTTGAAAAGCTGTTAAGTGGGTTGGTTGGTTTGTTACTATAAATAGAAGTTTAGTTACTTGTATCAACCAACATTTGTCAAATTGATTCAAGTGTTCAAAGAAACAAGAAAAAGTGAAATAGGTGTCCAAGATTCATCATCTTCATCTTCAACATTTCACAACACATCAACTAGACACAACCATTTTTGAAGTGCTTTGTGATTGGTTAAAGGTGATAACGTTCGAAGCCGAGATTGGGGAATCCGGTTCGGGTTGAAGCTTGTGACAGGTTTTTTCTTGAATAAAACCGTTGGGGTTTTGTCCTCCAAGACTGGTTTGATTTTGGGGGTTTTTGGACGAATTCTTCATCAATTTTCAGCTGAGCGAAGGTGATTGAGAAGAGGAAGTCTTCATCAATCTAGTAGCGGATTCAGTGATATTGAAGGGAAGATTTCGGGTTCGATTTGTTGTAGTTGAGATCAGTCGGGCCGAGGGTTTGAAGAACTGAGGGTTATTCAACAAAGGGGCTGGAATCGGAGGTCTATCAACAACAATCGAAGGACTTGATTCACCTTGAATCAAGGAACAAGGAGTGAAAGCAACATTCAACGTCTTGAGAATTCTGTTGTATATTTGCTTTGCAATCCTTGTATAAACGGTTAAACTCAATAGGTGATATCTATTAAAATAATCTCAATTCTAGTTTTAGAATTGAGGGCAGACGTACCCCGAAGCGAGGACGGCGGGGGAACTGCCTCATCAAATCTTTGCCTTCTCTAATTTTCTGCATATTTGTTTTTAGCTTAAAAAATTAAGTGATTTTTGTATAAGCACTTTTATCAAACCTTGATATTAATTGAGTAAGAGGTTAAAACTCTGTTTTTGAATCCAAAGTACAATAAGATATTGTACTAGATTAATTGGAATTACTTACTCAACATAAATATCACTTGGAGTGTTTTTACACACCAAGTGTTTGATAATTTGCCTAAACCAAAATTATCTTAGTTGTGTATCTAGTTTGGTTTGCTCTTTGAATCATTGGAACTAGGAATCCTAGTAAGTGAAACAAATCATTGATAGTGTGACTAGTGTAGTGATTCTTATTCCACATTATCACTAATCCATAGGCTTGACGCATATCCGGTTTTCTAATAACAGTTCGTTTTAGACTATATTTTCCTCAGCCGCTTCCGCACTTAAAAACAATTTTTCAAAACCAATTTTTAATTGGTAGCGCCGACTCAAATTTTAATTGGGATCTATTCAACCCCCCTCTTCTAGATCCGTGCCATAGTCTAACAAACCCTATAATAAGCATGGAAGACTTATAGTCCATCACTAAGGATATAGGTGAGTATTATATCAACCTAAAGGGTAACTTAAACCTAATAGCTAATGTTTATGAAAAAGCTTTGGCAAGAAGTGGCCATTTAAACCACAAAAAACAATTAAGTGAGTTGTATTTACCAATGAAAGAATGAAACGATGTCCATTAGAAGCAGTAGGTTTTATCTCTCCAATCATATCAATGCCCCACATTGCAAAGGGCCAAGGTGTTGTCAACACGTTCAATGGAGCAGGAGGTACATGTACTTTATCCGCATAGATCTGGCACTTGTGACAAGTTCTGGAGTGATGGTGGCAATCAGCTTCCATGGTAGACCAATAATACCCTGATCTCAGAATCTTCTTGGCCATTGTATGTCCACTAGAATGAGTCCCAAAAATACCATCATGCATGTCTTCCATAATCTTTTCTGCTTCCCTTTTATCCACACAACGCAGCAAAGTCGAATCATGATTGCGTTTGTATAATACTCCATTACTCAAAAAGAATTTAGCGGAGAACTTCCTCAGAAATTTTCTGTCATTGATGGATGCCCCTTCAGGGTATTCCTGAGTTTCTAAATATCTTTTTACTTCGTGGAACCAAGGTTTCTCTTCTACTCCATCAGTATTAAGTTCATAACAATATGCTGGTTCATCTAATCGTTCAATGGTGATCATGGGAGCTTCATTGTCCCATCTGACTCTGAACATAGATGACATGGTAGCCAATGCGTCTGCCAACTGATTCTCTTCTCGTGGAATATGTTCGAATGTAATCTCTTCAAAGTATGGGATTAATGTCAACACCCGCCCTCGATAAGGGATGCGATTCGGATGTTTAGTGTCCCATTCTCCTTTGATCTGACTGATTACTGAGGCTGAGTCTTCGTACACACTCAAAAACTTGATTTTCAGGTCTATAGCAGCCTTGAGTCCCAAAATACATGCTTCATACTCAGCAATATTGTTGGTACAGTCAAAACATAGTCTAGCAGTGAAAGGCGTATGGCAACCCCTGGGAGAAATAATTACAACACCAACACCATTGCCCAACGCATTAGAAGATCCGTCAAAAACCATAGTCCATCGGGATCCTAGTTCGGGTCCTTCATCTGGTCCAGGTTCTTCATAATTAGTAACACGCATGACATCCTCATCTGGGAACTCAAAATTCATAGATTGGTAATCATCAACTGCTTGATGAGCCAACTGATCAGCTAACACGCTTCCTTTGATTGCTTTCTGAGTAGTATATTGGATATCATACTCTGTTAAAATCATCTGCCATCTTGCTATTCTTCCGGAGAGAGCAGGTTTCTCAAATATATATTTGATAGGATCCATCTTAGAAATCAATAAAGTGGTATGATTCAACATATACTGTCTTAGTCGGCGAGCAGCCCTAACTTTTATTAATAATTTCTTTAATCAATGTTCATTACAAAAAATAATAATAAAAGTCTCCTAGGGACGGCTTCTCTTGCGGCGGAGATATGCATTGAGTCTTCGTTCCTCATTAAGTTGGCTGGTGAGCTCTAATACTTTCTTCCTTTCTGCACCGAACTGAGTTTCAAAAGTATCCCTTTCCTCTCTCAACTGGATCCAGGATTTCTTCAATTCTTCCACATTGGTAGGCATATCTGGATAAGGAATGATCTGAGGGCCCCCTCCATCAACTTTTGGTTCGACAATCAGAGGTCCGATTGCAAGATATAGCATGGCAAGCTCACGAGCTTTGGCGCGTACCCATCTGAGATAAGGTTCCATAGGAATAGAGTTTTTCTGTCCTAAAGTGCTTCTTTTCACCATGCCCCAAGCTCGTACAAATCTTTGACGGAGACCTTGGGAATCGTTGTCATAGTCAAACACAGTGCCTTGGATAATTATTTCATGTGGACCATCTCTTTGAGCACAACCGAACTGACGTAGGGCTAAAGCAGGATTATAAGTAATACCTCCTCTTATCCCCAGGAGCGGTACGTTAGAGAATTCTCCGCAACGGTCAATGATGATAATATTTCCTTTGGGTTGAGGACACCAATGGATGTCTGAATGTGAGAGCGACATTATCCTTTGAGACCATTTCAAATTTTGCTCATTCTTCAAGACTGATTGAGGAAGGTGCGAAATAAACCACCTAGATAATAAAGGTATGCAACACATGAGAGTCCCTTGCCTTTTCACAGTACGAGTGTGAAGGGAGTGCAAAATGTCTCCAAGCAAGGTAGGCACAGGGTTATGAGTGAGAAATATCCTAACAGCATTCATGTCTATGAATTGATCCGGATTAGGAAATAGCACCAAACCATAGATTAGTAGGGCTAGAACATCTTCGAAAGCATGGACATTCATAACTTTTAGGAATTCTCGGGCCTTATTTATCAGAAATTTGGCAAGTAAACCTTTAACTCCACTTCTTGTTACCCAATTAGTTTCAATGTCGGGCTTTGTCATGTGTAAAGCCGCGACAACTTCTTCAGACTTCAGAATCTTTTCTAAACCACTGAAAGGTGTCTGATCAAGGATAGGTATCCCAAGCAGCCTGGAGAATTCTTCTAATGTGGGTACCAACTAGTAATCTGGGAAGGTGAAGCAATGATGTTTAGGATCGAAGAACTGGAATAGAACTCTCATCATATCTTCTTTGAAACCGGTGGTAACTAAATTGAGGAGAGAACCATGTTTCTTGATGAACTGAGCATGATCGGGCAGTTCTGACACTAAATCCTTGAGTTGAGGAGAGGTCGATACAAAATTGATCCGGATGGTCTTCCTGGAAGCCATAGCCTGTTTAACAGAGCAAAGTTAAACCCCTAAGTCCTTAAAATGGTTAGTACAATGTCATGATGTTATGACGTTATGATGTGATGTAAGTAACAAACACAAACAAGTCACACCGCAATCATTCCTAGGTTTTTAAGGCTTGCATGAGTTCCATAGGTAAGTACCTTCCCCACTGAAGTTTGGTAGGTTCCACCTGTCCTAGAATAGTAACCGGGTTCTAGAAGGATCTCAAATCATCGACCTTTCCTTAAGTCCACTTCAGTGCAACACCAAGCGGTTGACCAAAATTTCCCTAAAGTCCAATCTCAAAGAGTGTAGTATCGAGTATCAACCAACCCCAGTCGGAACCGAAGTCAGTTATCTCACTACTTTCTAATGGCTAGTGTAGCACCTCAAATTTGCACCTCCCATTTTGTATATTCATTTTCATTGTAGGTCATTAACATTGCATTGTCCATTGTATAGCTCATTGCATTATCATTTGCATAGTCTATCAAGTCATCAGTCAAGACTGGTCAGGAGGTTTAGTTGTGCAAGCAAGCAAGTGCATTTGCTATGAAATCAAAGCCCTAGGGTTGGTTCAATGAGTTCATATGATCCAAGGATCATTTTGAAGAGATTTGGTCAAGCATTGAAGGTTCAAAGCTCATCAGTCAGTGACCAATTCATCTGAAACCCTAGAAAGTCAACCAAAGTCAACTGTCAGTTCAATCATGGATTTGAAGGTGGGAGATGGTTAGAGAGGCCTCATTCATGTCCATACAAGTCTCATTTGACATTGCAAACATCAACATTGAAGGATTTGAGGTCAGATGAAAACTTTCCAAAAATAGTAAGTGACCTGTAATTTGAAATTGCCAAAAATGGAAAGGTTTTCTCCTCAAGATTACATCATGAAGAAAGCTTCAAATGAAATTTTGTCCAACATGAAAGTTGTAGATCTTGCTCTCCCATTTCCAAAAAGTCCAAGATAATGAATTTCTCATGTATGGTTGAAGAGATATGGATCAATCATGGCCAAGTGAACATGGAACTTCAAACATGCATAACTTTCAAACCATAAGGCCAAATGAAGTGGTTCTTTTTTGTACATTCATGTCTTGACATACACTATCCAAATTATGCATCACATGCCATGCATTCTCAACACATAATTTTTTGGTTTTTCATTTGAATTTTGGAGGGAATTTTCAAATTTAAAAATAATGCATTGTTTTCACATTCCAACACTTCCATTGGCTTCCAAATGATCTTTTAAGTGAAATTCAAGCAAAAAACATGCACTGTTCCATTGGACTTTCATGCATAAGGTGCATTATCCAATTTGCATCCACACTCCATTTTGGCTAATTACAATTGCATTGGCTTAAGTATGATTAAGGAGTGGATTAACAGGACCTATATAAACCTAATCATAACAGATTTCTGCATTAACACAATCAAAATTCAGATCTAGATCTAGGTTCTCACACTTTTGCTCTCACTTTTTTTTCTTCAATTTTCTCCAAATACATTGCATATTTCTTGATCCATTCATCATTTGGAAGAGTTATGGAGCATGTTTGAAGCAAGAACCAAAGGAATCCATGCATTTTTGAAGCAGCTCGAAGCTTTGATCCATTAATGGTGAATTCTTATTGTGGCAAGATCGTGCAAGATTGAGTCTCAAACCTTCATCCATTCATCCATACAAGTGTTGTGGAGTATCTGTTTGTGCATTAAAAAGCCTAAAATCGTCAACTCCAGTTCTGTAGCTTCATCAAGGTCAGAAATCGATTTCCTTAATTCATGAAATTGTTATGTGATTGTTGTAGATCGTGCATTGCTGATCAATCTGAGCTTTGTTTCACAAAATTCCATGTAGAATTGAATTAGTTATGAGGATTTAAAGATTGACATGTGAAAATTGTTTGCCTCGATCTGTTCATGTTAGTGAGAATTAGCTTTAATCATGCATGGATTAGTGATGAGTGATGAGAGATGAATGCGTTGATGTGCTTATTTGGTGAATCTGAGACATTTGTTCTTGGCCTGGTATGAACATGATGAACTCGTATGAATGTTGATGAAGAACACTTCCAGGCGCATGTTTGATCTGTTAGAAGTGAGTTTTTAGGGTTTGCATGTGTTTATGAAGATATGTCCATGTACTGGTCCAGTTGTCGCTTGCATGGCATAATGATTGGTCCTCGGTGCTTAACCTTGCCACGTCCTTTTAGTGAAACATCACGTTTCACTCTAGGCGCGCTTCATTTTAAACTCAGCATCAATTCGATTCTGGCTGAGGACAAGTTCAAATATGCCTTCCACATTATTTCATTTTCTCTCCATGTTATTCATACATACATCTTCATGGTTTTTTTTAATTTTTCTTTCACTTCATAAATTCATAAATAATTGATTAATAATCCAAATAATATGAGAATTTTTGCGTTGTTCTCCTTATTGTTTCTAGTTTTTTTTTATTATTTTTCCAGAAGTTGTGCTTGGTTGTAAAATTGTTTGGCCTAGGGAATGTTAACATGTATGCTTTTTGAAATTTTACATGCTTAAACTAGACTTCATGCTGGACATTTTGGTGTTGAGTTTGCAATTTTATCATGTGCCATTGATGAGATATGATCTTGTGAATGTAGGTGTGACAATGTGTGTCACACCTTTGCTTGTCCAACTTGATTAATTTGTTTGCCATGCCAAATAAACTCCAAATGCTTTGATTTTTTGTATGATGCTTGATATAGATGTTTTGATTGATCATGAATTTTCTTGGAATTTTTGGATTCATTTCTGATTTGTTTGAGATTTTTCATTCTGGATGGTCATTTGTGCACTTTTGAATGGTCTTGAATTTCAATCATTTGTGAAATGCTTGTGCTTTATCATATGGATGTGAAATTTTGCACACTCCTTCTAGACACGTTGAAGTTTGTTTTGGTTTTGGTTTGAAGTTTTTACCATCTACCATTTCTGTTTTAGGCTTGTGCTAAGTTGATGTATCAAATTGTGCCACATTTGAGCTTATTTTGATTGCCTTCCCTTATGGAATTTGATTACCATGCTTAATCTTGTCCAATTGCCCTAATTTTTGGTGTGATGATCATGTTGTATGTTCTGTTTAGCCATGATTTTTCTTGAGGTTAATTGAATCATTTTTGAATTAATGTGCATTTGTTCATTCTGTTGTCTCAATGTGCTTTCAATTTGCATACCTTGCCATGATTGGTTTGTGAAATGAATTTGGTTGATGCTATTGACATGAGACCTTTTGGATAATGTTCTTAATTGATTAAGGTTGATTCATGTTGAATTTCATGTCCTGTTTTGAATTTTTTCTCCCTCTTTGACCCTAGGCCTTGACCTAGTGGTTTGACTCTCATGTTTGAGCTTTGTTTTCAGGTTAAGAAGCACATGGCCATAATGGGATTGATTCACTTGCTTGAGTTGAATAATTGGTTGATATTGACTAATCTTGAGTTGTTTTGTAGGTGGATTTTAGCTCATTTGAGTTGAGCTTGTGGCTTGCACCTTGCTGCATTGCTTGCTTGTCTGTTTGACTGTTAGTGTTGAATGTTATTTGTCTGTTTGACTTGTATACTGATTGAGTTAGATTTTTTTCAGGTATTAGTTGCTTAAGTTCTTTTGAACTTGCTTTTGCTTTTGCTTGGTTGCTTAAGCATTGAGGTATAATTTCTCTGACTTCATGTAGTCTGGAAGACCTGTCCTGTTACTTGGGCAGGCACTTGTCTGAAGCCCTCCTTAAGAGGCAATGCTTGTGTTTGTTTATCTTTGTGCCAAGCAGGAAAAGACCTTTGATAAGGCAAGTGGCAGATAACAGAGATATGCAATCCATCTCCTGCTATTCAGTGTGTCATCCACTTTGCTCACACACCTTGTGTTGATGCATTGTGGATATTAACCCAAGATCTTTGTTTAGTCAGTCACATGTGGAGAAGAGTTCCAACTTTCTGAACTCCCACTTTCATTTGTCTGAAGCTCTCCCAGGACAGGGATAAGAGCTGTGAGGTCTTACCCTCACTTCCCATTTCATCTGCTTCACCCTAACTCTCAATGTTAGGGTTAAGAGCTAACTACACCCCATTCCAGTTGGCTTGTGTTTCACAGCCTAACCTTGTGTGAGCCCACTTTGTTTGTATATAGTGTGTGCTAATTGTGTGTATGTTTGCCTTTGCCTATACTGCTTAGGATAGCTTGCTCCCTGTGCAAGTTAGATAGAAACCTTAACTTAGGGATCGTATGCATGACAACTTCTAGGCTCGAGTCGTAGTCTCCCTAGTAGTTTGTGTCTCCCTTTGTATCTGGTTAGGCTAGTCCTTTGTCCCTGCGTAGGGGAACTACGTCGCCCTGATCCTCATACCAGATGAGGTACGTAGGCAGGAGATGAGCTGATCTCTCCGGGCGCCTTTTTCTTTTTCAACCCTTTGTGTGTGTTTGGAGTCTGACATAAGTCCAGCGATTGGCAGTCGGTTTCCTGTGTGTGTTTGTTGGTTCGGAGTCTGATGTAAGTCTAGCGATTGGCATTCAGTTTCCATGTTTGCCTGTTTGTGTGGAGTCTGACGTAAGCCCAGCGATTGGCAGTCGGTTTCCTGTGTGTGTTTGTTGGTTCGGAGTCTGATGTAAGTCCAGCGATTGGCATTCAGTTTCCATGTTTGCCTGTTTGTGTGGAGTCTGACGTAAGCCCAGCGATTGGCAGTCGGTTTTCTGTGTGGTTTTGTTTGGCGTGTGTTAGCCGAGCTACGAGTGCTCTGATTCTTCTCTGGTTAGAGAAGATACGTATGCATAGGATGCGATATCCTAGCGAGCACGTTTCCCCTGTCCCGAACTACGTCGACTCTGATGTCTGTGCCTGACAGACTACGTAGGCCCAGGATGCGATATCCTGCCGAGTTAGTTCTCTTGTTTTCCTGTGTCTCCTTTCAGCCAGTGTGATTTTTGAGCAGTGTTTAGCAACCTTTATCCTTCCTTTTGTGCGTGGATCCCGTCGAGTACGACGGATGCGTAGGGGTGCTAATACCTTCCCTTCGCATAACCGACTCCCGATCCCATCTCTCTCTGGTCGCGAGACCATGTCTTTTCCAGGTTTACTTCGAGCGTTTCCTTTCCCTCTTTTGGGATAAATAACGCACGGTGGCGGCTCTGTTGTTTCGTTTTCTCGCCGGTTTTTCGCGTAACGCGACAACTGGCGACTTTGTTGGGGATTAGAGAAGTCGACCTCTGACTGGTCCATCTTCCCTAAGCGAGTCAGTCCTAGCGTTCTCTAGGATAGGGTTTGGTTGCTTTTTCTGTTTCATTCATTGCATTTATGATTATTATGTTGTGTATATATTTGCATTATATGTTTGCATGCATCATACTATCATTGTGCTGTCTTCTGTATAGGTGGTTCCTCTGTTTTGGGGGGGGGGTGTTCTGAGTGAGGCCCAACACCCAGGCCTGAGTATACACCTAGGATTAGCGTGGTCTCATGTTTCTTCACATGTTGTACGACATGATGAGGAGACGTGTCACCACAGCCGGACGAGGTTCATTTGAGAGAGTCCTTCCGGGTGGAGTTATTCCACTTAGGTTGGGTTATCCCATTTGAGCTATTTACTTCGGTGACCGTTCTTTCCCGGATCTTTGGTTTAGACAACCTTAAGAGAGCTACAACGGCACACCCGAAAGGGCAAACCCGTTGAGTATCTTTGCCCGATTGTCGAGAACATTGTCCGCCTTAGGATGACCTTGTTAGAATTCATCTATGAGGGGAGGGCTTGATTCTTGCAAGTACAGGTTCCGTCAGTGATTCTGTGATGGCGACTATGGTTCAGATGGATTTATGGGTCTTTATTTATGGACGTCGGAGGTTTGACCTTGGTATTTATCAGAGGGTTCCGTTTATTTCGGTTCCCTGAATTTGAGGGCACTTGTTCAGAGGATCTTGTGACTACCTGTCCAGAGATTGTCCTATGATGAGGGTGATATATCCCCTGTTCCGTTTATTTTGGAACTTCCCAAGTTGGATTTGTGGTTACTCGGGCCCTCAGATGATTGTGATTAGTTCAGAGACCGGTCCAGTACAGTTGATCTTCAGATGACTTGGAAGACGGTACAGTGACTTGCCTGCATGCATTTGCATCATTCCCATTTCGCATTCATCTGCATTTAACCCATGTCTATCCGTACTCAGGGTCAATTTTTGATTGAGATTCTGGTCGAGAGACATCCGAATGTCAGAATGTTGTTGTTGAAATATTATCCATCTCAATGAAGCTAGTATCAAAGGACATGCCTCATACGGATAGACATTGCATGTGTGAGTCATATTAACCTGTTTGCTGTTTTGTAGGTGTCAGTATTCAACCGGTGCGCATAGCCCTTCCGTTCAGATATCCAGTCAAACTCAACAAATCCAAGCTGATGGATCCACCCAATGTCGATATTCTCGAGTTGAAAGAGATGATGAGGGAGTTGTTCAAAGTCGTGCAAGGGCTCGCCTTGGGGCAGAAAGCAATGGCAGAGAGATTGGAAAGGATTGAAAGCTGGATGATCAAGGAGAAAGTCCAGGATAAGACTCCGTCATCCGAAGTAAACAAATCCTCTGGCACTGTAGTAAAGAAGCCCTCTTGCAGTGGTCAACCCGAGAAGGAGGTTGAGTCAGGTGGTGTGCCTGCCCGAAAGGAACACGGTAAAGATCGTTACCACCCTTATGCTGCCACTGTAATCACTTCTGTTGGTAATTCACCTGTACCACAGCAGCAACCTCCACCTCAACAGAAAGTACAGAAAGCTAAGAGCCAAGTGAAGAAGGGGACAGATCGTCAGTTTGATAAGCCACCCGTGACTTATACCCTTCTGTTCAAAAGGTTGAGGGATCTTGGGTTAGTTCGGCCGAGGATATTGATTCCTGTAGAACCGCATCGGAGGCCTGCAAACTACGATGAGAATGCCAGGTGCGAGTTCCATTCTGAGACACCTGGACATAACATTGAGGGTTGTAGAGCTTTTAAACATGTCATCCAGGACATGGTGGATTCCAAGGTCATCAGCTTGGCACGGATAATGAATGAGGATGTTAACCCCGTACCAAGGCGCGGCCCTGTAAAAGTGAAAATTATGTCAAAGGACAAGAAAGGAGTAGAGGTGACTAATGGGGATCAGCTAAAAACTCCCGTGTCTGTGGTCCCAAAACATCTGATGAAGGATGGAGCATTCACTAGTGTTGATAACTGTTGTGCGGCGGTCGCCACAAGCGGGTGTGTAGTGATGGGGGACAAGATCCAGAGAATGATGGAAGTAGAAATGGACGATGAAAAATTTGAAACACCGAGTCAGGCAGTTGAAGCCGTCAAGGGGGAGAATGCCATTCTAGCTGAGAAAGAGAAGAAGTTGTCCATTTCTTCTTATAAACAAGCCCTGGAAGTGGTGAAGAACAGAGAAGCTCTAGGCTGGGGAAAGATCATAGACATTGTGGTGAAAGCGGATATGTTCGGGGTTGGCTATCAGCCAGATCAAGAGTCGTCTAGACAAAACAGAGGACGTCGTCCACCGTTCACATTCGTCAGTGCCGGAATGCTGGATCCAGGTCACGCATGTACAGTGGGTGAAGAGATTGACCGTGACCGCGAGCTTGAGTCGTGGATAAGATCGTGTGTACCAAGGAACTGGAAGGCCTCAAAGATCATCACTGTCACTCATCCTGAAGTGTAGTATTTCTGTTTTTCAATTTTGTTTGCATGAAAGCCATACGTTTTACCCGAAACGTAATGGTCCATTGTAAGGGCCATCTCATGTTTTTCATTGTGTAATATTTTGCATCAGTAATAAATGGATGTTTTTGCGATTAAAAGCGGTGTTCCCTGTTTTTCATTTATTCTTGTAGTTTAAAAAAAATAAAAATGGCAATGTTTGTTTTCATTTTTTCTTTCCCTTTGATCTGTCTTGTTCCGACCTCAAAAGTGACTATCCTCCTGATCTCATTGATAACGATTCGGTTACACCTCTATATGACTTCGACAATCCACTCTATCATGACCAAAGAATAAGGCGAAGAAGATTGTGATCTGCTGGAATTAGCCAGGTTGTTGAAGCAAGAGGAGAAGGTGATTCAACCGCACGAGGAGCGATTCAAGATTCAATCCAGGCACCGCCGAGGTCAGAAAGGAAGTGAAAATTGGGGCCGCTTCAGAGGCGAGTAGAGAGCAGAATGGTAGCCCTGTTGAAAGAGCATGTGGATACCTTCGCCTGGTCGTATCAGGATATGCCAGGGTCGGATACCGATGTCGTTGTGCACAAGCTACCATGGAGAGAAGACTGTCCTCTAGTGAAGCAAAACGCCAGTGCCACGTATCAGAGTGACTTTGCTACATGATATGAGTCATCGTGGAGTCATATGCTATGTTGATGACATGATAGCAAAGTCCCAAGCAGAAGAAGGACATCTGGTGGATCCAAGACAAGTTGTTTGACCGGTTGAGACAACTCGGACTGAGGTTGAATCCGAATCAGTGCACTTGTGGAGTGCTGTCCGGTAAAATACTGAGGCTTATTGTGAGCGGATAAGAGGAATCGAGGTCGATCCTGCTAAAAAAAAAAAAAAAAAAAAAAATAGCAATACGAGAAAGGCCTGAACCGAAAAAAAAAGCAAACGGAAAAAGAGCAAACGGTCAGGTGGATAATGATTGCCAAGGGGCGTTGAAAGATAAAAAAAATAAGTTGCAGGGACCTCTGATTCTGATGCCTCCTGTGGAAGGAACGACTATTAATCTGGTACTTGACAGCCCTCGAGGGGTCTATGAGGTGCGTATTGTGTCAGCATGACGAGTCTGGTCGAAAAGAGCATGCAATTTACCTTAGCAAAAAGTTTATTGACTGTGAAACAATACATTCACTGCTCGAGAAAACTTGTTGTACTTTGGCATAGGCTGCTCGCCGATTAAGACAATATATGCTGGTTCATACCACTTTGTGGATTTCCAAGATGGGTCTGATCAAGTATGTGCTTGAGAAGCTAGCATCGACCGGACGGGTTGCGAGATGGAAAATAATTCTGACTGATTCGTGATATACAGTAACCCATTGAGGATTATCAACCAAGGACGTTTGAGTTCCCTGATGAGGACATCTCGAGGTGCTCAAATCGAAAGATTGTGAGGAACCGATCCCGGAGGAGGGGCCTGACCCTGAATCCGAACGGATTCTGATGTCTGATGGGGAGGTTAATGTGGATGAGTTAGTGTCGTTTTGGTTACGCCGAAAAGATCCCACATTCCTTTTGTTGCCCGGATAACATTTGAATGCACCAAAAATGATGGCCGAGTACGAAACTTGTATCCTGGGTATCGATCTTCGGTGCGTATGTCTACTGGGGCAACGCCTTCCTTGCAGGTGTATGAGACGGAATCGGTGCTACCATTTGAGGTCCTGATTGGAAAAGGCCGAGTGGATAAGGACTCGGTATGACGCATTGAGCCTGACTGAGGAAAAGAGGCTGGCAGTTACTTGTCATGGGGCAGTTGTGCCCAGTGAATGAAGCGCGTTGTTGACCGAAAAGTGCGACCTCGTGCGTACCACGTGGGAGAGCTAGTTTTGAAAAGGATCCTTCCTCCTCAACGATCGTAGGGGCAAGTGGACATACAGTTATGGATCCCATTCGTGGTCAAAAAGGTTTCTCTGACAAAGCCTTGTTGTTGACGACCATGGATGGTGAGGATTTTCCATCCCTTGTGAATGCGGACGCAGTTAGAAGATACTTCGTAAATTGACCCGCTGGACGAAAAGAACAAAATAGTCCAGGCAAAAATGGGCATCCCGGCGAACCGAAAAAAAAGAGAAAAGGTTCGGGCAAAAATTAGGGATAAAAGAAAAAACTGTACACCCGGCAAGTCGAAAACCCCACAAGGGCGACTTGGGCAAAAAAGGGTATCCCGGTGGACTGAAAACCCGAAAGGACGGTCCGGGCAAAAGAGGGATTGAAACGAATAAATGCGTCCAGCATAATCGTTGATATTTTGGTTAACACATCATGGATAATTCCCGACAGAGATCGATCGGAAGCGTCTTGTTCAGAAGACAGAAAGTGCGGAAAGTCTTGAGGACATATGGGGTGTAACCGAGTTGGAACCCGATGAGATCACGGTTTCACATTGCCATTAGGATAGATTTTTCCTTTTGTGCGCGATCACCTCTTTTCAGGGATTGCTTCCTGTGTGTTGCTCGGTTTTAAGCTACTTTTTTTCGTTCAGTCAATAAAATGCATGTTCAGTCAAATAAATTTTGTTTTTTGTTTTCATTACCGCTTCGATTGCGAAAACATCCGTTTATTTTTGATAAGAATATTTACATTTTGAAACATAGAGGTCCCTTCCGATGCATGCTTATAAGATTGAAATCTGGAAATCTTATTCGGAAGTTTGAGTGACCTAGGTGTCGAAATGTTGGCACACCTGGGGCACGCTTTTATCTAACGATCTCTTGCGCAGGTGCTGTTAGATGTCTTCATTCACTCGCAGTTTGTGATGGATAACCTTTTGACAAAAGAGATCCCTGCAGAGTCCAATCAGGGGCAAGGGATAGAAGAACGGTGAAAAAACGGTGAAAAATTACGACGACGATCCTGGAGGGTTAATCAAGAAGACTCTTCAAAGTCTGAGGACTGGAAAGTTTGTATGAATCTCAAGAGTTCGAGCTCCGTGGAGTACGGAGGAGTCGTGAATACAAGGTGATGAATCAGAAAAGTCCAGACGAGTCTGGGAGTTCTCAAAAGTGGAAAGTCGACACTGTGGTTGGATGGTGAATGCCAGTGTTCGACGAATCGACAGGTGTTCCGTGTCAAATAAGCCGTATCTCCCCAGTGGGTTTGAAAGTGTTATCTCCCTAGCAGATTCAAGATCGGTGTCTCCTCAGCGAGCCTGAAGGTTGCCATATCCCCAGTGGAAGCGTTGATGGATTTGTTCCTAAGGGTTGAGGATGTATCCCCAGCGTGGTCGTGAACGCTTGTCCCCGGCAGGGTTGTGGATGTCTATCCCCAGTGTGGTCTCGTATATTATTTCCTCAGCAGAGTGGTGTAGGCCTTTCTCCAACAGAGTTATGCATTTCCCCATCAGGGTGTGAAGTGTTTTCCCCTAGTGGATCTCCATAGCAGAGGTATGTGTTGATGGTTTTCCCCCAGTAAGGTCCCCAAGCGGATCGGGTCCGATGAAATTATCCCCAGTAGAGATAAGCATTGGTGTTTTCCCCTAGCAGGGTAATCCCCAAGCAGTTCGGGTTCGATGGAGGTCATCCCCAGCAAGGGTTGTCTTTCCCCAGCAGGGTGGAAATTGACGTGGTATTGAAATCCTCAGCATAGTTCCTGGAGCTCCCCGGAGTTGTCTCTGAAGGAGATGTGTTTTTATGCATTCATCATTTAGATAAGCATAGCATATTGCATCATTAGTGCGTAGCATTTCCATGATCACGGGGCATTGCGCTAAAAAAAACTCATGCATTAGCATTGCAAACATATCTATTAGCCATAGGCCGTGGTGACCATCCAAAAATGGGTGGTCGGAAAGAGTTTAGCATCGCGCCATTGGATCAATTTCAGAATTGAGTTCCCCAGCATGGTTGAGAGGTTGGTGTTTTCCCAACAAGTGACTCCTTAGTTGAGCGGGTATCCCCAGCAATGCAACTCCCCACAAAATTGGTAGCATCTTGCAAGCTTGGATCGATTCCCCTAGCAGATGTGGGTGTGTCTGAGCTCTCCACATAGAGTCGACCCCTTAGGCAGAAAGTGTCTGTCGTTTCATTCTGCACTCCCCACTGAGTTATATCCTCGTGGATGACAGTTGTTTCCGTTCCCTCCCTACACACATAACGGGATGGGTTTTTCCTATTGAGTTCTTTCCTCATTAGGATGAGTCTTGATTCAGTCTGGCTTTTTGGATCGATCCTAAATAGGCTTCCTTGTGGCTGTCTCTTGTGCCTCCATGTGGTATGAATGAATAGTTGCTCACTAACCGGCACTCATTCATTTTATCCTCAGCGGAATTTGTTGGCCTTTACCTACTACCCGGTAGTTGTAAGTCCTATCTTTGCGGTTTTCTACCTACTAACCGGTAGATGTAATCCCCTCTTTGTGGTTATCATTATCCAATTTTCGGTATTCATATTCCTTTCCCCTTTCGGATATTTGCTTTGATTAAGCAACTTTATCCCCAGCGGGTCTTCCCCTTCCTTGTGGGTAATTGCTCCGAGTAAGCCAGTTTATCCTCAGTGGGTCCTCTTTCATTTCACCGTTTACCGGTGATGTTTGTTGTTTCCCCTTTTGATTGGTCGTCCTTTACATACCTAGTCCTGGTATCCCGATGCCTTTCTTTTCGGTTGATTTATCCATTTAACAACCTACAACCCGGTTATGGATAATCTTCCATGCGAGTATATTATCTACGTTTTGACGGCTATAGATAATATATCTCATGCACTCTTCGGTCGAAGCCCTTCGTGTTTCCCCAGCTGAGTAAGATTCGTATTCCTTGTGGAATCGAATGTTCGTCCTTTAACAAGATTGCTTTTGCTCTCTTCAGGATGATGAGTGTTTTGGAACACAAACCAATTAACGCTTTGGTCGGTCACCTGTTTTATGCCTACAACCCGGTATCCTTGGTATTCCTTCCTGTCTGCTCCCTGTCGTGACATTGATCCCCAGTGAGCTACCTCTCCGTTGGTTTCGATAAACGTCGAGTTTTTCCTAGTTATCCGTTGACATCTAGTTGTATTTTCCCCACAGGTCATCCGTTGATGTCTGTTCACCTCTCCGTTGGTTTCGATAAACGTCGAGTTTTTCCCAATCGTCCGTTGACGTTTGGTTGTGATTAGCTTTTCCCCAGTAGGTTCACCTCTCCGTTGGTTTCGATAAACGTCGAGTTTTTCCTATTTGTCCGTTGACATCTAGATGTATTTCTTTCCCATTCATCCGTTGATGTCTGGTCTCCTTCTCCGTTGGTGTCGATAAACGTCGAGCTTCTCCCGTTCGTCCGTTGACGTCTGGTCGAGTCCTTTCATTCATCCTTTGATGTCTGGTCTCCTTCTCCGTTGGTGTCGATAAACGTCGAGCTTCTCCCTTTCATCCGTTGACGTCTGGTCGAGTCTTTCCCATTCATCCGTTGATGTCTGGTCACCTCTCTCCGTTGGTGTCGATAAACGTCGAGCTTCTCCCTTTCGTCCGTTGACATCTGGTCGAGTCTTTCCCATTCATCCGTTGATGTCTGGTCACCTCTCTCCGTTGGTGTCGATAAACGTCGAGCTTCTCCCGTTCGTTCGTTGACGTTTGGTCGAGTCTTCCCACAGGTCATCCGTTGATGTCTGGTCACCTCTCCGTTGGTTTCGATAAACGTTGAGTTTTTCCTATGCGTCCATTGACGTCTAGTGGTTTCCCTTTTCCCAGCTCATCCGTTGATGTCTGGTCACCTCTCCGTTGGTTTCGATAAACGTTGAGTTTTTCCCATTCGTCCGATGACGTCTGGTTGTATCCCTTTCTTTTCATTCATCCGTTGATGTCTGGTCTCCTTCTCCGTTGGTGTCGATAAATGTCGAGCTTCTCCCGTTCGTCCGTTGACGTCTGGTCGAGTCTTCCCATTCATCGGTTGATGTCTGGTCACCTCTCTGTTGGTTTCGGTAAACGTTGAGTTTTTCCCATTCGTCCGATGACGTCTGGTTGTATCTCTTTCTTCCCAGTCATTCATTAATGCCTGGTTACCTCTCCATTGGTTTCGATAAACGTCAAGTTTTTCCTAGTCGTCCGTTGGCGTCTGGTTGTGATTTCTATTCCCATTCATCATCTTTCGATGTCTGGATGTGACTGTACCTTTGAGAAAAAATCGAAATCCCCAGTGGAGTCGTTGGTAGGCGTCTTGTCTGGTTCAGTGACAAACATGAGATCCCAGTGGAAGCTGCCATTGGTGAACTTTCCTTTTTTGGATCCCCGCAGAGTGCAAATTTCTACGGTTCTTTGGTATTCAATCCCTGTTTACCCTGAAGGTCTGACAGCCGTTGCTCTCATCCGTTCGGGTTCCCAGTTGATTGAATAGGGGCAGCTGTAGCACCTCAAATTTGCACCTCCCATTTTGTATATTCATTTTCATTGTATGTCATTAACATTGCATTGTCCATTGTATAGCTCATTGCATTATCATTTGCATAGTCTATCAAGTCATCAGTCAAGACTGGTCAGGAGGTTTAGTTGTGCAAGCAAGAAAGTGCATTTGCTATGAAATCAAAGCCCTAGGGTTGGTTCAATGAGTTCATATGATCCAAGGATCATTTTGAAGAGATTTGGTCAAGCATTGAAGGTTCAAAGCTCATCAGTCAGTGACCAATTCATCTGAAACCCTAGAAAGTCAACCAAAGTCAACTGTCAGTTCAATCATGGATTTGAAGGTGGGAGATGGTTAGAGAGGCCTCATTCATGTCCATACAAGTCTCATTTGACATTGCAAACATCAACATTGAAGGATTTGAGGTCAGATGAAAACTTTCCAAAAATAGTAAGTGACCTGTAATTTGAAATTGCCAAAAATTGAAAGGTTTTCTCCTCAAGATTACATCATGAAGAAAGCTTAAAATGAAATTTTGTCCAACATGAAAGTTGTAGATCTTGCTCTCCCATTTCCAAAAAGTCCAAGATCATGAATTTCTCATGTATGGTTGAAGAGATATGGATCAATCATGGCCAAGTGAACATGGAACTTCAAACATGCATAACTTTCAAACCATAAGGCTAAATGAAGTGGTTCTTTTTTGTACATTCATGTCTTGACATACACTATCCAAATTATGCATCACATGCCATGCATTCTCATCACATCATTTTTTGGTTTTTCATTTGAATTTTGGAGGGAATTTTCAAATTTAAAAATAATGCATTGTTTTCACATTCCAACACTTCCATTGGCTTCCAAATGATCTTTTAAGTGAAATTCAAGCAAAAAACATGCACTGTTCCATTGGACTTTCATGCATAAGGTGCATTATCCAATTTGCATCCACACTCCATTTTGGCTAATTACAATTGCATTGGCTTAAGTATGATTAAGGAGTGGATTAACAGGACCTATATAAACCTAATCATAACAGATTTCTGCATTAACACAATCAAAATTCAGATCTAGATCTAGGTTCTCACACTTTTGCTCTCACTTTTTTTCTTCAATTTTCTCCAAATACATTGCATATTTCTTGATCCATTCATCATTTGGAAGAGTTATGGAGCATGTTTGAAGCAAGAACCAAAGGAATCCATGCATTTTTGAAGCAGCTCGAAGCTTTGATCCATTAATGGTGAATTCTTATTGTGGCAAGATCGTGCAAGATTGAGTCTCAAACCTTCATCCATTCATCCATACAAGTGTTGTGGAGTATCTGTTTGTGCATTACAAAGCCTAAAATCATCAACTCCAGTTCTGTAGCTTCATCAAGGTCAGAAATCGATTTCCTTAATTCATGAAATTGTTATGTGATTGTTGTAGATCGTGCATTGCTGATCAATCTGAGCTTTGTTTCACAAAATTCCATGTAGAATTGAATTAGTTATGAGGATTTAAAGATTGACATGTGAAAATTGTTTGCCTCGATCTGTTCATGTTAGTGAGAATTAGCTTTAATCATGCATGGATTAGTGATGAGTGATGAGAGATGAATGCTTTGATGTGCTTATTTGGTGAATCTGAGACATTTGTTCTTGGCCTGGTATGAACATGATGAACTCGTATGAATGTTGATGAAGAACACTTCCAGGCGCATGTTTGATATGTTAGAAGTGAGTTTTTAGGGTTTGCATGTGTTTATGAAGTTATGTCCATGTACTGGTCCAGTTGTCGCTTGCATGGCATATTGATTGGTCCTCGGTGCTTAACCTTGCCACGTCCTTTTAGTGAAACAGCGCGTTTCACTCTAGGCGCGCTTCATTTTAAACTCAACATTAATTCGATTCTGGCTGAGGACAAGTTCAAATATGCCTTCCACATTATTTCATTTTCTCTCCATGTTATTCATACATACTTCTTCATGGTTTTTTTTTAATTTTTCTTTCACTTCATAAATTCATAAATAATTGATTAATAATCCAAATAATATGGGAAGTTTTGCGTTGTTCTCCTTATTGTTTCTAGTTTTTTTTGATTATTTTTCCAGAAGTTGTGCTTGGTTGTAAAATTGTTTGGCCTAGGGAATGTTAACATGTATGCTTTTTGAACCTTGCCTTACTATTTCCTTTGTGAAATGATGGTTGTTTATCCAATGCTTATGAAATTTTACATGCTTAAACTAGACTTCATGCTGGACATTTTGGTGTTGAGTTTGCAATTTTATCATGTGCCATTGATGAGATATGATCTTGTGAATGTAGGTGTGACAATGTGTGTCATACCTTTGCTTGTCCAACTTGATTAATTTGTTTGCCATGCCAAATAAACTCCAAATGCTTTGATTTTTTGTATGATGCTTGATATGGATGTTGTTATTGATCATGAATTTTCTTGGAATTTTTGGATTCATTTCTTATTTGTTTGAGATTTTTCATTCTGGATGGTCATTTGTGCACTTTTGAATGGTCTTGAATTTAAATCATTTGTGAAATGCTTGTGCTTTATAATATGGATGTGAAATTTTGCACACTCCTTCTAGACATGTTGAAGTTTGTTTTGGATTTGGTTTGAAGTGTTTACCATCTACCATTTCTGTTTTAGGCTTGTGCTAAGTTGATGTATCAAATTGTGTCACATTTGAGCTTGTTTTGATTGCCTTCCCTTATGGAATTTGATTACCATGCTTAATCTTGTCCAATTGCCCTAATTTTTGGTGTGATGATCATGTTGTATGTTTTGTTTAGCCATGATTTTTCTTGAGGTTAATTGAATCATTTTTGAATTAATGTGCATTTGTTCATTCTGTTGTCTCAATGTGCTTTCAATTTGCATACCTTGCCATGATTGGTTTGTGAAATGAATTTGGTTGATGCTATTGACATGAGACCTTTTGGATAATGTTCTTAATTGATTAAGGTTGATGCATGTTGAATTTCATGTCCTGTTTTGAATTTTTTCTCCCTCTTTGACCCTAGGCCTTGACCTAGTGGTTTGACTCTCATGTTTGAGCTTTGTTTTCAGGTTAAGAAGCACATGGCCATAATGGGATTGATTCACTTGCTTGAGTTGAATAATTGGTTGATGTTGACTAATCTTGAGTTGTTTTGTAGGTGGATTTTAGCTCATTTGAGTTGAGCTTGTGGCTTGCACCTTGCTGCATTGCTTGCTTGTCTGTTTGACTGTTAGTGTTGAATGTTGTTTGTCTGTTTGACTTGTATACTGATTGAGTTAGATTTTTTTCAGGTACATTAGTTGCTTAAGTTCTTTTGAACTTGCTTTTGCTTTTGCTTGGTTGCTTAAGCATTGAGGTATAATTTCTCTGACTTCATGTAGTCTGGAAGACCTGTCCTATTACTTGGGCAGGCACCTGTCTGAAGCCCTCCTTAAGAGGCAATGCTTGTGTTTGTTTATCTTTGTGCCAAGCAGGAAAAGACCTTTGATAAGGCAAGTGGCAGATAAAAGAGATGTGCAATCCATCTCCTGCTATTCAGTGTGTCATCCACTTTGCTCACACACCTTGTGTTGATGCATTGTGGATATTAACCCAAGATCTTTGTTGAGTCAGTCACATGTGGAGAAGAGTTCCAACTTTCTGAACTCCCACTTTCATTTGTCTGAAGCTCTCCCAGGCCAGGGATAAGAGCTGTGAGGTCTTACCCTCACTTCCCATTTCATCTGCTTCACCCTAACTCTCAATGTTAGGGTTAAGAGCTAACTACACCCCATTCCAGTTGGCTTGTGTTTCACAGCCTAACCTTGTGCGAGCCCACTTTGTTTGTATATAGTGTGTGCTAATTGTGTGTATGTTTGCATTTGCCTGTGCTGCTTAGGATAGCTTTCTCCCTGTGCAAGTTAGATAGAAACCTTAACTTAGGGATCGTATGCATGACAACTTCTAGGCTCGAGTCGTAGTCTCCCTAGTAGTTTGTGTCTCCCTTTGTATCTGGTTAGGCTAGTCCTTTGTCCCTGCGTAAGGGAACTACGTCGCCCTGATCCTCATACCAGATGAGGTACGTAGGCAGGAGATGAGCTGATCTCTCCGGGCGCCTTTTTCTTTTTCAACCCTTTGTGTGTGTTTGGAGTCTGACATAAGTCCAGCGATTGGCAGTCGGTTTCCTGTGTGTGTTTGTTGGTTCGGAGTCTGATGTAAGTCTAGCGATTGGCATTCAGTTTCCATGTTTGCCTGTTTGTGTGGAGTCTGACGTAAGCCCAGCGATTGGCAGTCGGTTTCCTGTGTGTGTTTGTTGGTTCGGAGTCTGATGTAAGTCCAGCGATTGGCATTCAGTTTCCATGTTTGCCTGTTTGCGTGGAGTCTGACGTAAGCCCAGCGATTGGCAGTCGGTTTTCTGTGTGGTTTTGTTTGGCGTGTGTTAGCCGAGCTACGAGTGCTCTGATTCTTCTCTGGTTAGAGAAGATACGTATGCATAGGATGCGATATCCTAGCGAGCACGTTTCCCCTGTCCCGAACTACGTCGACTCTGATGTTTGTGCCTGACAGACTACGTAGGCCCAGGATGCGATATCCTGCCGAGTTAGTTCTCTTGTTTTCCTGTGTCTCCTTTCAGCCAGTGTGATGTTTGAGCAGTGTTTAGCAACCTTTATCCTTCCTTTTGTGCGTGGATCCCGTCGAGTACGACGGATGCGTAGGGGTGCTAATACCTTCCCTTCGCATAACCGACTCCCGATCCCATCTCTCTCTGGTCGCGAGACCATGTCTTTTCCAGGTTTACTTCGAGCGTTTCCTTTCCCTCTTTTGGGATAAATAACGCACGGTGGCGGCTCTGTTGTTTCGTTTTCCCGCCGGTTTTTCGCGTAACGCGACAGCTAGGATGAGTCAATTAGGGTTCTAAAGGTCTGGTTAACGCTTTGATGACACCACGCGGACGCCAAATTTTTCCTCAAGTAAACATGAGGAACATCAGGACATCCAAAGTGTCACATTAACCGTAGCCATCATTTTAACCATTCCAGTATACGCCGGATAGTCACGATGATCTCTTGCTACTTACCTAAGGTACACTAGATCCGGGTGTAGGATCTTTCACTCAAGCTTAAAATACCCAAGCAATCCCTTAAAAGTAAATCAGACAATTCAAATAAGTGATCTTGTTTTTTTTAATTATTTTTAAGGCAACCTCTCTTTCTAAGGGTCCCCAGCAGAGTCGCCAGTTCTGTTATACGGTGAACTGACTTTCATGTTTTTGCTTTGGAAAGCAAATGTCGCGGATAACAAGAGTCGCCACCGACTTTTCTTTTATCCAATAAGGAAAGGCGGAAAAGAACAGGAAAAACCTTGATTAGATTTTGGGTTCGGGAGGTACATTATACAAAGGGAAGGTGTTAGCACCCTTTGTATCCATGGTTATCCATGGGCTCTTAATTGCTTGATCACTTATGTTTTTCTTGTCTGAAAAAAGTGTTTGAGAACTGTTTAGAAAATGTTTTGAAAAGAGAGTTTAACTTTGTAATGATTCTTATACGAATGTATACAAAGTATTTATCTCGTTTAATTTTGAAAACTGTTTAGAAAAATATAACTTGGCAATGATTCTAGTACGAATGTATACCAAGTGGTGATTTTCTAATAGATGTTTTGCAAAGTGTGAGGTGTGAAAAGTGTTTTAAGTTGTGAGTCAGCATTTAAGAGTTATACCTACCCAAGGTCTTTATGGGCATTTCCTATCCTTATGAAGGTAAAACTGTCCTTACTATTGAAAAGTAAGTAGTTTTATCCTTTGGATGTAAAAGGGACATCGTAGGGTCATCGATTGGTTATTGAAGGCAACATTTGTAAGGATACCTTAGCATTCGAAGGGACGATCATCATTTAACCGTAGGCTACAACGACGGGTCATCGAGGGACAAAAATCATATATTCGCAGGCAACATCCGAGGGACTATGATTTATCTTATAGGGACATGATGATTTAACCGAAGGGTCTTTGCTAAGTGCATCCCCACATTCGCGGGACATGACCGTAATACCGTAATACCGTAAGGCAACAAATAGAGGTCCAAGATCACATATTCAAAGGCAATATTTTATAATCAATTAGGTAATTAGGATGAATCTCCACATTATAATCAATTAGGTAATTAGGATGAATCTCCACATTATAATCAATTAGGTAATTAGGATGAATCTCCACAGGGGTATCCCACAAATAAAGTGGAATACCTAGCATGCTACCTTTTCCAGGAGTATGTGAGCCCTTACAATATTCAGCAAACAGGTCAGAATACCAAATCAGGGTGCAATCAAGAGTTGCACCAAACCAAAAGGAATCACAACAGTAATAATGTCAGATAAACCATGCATGGTTACAATAAAACATGTCAGATTAGCAAAAATCAGAACAGAAAAATCAGCGACTGTCATGTTCGCTGCTGCCTCGCCTAGCGAGGGCCTGGCGAACCCTCGCTACAGGTTCGCTTAGCGATGTGCTAGCTAACGGCTGCGGGTTTTGAATTTAAGAACAGTATGATTTCAGCAAGCTCCACACCCTATGGCATCCATTACAGAAATGTTATGGTTAAACATTCAAGATATCCATACATATTTAAATCCACATGCAAAACCTAAGATATATTTATAAATTCAATCATAATACCACATGTAAATTGGAAGCATAAAGCGGTAGTGGTAGTGCAAACCTGTTGGCAATTGAATTGCAACGTTGAATTGGCAGATCACTCTTAGGGTTGGTGCCGAATTGAGTTGGGCGGAGGTAACCTTTGTGCAAATGAGTTTCCTTCAGGGTTTCCTTTAGGGTTGCTCTGAATTCTCTGGGTTAGCCTCCAGGGTTTGCTGTTCCTTCTTTCTGTCTCTGTCCGTCTGTCTCTCTTTTTCTCCTCCCCCTCTTCTGACTGAAGTTGTGGTATTTATAATGATTTTTTGTGACCTAATGGGCTCATAATGAAGCCCAAAATTTCTGGTATTCGCAAGCTTCGCTAGGCGAGTGGTGTAGCAAAGGGTTCGCTAGGCGAAGGATTTTGCTCGCCTAGCGAGCAAGCCATTTTAAGCCATTTTCTGGATTTGGCCACCTGTGTGTTGGGTCTTTGTTCCTTTAAGATCAGTGTCTTGAAAAGTGAATTGAAGTGCCTTGAAAAATGTCTTGCAAGATTAACGGGTAAATTTTGGGGTATGACACCATGGATTATCTTGGAACCTTTATTTTGTCTCCAGATCCTTAACACATTTACTTATGTGTTGCAAATCCGTGATGGTTTCTCCCCCTGTGTGAGTTTGCAGATCCAGTTGGTGTTTTGGTACCTTGAAATTAGTTTATGTATCAATCTCAAAGAAGAGTCTGATGACTATTTGCTTTCCTTTTAAGGAAGTTTTTGTTGATCTTTGTATCCCCGTGTGGTCTTTGATTTATCTTGGCAGATTGTTGTATCCCTAGTGGAATTCCATTCTTTTGATAGAAGCTCTTCTCCCATCCCCATCAGTGCTTGGTTCTGAGTAGTGTTGATTGTGTCTCCTACAAGGTTGTCTCCCATTTGATATGGTGTTGACTTAAAATTCCCTACAACATTGACGTGTTAGGATCCTCAATAGATCCCTCTTTATCCTCAACATGATTGGTTGATATTTTTCAGTGGTGCTTTCTTCCCCCACGGAGTCTACGATGTTTGGTTGGATGCATGTTCTCCATGTCTTTCCCCAGCCGGAGTTGAATTTATTTTGAGTTAGATGATTAATTTTCATCCCTAGAAGGTTCTCCAGTTGGTGTTCCCATCTTGTTGAGATTAGTCGAGTATCTAGTTGTGATGATTCAAATGTTTGTTATTTGTATCCTATGTGCTTGTTTGTCAGCATAATCATATACATATTTATACATATAAATGCATAAAACATATCATCAGATATTTCATTGTGCATTTTTTATCACATTGATCTTTCTTTTGATCCCCTGCTTTGGTGATATTACTTCCCCATGCAGATTTGGTGTGTCTGTCCTCCTTATTTTGTAGAGTGTCAGCCCCTTTAGGAAGAAAAACTTTATCTTTTCTCCTTTCTCCACCGAGTTATTACCTTGTGGATTATTATTATTTTAGTTTCCTCCGCAATTCATTATATGGATGGAACCACTCCCCTTTGAGTTATATCCTCATTAGGTTGAGTCCTGTTTGACTGTTTCTTTCTAGTTCTTACCTAGATAGATCTTTGGATCCCCCGAGAGTTTATTACCCAGTAACTGGTAATATTTTTCTTGTTTTTGAGTACTTTACCTGTGTTAATTTACCTAGTAACCGGTAAAAGGTAATTTACTTCTTTGAGTCTTTTTCCAGCGGATTCATTTTTCGTTTCCCCGACAAGTTTATCCTTGATATGTTCATCTTAATCGATGACGAATATTCTTCTTTTTGGTATTCTACATAGTAAAAAGGTAGTTGTAATTCCTATTTTCCGCAGAAGATTTCATCCTTGATATGTTCACTTTGACCGATGACGGATTTCCTTTTTCTTTGGTATTCTACCTCGTAAAAAGGTTGTTATAAACCCCGTTTCCCTTTGCTGAGTTTATCATTGATATGTTCATCTTAATCGATGACAAATTTTCTCTTCTCTTTTGGTATTTTACCCAATGAACCGATATTTGTAATTCCTATTCGCGGTATTCTGCCCAGTAAATGGTAGATATAAATCCTATTTTCCTCTCTGAGTCTATCCTTGATATGTTCACTTTAACCGATGACGGATTTTCTTTTTCGTTGGTCTTCTATCCCCATAGATAGTTGTAAACCCTATTTTTTCCGATAGTTTATCCTTGATATGTGTAACACCCCAATTTTGACCCTAAGATCCCTCATGCTATTTCATCATATGCATTGGTTTTGGAATCACACCTTGGCATCCTCCTTACCCCTCATTCATTGGGTTTGCATTGGGAGAGATCACCAAGCATATTTGATTGTATCATACTATGTTTTTCATTATTTACTAACCAAAATACCAAAAATATGTCAATACATAGTTTAACTCTTTTGTAGGTAGTACATCCACCAATGCCTTATCAAGCTCATATCTAGGGTTTAAGACCCTCAATGAAAGGATAATAATCAAAAGATGGTTCACTTTGACTCTGTACATCATATATGGATCCCCATGATTTTCACATATCATTTTGATCAAGAATTCATCAAAAGTTTGAAGCTTGTTTGCCTTGGAAACCCTAATTCATCTAGGTATCTTGTGTGACTTATTTAGCATGTTTCCTCATCAATTGATCAAATATTTCAAGGGATACTTCATATTACATCATCTTATACATATATGATCCTCCATGAGTCCCAAAAATCAAGAGAATGTCAAGCTAACAAGATGGTTCATGGTGGTTGACCAGAGAAAGTCAATTGGTCAAAGCGGAGGTTCCCTAGACCCTATCTCCTACAATATTTGTCATATTAAAATGATTTTAAGAGAAAAGTTACTAATTATGACATTCCAAACAAATTTCAGGTTGAATTCAAGATCTAATTTTGTTTGTAAAGTCATTTTTTATGGTGAAAGATTATAGGTCATTTTGTTTGTACCCTAGTTAGAAGGTCAACTTACAAGGACCATAACTTGCTCAATTTTTATGAGATGAAATCCATTAAAATTCCATGACCAAATTAAATGTATCCTTTTCAACTTTTATGTTTGGAGGAAGTTCAAATTCAACTTGGAAATGCATGTGCCAAGAGGAAACATTATAGGTCATTTTGGGCAATTACCATTGAACAAGGGATTTTCCTCAAATTCTAAAATGCATAACTCCTTCATTCCAAAACCAAATGAGGTCAAACTTATGACTAAATTTAATAGGTTTGAAAGAGCTACAACTTTGATGAAGGAACTGTTTCCATTTGAAGTCCATAGCAAAAGTTATTCAAGGTGGAAGAAGTGAAAATTTGACTTGGTACTTCGAAAATTTTCAAATATGTTTGATTTTCCAAACTTCCACCACCAAATTCTACATGATCCAAGCGTCATATAGAAACGTGTTCAACATAAAAGTTTTTCCCCTTGATCTCATCTTTCCAAAAAGTCCAAGATTATCTCATTTGGATCAAAATTGAAGGACTTGCACATGGGTGCAATGCATGGCCCCATTTGGAAGATTTTCATGACCAATTTCCATTCCATATTGCATGACTTCATGAATTGCTTTCAGCATCACATGTGCACGACTTTGGACCCTTTGACATCATTCTTTAGGCTTTGTACACGCCCATGCAAGCATGCATGAGTTCATTACTATTTTTGGAGTTTGAATGGAAGTGTGCAAAAAGAATTTGAAAAGCCTATAAATACAAGTGCCGTGAGCTCAGAAATGAAAGAACACCTTACCCAAGCTTTGCCAAGACAACTCAAACCCCTCACTCCATAGAATTTCTTGAGGATTTCATTGAAATCGAGTTTGAATTTCACCTTGTGTTTTGAAGTTCAAACTCCAAGAATTCATTGCCATTTCCATCTCAATTGAGCACTGCAAGCAACATGAGGAAGAATCAAGAAAATCCAGATCAAGATCAAGCTGAATTGGAGCTACTCGAAGGTTAAATTTCAGAAACTTCATCTCTTCGATTCTCTCTCAATTCTTCACTATTCTTTGTGATTTTTGGTTGCCTGAATTCCTATCAATATGGGCAACAAGATTGAGTTGCTTTGAGGTTAAATCGAAACAACTCAGGTCATGATCCTCAAAACTCAAATCCCTGTATCTTTTTATATACTTGGAATTGGAGAAAATTGAGGCCAGATTCGTGATCTTGAGCATTTTCTCTTCAAATTAGTGTCCTTGTTTTTTATTTTTCATGAAGTTTAGGTTGGACCAGTCCGGTGGTCCTCACCAGAGAAGATGACCGGAGCTAGGGCTCCGGTTGTGTGTTGGGAAGGTTCCAACCATCTGATCTTGGTCTAACGTTCTAATCTTGGCCATTGGTTTTGATTACCACGCGTGTTTCTCTTTGACACAAGTCCACCAAGGATAGCGCGTGCGTGGCCATTATTTCTGCCACCTTAATTAATGAGGGAGATCTGATGGGCCTTTTTTTTTGTATTTTCTGATTTTTCGTTTAATTGCTTTATTTTGTTTAATTCATACTAATTTCATTTTTAATCCAAAAAATATGGGACTTTCACCAAAAATCTTTAAATATTTGTCTCTTTCATTTTTTGAATTAAAATTATTTTTGGGCTAATTTTGATATTTTCATGAATTAAATGTTTTTGTGCATATTTTTAATTATTTAAAATTACTTCTGACTTCTCAAAAATCATGAAATTTTTTGTCTAAGGTCCTTTGGCCTTGTTTGACCTAGGATAAATCTCTCGGCCATTATTTGGTGCTTTGAAGAGATTTTAGGTCTTGACCAAATTAAATTGAATTTTAATGTATTTTTTATTTTATTTTTAATTGATTAATTATGCAAAAATTATGTTGAGCCATTTTTATGGTCCTGTGATGTTTGACTATTTGTTTGGACCTTGGTCAACGTTGATTCGAATTTTGTTGAATTAAAATCATTGGATATAGGGGATTGATGAAATGTACATTTTGTCTCCTAAAATGAATGAATGATTTTAATTTGATAAAATTCGTCCCATGACCAATTTGTGTTTCTTTCACTTCCCACCCCTCTTCATCTTCATCCCTATTCTTTCCCATTCCTTTCATTGACCAATGAAGTCTCAATATCCTAAGGATAATTGGTTCATCAATGAATTTGTTTCAGCTGAACCAATACAAGTATGAATGAGATAGGTCCATCCATTTTGATCTTTTCTTTTAGTGTGTGGTATGTTTTAAGAGTTTGGTTCATTATACCAAATCTCTAACATGCATTAGCACCTAAATTTTTATTGCTCGGCCTCAAATAGTTGTGACTTCTACATAAGTCTAATTACGATTGCTTAACATAGAGCTAAATTTGATCCTAAAGGCATAACATTCTAGTAAGTGAGATTGTAAGTCTCCCATCTTTCATGGTACTGTATGGAAACTTGGCCTTTTTTTCTTCCTATGGAAGATATCTTGGTTCAAGGATTCATGCTTGTGAATAGATTGTTGAGTGTTCTCCAAAGAATGACTTAATCAATTAAAAAGCAAAACCCTACTAACATCCAATTAACTTTGAGTAACATTTGACTAACTCTTATTAATATTGCTTTACTTTCAAGTCATTTACTTTATGCAATTTAATTTCTAGTCATTTATCATTCATTGTCATTTATATTTCATTTAACTTGTTTATGTTTATGCCATTTTCACTTTGCTCATTTGAGCCATAGATTGTGATTGTATATATTTTGTTTGTGTATTTTAATTGTGTTTGTGGTCTTAGGATCTTAAAATACTTAATAAACAACAAAAACCCCCTAAAAAATGTTTTGTGGACTGTTGATCTTGATCTGAACTTTTGGACTTAGAACTAGGCAACATTCCTTGTGCAAAATGGACTTGGCCAATGCCAACATTCTTAGACCAAGTTATTGAGAATTAAACCTTCATATAATTCAAGTATTGGGATTCATCTGAGCTCATCTACTACATTGTCTTGATGTAAACTATTACTTTGATCTTGTGTCTAATGTCTTATTCTGAGTGGATCAATGAGTGTTTCATCTAATACATGAGAAGACAAAGAAGATTGTTAGCTATGGGATTTGCTTTCTTGGATGTGGCTATCTTTATTTGATGCCTTGATATTTATGATGTATGATATTGCTAGTTGCTTGTTGATTATTTGCTTGATTCAAAGTCCCAAGGGAAAGTGGGTTATCTATATGACATTCTTGCCTGTTGGATTGCATCCCATTGGTCAGATCTTTTCAACTCTTAACTTTTAATTTTATGCTTAGGATTAGTCTCTTCATCTCCTCCCACTTTTTAAATTTCAAAACATCTCCCCTTTTCTAAAAACTTTATTTGCTTGTGATTTCAAATTTAGACCTTATTTCAAATAGAAACTTTAGCCTTATGCCATTGAATTGTTAAACTCTTTTCTTAAATCAAACTTGTAAGTAAATCTAATTATATTGACTTAAAATTTCAAAAGACAAAAAGAACTAACACTCATTCAAACTTTTGGGCCCTTTGTGCCTCTTTCCACTTAAATTTTGTTAAAAGCAACTCACCCATTTTAAAATTGATACCACGAACTACGAGGTTTTGATCCCTCATTTTTATGTTGTACGTAGGCACAAGACCGAAGGTATTGTCAAACAAGAAAATATAATTAATGAATTCTTTTCACATCCCCACACTTTACTTTTCTCAAACATATTTTATACCAAACACATATACACACATAAAAAGGGCTCCCTAGGAATACTAGGACACTTTAGGTGCTAACACCTTCCCTCTGTGTAACCAACCCCCTTACCCATGATCTCTGGCATTTTATTAGTGTTGATTTGAAAACTTCTTATCTTTGGGTTTTGTTCGTACTTTTCCCTTTTCCTTTGGAAATAATAAAAGCGCGGTGGCGACTCTGGTTTTATTGACGTTGAGCTTATCCATAGCTTGATAGTCATGAATTTACCGCTACATAAATTAAGTGGCGACTCTGCTGGGGAGTAGTCCTCAGTGGGTTTAGCCTAGGTTTTTATGTGTATATATTTGTATATTTGATGTTTGTATGTTTGCTTGTGTGATATAATTTGTCTGTTGTGCTTGGTGATCTCTGAGTGGTGAGATAAGTTCTAACCCAAACTTGAGTGCAATTAATATAGGGGGGTGGTATAGTCATGTTCAACATGTGTGGAGTAGTCCTTAACAAGTTGGCTTGAAATCCATCTACTAAGTGGAGACCCTTTTGGAGTTTATAATGTCACACAAGTTATTTGTGGTTAGGCATTACTTTCTCTGATTTAGGGGTCCGAGAAGCTAAGTACCGTAGAACATTTAACCTAACTTGGCCTATTTAGGACGTAGTGCGGAGACTGTTTAGGTGTAGACCTGATAATAGTTGTTACGCGATACTACACTCAGAAGAGTTTCTCTTGAGAATATTATGGGGTGATGAGTCAGTCATCTTAGCTTGTAATATCCGATAGATGGGATTAAGACTCTGCGAAATTTTTAGAACATGATCTACAGGTTTTTAACCTTAGTACACTCCTTTAGTATGGGTTTCAACCTGACTCCGTGCTCGTGACTTACAGCAAACCCTTTGATTCTAGGTTGATCCGATCAAGTCTTATCAGTATCAATGGAACTTGGGTGTTGATAATGACCTGATCCATCCTTTGACCTTTGTTTGTGCTTGCCTTGTGTTTGATCCCTGCGCATCATAACATTCATCATAGAAAAATAAATTTCAAGGAACTAAGGTCTTATTTGCAAATATTTTTAGACCATGGATTATGGATGAAGGAACACTAAGAAGTACAGTTTCAAATATTATGATTTGAAAAAGCTAAGGAAGTTATCTTCCTTTGTATTAGATCCCTTGGATTTCAAGAAACATCATGGGAAGCTCTTATATGTATTGTCTACTGATGTGGTTGAAGGACTTCTGAGCGTTTTGGTTCAGTTCTATGATCCTCTCAACTGTTGTTTCACTTTTCCGGATTATCAACTTGTGCCTATGTTTGAGGAGTATGCCCATATCTTGGGAATACCATGTTCTGACAAAGTACCTTTCAGTGGATTATAGGAGATTCCCAGATCTCATATCATAGCTGAAGCTCTTCATCTGAAGAAATCTGAGATTGATGCTCATTGAATGAAGAAGGAAGGAATTTTTGGGTTGGCTTCTGAGTTCCTTATTAGAAAAGCTACTGTCTTTTCTCAAGCCGGTAGTGTGGATTCTTTCAAAGCCATCTTTGTATATCTCATATATGGTCTAGGGTTGTTCCTTAACATTGACGGTTTTATTGATGTTAACGCCAGTAGAATTTTCTTGATTAGGAATCCTGTGCCTACTTTGTTGGGTGAAATGTATTTCTCTTTGCATTTGAGGAATTCTAAATATAGTGGGACTATTGTTTGTTGTGTTCCTCTTCTGTACAAGTGGTTTATTTCGCACTTGCCTCAGACGCCTGCTTTCTTGGAGAACAAACAATGTCTACGGTGGTCCCAGAGACTTATGTCTCTCACTAATGATGATACTGTGTGGTATGAATCTGTATTGGGTAGCTTGGATATTATTGATAATTATGGTAAATTCTCTAATGTGCCCCTCATTGGTACACAAGGAGGAATCAACTACAACCCTGCTTTGGCTCGTCGTCAACTTGGGTTCCCCTTGAGAGATAAACCTAATAACACTCAGTTAGAAGGTCTTTTCTATCAAGAGGGTAAAGATCCCCAACATTCCAAGTAGAGGATGCTACATGCTTGACATAATGCGCATAGGAAGGGAAGATCCGAGCTTGGGCCGTGCAACTGTGTAGCTTTGGAAGCTTACACTCTTTGGGTAAAGAAGAGAGATTTGGAATTAAAGATGTTGTATGCTTGTGAAAAACCTATGTCTTTGGTTGTGGCTGAGCCATTAACTCTCCCTAACCAAGATGTAGAGGAGTTGGAAGACGCACTCACTAAGAAGAAGCAAGAGAATGATATGTAGGAAGATCGGTTCCATATGTAGCCGGAAATTCATGATCATCAAGCTATTGACAAGCTAGAGATCAATTAACAAGAGTCGCCACCGCGCTTTTATTGTTTCTAATGGAAAAGGGAAAAAGTACGAACAAAACCCAAATAGTAAGAAGTTTTCGAATAAAAACTAATAAAAAATCAGAGATCACAGGTAAGGGGGTTGGTTACACAGAGGGAAGGTGTTAGCACCCAAAGTGTCCTAGGTACTCCTAGGGAGCCCTTTTTGTGTGCATATGTATTTTGTAAAAAATGATGTTCACAAACAAATAGAATGAGGGGGGGGGGGGGTTAGAAAAGAATTCATTAATTATATTTTTGTGTTTGACAAGACCTTCGATCTTGTGCCTACGTACCAACATAAAAATGAGGGATCAAAACCTCGTAGTTCGTGCTATATATTTCAAAATGAGTGTGTTGGTTTTAACAAAATTTAAGTTTGAAAGGCACAAAGGCCTAAAATGGTTTGAATGAGTTAGTTCTTGTTGGCTTTTTGAAAGTTTAAGTCAAGTATTGTTAAATTTATTTACAAGTTTGATTTAAGAAAGTAAGTTTAAAAATGCAATGGCATAAGGCCAAAGTTTCTATCTTTTTGCAAAAGTTGTCTAAGTTTAGAACAAAAGTAGTTCACACAAAGAAGGTTTTGAAATGGAGGGAGAGATTTTGAAATTAAAGAAATGAGGAGGAGATGAAGAGACTACCCTATATACAAGAATTTAAAAGTTTAAAGTTGAAAAGATCTGACTAAATGGGAGCAATCCAATAGAAAAGTATGTCAATAGAAACCCAGAATTCCCTTGGACTTTTAGAATCAAGCAACACACAAATGCATAATTATATCAATCTTGAAGAGCAAAGGCATCAAATAAAGATGGACTCATCCAAGCTTATCCACTTCATGATCTTCTTCAAAATAGCCTATGTAGCAGATGAATTTCCCAAGTTACAGGTTCAACATAACAGCTTAATAATGATCAATGTTGCAGATGAATTGGAGATCTCTTGAATGATGTATCAGATGAATTTCAAATTGCAAGCACTTGGTTCTTCAAAAAATTGGCATTGGTCAAGTCCATTAGCAAAGGAATGTTGCCTAAATTCTAAGTCCAATTGGGAAAGATCAAAACAACAGTCCACTCAAAAGTCTTTTAGGGTTTTTATTATTATTATTATGTACCTTAATGGTCAAAGACCACACAAGCAAAAAAGGTATACATTAAAAAAATAATATCACACAATATGGTCCAAATGGACAAAGTGAAAATTACATTAACATAAACAATTAGAATCATATGTATAATGGTAAATGATATAAAGTGCTAAAAGTAAATTGCATTAAGGTAAAGACTTGAAATTAAAAGTTAATGGTTAGTAAGTTAGCAGTTAGTTTTGTTTTGCTTTTTTATTTCAAGACATTCTTTGGAGAACACTCAACCCACTTGCCACAAGCATGGATCCTTGAACCAAAATATATTCCAAAGGAAAAAAAGAAGGCCAAGTTTCCACACAATACCATGGAAGAGGGGAGACTTACAATCTCACTAACTAGAATGCTTATGCCTTTTGTGTCACAAATTTAGCGCTATGTTAAGCAATCGTAATTGGACTTATGTAGAAGTCACAACTATTTGAGGCCGGCCAATAGACTTTTGGTGTTAATGCATGTTGGAGACATAGTATTATGAACTATGCTCATTAAACATACCACACACAAAAATAAGCAAAAAAGGTGTGGCCTAATCTCATCCATAATCGTGTTAATCTTTCAATCAACTAGCATTAGGACTTTGAGATGTCATTGGCCAAATGGAAATGAATGGATGAAGAAGGGGAATTAGATGAAGAGGGAAAGGGATGAATGAGATCACAAATTGGTCAAAGGAGGAATTTTACCAAATTAATATTATTCATTCATTTTGGGAGATGGAATGTACATTCCATCAATCCCCTAAATATAATAATATTAACTTGGCAAAGTCAAATCAACCTTGACCAAGGCCCAACAACAAATAAGAAACTCAATTAAGTTAATACAAAGGGTCAACACAATTAAAATGACATTTGTTGAATTAAAAATACTAAAATAATGCATTAAATTCAAATATGTTTTGTCCAAATCCTAAAATCTCATCAAAACACCAAATAAGTGGCCATGAGATTTATCATAGGTCAAACAAGGTCAAAGGACCTTGGAGAAATAATTTCATAATTTTTGGACATTTAAAAATATTTTTAAGCAATTAAAAACAAATGCAAAATCAATTAATTCATGAAAAATATTAATAATGATCCAAAAATAATTTTAATTTAGATTATGAAAGAGAAAAATATTTGAAATTTTTTGGTGAAAGTCCCATATTTTTTGGATCAATATTAAATTTATTATGAATTATTGAAGAAAATGGAATTAAAATGAAATTCAGAAAATCCAAAAATACGTGGACCATCAGATCTCCCTCATTAATTGAGGTGACAGATCTGATGAGCTAAAACACACGTTCCATGTACACCTGAGTCAACTGCATGGCAAAAGGAGTAATCAAAACAAACGGTCCAAATTAGAACGTGGAATGAGGATCCCATGGTCCATAGGTGAGACACCTCATCAGCAGAGCCAGAGCTCCGGTGATCTTTCCCGGTGAACTCCACCGGACTGGTTCAGATGAACCATCACCAAAATACAAAACAGGGATATGATCTTAAAGAAAAAACATCACTGAACACGAATATGACCTCCAATTCCTCCAATTCCAAATATATTAAGAGATATGTGGACTTGAAAAATGAGGTTCATGATCTGAGTTGCTTCGATTTGCCCTCAAAGCAACTCAATCTTCAAATGAATTTTTCAGGGTTATCCTATGAGAGTGAGGGGTTTTCAATGGGGATTCAAAGTTGGCGCGATGTATGTGTGTTTTCTGAGCAAATACAGTTGTATAAATAGCCAAATCCATGTGATATTTGCACACTCTTTTCAACCTTCCAAATTTGGCAAATGATGATAGCATGGTGCATGGGCGCGTATAGGCCCATGAAATGATGGTTTGAAGTCCAAAATGAATGATCAGATGTGTTGAAGCAACCTTGGAATGCAAGGCAATTGAACATTGATGCTTGAAGTTGGATCCATGCCAAATGATATCAGCCTGTTTAAGCCATGTGCAACCTATCCATTTCAAGTCCAAAATGAATGATTTTAAGCTCTTTGGAAAGGTGAGATCAAGAGGAACAAGTTTGATGTTGAACACTTTTTCATTTAGAGCTTGGAACTTGGAGGAATTTGAGGTGGAACTTTGGAAAATTTTGTCATATCAAATTTTTTCTAAGTGTCAAGCCATATGTCTCAATATTCCACCTTGCTTAACTTTTTATGGGAGCTTCAAATGAGAAATGTTTCTTCAACAAAGTTGTAGCTCTGTCAAAGTCCTTCAAAATGGTCACCCATTTCATGTCATTTCGATTTGAAATGATAAACTTATTCATTTTTGAAGTTTTGAAAAATCACTTGATCAATGGTATAGGTCAAAAGTGACCTATAATGTAGCCTCATATCACATGTTCAAAAAAGTTGAATTATCTCCAACTCCAAACATAAAAATTTAATTATACACATTGAATTTGATTGTGCAACTTGGAAATCTTCCATATCATAAAAATTGAGCAAGTTATGGCCTTGGGAAGTTGACTTTCAAATTAGGGTTTAGACAAAATGACATATAATGTTTCAAAATAGAAAATGATTTCCATGCAAAACTAGCTCTAGGTCTTAACATGAAAGTTGTTTATAATGTCATTTAGAGTATGTTTTCTCTTGGAATCATTTTCATATGGTGAAAATTGTAGGAGATGGGGTCTAGGGAGACCCAGTTTTGATCAGATGAATTCATCTGGCCAACCACCATCAACCAACTTGCTAACATCCAATTCTATTGACTTTATTGGCTCATGGTAGATCATATATGCATAAGATGATTAATTTTGAAGTGTCCCTTGATAAATTTGATCAATTAGTGAGATAGCTTGTTGGAGAAGTTACTCAAGATACCCAGTCAAACTAGGGTTTCCAAGGCAAATCACCCTCAAACTCTTGAAGAAAACTTGATCAATATAACATGTAGAGAACATAGGGACTCATATATGATGTTAATAACCATTATGGTATCAATTCTTGGTTGTGCTCTTTGTTCATGAGGGTCTCAAACCCTAGATATGAACTTGATGAATCAAGGAGATCATGCCCTACCTACAAAAGAGTTAGGAAAATACAAAGACATATTTTTGGTATTTTGGTTAGTGAAATGATAAAATACAAGTATGATATAATCACAAAGTGATTGGTGATCTCTCCCAAAATAAACCCAATGAAAAGGGGTAAGGAGGATGCCAAGGTATGATCCCAATGCTTATACTTATGATGGAATTGCATGAGGGATCTTAAGGTCAAAATTGGGGTCTTACAGCTTCCCCTATTTAAGGACATTCTAACTGAGGAGGCGAAGGTTAAAGTCTTCATGTCGACTCAGTAGAATGGGCTTAAATAACAACATAGAGAAACAAATTTTGGTCCCTAAGAGACCTCATGATGCAAAGGATATAACTGCATAAGTTAACGCTTTGTGGGGAAATACTGTCACAAAGGAAAAGAAATCAGAGAGATCGAAAGTCCGCAGGAGCACCATGCATTCCATAAGGGAAACTCACTGGGGAGACAGAGACTCTGGGGGGGGGGGGTAAAAAGGAGTTATGCGTAGGCTAGGCTACGACTTAAAACTAATGGGGACTCGAGGAAATCCATCTAAAATGGATACTTAGTCGGGGAGACAAACAACATTTGTAGAGGATACAAATAAGTCAGGATAAAACTGAAATATTCGACTCGTGCAGGGGAAAAACAATTTCACTAAGGAAATGTGCACTAAACTCAACTGGGGAGAAAAACTTCAACATAAGAGGAGCAGAAATCTATTGTCTACAACCTGTTACTGGGTAAGGAGATAATAAAAATCTGACAGAGAGGACATCCGTCACCGATTAGGATGAACATATCAAGGATGACTCGCTGAGGAAAAGCCAAGGGAGAATATTGATTATCGGTTACTGGGTAAGAATAACCTTGCTGGGGATGTCAATGAGGATACCCGTCATCGGTTAGGATGAACATATCAAGGATATACCAACTGGAGAGCAAAAGGGGGAATTACATCTATCGAAAACTGGATAGAAAACCGTCGAAGAGAAAAATTTGACACCGGTTAGGATGAACATATCAAGGATTTACTCTGCGAGGGGACAAAGCAAGATTTACAACTATCGGTTACTGGGTAGAAGACCAATCAAAGAGAAAACTCATCACCGGTTAAAGTGAACATATCAAGGATAAACTCTAAAATGGGGAATAAAAGCAGGGATTACATCTATCAGTTACTGGATAGAATACCAAAGAAGAGAAAATCTGTCACCGGTTAAAGTGAACATATCAAGGATTGACTTTGCATAGAAGAAAAGTAGGATTTACAACTACCGGTTACTGGGTAGAAGACCAATAAGGAGAAGAAGACCTGTCATCGATTAAGATGAACATATCAAGTATTAACTCTCTGAGGAACCAAAATAGGGATTACAACTACCTTTTTACTGGGTAGAATACCAAAGAAGCGAATATTTGTCAGTGGTTAAAGTGAACATATCAAGGATAGACTCTACGGGGGAAGAAAAGGTATCCGTCACCGGTTAGGATGAACATATCAAGGATGACTTTTCGAGGAATAGATCCACTAGGGATTCTGCTGAGGAAAAAAAGGGTAGTTTTGTCGGGTATTAGGCAAGAAGTAACAAACTGCAAACTAAGAAGAATATTACCAGTTACTGGGTAATTGACTCTTAGGGAACCAAAGTATCTATCTAGGTAAGAGCTACAAAGAAACAATCAATCAAGACTCAACCCAATGAGGACATAACTCAAGAGGAGTAATTCCATCTAGAAAATCAACTAAGGAGGAAACTGAAATAACAATCATCCACAAGGAAACAAACTCAGTGGGGAAACATAGAAAGGTAAAAGTCTTTTCTGCTTAGGGGCTGATAATCTACAATTGATAGAGGACAGACACCAGATTTGGTATGGGGATAAAGTACCGCCATAACAAAGAATGAAAATCTCAAACAAATCAAATATGAAGATCCAGGATATGCAAATCATGAATTTATATGAATGTATATGTATATGTATATATGGTGATTATGCTGACAAAACAATCACGAAGGATACAGAGGTGTCGCAAATCATGGAGACAAACTGTTGGAGAACAGAGAGATTAATATCCCAAAGGCTCAATCCTGGATGGGGAAATGCGGAAGAGATTTGCTGAGGATAAAACATCCAATCTGTAGAAGATTTTAGGTAAACACCATAAAAATGGGAGACAACCCTATTGGGGAACAATCAACAAAAGCTGCTCAGAAACCAGGAAGAAACTCTGACTGGGGAGCAAAGATAGATGGCGATTGATGGGGACACCACAACGATCTACTAGGGAAAGATTAAACATTCCTGAAGACGATCTACCTGCTGAGAAAAAATAAACTTCGCTGGGAAGGCCGAAACTCTGTTGGGAACAAGGACACGCCGCAACCAACTTAGCTGGGGAAAAAGAAATAAGCTCAAATGGGGATCAAACATTCCTCCGAGGAACTGAATCAACACAAACGTCTAGGGATACCCGAAGAGTTAACTGCTTGGGGAACCTCAGATGCTTCGCACTTAAGAACTTGCTTCTTACTGAAATGCTGTTGATATTCTTTTTACATGCTTTAGAAAAGTTTTTGCTTATATATCTTAAAAACTTGATTTTGATTTAAAAATTCAATTTCAAAATGATCACAATAAAATTTAAAACTATTGGCTGAAGTAAATAAGAGTAGAAACAATTGGATAAAATCTCAACTTTATTTAGTAGGATGGTAATCTGTAAATGACAAGACTCCATAGATTTTACAAAGTTGAAAATGGTAATTTACATGGAAAAGGGTTACATTGAATACAAATGATCCTTAATCCCTCTACAAAATCTTGATATCCACTGTGCTTTTGGCCGCTGTTGGGATGATGAATCGATGTCAACCCTTGTGCTCAATAAAGTATTCAAAATATCACCGAAAATCAGCAGAATGCAGTTACTTGCCATAATCCCTAATTTTTGCATAAGTTGCCCCAAGGTGGGGTACTCAAATTATCGGGAATTTTTTTCTATTTTATGTCTCTAATTTTTGCCTGGATTGCCCTTTCGGGTTTTCAATCCACCGAGACGCTCATTTTTGCCTAAGCCGCCCATTATGGTTTTCAACTTAGCGAGCTGTTCTTTTCTTTTTTTAGGCAAAGTATTTCTTGACTGCATCTGCGTTCGCAAGACAATGAACTCTTCCCCATCCATAGTTGTAAGAATCAATGCACCGCCTAAAAAGGCTCTCTTGACAACATATGGGCCTTCATAATTGGGAGTCCATTTTCCTCTGGAATCTGGCTTGAATGATAAAATCTTCTTGAGCACAAGGTCACCTTCCCTGAACACTCGAGGTTTGACCTTCTTATCAAAAGCTTTATTTATTCTCTGCTGATATAACTGACCATGACACATGGCAGTCAATCTCTTCTCTTCAATTAAATTCAACTAATCAAACCTGGTCTGACACCATTCTGCTTCAGTCAACTTGGCTTCCATGAGCACACGTAATGAAGGAATCACAACCTCTACGGGGAGCACTGCTTCCATACCATAAATAAGAGAGAAAGGGGTTTCCCCTGTTAAAGTGCGGACGGATGTATGATACCCATGTAAAGCAAATGGGAGCATCTCATGTCAATCCTTGTACATGACAACCATCATCTGGATGATCTTCTTGATGTTCTTGTTCGCAGCTTCAACAACCTCATTCATCTTAGGTCTGTAGGGAGAAGAATTATGATGTGCATATCTTGAAGTCTTTGCAAAGAGCTTCCACCATATTATTATTCAAGTTCGATCCATTATCAATAATGATCTTACTTGGCACACCATAACGACATATAATCTGATTCTTGATAAACCTTACAACAACTTGCTTGGTTACGTTCGCATATGATGCCGCTTCAACCCATTTTTTGAAGTAATTAATAGCCACTAAAATGAAACGATGTCCATTCGAAGCTTTGGGCTCAATCATCCCAATAATATCAATTCCCCACATGGAGAAGGCCCATCCATGTCAAAGTTTCTCTTGTACAGTATATCACCATTCAACTAAAAATTACCGGCTAATCTTCTCAAATTCTTCTTATCTTTCAAAGATGCCCCAGGCGGGTAAGTCTGACTTTGGAGGAAACATTTGATGTCATAATACCATGGCTTCTCGTCTTTGATCTCTTCAACAGCAAACACATGAGATGGCCTATCAAGACACATCACAGATGAATTGGGAACTTCATTCCAATACTCTACTACAATCATCGATGCCAACGTTGCAAGAGCGTCTGCCATCTGGTTCTCATCTCGAGGGATATGATGAAATTCAACCTTTGTAAAGAAAGTTGAAATCCTCCTCGCATAATCTCTATATGGTATCAAACCGGGTTGATTTGTCTCCCATTCTCCTTTGATTTGATTCACAACCAAAGTTGAATCACCGAAGACATCCAAATATTTGATTCTGAGATCCATGGCCTCTTGAAGCCCCATAATGCAAGCTTCATATTCTACCATGTTGTTTGTACACTTGAAAGTCAATCTAGCTGTAAATGGTAGATGCGTGCCTTGAGGAGTAATAATCATTGCCCCAATGCCATTTCCATATTGATTAACAGCTCCATCAAATACCATGCCCCAATGGGAACCAGGTTTTGGCCCTTCTTCTAGCAATGGTTCATCACAATCTTTCATATTCAAGTACAAAATCTCTTCATCCGGAAAATCATACTGTACTGACTGATAATCTTCAATTGGTTGGTGAGCCAAATGGTCAGCCAAGATACTACCCTTGATCGCTTTCTGAGATCGGTATTCGATATCATACTCTGATAACAACATCTTCCAACGGGAAATTCTCCCAGTTAAAGCAGGCTTCTCAAATATATACTTGATTGGATCCATTTTTGATATCAACCAAGTGGTATGATTCAACATATATTGACGCAGACGCTTAGCAGCCCAAGCCAATACACAACAAGTCTTCTCAAGCATTGAATATCGAGTCTCACAGTCGGTGAACTTCTTACTGAGGTAGTAAATTGCTAATTCTTTCTTTCCAGTCTCATCTTGCTGACCCAAAACACAACCCATGCTATCTTCGAGCACAGTCAAATACATGATCAACGGTCTTCCTTCAACAGGTGGAGACAAAACCGGAGGCTCAAGCAAATATTCCTTGATACTATCAAAAGATTTTTGGGAGTCTTCGGTCCAATCACAAGATTGATCTTTCCAAAGAAGCTTGAATATAGGCGCACATGTGGCAGTCATGTGGGAAATGAATCTGGAAATATAATTCAAGCAGCCGAGAAAACCTCTGACTTGCTTCTCAATTTTGGGCGCAGGCATCTCTTGTATTGCTTTGACCTTGGCAGGATCAACCTCAATACCCTTCTCGCTGATAATAAAGCCCAACAACTTACCAGAACGAACACCAAAAGTGCATTTATTGGGATACAAGCAGAGTTTGTACTTCCTCAAACGCTGGAATAGCTTCAACAAATGCTAAACATGTTCCTCTTTATCAATCGACTTAGCAATCATGTCATCGACATATACTTCAATCTCTTTATGCATCATATCATGAAAAAGAGTAGTCATTACTCTCTGGTAAGTGGCACCAGCCTTCTTTAAACCGAAAGGCATCACTCTATAACAAAATGTTCCCCAGGGTGTAACGAATATGGTCTTCTCCATATCCTCGGGTGCCATCTTAATCTGATTATATCCAGAAAATCCATCCATAAACGAAAAGACTTTGAATTTAGCAGTATTTACTACCAACATATGATTGTGTGACAAAGGGAAATCATCTTTCGGAATGGCTTTATTCAAATCTCTATAATCAACACACATGCAGACTTTTCCATCTTTCTTTGGCACTGGCACAATATTGGCCACCCATTACGGATACTCAACAGTCATAAGGAAACTGGCATCAATCTTCTTTTGAACTCCCTCTTTGATCTTCACAGCCATATCAGGATGCGTTCTTCTCAACTTCTACTTGACTGGCGGGCATTTTGGCTTCAACGGTAATCTGTGCTCCACAATATCAGAATCCAAACTAGGCATGTCTTGATAGGACCAAGCAAACACATCTGAATACTCTCGAAGAAGATCAATCAACCCCTTCTTAGCGTCTGGACACAGTCGAGACCCAATTTTGACTTCCTTCACATCATCTTCGGAACCCAAGTTGACTAGCTCAATCTGCTCTTCAATTGGCTGAATAATCTTCTCATCTTGCTCAAGAAGACGAGACAATTCCTCACTCACCTCTACATCACTTTCCTCCTCGGCTTCAAACACAGAGAATTCAAAAGTTGGAGAAAGAGAATGATCATTGTATTCAATGGGGTTTGGAACCAACCTGCATAATGATTTGATATTTTGATTCTAGAGAAGTGAATTTGTGACCAAATATTATGCAGATGGACAATTATGTTGTTTATTTATGTTTTTTGTGATTACCATTTTTAGAAATAAGAAAAAAGTAAAACAAAACATCAAAGATGTGGATGAATAGAGTTAATTTTATTGATGATCAAATTAAAATGCCCAAACAATGTTCACTTCTCCCTTAGGCATAGGAGAAGGATTTTAAAATATAAAAGCAATTACTTAGATCGATGCAAAATAACAGGAATATCAACAGCAGTCCAATTGTTGCATGTCTGTCCATGCGTCACAAAGGTGGTGCAATCTCCCTCTTCATTGTCCTCTAGCACAACAGCTAAATATTGTTCATTCCCATGAATGAATCCTCCGCTACGGAAGCTGAGTTGCATCTCTTTGGATCTAACGGTTGACGAGCCCTTATGGAACCCCAAACCAGTTCTTCCCTTGTTGTCGGTGAATTTTATCACACGCCCCCACTGATCAACATGACCTTCTTCCACAATCTTCTGTGCGTCTTTCAGAGAGGACATAGGTGCCCCAACTCTCTTCTCAACAATAATAGATAAGGCTTGGAACGGAGTTCCAACCTCATCCTCAGCTTCCACATATGATAAAAATGACAGATGGCTAACCAACAATGCTTTCTCACCTCCCACAATTACCAGCTTGCCATTCTTGATAAATCTGAGCTTCTGATGCAGAGTGGAAGTAACAACTCCTGCCTCATGAATCCATGGCCTTCCCAATAAACAGTTGTAGACCGGGGGAATATCCATTACCTGGAAAGTAATCTGAAAGTCACTCGAGCCTATCTTGATCGGAAGGTTCACTTCTCCAATAACCGTCTTCCGCGAGCCATCAAAGACTTTGACAATTACTCCACTGTACCTCATAGGACCTCCTGGATAAGATAACTTTGACAATGTTGACTTTGGAAGCACATTGAGTGACGACCCAGTGTCAACTAGCACATTTGACAAAGCATCTTCCTTGCAATTCATAGAAATGTGCAAAGCCAGCTTGTGATTTCTTCCCTCCTCAGGGAGTTCTTCATCGCAAAAGCTCAAATTATTGCATGAAGTGATGTTAGCCACAATGTGATCAAATTGATCTACAGTAACATCTTGCTCCATGTATGCCTGTTCAAGAACTCTCTGGAGTGCTTCTTTGTGCGCTTCAGAATTCAAAAGCAGAGACAACACGGAAATCTTTGAGGGGGTCTGGAGAAACTTCTCAACCACGTTAAATTCACTCCTCTTAATCAGTCAGAGTACCTCATCATCATCACTATTGGCTTTCAAATTGTTGGATTCACCAGACTTATCCTTTGAACAACCCACTGGATCTACATTAGGCACATCCGCCTTCTTACCAATAATCAAATCTTCTTTATTCTCCGGGAACACCGGTCCAAAAACTCGACCATTGCGGGTCACCTTCGTAACATCTGCAATGCTCACTACTAAACTGGTCGTAGGAAACAGGACCTCTTGACCATTCTCCGTCATGGTAGCATTGTATTGATACGGTACAACCTTATCAGATGCATACGGGACTGGGCCCGCTAACCGTATTACCAACGGCGAAACTGATCTATTGCTGACGTTCTGGTTACTATTGCTACCATATTGAATCACCAACCGCTCTGGTTGTTTGAAAACGGGAACTATGACATTGACATCGTCATCTACATGACGGGATTGAACAATCTAAATCATGCCTTCATCCATCAGACGCTGGATATCCCTTTTCACTACAACACACCCCTTGGGTTCATGCTACAAATATCACAACCATCGTGATCATGTTCACAGTCACTCACCAAACAAATATCTTTATGCATTTCCACCAAAGATCTTCGGATAAACCAGACATCAAAAACCTTGAATTCACCTGGACAACCGTCCATCATGTTCACTGAAGAATTCCCATGAGCGGGCAAATGATTAGCTTTCATATTAGGCACGCGTTCTTCAAAATACACCATCCCACTCTTCATAAGCTTTTGCACCTCATACTTCAGCGGATAACAGTTCTCAATATCGTGCCCAGGTGCACCCTGGTGAAAAGCACAGCGAAGTTCGGGTTTATACCACCAAGGAAGTGGTTCTGGGATCTGCGGTGGATTCCTCGGTTGAATCAAATTTTTGAGGACTAATGATGGGTACAGTTCTGCATATGACATAGGAATCGGGTCGAAAGAGACCTTCTTCCTCTCGAAATTCTATTGTTGGTGATGATTGTTGTTGGAATTGTTGTTGTCGTAGGTGTTTGTTCTTTGTTGCGGTTGTTGTTGTTGACGTTGATTTTGATACTGGTGTTGTTGTTATTGTTGAATTGGTGTTGTTTGCTGATTGGAAAATATTGGAATGAGGGAAGATACTTGATGATGATGATGTTGATGGGGTGGTGGATTTCTTCTGATTTGAGGCCTCCTTTGCCTCCCACTAGAAATTGCGTTTGTTTCACTATCCTTTCTCTTGCTGAAACTACTCCCATATGTGACGGTGTATTCGTCGCTATATGATCTATCGATTAAATCATAAGCTAAGAGATACAATGAAATTTCGAGTCGCCACCGCACTTTTATTTATCCAAAGGACTGGCTAAAAAGCGAACAAAAGCCTAAGAAGTTTTACACGTAGAAAACTAATAAAAAGATCAGAGATTCTGGGTAAGGGGTAAATTACGCAATGGGAAGGTGTTAGGCACCCATCACGTCCTAGGTACTCCTAGGGAGCCCTTTTCACACTTGTTGTAAAAGATTGTTATTTGTTATGACATAAGTATTGTGCAAACATGATTGGGATGATGAGAAAAGAATATACAATTTTATTATTTTTGTGTTCGAACGGATGAACCCGCTGCCTACGTACCTTCCATCAAAGGTAAGGATCAAAACGCCGTAGTTCGGCTAAAAGATTTCCAAAAGTTGGTGGATTCAATTTTAAACACAAGCACTGAGGCTTTTCATTATCAATGGGAGAACACTCGACCAAAAAACAACATCCACCATGCGAGGATAGCTTCGACGTACTAGAGGGGTTAGCCCTGTTTTCAGTACGGAAGTCTTACTGTCGACTCACTAAGGATAGGCAAGATTTACATCAACCACAATGATAATTGAAACCTATGGCTAATGCATGAAAAGATTAACAATGGACAAAGCCAAAACAAGTGAATGAGTGAAGTTAATTGATTGTGATTATGAAAGTGAAGTCAAAGTATGATTAAGATTGATTCGAAAGAAGTATTATGAAATGGAGTTTGAAAAAAGTCAAGGACTTGAGTCCAGGTTTTTTAGTTAAAAAACATGAAAAAGTTTGCACAACACTTATGTCAAATTTGAAAAGTAAAGTGTGAAAAGGTTTAGGACATAATGAATGATGAATGGATGAGGATGGAAAGTAAAACTTCTTAGAAGGTTCACTTCTTGAAATCATATAGCAGATGATTCAAGTGTGTCCTTTGGAATGGTAATTAATAATAATAAACAAACAAGGAAGAAAGCGGATATCGGATGCCAATCAATGGTCTTATACCAATCTCCTAAAACAAAACGGATGTCAGAAGCCACTCAATGGTCTTACGCTAATCTCCACAGGCAAAGAAATAAAAGCGGATACCGGATACCAATAGATGGATTTACACCAGTCTCCTAAAATAGAACAGGATATCAGAAGCCACTCAATGGACTTACACCAATCTCCTCAAAAGAAAACAAAGATGAAACATGGAAATCAACTGCCAATCTGTCTGGACTTAGGTTAACTTCACAGATGCTCATAGGAAAACCAATGCCACATTACAGGGACTTACAATGGATCCTCACATACAAGAACAGAAACAACAATATGATCACAGGAATGCAAATGCCAACTTGCTGGGACTTATAGTTGCAACCTCACATAAACAGAGAAAGCAAAACATGGATGTCAGATGCCAATCTGTCTGGACTTACTCTAACATACACAGTATGATCCTAGGAAAACAAATGCCAACTTGCAGGGACTTACAGTTGTATCCTCACATACAAACAAACAAAACAACATGTGATCATAGGAGAGCAAATGCCAACTTGCAGGGACTTACAGTTGCTTCCTCACATACAATCAAATAAATGCATTAGGCAAAGATAAGATGAGTGGCCAAGGTGATGGTCTTATACTCACTTCCATATCATAGGAGCAATGGCCAAAGAAATGGACTTACAATTGTCCTCAATGGGTAAACAGCAATGATAATGTCACAAAGACAAATGAGATGATTATGCATTGATGGCAATTGATGATGATGAGTGCACAAAGCATGAGAGCAAACATGTGTATATGAAGCAATCAATCAATCAATCAATATCAAACAGCACACTCTATAGCCAAACAAGGGGGTTCACACAAGAGGGTTTGACTATGAAAGTCCACTGTAATGGGTGAATGTCGCTCTTAACCTTGCCATTGAGAGGCTAAGGTGAAGCAGATGAAAAGGAGATGAGGGGTGTGCCTCATTGCTTCTATCCCTGATCAGGGAGAGCATAAAATAGAAAGTGGGGGAGTTCAGAAAGTAGGAACTCTCTCCTCATTATTGACTCGATTAGATCTTGGGTTTTTATCTCAATGCTTCAACCATGTAATGGGAGCAAAGAGAGGACACACTGAATAGTGGGGGATAGATTGCTTATCCCTACCTTCCACCAATTGCCTCAAATGAGGACTTTTCCTGCTTGGGACAATTTTAAACAAACACAGGCATTGCCTCTTAAGGAGGACTTCAGACAGTTTGCCCGGTCAAATAACAGACCGGGTCTCCAGACTACATGAAGAAGAAAGGTTTATACCTCAAAGCAAATGCTAAATAGCAAAGCAAGCAAGTTCAAAGAACTTAAGCAACTAAAGTACCTGAAAAAGTCAAACTCATTAGTAAACAAGTCAACAATCAAAATCAAAAGAAAATGAACCAATAGTCAACCACAGAGGGACCAATTGTGCAAGGCACAAAGACTCAAGTATGTGAGTCACACCTACAAAACAAAGGTTAGCACAATATATAATTCAACTCAAACAAATTTGAATGGTCTTTGAGGCATTGGGGCTTAACCTGAAACAATAGCTCAATTGTAAGCTCAAAAGACCACTAGGACTAGCCTAGGGTCAAAGGTGAAAGAAAAAGTCAAACAGCAAAGGAAAGTCAACCCAATTCATGTTCAAACATTTAATAAGCAATCTCAATTGGATTCACAATAAAATCATGCATCAATGTCATTTCATATGCAAAAGGATGCAAAGCATGGCAAGAAAGAGCAAAAATAGGTCAACAGCAAGACCTCTTTCAAAAGTCAACTCAAACAATCTCAAAAATCATGAAATAAATCACATTCAAACCTAACATCTATCATGGTAGACATGTCAAATTTCATGGCATTTGGATGAGAGGAAGGCAGTCAAGTAAAATCATGAAGTCAAACCAAATTCAAGTAAGCATGATGAAAGTCAACAAGCATGGGTCAACTTCAAAAAATCATATCAATTTGAAAACAGAAGAGAAATGAATGAGATTAACACCAATGCAAAGCTTGAGATGTCTAGTTATCACATATGAAATTTCATGGTCATACAATAAGATTTGAGAATTTCACAAAAGATTTGGCAACATGTATCACATAAAGTCAACAAATGACTAAGCATGGAAGAAAATTCTCAAATAAATCGGAAAACAGCATGATTAATTCCAAGAAAATTCATACACCAACTAGACATGTAAGAGATCATTCATGCAAAATTTGGGGTCAATTGGATGTAAGGAAGCATGTGAACAAAAATCAAGAAAATGCACATCATTGGTGTGACACAAATTGTCACACCCTAGTTCAAAAATTCATATCTAGCAAACCACAAATGCTAAATGCACAATCTTTACATGGAAACAAAGATTAATGAGTCTAGTTTCACCACAAAAAATTTCAGGACCAAAGGATGCAACATGAGTATTTCACAATAGAAATGGCAATAGGTATCAATTGTGCATACATGTCAAGAAAATAATTATCAATTACAATCCAGCCAATGGAAAATTAATTAAAAATCACAATAAAATACTAGACATCTTTGTGATCATCATGCAAAAAAAATCAGAATTTTTGGAGTTGAAATGGATGAGAAATTAATTGTTGAAGTTGATGCACAAATTGATGAAACATGAAGCACATAGCAAGGCAAGAGGGTCAAAGCAATGGTCAACCGTGGCATATTTGTAATTAACCCCTCATTAATCAAAACGGTGTGTTTTGGGCAAGACAAAGGAAATGTTCTTATTGGCTACTAGCCAATGGAACAGTGACGAGCCAATCAACTCAAATTCTGGGTTTAACAAAACCCTAGGGTTTTAGCACAGCATTGTATTCATGTTCTTCAACATTTTCAAGCAAAATTATGGCAATCGAAATTCCAACATAGCACACAAGCAACATGGCAATGATGCAACCCTGTTCATGTACATCTAAACAGCAACAATCCATACACCCTCATGCGAAATTCTCTGGGCAGAGTAAGGTTTTAGAAATAGCAGCAGGGTTTTAGCAGCATGGTTCTTCAAGCAATCAACATCATGAACAAAACTCGACCAAGCATCATACAACAACATCATGCAATCATCATACAAGCAACAATAGTGGCCAACACACACGCATATGCAACATAATTTTCTGGAAAATATGAGAGTTCAAGCAGCAACATGATCTTCATCACCTTCAACAAGTCAAAATTTCGAAATGCTCAGAATGACCAAACAAGCACACCAATAGAATCATCATGCAACATATAACGTGAGTGTGCTATCCATTTTCACTAACTCGTCATGAATAAAGCAGATCGAGCAAAACAAGTATGGACACAAAACTTACAAAGCAGATTTCTCACTCAATGCAAAACCATATCACATGAAACAAATTGCAGTGGAACAAGCATACCAAGACCTATCTAAAACATCTCATGATTTGGTAAATGGTGAAGATCGAATCACTTACTTGTTTTTGAAGGAAAATGAAAACAGTGATTGTTTGATGCTGTTGTGCTGGAACAGATGCTCACAATGGTGTATAGTGATGGAATCTTGAAGGAAACGAGTTCAGCAAGGCTTTGAAGCTTCCAAATCTTGTTTCACCATTGAAGATCCTTTGCAAAACAGAGCTGGAAAATGGCCATTCAACTGGGATTTTTCACTTGGAAAGCAGCTCACAATGATGATGGATGGTGAAGAAAAACAAAGAAAGCTCGAGGGTTTGGAGGATTTGACAGAAATTCTCTTTTGAGCCAAAATGCAAAATGAGGATGAGAGTGTTTTTTGCTGTGGCTGCTGCGATTCTTAGGGTTCAGAAATGACAGCAAAATGTCTTTTATACTTCTGTTTAACCTTGCTAATGGAAATGCTAAGTTGGATTAGTCAAAGGAAACCAATTTGCCATTTTTGCTAATTATGCACAAGTGAAGTGGAGGGTGCAAGCTGTACGATTATGGGCCTGAAACCAGCTGTACATGACCTTTACAATTGCTGTTTGTTGTTGCTCATAAAGTGCTGCACTTTGTTTTGCTTAAATGAGGTTATTTGCAAAAAAATGCCAATTATGCACCTTGGTCCAAAATGATGGTATGGCAATGGTATGAACATGAGTTTAAGCTCTAGACAAGTTACAAATGAAATATGAAACAAGTCCCAATTGGCCAAAGTGGGAAAAAATCAAAGAATCAAAAAGTCAAAGTTTGGTCAAACTTGGTTTTTAAATGAAATAGGTCCAAAAATGCCATTTTGATTGGCAAGGTTTTGATGAATGAAATTTATATTTTTGGAAAGAGGATGAAAAATGTGGTGTGTAGGAAAAAACCCCACCAAATTTGGCCTTATGGTTTGAGAGATATGGCTTGTTGAAGTTCAAGATTTTGTGAAAATGATTTGATCATATCTTGACAACCACACATGGGATTTGAGAGTTCTTGGACTTTTTGAAAATGGGAGAACAAGATCTTCAACTTTCATGTTGGGCAAAAATTCATTTGAAGCTTGTATCATGATATAAGTTTAAGATCAAGAAGTTTCCATTTTTGGCAGTTGAAATTACAGGTCCACTTGCTATTTCTGGAAATTTTCTGATTGGCTTGATTTTCTTCCATGATGAGGTTTGACATGATAGATGAGACTTATATAAGCATGAATGAGCTCCTTCAGATCAATTCTATCCATCAAATCACTGATTAAATCCACAGTTGACCAAGTTTGACTTTTCTAGGGTTTTGGATGATTGGACCACTTCTGATGAATTCCAAACCCTAATTCCTTGAGAACTTGACTTCAAATGATGTCCTAAGATATATGAACTTTTGATTATTGATCATGGTGCCCAAATTCTGCAAGAATGGCCACCATCCACTGCTTTGACTGACTGTTGACCAATTTTGACCTAATTGCTGATGATTGCTTCAACTGCAAGCAACAAGGTTAGACTGACAATATTTTTGTACTCTGGAATGATAAACATATGAAAGGCAAAGATATACAAATGCAAGGCATGCTTGGTGATCAAGAAATCAACCTACAAGGCAACCTACCCACTAGGAGGGAAGCTAGGGCATGCAGTGATCCTTGAGGCCATGGTATGATATGATATGGACCATGAGGGATCTTAGGGCCCAAAATTGGGGTCTTACAGATGCCCCTATTTAAGGTCATTCTAGCCGGAGAAGTGAAGTTTAGAAATCTTCATCTCGACGCGGTAGAATGGGCTTAAATAACAGTAATGAGACAAATTTTGGTCCCTAAGAGACCTCATGATGCAAATGTATGCATGCAAAAGACACAAACTCTGTGGGGAATATGATTCACACAGAAGAAAAGACGATCCATCGGAGTAGTTCACTCACCAGGAACAGAGACTCTAACAAGACTCTATGGGGATAAACAAAACTGACACAGCGTGAACAAGACACGACTCTGATTAGGGAAATGACAGAAAACAGACTGGAGAACTCACTGGGGAGTAAAGGACTCGCACTGGGGGAAAGAATTCCAAAGGAAAATAAATCCATTGGAGAGACACAAGCTGACTCCTGGGGAGAAGCAACAGGAAAACTTCACTGGGGAAGCACCAAAGAAAATGAGGTGTTACCTGGCATAAGGGTAACAAACTCAGGAAGGAACACCAAGGATACCGGGTTGTAGGTATGTAACAGGTGACCGACCAAAGACGTGAATTGGTGTGTGTTCCAAAACACTCATCATCCTGAAGAGAGCGAAAGCAAACTTGTTTATAGGATGGATATTTGATTCTGTAAAGAATGCAAATCTTACTCAGTTGGGGAAACAAACAAAGTGTTCGACAAAAGAGTGCATGAGATATATTATTCATAGCCGTCAAAACGTGAATAATAACCTCGCATGGAAAATTATCCTGAACCGGGTTGTAGGTTGTTTATAGGATAAGATCCGAAATCGTGAATTGGTTTGTGTTCCAAAACACTCATCACCCTGAAGAAAGCTAGAACAGCAGACTTGTTTAAAGGATGGACAAAAAAGCGTGAATTGGTGTGTGTTCCAAAACACTCATCACCCTGAAGAAAGCTAGAACAGCAGACTTGTTTAAAGGATGGACAAAAAAGCGTGAATTGGTGTGTGTTCCAAAACACTCATCATCCGAAAGAAAGCTAGAACAGCAGACTTGTTTAAAGGATGGACAAAAAACGTGAATTGGTGTGTGTTCCAAAACACTCATCATCCGAAAGAAAGCTAGAACAGCAGACTTGTTTAAAGGATGGTCAAAAAAGCGTGAATTGGTGTATGTTCCAAAACACTCATCATCCGAAAGAAAGCTAGAACAGCAGACTTGTTTAAAGGATGGACAAAAAACGTGAATTGGTGTGTGTTCCAAAACACTCATCATCCGAAAGAAAGCTAGAACAGCAGACTTGTTTAAAGGATGGTCAAAAAAGCGTGAATTGGTGTGTGTTCCAAAACACTCGTCATCCGAAAGAAAGCTAGAACAGCAGACTTGTTTAAAGGATGGACAAAAAAGCGTGAATTGGTGTGTGTTCCAAAACACTCATCACCCGAAAGAAAGCTAGAACAGCAGACTTGTTTAAAGGATGGACAAAAAACGTGAATTGGTGTGTGTTCCAAAACACTCATCATCCGAAAGAAAGCTAGAATAGCAGAGTTGTTTAAAGGATGGACAAAAAACGCGAATTGGTGTGTGTTCCAAAACACTCATCATCCTGAACACAAACTGGTTAAAGGATGGGCAAAAAAGCGTGAATTGGTGTGTGTTCCAAGACACTCATCATCCGAAAGAAAGCTAGAACAGCAGACTTGTTTAAAGGATGGACAAAAAAGCGTGAATTGGTGTGTGTTCCAAAACACTCATCATCCTGAACACAAACTGGTTAAAGGATGGCTATTCGATTCCACAAAGAATACGAATCTTGCTCAGTTGGGGAAGATCAACAAAGGATTCCAACTAAAGAGCGCATGAGAAATATTATTCATTACCGGCAGACCGTGAATAATATACTCGCATGGAAGATTATCCTTAACCGGATTGTAGGTTGTTTATAGGATAAAATCCGAAAAGAAAGGCATCGGGATACCAGGAGAGGTATATAATGATGACCAATCAAAAGGAGCAACAGACATTACCGACAAAAGGGTAAATGAAAGGCGAGCTGCTGAGGATAATTTGTAAGCATCCGGCAATTATCGACAGGGACTAGCTGGGGATGCATTGGTAAACAACCAATGATCCGGGGAACAAATCACTAGCATACGGCAATTATCCACAAAAGACTTGCTAGGGATATAAGTGCTGATCTGAGCAACTTATACAAGCAAAGGAAAATCAACATCAAAGACTAGATGAAGATAACCACAAAATTAGGGTTTACATCTACCGAATACGGGGTAGAAGACCAACAACTCCGCGTGGGGATAGAACAAATCACAAATCCGCACGGGAAACAAAAATAGGGTTGATAACAAACCACAAACTGCTGAAGAGCAGGAAAGTAGGATTTACAACTACCGGGTAGTAGGTAGAAAACCAAAAACTCTGGCTGGAGAATAAAAGGTGTATAACCACAAATTCTGTCAAGAAAGCCAGGAAAGATAGGACTTACAACTGCTGGTTTGTAGGCAGAGGCCCAAAGACATTCCGCTGGGGAACAACCCACTGGGAAACACAATATATTTGACAAATAGCCAATTCGGGAATGATCCGAAAAGACAGACTGAATCAAGACACGTCCTAATGAGGATATAACTCAAATAGGAAAATCCATCCCAATATATGTGTTGAGAGGAAACGGAAGAAACCGTCATCCACGAGGGTATATCTCAGTGGGGAACTGCAGAAGGAAAGACAAACATTTTCTGCTTATGGGGGTTGACTCTATATGGAGAGATTTTTAAACACCCGACATCTGCTTGGGGAGATCTGTAAAGAGATCTATATCACCATAGCAGGAGACACGACAAACAAAAGATATATGGCAAGAAATGCAACATGAATATCTGAATGTTTATGAATATGCATGAATATGCGTGATTTATGTTTGATGAATGCTGACAAAACAGACAATTCTAACACAAACAGGTCCAGGAACCAAAACGTCCGGTATTATACTTCCAGGGGAAAAACCAACTGGAGAGCCAATCTGCGGAGATCTACGTGCTGTAAAGCAAAGATTTGCAGGTACTGCTGAAGAAGCAGAGAATCGGAGATATCTGGAAACAACCCAATCAGGGTACAGAAAGTCACAACGGGCAAAACAGCCACCAAGACGAATCTGTAGGGGAACAAGAGAAGTCCCAAAGCATATCTGCAGGGATCCCAGTGTCAACTGAGACACAAAAGGGTGCATAAGCACGAGCACAAACTGCTGTAGAAGCAACTCCACACAACTCCGCTGGGGAACAACCCACTGAGGGAGAATGATATCATCCAAATAGAATCTAACTGCATAAGCAACTCTATTGGGGAAAACTGTCAGCTACTCTCTTGGGAACAAACCACTGAGGGAGGACAGATCAAACAAGCAGATTCTGTAACGAACCACTCCACTTGGGGAGAATATACATAGCAAACTGATCACAACAAGTAGATTCTGCAATATAAGCCACTCTACTGGGGATCACAAACAGTCAGGAAATCAATTCCGTTCACTGGAGGCCAGAGCCATCATCCAACCATACTGGGGATTGAAGGAGTATTCAACAGGCGAAACTGCCACAACAAACATTCTGCAGACTAAGCTGAGGAAAAGATGGTTGCAATACTGGGATGTCAACCCAATCAACCACGGAATAGGAAAATAAATCCTGCTCTGCGGGAGAGAATAACTCTGATGGAGAGATAGCAATAATTCCGCAGACGACTTCGCCGGGGAAAAGGTAAAGTACCGGGTATCAAACCACTGACTTACCGAATCTTCAAAGAGAAAGCGAACGTGCTGAGGAAACAGGCAGATCCTGCTGGCACACTGCATGGGGAAAAGCGGTAACGACTCCACTTGCAACCCTGGTGGGGATATTAATAACAGCTTCTACTCGCGACTCCGAGGGGAGTATCAATCAATCAGTTATACTCATGACTGCTCTGAGGAGACAAATAAAGTCTGGGGCATACGACCCACTGGAGAAAGTGACGGGGCACCAAGGTGACAAACCATCAACCACCGAAACTTCTATAAGGAAACACCCATGCTGGGAAAACTGCTGCTGGAGAAAACAAAGTCTTCAACAACAAATCACTTGCGATTGTACTGGGGGACAGCCCCAACAACAACTCTATCTGAGGAACAACCTCAACAAAGATCTGGAGAAAGAAGATACCACCAAACCAGGAATATGAACAAATGTCTTACCTGTTGGGAATCATGCCACCCTCGGGAGAGCACTGAGATATTCTTGAGTATCCTTTCAATCTTGTGAATGTTCACTTTGTTTAAAACAAAAATTTTGAAAAATTTGATTTGTTTAAAACAATGACATTTTATCAATTTAAAACATGCAAAACATTTGTTGAATTGAAACAAATAAGAGTGCAAATAATTGGATAAAAAGCTCAAATTGATTTGATAGAATGGTAGTCTGCAAATGGCAAGACTCCATAGATCTGTACAAATTTGAAATCAGTGATATATATTGGAAGAGGGCTACATTGAACATAATGATCCTTTCTCTACCAATTTGAATCTCGATGTATCCGAAGCTTCAGTTGACGACGAATCGAGAATCTTCTGACGAATGACGACTGATGACCCAGAAAGTCTTGTCAGGATGCAGTTACTTTGCCAAATCCCTAATTTTTGCCTAGATTGCCCCAGAGTGAGGTACTCAATCTAGCGGGATGCAAATATATTCTTTTTTTCAAGTCTCTAATTTTTGCCTGGATTACCCTTGCGGGTTCTCCACCGAGACGCTCATTTTTGCCTAAGCCGCCCTTTCGGGTTTTCAACTTAGCGAGCTATTCTGTTTTTATTCATTCTTTTTTCATTTGCATATACTTTTTTTTTAGGCAAAGTATCTCTTGACTGCATCTGAATTCACAGGACGAGTGAAATCCTCCCCATCCATTGTTGTAAGCATCAAAGCTCCGCCTGAAAAGGCTCTCTTAACAACATATGGACCCTCGTAGTTTGGAGTCCACTTGCCCCTGGAATCGGGCGTGAAAGACAAAACTTTCTTGAGCACGAGGTCACCTTCTCGGAACACACGAGGCTTGACCTTCTTGTCGAATGCTTTCTTCATTCTCTGCTGATATAACTGACCATGGCACATGGCAGTTACACGCTTCTCTTCAATTAAATTCAACTGGTCGTAACGACTCTGAATCCATTCAGCATCAGTCAACTAGGGACTTGAGGGTATAATTTTCTTTTTTCTTTTGGAAAAATTTTGAAAAATTTTCCTGATTTTTGATTTTTCTTATTTTTTTTTTTCACCCTTTTTTTTTTTTTTTTTTTTTTTTTTTAATTTTGTTTTGATTGCATTTGCAATGCCCCAGTTTGACTGTTTTGCTGATTCTCATGATACAGCTGAATGAGCTTCTTTGGTGCTCAAGAAGGCGGGTAATCTCATCAGGAATCCCCTTCAACATCATCTTCCTCTGCCTCAGATACAAGGACTTCAAGATTGGGAGATGGCGTTGGATCATTATGTTCAATGGGTTTAGAAATCCCTGCATAATGATTCTGGATAATGAAAAGCTTCAGAATTTTAAACAAGCAAATCATTTATGCAGATGAAAAAGCTGTTTTATTGTTTTTCATGGTTTTTTGTGATCACTGATTTCATGCAAAAAGCAAAAAGTGAAAACAAATGGAAAAACAAATGTTTGACAATGCATTAATTGAATGAAAACATCATTGTATTAAATGCTGCCAACAATGTCATCACTTCTCCTTTTGGCATGGGAGAAGGGTTTTAAACAAAGTGAACAATTTACTCTGATCTATGGATGACTGTAGGAACATCTACAGCGACCCAATTGTGGCAGACACCACCAGGAATAATAAAATTGTTCAGACCTTCTGCATCTTCTTTCAAGATAGCAGCAGCTTCTTCCTCAGGCTGATCGTCGTGGATGAAACCTCCACTCTTGTGAACAGACCTTGCTCATTAAGTGCCCCAGAACAGTAGCCAATGCCAGCCCGGGATCGGTTAACCAGGAATAAATCCATCAACAGGAATAAATCCATCAAAAGCACTTAGTCTGGCAAATTCCTCCTCGAGTTCACAATCCTCTTGCTCAATCTGATCCATCACTCTGGCAGAGATGACTCTGGTATAGCACCGGCAAAGTGCGTCTTCAAAATAAATGAAGATCGCAGGGTCAGACCACAGGACGGGAGACCGGAACAAAACACCTGTTTATGCAAATGATGCATGAAGTGTTTGTGCATATGCTTGTTTTTATATCAAAGGAACCCGAGGGTTTTATTTGCAAACTTTGAAATATTTAGCATTTTGATCATACATGAGAATATCTCATCAGATATATCAGGTGAAAAAATTTTCCCGGTTTTTTCATGTTTTGAAATTTTTTGCAAATAAACTCCTTTGAGTTCCTTGAAAATTTTCCTTTTTTCTGATGATATGGATGCAGATGAATGCATGAATGTATGAATGCAACAAACACACTCAAGGATCAAGCAAAGCACGCCAAACAAAGGTCATGGGAAAGCTCATAGCATCCTTAATATCAATCATCCATTTTGGTGGATTATGGTTTTCACCTTATCGACACCCAAGTTCCATTGATATTAACGGTACATGAACCGGTTCAAACATCCCTAATATCAACCAGCCGCTTTGGTGGATCTTAGGTTTTACACCTGATCCGGGATCCATTGATATTAACAATGTTTGAACGACTCAACCACGAATCACGGGTTTGTCGAGAGTCACGAGCATGGAGTCTCGGTTAAGAACCACCCAAAGGGAGTGTACTAGGGTTTAAACCTGCCAGACATGTTCTATCAGAGGTTCCCATAATCATCGTTCCATCTTTCGAATATTATCGGAGGAACGAATACTCGTATTCCAAGAATATTCTCAAGAGAAACTCTTATGAGTGTAGTATCGTGTGACAATCGTATCAGAACTGACATCTGAACGACCTCCGCACTACGGTCCTAAAAATAGGCCAAGATGGGTTTGGTAAACTAAGGTCCTTGGCTTCTGCGGCACATGATTGAAAGAATAATGCCTAACCACAAATAACTTGTGTGACATTATTAGTTCAACATGACCTCCACCAAGTGAATGGACTCGCAAGTCAACTGGCTAAGGAATACTCCACACCAGTCAACAAGACTATGCCATTCTCCTATCCTAGAGTGCACTCGAGTTCGGGTATAGAACTCATCTCACAGATCACCAAAGCAAACAGCAAATGTATATCAAGCAATTCACACATTACAATCAATACAGTGATCCCAAATTGTACAAAAATATGTCAGATAAAGAATAACAATATAGCACAACAAGGGTGAAAAGTAGGCACTACAACCAGGGATGATTTGTATTTTCCCCAGCAGAGTCGCCACTTTTCTGTGACGGTGTATTCGTCGCTATATGATCTATCGATTAAATCATAAGCTAAGAGATACAATGAAATTTCGAGTCGCCACCGCACTTTTATTTATCCAAAGGACTGGCTAAAAAGCGAACAAAAGCCTAAGAAGTTTTACACGTAGAAAACTAATAAAAAGATCAGAGATTCTGGGTAAGGGGTAAATTACGCAATGGGAAGGTGTTAGGCACCCATCACGTCCTAGGTACTCCTAGGGAGCCCTTTTCACACTTGTTGTAAAAGATTGTTATTTGTTATGACATAAGTATTGTGCAAACATGATTGGGATGATGAGAAAAGAATATACAATTTTATTATTTTTGTGTTCGAACGGATGAACCCGCTGCCTACGTACCTTCCATCAAAGGTAAGGATCAAAACGCCGTAGTTCGGCTAAAAGATTTCCAAAAGTTGGTGGATTCAATTTTAAACACAAGCACTGAGGCTTTTCATTATCAATGGGAGAACACTCGACCAAAAAACAACATCCACCATGCGAGGATAGCTTCGACGTACTAGAGGGGTTAGCCCTGTTTTCAGTACGGAAGTCTTACTGTCGACTCACTAAGGATAGGCAAGATTTACATCAACCACAATGATAATTGAAACCTATGGCTAATGCATGAAAAGATTAACAATGGACAAAGCCAAAACAAGTGAATGAGTGAAGTTAATTGATTGTGATTATGAAAGTGAAGTCAAAGTATGATTAAGATTGATTCGAAAGAAGTATTATGAAATGGAGTTTGAAAAAAGTCAAGGACTTGAGTCCAGGATTTTTAGTTAAAAAACATGAAAAAGTTTGCACAACACTTATGTCAAATTTGAAAAGTAAAGTGTGAAAAGGTTTAGGACATAATGAATGATGAATGGATGAGGATGGAAAGTAAAACTTCTTAGAAGGTTCACTTCTTGAAATCATATAGCAGATGATTCAAGTGTGTCCTTTGGAATGGTAATTAATAATAATAAACAAACAAGGAAGAAAGCGGATATCGGATGCCAATCAATGGTCTTATACCAATCTCCTAAAACAAAACGGATGTCAGAAGCCACTCAATGGTCTTACGCTAATCTCCACAGGCAAAGAAATAAAAGCGGATATCGGATACCAATAGATGGATTTACACCAGTCTCCTAAAACAGAACAGGATATCAGAAGCCACTCAATGGACTTACACCAATCTCCTCAAAAGAAAACAAAGATGAAACATGGAAATCAACTGCCAATCTGTCTGGACTTAGGTTAACTTCACAGATGCTCATAGGAAAACCAATGCCACATTACAGGGACTTACAATGGATCCTCACATACAAGAACATAAACAACAATATGATCACAGGAATGCAAATGCCAACTTGCTGGGACTTATAGTTGCAACCTCACATAAACAGAGAAAGCAAAACATGGATGTCAGATGCCAATCTGTCTGGACTTACTCTAACATACACAGTATGATCCTAGGAAAACAAATGCCAACTTGCAGGGACTTACAGTTGTATCCTCACATACAAACAAACAAAACAACATGTGATCATAGGAGAGCAAATGCCAACTTGCAGGGACTTACAGTTGCTTCCTCACATACAATCAAATAAATGCATTAGGCAAAGATAAGATGAGTGGCCAAGGTGATGGTCTTATACTCACTTCCATATCATAGGAGCAATGGCCAAAGAAATGGACTTACAATTGTCCTCAATGGGTAAACAGCAATGATAATGTCACAAAGACAAATGAGATGATTATGCATTGATGGCAATTGATGATGATGAGTGCACAAAGCATGAGAGCAAACATGTGTATATGAAGCAATCAATCAATCAATCAATATCAAACAGCACACTCTATAGCCAAACAAGGGGGTTCACACAAGAGGGTTTGACTATGAAAGTCCACTGTAATGGGTGAATGTCGCTCTTAACCTTGCCATTGAGAGGCTAAGGTGAAGCAGATGAAAAGGAGATGAGGGGTGTGCCTCATTGCTTCTATCCCTGATCAGGGAGAGCATAAAATAGAAAGTGGGGGAGTTCAGAAAGTAGGAACTCTCTCCTCATTATTGACTCGATTAGATCTTGGGTTTTTATCTCAATGCTTCAACCATGTAATGGGAGCAAAGAGAGGACACACTGAATAGTGGGGGATAGATTGCTTATCCCTACCTTCCACCAATTGCCTCAAATGAGGACTTTTCCTGCTTGGGACAATTTTAAACAAACACAGGCATTGCCTCTTAAGGAGGACTTCAGACAGTTTGCCCGGTCAAATAACAGACCGGGTCTCCAGACTACATGAAGAAGAAAGGTTTATACCTCAAAGCAAATGCTAAATAGCAAAGCAAGCAAGTTCAAAGAACTTAAGCAACTAAAGTACCTGAAAAAGTCAAACTCATTAGTAAACAAGTCAACAATCAAAATCAAAAGAAAATGAACCAATAGTCAACCACAGAGGGACCAATTGTGCAAGGCACAAAGACTCAAGTATGTGAGTCACACCTACAAAACAAAGGTTAGCACAATATATAATTCAACTCAAACAAATTTGAATGGTCTTTGAGGCATTGGGGCTTAACCTGAAACAATAGCTCAATTGTAAGCTCAAAAGACCACTAGGACTAGCCTAGGGTCAAAGGTGAAAGAAAAAGTCAAACAGCAAAGGAAAGTCAACCCAATTCATGTTCAAACATTTAATAAGCAATCTCAATTGGATTCACAATAAAATCATGCATCAATGTCATTTCATATGCAAAAGGATGCAAAGCATGGCAAGAAAGAGCAAAAATAGGTCAACAGCAAGACCTATTTCAAAAGTCAACTCAAACAATCTCAAAAATCATGAAATAAATCACATTCAAACCTAACATCTATCATGGTAGACATGTCAAATTTCATGGCATTTGGATGAGAGGAAGGCAGTCAAGTAAAATCATGAAGTCAAACCAAATTCAAGTAAGCATGATGAAAGTCAACAAGCATGGGTCAACTTCAAAAAATCATATCAATTTGAAAACAGAAGAGAAATGAATGAGATTAACACCAATGCAAAGCTTGAGATGTCTAGTTATCACATATGAAATTTCATGGTCATACAATAAGATTTGAGAATTTCACAAAAGATTTGGCAACATGTATCACATAAAGTCAACAAATGACTAAGCATGGAAGAAAATTCTCAAATAAATTGGAAAACAGCATGATTAATTCCAAGAAAATTCATACACCAACTAGACATGTAAGAGATCATTCATGCAAAATTTGGGGTCAATTGGATGTAAGGAAGCATGTGAACAAAAATCAAGAAAATGCACATCATTGGTGTGACACAAATTGTCACACCCTAGTTCAAAAATTCATATCTAGCAAACCACAAATGCTAAATGCACAATCTTTACATGGAAACAAAGATTAATGAGTCTAGTTTCACCACAAAAAATTTCAGGACCAAAGGATGCAACATGAGTATTTCACAATAGAAATGGCAATAGGTATCAATTCTGCATACATGTCAAGAAAATAATTATCAATTACAATCCAGCCAATGGAAAATTAATTAAAAATCACAATAAAATACTAGACATCTTTGTGATCATCATGCAAAAAAAATCAGAATTTTTGGAGTTGAAATGGATGAGAAATTAATTGTTGAAGTTGATGCACAAATTGATGAAACATGAAGCACATAGCAAGGCAAGAGGGTCAAAGCAATGGTCAACCGTGGCATATTTGTAATTAACCCCTCATTAATCAAAACGGTGTGTTTTGGGCAAGACAAAGGAAATGTTCTTATTGGCTACTAGCCAATGGAACAGTGACGAGCCAATCAACTCAAATTCTGGGTTTAACAAAACCCTAGGGTTTTAGCACATCATTGTATTCATGTTCTTCAACATTTTCAAGCAAAATTATGGCAATCGAAATTCCAACATAGCACACAAGCAACATGGCAATGATGCAACCCTGTTCATGTACATCTAAACAGCAACAATCCATACACCCTCATGCGAAATTCTCTGGGCAGAGTAAGGTTTTAGAAATAGCAGCAGGGTTTTAGCAGCATGGTTCTTCAAGCAATCAACATCATGAACAAAACTCGACCAAGCATCATACAACAACATCATGCAATCATCATACAAGCAACAATAGTGGCCAACACACACGCATATGCAACATAATTTTCTGGAAAATATGAGAGTTCAAGCAGCAACATGATCTTCATCACCTTCAACAAGTCAAAATTTCGAAATGCTCAGAATGACCAAACAAGCACACCAATAGAATCATCATGCAACATATAACGTGAGTGTGCTATCCATTTTCACTAACTCGTCATGAATAAAGCAGATCGAGCAAAACAAGTATGGACACAAAACTTACAAAGCAGATTTCTCACTCAATGCAAAACCATATCACATGAAACAAATTGCAGTGGAACAAGCATACCAAGACCTATCTAAAACATCTCATGATTTGGTAAATGGTGAAGATCGAATCACTTACTTGTTTTTGAAGGAAAATGAAAACAGTGATTGTTTGATGCTGTTGTGCTGGAACAGATGCTCACAATGGTGTATAGTGATGGAATCTTGAAGGAAACGAGTTCAGCAAGGCTTTGAAGCTTCCAAATCTTGTTTCACCATTGAAGATCCTTTGCAAAACAGAGCTGGAAAATGGCCATCCAACTGGGATTTTTCACTTGGAAAGCAGCTCACAATGATGATGGATGGTGAAGAAAAACAAAGAAAGCTCGAGGGTTTGGAGGATTTGACAGAAATTCTCTTTTGAGCCAAAATGCAAAATGAGGATGAGAGTGTTTTTTGCTGTGGCTGCTGCGATTCTTAGGGTTCAGAAATGACAGCAAAATGTCTTTTATACTTCTGTTTAACCTTGCTAATGGAAATGCTAAGTTGGATTAGTCAAAGGAAACCAATTTGCCATTTTTGCTAATTATGCACAAGTGAAGTGGAGGGTGCAAGCTGTACGATTATGGGCCTGAAACCAGCTGTACATGACCTTTACAATTGCTGTTTGTTGTTGCTCATAAAGTGCTGCACTTTGTTTTGCTTAAATGAGGTTATTTGCAAAAAAATGCCAATTATGCACCTTGGTCCAAAATGATGGCATGGCAATGGTATGAACATGAGTTTAAGCTCTAGACAAGTTACAAATGACATATGAAACAAGTCCCAATTGGCCAAAGTGGGAAAAAATCAAAGAATCAAAAAGTCAAAGTTTGGTCAAACTTGGTTTTTAAATGAAATAGGTCCAAAAATGCCATTTTAATTGGCAAGGTTTTGATGAATGAAATTTATATTTTTGGAAAGAGGATGAAAAATGTGGTGTGTAGGAAAAAACCCCACCAAATTTGGCCTTATGGTTTGAGAGATATGGCTTGTTGAAGTTCAAGATTTTGTGAAAATGATTTGATCATATCTTGACAACCACACATGGGATTTGAGAGTTCTTGGACTTTTTGAAAATGGGAGAACAAGATCTTCAACTTTCATGTTGGGAAAAAATTCATTTGAAGCTTGTATCATGATATAAGTTTAAGATCAAGAAGTTTCCATTTTTGGCAGTTGAAATTACAGGTCCACTTGCTATTTCTGGAAATTTTCTGATTGGCTTGATTTTCTTCCATGATGAGGTTTGACATGATAGATGAGACTTATATAAGCATGAATGAGCTCCTTCAGATCAATTCTATCCATCAAATCACTGATTAAATCCACAGTTGACCAAGTTTGACTTTTCTAGGGTTTTGGATGATTGGACCACTTCTGATGAATTCCAAACCCTAATTCCTTGAGAACTTGACTTCAAATGATGTCCTAAGATATATGAACTTTTGATTATTGATCATGGTGCCCAAATTCTGCAAGAATGGCCACCATCCACTGCTTTGACTGACTGTTGACCGATTTTGACCTAATTGCTGATGATTGCTTCAACTGCAAGCAACAAGGTTAGACTGACAATATTTTTGTACTCTGGAATGATAAACATATGAAAGGCAAAGATATACAAATGCAAGGCATGCTTGGTGATCAAGAAATCAACCTACAAGGCAACCTACCCACTAGGAGGGAAGCTAGGGCATGCAGTGATCCTTGAGGCCATGGTATGATATGATATGGACCATGAGGGATCTTAGGGCCCAAAATTGGGGTCTTACACCATACTTCTTGCTTATCAACGCCTCATCTTTTGACAATCGTCCTTCACGGACCCCCTCCTCAAGTCTCATCCCCATGTTTACCATTTCAGTAAAATCACTAGGGGCACTAGCGATCATGCGTTCATAATAAAATGAAGCAGAGTTTTCAAAAAGATTTTTGTCATCTCTTTCTCCTCCAAAGGAGGAGTGATCTGGGCGGCCAACTCCCTCCAACGCTGGGCATACTCCTTGAATGTCTCCTTATCTTTCTGAGACATGGACCTCAGCTGGTCCCTATCCGGCACCATATCCACGTTGTACTTGTACTATTTCACAAAAGCCTCACCTAGGTCATTAAAAGTGCGGATGCTTGCACTATCTAACCCCATATACAAACGGAGTGCAGCACCTGTCAGGCTATACTAGAAGTAATGAATCAGCAGTTGGTCATTATGTGTCTAGGTTGACATCTTGCGGGCATACATCACAAGATGACTGAGTGGACAAGAGCTCCCTTTGTATTTCTCAAAGTCATGCACTTTCAATTTCATTGGATTTTCACATTGGGCACTAAGCACAGTTCAACAGCACTCTTCCCAAAGAGATCTTTGCCTCTCAGCGTTTTCAATTCCTTGTGTAGCTCAAGAAATTGGTCCTTCATCTCATCCATCTTCTCATAGACATTCGGGCCCTCAGACGGCTCAGAATGATAGATGGTGTCCTCTACACGAGGCAAAGTATGCACAATTGGAGGTGGCACAGACATGATCGGGCTAGATGCCGGCTTGGAAGAAAATGTGGGAGCGAAACCTTATGGCACAAAATTGGATGGCATTCCCCACGGGAATCCAGTAGGCAGATTGGGAGCGAAGTGGGCGGTGGCAGCAGGCACAGTAGGGGTAACCACGTCTGAAATGGCAGTCCTTGCGGGAGGAGTTGCAGGTGTTGGAGAAGCTTGGCTTTAAGGAGCAAGAACTGACTCCATCATGGCAGTCAGTCGGGCAATCTCCTCTTTCAAATCTCGGATCTCTTGCTCAAGGTGTTCCATGATTCTCTGATGATAGGCTCGAGTGTTGTACCGGTGAGTCAGCTTGGCTAAAGCACAGAAGAACACCAATCAGACAACTGGCAAAAACCTGTTGTAAGACCCCAATTTTGTCCCTAAGATCCCTCATGACATCATATCATAACATTGCATTGCCTCAAGGATCATTGGACACCTTGCTTCCTTCCCTGTGGGTGGGATATTTTTGAGAGTGGTTCTTGATCACCAAGCATTGCTTGCATTTGTATATCATTGCTTTTCTTTTAATCACTAACCAAAAATGTACAAAAATATGTCATATAACATTTGTCTTGCAGCTTAAACAGTCAACAGGTCAAGGCAATTCAAGTGAATACTTTGTGCAAGAGATGAAGTTTCCATTGAGATATGGATCATGTGATCATTATATTGAGCTTATATGAGCTAGAGGTTCATTTTGGAACCAATTCCCCAAGTGGTTGAAGCTCAAGTTCATCAGAACATGTTCAGGTCATCTAAGGGCCAATACAGTCAACTGAGAAGTCAACTGTGGGTTTTGAGTGTGGAAATTGAGTTTCTTCATCCCATTCATGTTCCAACAATGCTTATTCATCATGTCAAACATCAATGTTGAAGAATTTGAAGTCAGTGCAAAAGTTTCCAAAAATGGAAAGTGACCCATAATTTCAAGTTTCCAAAAATGGAAAGTTTTGGTCCAACTTCAACTCAACTTTCCAAAATTAAAGAAGCTTCAAATGGAATTTTGTCCAACATGAAAGTTGAATATCTTTCTCTCTCATTTCCAAAAAGTCCAAGATCATGAGCATCTGATGAATGGTTGAGGAGATATGATCAAATCATCATCAAGTGTGCATGGCCAAGATGTTCTATGTATTGATACATACGAGTTTTGTATCGATCCATGCAGGGCAAAATGTCCTATGTATTGATACATACGAGTTTTGTATCGATCCATGCAGGGCAAAATGTCCTATGTATTGATACATATGAGTTTTGTATCTATCCATGCAGGGCAAAATGTCCTATGTATTGATACATACGAGTTTTGTATCGATCCATGCAGGGCAAAATGTTCTATGTATTGATACATACGAGCTTTGTATCAATACATAATTCTGTTTTGATCATGCATTGGCCACTGTTCACGTGGGATTACTCCATGCACAACCAATTTTCATATTTTTGCAAAACACCTTATTTTTGCTAATCACCATTAACCATTGCTAATTAATATTTTCAGTGTGATTAGTACAGCATATAAATACCATAATCATAACAGAATTGGGAGGTTAATTATTTTTCACATTTCAAGATCCAAATTCTCTCTCCCTCCAAAATTTTCTCTCATTCATAATTCAAATTTTTTCCAAATAACATTGCAATTTCTTTCCATATTCTTGTTCCCTGGCTTTGATTTTGTGCAGATCAAGTTTTGAATTGGTGATATCGTGCAAGAACCAAGTGTATCAAGTTCATGAATTTGAAGATGGAAATTCTGTTTTGAGCTAGATCTACACGTGTTCAAGCTTCCTTTTCTTCATCAAACATCATTTCAAGCATTGTAGATTGGATTTGGATCATTACAAGCTGTGGATCGTACATTTCCAAGATTCTGCTCTACAAGAGGTCAAGTTTCGAATCTCTTAATTTTTCAATTCATGCATATATTCTTGCAGATCTATGCTTGCTGATGATTCTGAGCTAAAAATCGTGTGAATTGGTGCATTATTGAGCAAGATATGTGTGAATAAAGTTTGATGCATCAAAATGTTTTCTATCGATTCTCTCTTGTTATGTCGAATTAAGTTTAGATGTTTGTTGATCTATGGTCTCCATTGAATATGCTGCATGATGATATGCTTGTTTGAAATTTCTGGAAAATTTGTTCTTGATGTTGTTACTGTTCATCTTCTTCTTCATGAAGAAGATGAAGATCTTCATGGTAGCGTCCGTTTTTGTGACGGTCTTTCGGTCGCTAGCAGGCGCGCTAGGGTTTTTGCCAAAACGGTGTCGTTTTGGTGTTGTGCGCGCTTCTTTTGAAATATGAACATGGATCGATTCTGGCGCACAACATTTATTCAAATTGCTTCATCATATTTTTGCTTCCCCTCCAAATTACATGCATGTGATCATCTTGATTCCAATTTTTTTTTCAACTTAGAAAAATCATAACAATTTGAAAAATGATCCAAAAAATATCTAGTTTTTTGCTACTTGTTCCTTGAGATGTCCTCTATTTGATGATGATAATTTCAGAAGTTGTGCATGGCTGGATTTCTGTTTGTGTTATAATGATTGAACATATGTGCTTGTGTGACCTTGCCTTGCTCTTTCTATTGTGAAATGCTTGATTTTTATCCAATGGACATGAAATTTTACATGCTGATTCTTCACACATTGATGGATGTTTTAGGCTTAGTTTGGTATTTTTCTCATTTACCATTTCTGTTTTATGCACATGTTTGCGTGGTGTGACAATTTGTGTCACACCTTTGGTTGTTCAACTTGTGCAATTTAATTTCCATGCCAATCGATCTTTGATGCTTCTGATTTTTTGTATGTTGATCATGGTAGATGTGTTGAATGCTCATGAAAATTTCCAGAATTATTTGAATCATTTCTGTTTTGGTTTGGAATTTTCTTTCTCAATGTCCAAATATGAGCTTTGAAATTGCCTTTGACTTCCTTTGCACATGAAATGCCTTTGCTTGATGATTTTGATGTGTTCCTTTTTAGGACATGTTAATATGTGTTTGAATTTGCATTGTGATGAATTTCAGCTCCTGTTTTGAATTTTTTCTTCACCTTTGACCCTAGGCTTTGACCTAGTGGTTTGAACTTACATGTGAGCTTTGAATTTCAGGACCAAGCACCTAATCTCCATGGTTGATGTTGCTTCATCATTTGAATGTTGATATTTGCTTTTGATTGCTAACATTTGCTGTTTTGTAGGTTGATGATAAGTCACTTGAGTTTGCCTTATGGCTTATGTGTTGTACATTGGGATTGTTTGTTTGTTATTGACTGTTGTCTGTTTGTCTGTGTATTGTACTGATTTGTTTAGCTGTTTCCACAGGTACCTAAGTTGCTTTAAGTTCATTTGAACTTTGCTTTGCTTTTGCTTGTGGTTGGCATACCACTTAGGTATAATCCCTAATCTTCATGTTGTATGGAAGACCTGCTGTTATTGGCAGGCACCTGTCTGAAGCCCTCCTTAAGAGGCCATGTCTTTGATTGTTTAATTTTGTGCCAAGCAGGTAAAGTCCTCTTAAGAGGCAATTGGCAGATAGAAGGGATGTGTAATCCATCCCCTGCTATTCAGTTGTGTCATTCACTTTGCTCACACCATGTGTTGATGCATTGTGAATAAGAACCCAAGATCTTATAGAGTCAATCATTTGTGGAGAAGAGTTCCTACATTCTGAACTCCTACACTTTCTATTGTTTAAAGCTCTCCCAGGCCAGGGATAAGAGCTATGAGGCATAACCCTCATCTCCATTTCATCTGCTTCACCCTAACTCTCAATGTTAGGGTTAAGAGCTCAAAACACCCCATTCCAGTTGGCTTGTTCCTAAAGCCTAACCTTGCTTGAGCCCATTGATTGTGTATAGTGTGTGCTAATTGTTTGCTTGTTGGCTTGTTTGCCCATATGTGCATAATTGTTTGTGTATGCCTTTGTGCATTGTTTTCATCTTTGAGCATTAATTGTATATCATTTCATGATCATTATTCATACCTTGTGACATTTTGTTTTGTCCATTGAGGAGTCAATTGTAAGTCCATTTATTGGCAGTTGTTTCCTGTGATCTAGTAGGAGTTGGGACTAAGACCATTGATTGGCATCCCAATTCCTTGGAGTCGAGTGTAAGACCATTTATTGGTAACTTGTTTCCTCTTGCTTATTGCATTTGTTTTCTTTGTTTTTTTGTTTTGCGAGATTGGTATAAGTCCATTGATTGGCATCCGGTATCCATCTTTTTTTTGGGAGACTAGTGTAAGTCCATTGATTGGCATCTGGTATCCATTTATATTGGCTTTTTCTGTTACATTGTTTACCTGTTACCTGCTTGTTGCCTTTTCCAAAGGAATCACTTGGGTCATCTACATATGATCTCAAGAGGTGAACATCTAAGAAGTTTTACTCCTCATCCACACCCTTTTGTTTCTTTAAACCTCCATTTGCATGTTAACTCAAACTAGAAAACTTTGTGCAAACATTCTCACTTGTTTTCAAAACTAGAAACCTAGGCCTTAAGCCTTTGATTTTCAAACTTCATTTTCACAATACTTCTTTTGAATTGAATTCTAATCATACTTTGACCATCTTTTGTGAATAATTCTAATTGATTAATTTCACTCATTCAATTGTTTTGTGGCTTTGTCCATTCTTGATAAGTTTTCATACATTAGCCATAGATCTCAATTATCTTAGTGGTTGACGCAAATCTCACCTTTTGTCCTTAGTGATTGAATTGTAAGACTTCCTTGCTTATTATAGGGCATGGTCCCTCACTAGCAAGTTGAAGCTTTTCTCACATGGTGGACTTGTGGTTGTATAGGTTGAGTTTTCTCCCGTGGATAACGAAAGACCTTAGGGCTTTTGTTTTAAAATCAATTCACCCATATTTTGGAAATCTTTTAGCCGAACTACGAGGTTTTGATCCTGTAAAGGTACGTAGGCAATGGTTATCCATCCAAACACAAAAATAATAAAAATTGTATATTCTTCTCTCATCCTCCCAATCAATGTTTGCACAATAAATATTTCATAAACAATATCTTTTGCAACAATTTGTGAAAAGGGTTCCCTAGGAGTACCTAGGATGCTTTGGGTGCCTAACGCCTTCCCTTTGCATAATTACCCCCTTACCCAGATCTCTGACCTTTCATTAGTTTTCTATGTGTAAAACTTCTTAGGCTTTTGTTCGCTTTTTAGCCATTCCTTTGGATAAATAAAAGTGCGGTGGCGACTCTATCTTTGTATGCTTTGCTTTTGATTTAGCCAATAAATCATAAAGTGACGAATACACCGCTACACCTGCTTATGCAAATTATGCATGAAATGCAATGCTTGATTATTTTTATTTCCAAGGAACTTACTATATTATTTGCAAACATATAATATTTAAATGGTAATTGCAATAATTTGATATGACCAAAAATCTCTTTTTATTTATATAAATTGGAAGGATTACACTGAGTACAATTCCAGAAACCAAAGTAAAAGATACAAGAGAAAACGAGACTAGTCATCCTAAGGATCCCTAACAACAGTGTTAGAAGATCTGGCTGAAGGCACGTACTTCCTTTGAATACGACGAATCTCGGTCTCAAAAGAAGCCTTCATCTAAGTCTTCTCGAGGACAAGCTGGTCAACAATCTTCTTCCAAGCAACGGAAGGCTGAGGCATGCTAGAAGACGAAACCTCTGGCTCTCTCTGTCACTTCGTCACTTGATCTTCAAGTAGCTCAATCAGTGCATCTTTGTCCTTAGACTCCAACTGCAACTCTTCATGCTTCTTGCTCAAAGCATGGAAACGCTCTTCCCACATATCCTTCTCTTGCTTCATCTTGATGAGCGCGTCTTCCAACTCCTCTACATCTTGGTTAGGGAGAGTTAATGGCTCCACCACAACCATAGACATAGGTATTTCGCAAGGATAAGGCATCTTCAACTCCATAGCTCTCTTCTTCACCCAAAGAGTGTAAGCTTCCAAAGCTACACAATTGCGCGGACCAAGCTCGGATCTTCCTTTCCTATGCACATTATGCCAAGCATGCATAATCTTCTGCTTCAAATGTTGGGGATCTTTTACCCTCTTGATAGAAAAGACCTTCTAACAATGTGTTATTAGGTTTGTCTCTCAAGGGGAACCCAAGTTGACGACGAGGCAAAGCAGGGTTGTAGTTAATTCCTCCTTATGTACCAATGAGAGGCACATTAGAGAATTCGCCACAACTATCAATAATCTCCAAACCGCTTAAGGACGTATCATACCAAACTATATCATCATTAGTGAGAGACATAAGTCTCTGAGACCACCTTAGACATTGTTTGTTCTCCACAAAAGCAGGCGTCTGAGGCAAGTGCAAAATAAACCACTTATACAGAAGAGGAATGCAACAGACAATCGTTCCACCACCTTTAGAATTCCTTAGATGCAAAGAGAAATACATATCACCCAACAAAGTAGGTATAGGATTCCCAATCAAGAAAAGTCTAATGGCGTTAACATCAACAAAACCGTTAATGTTAGGGAACAAAGCTAATCCATAGATGAGCAACACAAAGATAGCCTCAAAAGCATCCACACTACCAGCTTGAGCAAAAGTGGTAGCTTCCTTAATAGGGAAAATAGATGGCAACCCAAATAACCCTCCTTTCTTCACCCAATGAGCCTCTATCTCAGACTTCTTCAAGTGAAGAGCTTCAGCAATAATACTAGATCGGGGAATCTCCTCCAATCCACTAAAAGGCACCCTACTAGAAACAGGCATCCCCAAAAGATGAGAATACTCCTCCAAGGTAGGCACAAGCTGAAAATATGGGAAAGTGAAACAATGGTAGAGAGGATCATAGAACTGCACCAATACACTGAAGAGTCCTTCAACCACATCAGCAGACAAGATAGATAGAAGCTTCCCATGATGTTGTTTGAAGTCCAAGGGATCTAATACAAAAGATTCTAGCTTCCTTAACTCTTTCAAATCCGGACATCTGAAACTGTACTTCTTAGTGTTCCTATGTGAAACTGATTTGCTTGATATATCAATTGCTTGCTTACTTTGGTGATCTCTGTGAGATGAGTTCTATACCCGAACTCGAGTGCACCCTATGATAGGAGAATGGCATAGTCTCGTCGACTTGTGTGGAGTTATTCCTTAGCAAGTTGACTTGCGAGTCCATTCACTTGGTGGAGGTCATGTTGGATTAATGATGTCACACAAGTTATTTGTGGTTAGGCATTATTCTTTCAATATGTGCCGTAGAAGCCAAGGAGCTTAGTTTACCAAGCCCATCTTGGCCTATTTTTAGGACATAGTGTGGAGGTCGTTCAAATGTTAGATTTGATGCGATTGTTACGCGATACTACACTCATAAGAGTCTCTCTTGAGAATATTTTTGGAATACGAGTATTCGTTCCTCCGATAATATTCGAAAGATGGGATGATGACTATGGGAATCTCTAGTAAAACATGCTCGGCTGGTTTAAACCATAGTACACTCCCTTTGGGTGGTTCTTAACCGAGACTCCATGCTCGTGACTCGCAACAAACCCGTGATTCATGGTTGAGTCATTCAGACATCCTTAATATCAATGGAACTTGGGTGTTGATAAGGTGAAAACCATAATCCACCAAAATGGATGATTGATATTAAGGATGATTGAGCCAGTTCATGTATCGTTAATATCAATGGAACTTGGGTGTCGATAAGGTGAAAACCATAATCCACCAAAATGGATGATTGATATTAAGGATGCTATGAGCTTTCCCATGACCTTTGTTTGGTGTGCTTTGCTTGATCCTTGAGTGTGATTGTTGCATTCATGCATTCATGCATTCATCTGCATCCATATCATCAGAAAAAAAATTCAAGGAACTTAAGGGGTTTATTTGCAAAATTTTCAGATATGGAAAGACCAAAAAGGCATACAAAGAAGTACAGCTTTAGACAGCCCGATCTGAAAGAGTTAAGGAATCTAACATCTTATGTATTAGATCCCTTGGGTTTCAAAGCTCGTTATGGGAAGCTTCTGCCTCTGCTGACTACTCAGGTTGACGAAGGGTTGATGAATACTTTGGCGCAGTTCTACGATCCTCTGTATCACTGCTTCACTTTTCCAGACTTTCAGCTATTGCCTACCCTTGAGGAGTATGCTCATCTGGTGGGTATTCCGATTCTGGATCAGGTGCCGTTCAGTGGCTTGGAGAGTATTCCGACTTCTCGAGAGATAGCTGACATGTTGCACATAGATGAATCCTTGGTTAAAGCCAATATGACTACCAAAGGTGGAATTCAAGGTCTTCCTTCTGATTTCCTCACCGCTCAAGCTACCGTCTATGGGAGGCCATGAGTGAGGATGCCTTTGAGGCCATGTTCGTGCTTCTCATCTATGGATTGGTATTGTTCCCCAACATCGACAAATTTGTGGATGTGAACTCCATTAGGATCTTTTCGGTTCTTAATCCCGTTCCGACTCTGTTGGGTGATGCCTATGTCTCTTTGCACCTGAGGAATGCAAATGGTGGTGGCGCTATTGTGTGATGTTTGCCTCTGTTGTATAAGTGGTTTATTTCTCACTTACCTCAGACGATTGCTTTCAAGGAGAACAAGGGATGTCTACGGTGGTCCACGAGACTCATGTATCTCACTAATGATGATATCTCTTGGTATGATCGTGCATATGATGGTGTCCGGATCATTGATTCTTGTGGTGAATTCTCCAATGTGCCTCTTCTTGGTACATGTGGTGGAATCGGCTACAACCCTATGTTAGCACATCGTCAGCTTGGGTTCCCCTTAAAGGATAAACCTAATAACATTCTGTTAGAAGGCGTGTTCTTTCAGGAGGGTAAAGATCCCCAAGGCCTGAAAGCAAGGATGGTCCGCGCTTGGCGCAAGATTCACAAGAAGGGTAGAAATGAGTTGGGTCCGAAGAACTGCATAGCTTTGGAGCCATATACTACTTGGGTAAGGAAGAGAGAATCCGAGTATATCATGCCTTATAATTATCCGAGACCTACACCTATGGTTGTGGCTGGGCCTTTAACCCTCCCTAACCAAGGCGTAGAGGAGTTGAGAGACGAAGACCTTTCACGTGCCTGGATCCGTGAAAGAGAAGAGTTGCTTCAACAGTTGAAGGAGAAGGACGCTCTGATCGAGTTCCTCGAGCATCAGGTCATTGATGATCCTGATGATACTTGGACCTCTCTACTTCCTCAGTCTTCCAAGTTCTGGAAAAGGAGGTACGACAGACTCGCCAAATATAAGGCGGATATGGAAGCAGCATATGAGAGAGAGATTAAGAGGCTTCGTGCAGCTTATCTTCCGGCATCCCGAGCTTCTAGGGATCCATAGGATGTTTATTTTCCTTCTCTCTTGTAATAAATGACAATGCTGTACTTCTTTGTTCAAATATATTTGATGAGATATTTTCCATATGCGATTAAATGCTTAATATTTCAAAAATTTGCAAATAATACCCTCGAGTTCCTCGAAAATAAAAACAAATCATGTGCACGAGCATTGCATGCATCATTTGCATAAGCAGGTGTTTGTTCCGGTCTTCTTGTCTGTGGCCTAACTCTGTGCTCTTCATTTATTTTGAAGACAAGCTAACTCATCGGTACTACACCAGAGCCAACTCTGCAAGATTGATGGATCACCTTGAACAAGAGAACCGTGAGCTGAAGGATGAAGTCGCCAGACTCACTACTTTGATGGAGCAATTCCTAGCTGCTCAGAATCAGCCGTTTCCACCTCCTGCAACTCCTCCCCAGAGGACCGTTATCTCTGAGGTTATTTCGTCAACTGTGCCAGCTGCTAGTGCTCATTTTGTGCCAACAGCCATGCCACCCGTGTTTCCGTGGGGGATGCCTCCTGGTTATATGCCTGATATTCCTGCGTCGATGTTTGCTTCCATGTCGGCATCTAGCCCGGTCCTTGCAATGCCTCCTCCTGTCGTGCATACCATTCCTAGGGTAGACGACACCATCTATCATTCTGAGCCGTCTGAGGGCCCAGATTTTCATGAGAAGATGGATGCTATGAATGACCAATTTCTTGAACTCCGCAAGGAATTGAAGACCCTTCGAGGAAAGGATTTGTTTGGCAAGTCTGCAGCCGAGCTCTGTTTGGTTCCCGGTGTGAAAATACCTGTCAAGTTCAAAGTCCCAGACTTTGAGAAGTATAAGGGGAACACCTGTCCTCTCAGCCACCTCGTTATGTATGCCAGGAAAATGTCTACTCAAACAGATAATGATCAATTGCTGATTCATTATTTTCAGGATAGTTTATCCGGTGCTGCTCTTAGATGGTATATGAGTCTGGATAGTGCAAACATTCGTTCCTTCAATGATCTTGGCGAAGCCTTCGTCAAGAAATACAAATACAACGTGGATATGGCTCCCGATCGGGATCAGCTCAGAGCCATGTCCCAGAAGGACAAAGAGACATTTAAAGAGTACGCCCAGAGGTGGCGAGAGCTGGCAGCTTAGATTACTCCTTCGCTGGAAGAGAAGGAAATGACTAAAATCTTTTTGACGACTTTGAGTTCATTTTACTATGAGCGGATGATCGCCAGTGCTCCCTCTGATTTCACCGAGATGGTGAACATGGGGATGCGATTGGAGGAAGGAGTCCGTGAAAGACGGTTATCCAAGGATGAAGGCTCTTCAAGCAAGCGATATGGGGCGTTTGCAAAGAAGAAAGATGGGGAGGCACATGATGTGCAGTCTCATGTTAAACCCAGAAGCCCCTCTGCCAAGAGGAAGCCTGTGCGTCATGCCAGCAGTCAGCATCAGGTGGCTCACATAGCACCTGTGTTCAGAGACAATAATCAGCAATATCCGCAACACAATAATCAACAATCTCAACAATATCATCAACAACATCATCGCCCTCAGCAATAGGCCTACCAGCCTCGCAATAGTAATCCAGCTGGTCCGAGTTATGAAAGGAAGAAGATCACTTTCGATCTGATTCCTGTATCATACGCTGAGCTATATCCCTTTTTAATAGAGCGGAAATTGATTACTCCCAGGGATCCTCCCGCTATACCGGCCAACCCGCAGTTGTGGTATAAGCCCGACCAGCATTGTGGTTATCATTCCGGTGCTCCGGGTCACAATGTAGAAAACTGCTATCCGTTGAAGACTAAGGTTCAAGACCTTATGAGGTGCGACATTCTGAGCTTTGAGGACTCAGGCCCCAATGTTACGAAGAACCCATTGCCCGAGCATGGGAAGTCGGTTAACATGGTCCAGGGTTGCCCTGGCAAATACAAGGTCAAATATGTAAGCCATATTCGACAGTCATTGGTTGAGTTGCACCGTCTACTGTGTGATTACAGTCATATGGAGCACGACCATGACAAATGCCGCATTTGCTCTATCAACAGATTGGGTTGTCGCCAAGTGCGTAGAGAGCTGCAAGAATTGTTAGATGATGGGACTATTGAGATTCTTCAGAACAGAAATGTTGATGAAGATGAACCAGAGGTGAATGTGATTTCTCCTGTGTTCAAGATTCTTGAGCCTGTTTTCATCCGTTATGATGGCAGCAAGCAGAAGGCTTCTCCTTCGCTGATTATTAAGCCTGCAGGCCCTGTGCCTTATTCTTCCGATAGAGTTGTTCCATTCCGCTATAATCCAGTTGTTGTGGAAGATGGGAAAGAAGTGCCTTTGCCTTCATCCTCTGTTGTGAATATCGCTGATGTCAGCGGGTAGACCCGTAGTGGTCGTGTGTTTTCTGCACCCCCGAAGCCTCAGGCTAGGGCTGATTCTGTTGAGCGTCCGGTTGGGATGCGGTTAATCCTCCGAACCCGACACCTGTTGCCAAACCCTCCTCTGTACAAAAGACTCCTGCTTCTTCTGTTGGCCCTAGTGGCACTGTGAATGAAGACTGTGATGAGATGCTGAAGCTCATCAAGAAGAGTGAGTACAACGTTGTAGACCAGCTTCTACAAACGCCGTCCAAGATATCCGTGTTATCTTTGCTTCTGAATTCAGAACCCCATAGGGAGGCTCTGCAGAATGTTTTGGACGTAGCTTATGTTGATCATGATGTCACTATAGAACAGTTTGATAGCATTGTTGCAAACATCACTGCTTGCAACACTTTGAGTTTCTGTGACACTGATCTTCCTAAGGAGGGAAGAGACCACAACATGGCTTTACATATATCCATGAATTTCAAGAGCGACGCCATGTCCAATGTGCTGGTGGACACTGGGTCATCTCTGAATGTATTGCCGAAGACCACTTTTCGAGATTGTCATATCAGGGGCCTCCCATGAGGCAGAGTGGTGTTGTTGTGAAAGCTTTCGATGGGTCGCGTAAGACTGTGATTGGGGAAGTTGATCTCCCAATCAAGATTGGACCAAGTGATTTCCATGTTACCTTTCAGGTTATGGATATCCACCCATCTTATAGTTGTCTCCTTGGTAGACCATGGATTCACGAGGCTGGCGCCGTGACATCCACCCTACACCAGAAGCTGAAATTCGTTAAGAATAAGAAACTGGTTGTAGTAAGGGGAGAAAAGGCTCTCCTGGTTAGCCACTTGTCTTCTTTCTCATATATTGATGTTGAGGATGAAGTTGGAACGCCTTTCCAAGCTTTGTCTATTGCTAAGCCAATTGAGAAGAAGTCTCCTTCATTTGCTTCCTATCGTGATGTGAAACTGGCCATTGAATATGGTGCAGTTGCTGGCTTAGGAAAGATGATCGAGCTTGAAGACAATCAGTCCCGGGCTGGCATTGGCTATTCTTCTGGGGTCTTCAACAACTAAGGGCTGTTCAAGAGTGGAGGTTTCATCCACACCGATCAAGTTGAGGAAGCTGCTGCTATTCTGGAAGAGGATGCCGAGGATATTGACAATTTTGTCATCCCTGGCTGGATTTGCCACAATTGGGTCGCTGTGGATGTTCCTACGGTCATTCATAAGTTAGCGTAATATGTTCACTTTGTTTAAAACCCTTCTCCCATGCCAAAAGGGGAAGTGATGACATTGTTGGCAGCATTTATACAATGATATTTCATTCAATTAATTCATGTTAAACATTTGTTTTTCCATTTGTTTTCACTTTTTGCTTTTGCATGAAATCGGTGATCACAAAAAACCCTAAAAACAAGAATAAAAGCAATCTTTTCATCTTCATAATGATTTGTTTGTTTAAATTCTAAAGTTTTTTATTATCCAAAATCATTATGTAGGTTGATTCTAAAACCCATTGAACATAATGATCCAACGCCATCTCCCAATTTTGAGTCCCCTGTATTCGAGGCAGAGGAAGATGATGTGGAAGAGATTCCTGATGAGATTACCCGTCTTCTTGAGCACGAAGAGAAGGTCATTTAGCCGCATCTTGAGAATCTGGAAACAATCAACTTGGGGTCTGAAGATTGTGTTCGAATGGTGAAGATTGGGGCACTCCTTGAAGGGTCTGTCAAGAAGGGGTTGATCAGTTTGCTACGAGAATATTCCGATATCTTTGCTTGGTCATACAAAGACATGCCGAGTCTAGATACAGATATTGTGCAACATTTCCTGCCTTTGAAGCCTGAGTGCGTGCCTATGAAGCAGAAGCTCAGAAGAACTCATCCAGATATGGCAGTGAAGATCAAACAGGAAGTTCAGAAGCAAATTGATGCGGGGTTTCTGGTGACTTCTACATATCCTCAATGGGTGGCCAATATTGTGCATGTGCCTAAGAAATACAGAAAAGTCCGTATGTGTGTTGATTATAGAGTTTTGAATAAAGCTAGTCCGAAAGATGATTTTCCTCTACCACACATTGATATGTTGGTAGACAATACAGCTAAATTCAAAGTCTTTTCGTTTATGGACAGATTTTCCGGATATAATCAAATCAAAATGGCACCCGAGGATATGGAGAAGACAACATTCATCACACCATGGGGAACATTCTGTTATCGAGTGATGCCCTTCGGTTTGAAGAATGCCGAAACCACGTATCAACGAGCTATGACTACCTTGTTTCATGATATGATGCACAAGGAGGTCGAGGTCTATGTTGATGATATGATTGCTAAGTCTAGAACGGAAGTTGAACATATTGAGCATTTATTGAAGCTTTTTCAGCATTTGAGGAAATTCAAGCTTCGTCTGAATCCGAACAAATGTACATTTGGAGTCCGTTCTGGCAAGTTATTGGGTTTTGTTGTCAGCAAGAGAGGTATTGAGGTTGATCCTGCCAAGGTCAAAGCAATACAAGAGATGCCTACACCCAAAACTGAAAAGCAAGTCCGAGGTTTTCTTGGCCGCTTGAACTATATTTCCAGATTTATATCCCACATGACTGGCACATGTGCGCCGATATTCAAGCTCCTCCGGAAAGATCAGTCTCATGATTGGACCGAGGATTGCCAGAAAGCTTTCGACAGTATCAAAGAGTATCTGTCTGAACCTCCGATCTTGTCTCCGCCTGTAGAAGGAAGACCTCTGATCATGTATTTGACTGTTCTTGAAGACTCAATGGGTTGTGTACTCGGTCAGCAAGACGAATCGAAGAAGAAAGAATCTGCTATCTACTACCTGAGTAAGAAGTTCACTGATTGTGAGTCTCGATACTCTATGCTTGAGAAGACGTGTTGTGCTTTGGCTTGGGCTGCTAAGCGTTTATGCCAGTACATGATAAATCATACAACTTGGTTGATATCCAGAATGGATCCAATCAAGTATATCTTCGAGAAGCCTGCTTTAACTGGGAGAATTTCCCGTTGGCAGATGTTGTTATCTAAGTATGATATCGAGTATCGAGCTCAGAAAGCTATCAAAGGTAGTATCTTGGCTGACCATTTGGCACACCAGCCGATTGAAGATCATCAGTCAATTCAGTACGACTTCCCATACGAGGAGATTCTGTATTTGAAAATGAAAGATTGTGATGAGCCTACACTTGATGAAGGTCCGGAACCTGGTTCCAGATGGACGATGGTGTTTGATGGCGCTGTAAATCAGTATGGAAATGGAATTGGGGCAGTAATGATTACTCCTCAAGGCACACATATTCCGTTTACAGCAAGGCTAACTTTCAAATGCACGAATAATATGGCGGAGTACGAAGCCTGCATTATGGGATTGGAAGAATGTATTGATCTAAGGATCAAGCATCTTGATGTGTATGGTGATTCGGCCCTGGTTGTCAATCAGATCAAGGGAGAGTGGGAGACGAATCAACCTGGTCTCATCCCATACAGAGATTATGCGAGGAGGATTTCAACTTTCTTTACAGAAGTTTACTTTCATCATATTCCTCGAGAAGATAATCGAATGGCAGATGCTCTTGCTACGCTTGCTTCCATGATTGTAGTCAAATATTGGAATGAAGTTCCCAATAACACCGTGATGCGCTTGGATAGACCAGCTCACGTGTTTGCAGTGGAAGAAGTGAAAGATGATAAGCCTTGGTATTTTGATATCAAGAATTTCCTCCAGAACCAGGTCTACCCGCCTGGGGCATCTGTGAAAGATAGGAAAACTTTGAGAAGGTTGTCAGGCAGTTTCTACCTCAGTGGTGAAGTGCTGTATAAGACAAATTTTGACATGGTTTTGCTCAGATGCGTGGATAGACACGAAGCAAACCTGTTGATGACTGAGGTCCATGAGGGTTCATTTGGTACTCATTCCAATGGATATGCCATGGCTAGAAAGATGCTGAGAGCAGGCTACTATTGGCTGACAATGGAGTCTGACTGCTGCAAATATGTGAAGAAATGCCACAAGTGTCAGATTTACGCGGATAAGATTCATATTCCTCCGACACTTCTGAATGTGATTTCATCACCATGGCCTTTCTCTATGTAGGGAATCGACATGATCGACATGATTGAACCGAAAGCGTCCAACGGACATAGGTTTATTCTCGTAGCAATTGATTACTTCACCAAATGGGTTGAAGCCGCATCATATGCGAATGTGACCAGGCAAGAGGTCGTGAAGTTTGTCAAGAATCAGCTGATATGCCGTTATGGTGTGCCTGATAAGATCATTACTGATAATGGATCTAACTTGAACAACAAGATTATGGAAGAGTTGTGCGCTGACTTCAAGATTGCACACCATAATTCCTCTCCTTACAGACCTAAGATGAATGGGGCTGTTGAAGCTGCTAACAAGAATATCAAGAAGATTATCCAGAAGATGACAGTCACGTACAAAGATTGGCATGAGATGCTGCCATTTGCTTTGCATGGATATCGTACATCTGTCCGCACTTCAACAGGGGCAACCCCTTTCTCTCTTGTTTACGGCATGGAGGTTGTTCTCCCAGTAGAGGTGGAGATCCCATCAATGAGAGTCTTGATGGAAGCCGAGTTGACTGATGCTGAATGGATTCAGATTCGTTATGACCAACTGAATTTGATTGAAGAGAAGCGATTGACTGCCATGTGCCATGGTCAGTTATATCAGCAGAGAATGAAGAAAGCATTCGATAAGAAGGTCAAGCCTCGTGTGTTCCGAGAAGGTGACCTTGTGCTCAAGAAAGTCTTGTCTTTCGCGCCCGATTCCAGGGGAAAGTGGACTCCAAACTATGAAGGTCCATATGTTGTCAAGAGAGCGTTTTCAGGCGGTGCTTTGATGCTCACAAGAATGGATGGGGAGGATTTCACTCGTCCTGTGAATTCAGATGCAGTCAAGCTCGCTAAGTTGAAAACCCGAAAGGGCGGCTTAGGCAAAAATGAGCGTCTCGGTGGATAACCCGAAAGGGCGATCCAGGCAAAAATTAGAGACATAAAAAAAAGAGTATATTTGCATCCCGCTAGATTGAGTACCTCACCCTGGGGCAATCTAGGCAAAAATTAGGGATTTGGCAAGTAACTGCATCCTGACAAGACTTTCTGTTCCACAGTTGTCTTTTCGTCAGAGATTCTCGCTCAGTCGTCGTCAACTGAAGCTTCAAAACATCAGATTCAATTGGTAGAGAAAGGATCATTATGTTGAATGTAGCCCTCTTCCAATATATATCACCGATTTCAAATTTGTACAGGTCTATGGAGTCTTTCCATTTGCAGGCTACCATTCCATCAAATAAATTTGAGCTTTTATCCAATTATTTGCACTCTTATTTGTTTCATTTCAACAAATGTTTTGCATGTTTTAATTGAAAAAATGTCATTGTTTTAAACAAACAATTTTTTCAAAATTGTTTTTTAACAAAGTCAACATTCACAATGATGAAAGGATACTTAAGAATCTCTCAGTGCCCTCCAAAGGGTGGCATGACTTCCAACAGGGTAAGATATTTGTTCATATTCCTGGTATGGCTGTATCCTCTTTCTCCAGATTGTTGTTGGGGTTTCTCCCCGAGCAGAGCTTCTGTTGAGATTTTGTCCCCTAAGCAGGCTGTTTGTTGGGATTTCTCCCGAGCGTGATTGTTGAGCAGAGCCTTATTATGACTCCTCCTCACTCAGAGTGCTTGTTGAAGACTTCAAGTTTCCTCTTCAGCAATATTCTCTCCCCAGCATGGGTGCTTTCCTGTTGGAAGATTCGGTAATTGGTGGGTTGACATCCCGGTACTTTGTCATTTTCCTCAGTGAAGCCGCCAACAGAGTTGTTGGTATGATGTACTTCATCTGTGCTATCTCTCCCCATCAGGGTGCTTGTTGAGGTTTTCACCTCTTCTCCCTTCAGCAGAGCAGTGATTATTTCCTCCTCAGCAGTGGTGATTTCTTTTTGGAAGGTGTTGTTTTGGTGGTTGATCACCGGTTCTCCTTCTCTGCCTCAGATAAATCCCCAGTAGCTTCGTGGCATGGTGGATTGTATCTGTGATGATCTTCCCCTGCAGAGATTTGGTGATTTCCCGATGTTTATGATCCCCAGTAGAGTGGCTTGTGTGCAGAATCTACTTGTGTGATCTTTTCTCCTTCAGTGGATTCGTCCCCAATGGAGTTGCTGACAGTATCCCCGGTAGAGTTGCTTGTGCGGCCAAATTCTACTTGTGTATTCTATTCTCTTCAGCAGTTTCTACTTATGCAGTAAACTCCTTTTCTAAGTTGAGACTGATGATTCCCCTGCAGAAATCTCGTGATTTCTCCAATTCCCCAACAAAGTTGCTTTCGTGGCAGTGTCTGCCTGTTGTGAACTTCTGTTCCCCAGTTGGGTTGATTGATGATCTATCGCTCAGAGATTTTGTGATTTCTTGATATCTCTGGATTTTTTTCCCAGCAGATCTTTGCTTTTTAGCATTCAGATCTCTAGCAGATTGGCCTTCCAGTTGGATTTCTTGTTTTTTTCCTCTGGAAGTGTAGTACCGGGCGTTTGATTCCTGGACCTGTTTGTGTTAGAAATGTCTATTTTGTCAGCATTCATCAAACATAAATCACGCATATTCATGCATACTTTCAACATTCAGATGTTCATGTTGCATTTTTTTTCATATACCTTTTGTTTGTTGTCTCCTGCTAATGGTGATATAGATCTCTCCAGTAGATCTTCCCAAGCAGATGTCGGGTGCTTAATCTCTCAATATAGAGTCAGCCCCATAAGCAGAAAGTGTCTGTCTTCTCTTCTGCAGTTCCCCACTCAGATATATCCTCGTGGATGACGGTTGTTTCCGTTTCCTCCCAACACATATATTGGGATAGGTTTTCCCTATTGAGTTATATCCTCATTAGGGCGAGTCTTGATTCAATTTGCCTTTTTGGATTGATCCTGATTTGGCCTTTTTTGCAACTGTCTCTTGTGCTTCTCTGTGGAATAGATGAATAAATTGCCCAGTAACCGACAATAGTTCATTCTATCCCCAACGGAGTTTGGCCTCTACCCAGTAACCGATAGTTATAAGTCCTATCCTTTGCGGTTTTCTACCCAGTAATCGGTAGTTGTAAATCCTGTATACCTTTTTTCCCTTTTGTGGAATCTGTGGTTGTGAACTTTTTGTTCCTCAGCAAGAGTCGGTGGTTTTCTACCCAGTATTCGGTAGTTATAAATCCTATTTTCTTGCTCTCCAGCAGAGTTTGTGGTTTTCTACCCAGTAACTGGTAGTTATAAACCCTATTTTGTTTTCCCCGTGCGAAGTTGTGATCCTTTCGCTCCCCACGCAGAGGCTTTGGTTTTCTACCCAGTATTCGGTAGTTGTAAACCCTACTTTTGTATCCTCATCAGAGTTTTGGCCCTCTACCCAGTAGCCGGTAGTTGTAAGTCCTATCTCTATTCCCCTAGCAGAGGTAACCTTTGTGGTTCATCCTGGTTGATGGTGGATTTTGTGGTCTTCTACCCAGTATTCGGTAGTTGTAAATCCTATGTTGTTGTTGTCTCCCTATCAAAGTCTGTGCTTTCTCGTGGATAATTGCCGTATGCTAGAAATTTTATCCTCAGCTGAGTCTTTGGTTTTCTACCTAGTAGTCGGTAGTGGTAAACCCCTTGTTTCCTCAGCCAGAGCCTTTGGTCTTCTACCCAGTATTCGGTAGTTGTAAATCCTTTGTTCTCCCCTTTGCAGAGTTAACCTTGTTGTTCATCCTAACCGATGATGGTTACTCTTTGTGGTTATCTTCATCCAGTATTCGATGTTGATATTCCCTTGTCTGGATAATTGCTCTGAGTAAGCAATTGTATCCCCAACAAGTTTTTGTGGATAATTGCCGGATGCTAGCAATTTTATCCTCAGTGGATCCTTTCACCGTTTGCCAGTGATTTGTTCCCCGGATCATTGATTTTTATCAATGCATCCCCAGTGAGTCCTCTTTCATTTACCCTTTTGTTGGTAATGACTGTTGCTCCCTTTGATCGGTCATCTTTATATACCTAGTTTTGGTATCCCGATGCCGTTCTTTTCGGATGATTTATCCTTTATTAACCCAGTAACCGGTTGTGGATAATCTTCCATGCGAGTATACTATCCACGTTCTGACGGTAATGGATAATATATCTTATGCACTCTTCAGTCGAAGCTTGTTGTGTTTCCCCAGTCGAGTAAAATTCGTATTTCTTTTGCGGAATCGAATGTTCATTGTCTCCCCCTTTGTTGAGCGTATCTCCCAGTAACCGGTGATATGTCTCATGGATAATTGTCGTTTGCTTGCAATTTATCCCCAACGAGTTATCTTTCGTATACCCTGTTGTTGTTGGTAACAATTGTTTTCTCCTTTCGGTCGGTCAACTATTATATGCCCAGTAACCGGTATCCCTGGTGTTCCTTCCATGCGAGTATATTATCTATGTTCTGACGGTAATAGATAATATATCTCATGCGAGTATACTATACATGTTCTGACGGTAATGGATAATATATCTCATGCGCTCTTTGGTTGAAGCCTTTTATCCTTCCCCATTTGAGTAAGATTCGTTTTCCCGTTGCGGAGTCGAATATCCATCCTGTAAGTCGATTTACTATTTCAAGCCCTCCTTTCGGATGATGAGTGTTTTGGCATATATACCAATTCACGCTTTGGTTGGTCACCTATTATATACCCAGTAACCGGTATCCCTGGAGTTCCTTCCTTTCTGCTCCCTATTATGACCTTGGTCCCCTGTGGAGTTAGATTTTCTTGAGTTGACGTACCTTTTTCAGGTCTTCCTCAGATGTTGTTTGGTTGATTGATATCTCTCACCCTTATACCGGTCTTAAATATTCATTCTTCCTGAGATTGTTGTTCTTTCACCCAGTAACCGGTGTTTAGATCACATGTCTCTTTGAGCTTGTTACCCAGTAACCGGTAACACCTCATCTTGCAGATTTTCCCCAGGAGAGTCTTTGTCAGATTTTCCTGAGTTGACGTACCTTTTTTACATGCATACATTTTGCATCATGAGGTCTCTTAGGGACCAAAATTTGTCTCATTACTGTTATTTAAGCCCATTCTACCGCATCGAGATGAAGATTTTAACCTTCACTTCTCCGGCTAGAATGACCTTAAATAGGGGCACCTGTAAGACCCCAATTTTGTCCCTAAGATCCCTCATGACATCATATCATAACATTGCATTGCCTCAAGGATCATTGGACACCTTGCTTCCTTCCCTGTGGGTGGGATCTTTTTGAGAGTGGTTCTTGATCACCAAGCATTGCTTGCATTTGTATATCATTGCTTTTCTTTTAATCACTAACCAAAAATGTACAAAAATATGTCATCTAACATTTGTCTTGCAGCTTAAACAGTCAACAGGTCAAGGCAATTCAAGTGAATCCTTTGTGCAAGAGATGAAGTTTCCATTGAGATATGGATCATGTGATCATTATATTGAGCTTATATGAGCTAGAGGTTCATTTTGGAACCAATTCCCCAAGTCGTTGAAGCTCAAGTTCATCAGAACATGTTCAGGTCATCTAAGGGCCAATACAGTCAACTGAGAAGTCAACTGTGGGTTTTGAGTGTGGAAATTGAGTTTCTTCATCCCATTCATGTTCCAACAATGCTTATTCATCATGTCAAACATCAATGTTGAAGAATTTGAAGCCAGTGCAAAAGTTTCCAAAAATGGAAAGTGACCCATAATTTCAAGTTTCCAAAAATGGAAAGTTTTGGTCCAACTTCAACTCAACTTTCCAACATCAAAGAAGCTTAAAATGGAATTTTGTCCAACATGAAAGTTGAAGATCTTTCTCTCCCATTTCCAAAAAGTCCAAGATCATGAGCATCTGATGAATGGTTGAGGAGATATGATCAAATCATCATCAAGTGTGCATGGCCAAGATGTTCTATGTATTGATACATACGCGTTTTGTATCGATCCATGCAGGGCAAAATGTCCTATGTATTGATACATACGAGTTTTGTATCGATCCATGCAGGGCAAAATGTCCTATGTATTGATACATACGAGTTTTGTATCGATCCATGCAGGGCAAAATGTCCTATGTATTGATACATACAAGTTTTGTATCGATCCATGCAGGGCAAAATGTTCTATGTATTGATACATACGAGCTTTGTATCAATACATAACTCTGTTTTGAACATGCATTGGCCACTGTTCACGTGGGATTACTCCATGCACCACCAATTTTCATATTTTTGCAAAACACCTTATTTTTGCTAATCACCATTAACCATTGCTAATTAACATTTTCAGTGTGATTAGTATAGCATATAAATACCATAATCATAACAGAATTGGGAGGTAAATCATTTTTCACATTTCAAGATCCAAATTCTCTCTCCCTCCAAAATTTTCTCTCATTCATAATTCAAATTCTTTCCAAATAACATTGCAATTTCTTTCCATATTCTTGTTCCCTGGCTTTGATTTTGTGCAGATCAAGTTTTGAATTGGTGAATTCGTGCAAGAACCAAGTGTATTAAGTTCATGAAGTTGAAGATGGAAATTCTGTTTTGAGCTAGATCTACACGTGTTCAAGCTTCCTTTTCTTCATCAAACATCATTTCAAGCATTGTAGATTGGATTTGGATCATTACAAGCTGTGGATCGTGCATTTCCAAGATTCTGATCTTCAAGAGGTCAAGTTTCGAATCTCTTAATTTTGCAATTCATGCATATATTCTTGCAGATCTATGCTTGCTGATGATTCTGAGCTAAAAATCGTGTGAATTGGTGCATTATTGAGCAAGATATGTGTGAATAAAGTTTGATGCATAAATATGTTTTCTATCGATTCTCTCTTGTTATGTCGAATTAAGTTTAGATGTTTGTTGATCTATGATCTCCATGGAATATGCTGCATGATGATATGCTTGTTTGGAATTTCTGGAAAATTTGTTCTTGATGTTGTTACTGTTCATCTTCTTCTTCATGAAGAAGATGAAGATCTTCATGGTAGCGTCCGTTTTTGTGACGGTCTTTCTGTCGCTAGCAGGTGCGCTAGGGTTTTTGCCAAAACGGTGTCGTTTTGGTGTTGTGTGCGCTTCTTTTGAAATATGAACATGGATCGATTCTGGCGCACAGCATTTATTCAAATTGCTTCATCATATTTTTGCTTTCCCTCCAAATTACATGCATATGATCATCTTGATTCCAATTTTTTTTTTCAACTTAGAAAAATCATAACAATTTGAAAAATGATCCAAAAAATACCTAGTTTTTTGCTACTTGTTCCTTAATATGTCCTCTACTTGAAGATGATAATTTCAGAAGTTGTGCATGGCTGTATTTCTGTTTGTGTTAGAATGATTGAACATATATGCTTGTGTGACCTTGCCTTGCTCTTTCTATTGTGAAATGCTTGATTTGAATCCAATGGACATAAAATTTTACATGCTGATTCTTCACACATTGATGGATGTTTTAGGCTTGGTTTGGTATTTTTCTCATTTACCATTTCTGTTTTATGCACATGTTTGCATGGTGTGACAATTTGTGTCACACCTTTGGTTGTTCAAATTGTGCAATTTAATTTCCATGCCAATCGATCTTTGATGCTTCTGATTTTTGTATGTTGATCATGTTGGATGTGTTGAATGCTCATGAATTTTTCCAGAATTATTTGAATCATGTCTGTTTTGGTTTGGAATTTTCTTTCTCAATGTCGAAATATGAGCTTTGAAATTTCCTTTGACTTCCTTTGCACATGAAATGCCTTTGCTTGATGATTTTGCTGTGTTCCTTTTTAGGACATGTTAATATGTGTTTGAATTTGCATTGTGTTGAATTTCAGCTCCTGTTTTGAATTTTTTCTTCACCTTTGACCCTAGGCTTTGACCTAGTGGTTTGGACTTACATGTGAGCTTTGAATTTCAGGACCAAGCACCTAATCTCCATGGTTGATGTTGCTTCATCATTTGAATGTTGATATTTGCTTTTGATTGGTAACATTTGCTGTTTAGTAGGTTGATGATAAGTCACTTGAGTTTGCCTTATGGCTTATGTGTTGTACATTGGGATTGTCTATTTGTTATTGATTGTTGTCTATTTGTCTGTGTATTGTACTGATTTGTTTAGCTGTTTCCACAGGTACCTAAGTTGCTTTAAGTTCATTTGAACTTTGCTTTGCTTTTGCTTGTGGTTGGCATACCACTTAGGTATAATCCCTAATCTTCATGTAGTCTGGAAGACCTGCTGTTATTGGCAAGCACCTGTCTGAAGCCCTCCTTAAGAGGTCATGTCTTTGATTGTTTAATTTTGTGCCAAGCAGGTAAAGTCCTCTTAAGAGGCAATTGGCAGATAGAAAGGATGTGTAATCCATCCCCTGCTATTCAGTTGTGTCATTCACTTTGCTCACACCATGTGTTGATGCATTGTGAATAAGAACCCAAGATCTTATAGAGTCAATCATTTGTGGAGAAGAGTTCCTACATTCTGAACTCCCACACTTTCTATTGTTTAAAGCTCTCCCAGGCCAGGGTTAAGAGCTATGAGGCATAACCCTCATCTCCATTTCATCTGCTTCACCCTAACTCTCAATGTTAGGGTTAAGAGCTCAAAACACCCCATTCCAGTTGGCTTGTTCCTAAAGCCTAACCTTGCTTGAGCCCATTGATTGTGTATAGTGTGTGCTAATTGTTTGATTGTTGGCTTGTTTGCCCATATGTGCATAATTATTTGTGTGTGCCTTTGTGCATTGTTTTCATCTTTGAGCATTAATTGTATATCATTTCATGATCATTGTTCATACCTTGTGACATTTTGTTTTGTCCATTGAGGAGTCAATTGTAAGTCCATTTATTGGCAGTTGTTTCCTGTGATCTGGTAGGAGTTGGGACTAAGACCATTGATTGGCATCCCAATTCCTTGGAGTCGAGTGTAAGACCATTTATTGGTAACTTGTTTCCTCTTGCTTATTGCATTTGTTTTCTTTGTTTTTTTGTTTTGCGAGATTGGTATAAGTCCATTGATTGGCATCCGGTATCCATCTTTTTTTTGGGAGACTAGTGTAAGTCCATTGATTGGCATCTGGTATCCATTTATATTGGCTTTTTCTGTTACATTGTTTACCTGTTACCTGCTTGTTGCCTTTTCCAAAGGAATCACTTGGGTCATCTACATATGATCTCAAGAGGTGAACATCTAAGAAGTTTTACTCCTCATCCACACCTTTTTGTTTCTTTAAACCTCCATTTGCATGTTAACTCAAACTAGAAAACTTTGTGCAAACATTCTCACTTGTTTTCAAAACTAGAAACCTAGGCCTTAAGCCTTTGATTTTCAAACTTCATTTTCACAATACTTCTTTTGAATTGAATTCTAATCATACTTTGACCATCTTTTGTGAATAATTCTAATTGATTAATTTCACTCATTCAATTGTTTTGTGGCTTTGTCCATTCTTGATAAGTTTTCATACATTAGCCATAGATCTCAATTATCTTAGTGGTTGATGCAAATCTCACCTTTTGTCTTTAGTGATTGAATTGTAAGACTTCCTTGCTTATTATAGGGCATGGTCCCTCACTAGCAAGTTGAAGCTTTTCTCACATGGTGGACTTGTGGTTGTATAGGTTGAGTTTTCTTCCGTGGATAACGAAAGACCTTAGGGCTTTTGTTTTAAAATCAATTCACCCATGTTTTGGAAATCTTTTAGCCGAACTACGAGGTTTTGATCCTGTAAAGGTACGTAGGCAATGGTTATCCATCCAAACACAAAAATAATAAAAATTGTATATTCTTCTCTCATCCTCCCAATCAATGTTTGCATAATAAATATTTCATAAACAATATCTTTTGCAAAAATTTGTGAAAAGGGTTCCCTAGGAGTACCTAGGATGTTTTGGGTGCCTAACACCTTCCCTTTGCATAATTACCCCCTTACCCAGATCTCTGACCTTTCATTAGTTTTCTATGTGTAAAACTTCTTAGGCTTTTGTTCGCTTTTTAGACATTCCTTTGGATAAATAAAAGTGCGGTGGCGACTCTATCTTTGTATGCTTTGCTTTTGATTTAGCCAATAAATCATAAAGTGACGAATACACCGCTACACCTGCTTATGCAAATTATGCATGAAATGCAATGCTTGATTATTTTTATTTCCAAGGAACTTACTATATTATTTGCAAACATATAATATTTAAATGGTAATTGCAATAATTTGATATGACCAAAAATCTCTTTTTATTTATATAAATTGGAAGGATTACACTGAGTACAATTCCAGAAACCAAAGTAAAAGATACAAGAGAAAACGAGACTAGTCATCCTAAGGATCCCTAACAACAGTGTCAGAAGATCTGGCTGAAGGCACGTACTTCCTAAGGATCTCTCTGTCACTTCGTCACTTGATCTTCAAGTAGCTCAATCAGTGCATCTTTGTCCTTAGACTCCAACTGCAACTCTTCATGCTTCTTGCTCAAAGCATGGAAACGCTCTTCCCACATATCCTTCTCTTGCTTCATCTTGATGAGCGCGTCTTCCAACTCCTCTACATCTTGGTTAGGGAGAGTTAATGGCTCAACCACAACCATAGACATAGGTATTTCGCAAGGATAAGGCATCTTCAACTCCATAGCTCTCTTCTTCACCCAAAGAGTGTAAGCTTCCAAAGCTACACAATTGCGCGGACCAAGCTCGGATCTTCCTTTCCTATGCACATTATGCCAAGCATGCATAATCTTCTGCTTCAAATGTTGGGGATCTTTTACCCTCTTGATAGAAAAGACCTTCTAACAATGTGTTATTAGGTTTGTCTCTCAAGGGGAACCCAAGTTGACGACGAGGCAAAGCAGGGTTGTAGTTAATTCCTCCTTATGTACCAATGAGAGGCACATTAGAGAATTCGCCACAACTATCAATAATCTCCAAACCGCTTAAGGACGGATCATACCAAACTATATCATCATTAGTGAGAGACATAAGTCTCTGAGACCACCTTAGACATTGTTTGTTCTCCACAAAAGCAGGCGTCTGAGGCAAGTGCAAAATAAACCACTTATACAGAAGAGGAATGCAACAGACAATCGTTCCACCACCTTTTAGAATTCCATAGATGCAAAGAGAAATACATATCACCCAACAAAGTAGGTATAGGATTCCCAATCAAGAAAAGTCTAATGGCGTTAACATCAACAAAACCGTTAATGTTAGGGAACAAAGCTAATCCATAGATGAGCAACACAAAGATAGCCTCAAAAGCATCCACACTACCAGCTTGAGCAAAAGTGGTAGCTTCCTTAATAAGGAAAACAGATGGCAACCCAAATAACCCTCCTTTCTTCACCCAATGAGCCTCTATCTCAGACTTCTTCAAGTGAAGAGCTTCAGCAATAATACTAGATCGGGGAATCTCCTCCAATCCACTAAAAGGCACCCTACTAGAAACAGGTATCCCCAAAAGAGGAGAATACTCCTCCAAGGTAGGCACAAGCTGAAAATATGGGAAAGTGAAACAATGGTAGAGAGGATCATAGAACTGCACCAATACACTGAAGAGTCCTTCAACCACATCAGCAGACAAGATAGATAGAAGCTTTCCATGACGTTGTTTGAAGTCCAAGGGATCTAATACAAAAGATTCTAGCTTCCTTAACTCTTTCAAATCCGGACATCTGAAACTGTACTTCTTAGTGTTCCTTCGTCCACAATCCATGGTCTGAAAATATTTGCAAATGATACCTTAGTTCGTTGAAATTTTGTGTGATGAATGTTATGATGAGCATGAAATGCATGAATGCAACAATCACAAGTAAGGGATCACACAAAGGGTAAACAAAGGTCAAGGGATGAATCAAGTCATTGTCAAGATCAATCATCCATTTTGGTGGATTATGGTTTACACCTTATCAACACCCAAGTTCCATTGATATTGACAAGACTTGATTGGATCAACCAAGAATCAAGGGTTTGTTGCAAGTCACGAGCATGGAGTCTGGGTAAGAACCATCCCAAAGGAGTGAACTAAGGATAAAACTTGTAGATCATGTTCTAAAAAGTTCCAAGAGTCTTAATTCCATCTATCAGATATTACAGGTTAAGATGACTGACTCATCGACCCATAATATTCTCAAGAGAAACTCGTCTGAGTGTAGTATCGCGTAACAACTGTTATCAAGTATACACCTGAGCAGTTTCAGCACTACGTCCGAAATAGGCCAAGATGGGTTAGGTGTTCTAAGGTCCTCAGCTTCTCAGACCCAATTAGAAATAGTAATGCCTAACCACAAATACTTGTGTGACATTTCCAAATCCAAAGGAGTCTCTACTGAGTAGATGGATCTCAAGCCAACTTGTTAGGGACTACTCCACACAATTCGAACATGACTATACCATCCTCCTATCTTAACTGCACTCAAGTTCGGGTTAGAACTTATCTCACCACTCAGAGATCACCAAGCACAACAAGCAGATCATATCACACATACATATATACAAACATCACATATATACAAATATATTGACACAAAAAGTAGGCTAAACCCATTGGAGACTACTCCCAGCAGAGTCGCCACTTAATTTTTGTAGCGAGAAATTCATGATCATCAAGCTATTGACAAGCTAGAGATCATAAGTTAAGAGTCGCCACCGCGCTTTTATTGTTTCCAGGGGAAAAGGGAAAAAGTACGAACAAAACCCAAATAGTAAGAAGTTTTTGAATAAAAACTAATAAAAAATCAGAGATCACAGGTAAGGGGGTTGGTTCCACAGAGGGAAGGTGTTAGCACCCAAAGTGTCCTAGGTACTCCTAGGGAGCCCTTTTTGTGTGCATATGTATTTTGTAAAAAGTGATGTTCACAAACAAACAGAATGGGGGGTGAGAAAAGAATTCGTTAATTATATTTTTTGTGTTTGATAAGACCTTCGGTCTTGTGCCTACGTACCAACATAAAAATGAGGGATCAAAACCTCGTAGTTCGTGCTATAATTTTCAAAATGAGTGTGTTAGTTTTAACAAAATTTAAGTTTGAAAGGCACAAAGGCCTAACATGGTTTGAATGAGTTAGTTTTTTTTGGATTTTTGAAAGTTTAAGTCAAGTATGGTTAAATTTATTTACAAGTTTGATTTAAGAAAATAAGTTTAAATTTGAAAAGATCTGACCAAATGGGAGCAATCCAATAGACAAGTATGTCAATAGAAACCCAGAATTCCCTTGGACTTTTAGAATCAAGCAACACACAAGTGCACAATTATATCAATCTTGAAGAGCAAAGGCATCAAATAAAGATGGCCTCATCCAAGCTTATCCACTTCATGATCTTCTTCAAAATAGCCTATGTAGCAGATGAATTTCACGAGTTACAGGTTCAACATAACAGCTTAATAATGATCAATGTTGCAGATGAGCTGGATATCTCTTGAATGATGTATCAAATGAATTTAAAATTGCATGCACTTGGTTCTTCAATAAATTGGTATTGGCCAAGTCCATTAGCAAAGGAATGTTGCCTAAATTCTAAGTCCAATTGGGCAAAATCAAACCAACAGTCCACTCAAAAGTCTTTTAGGGTTTTTACTATTATTATGTACATTAATGGTCAAAGACCACACAAGCAAAAAAGGTATACACAAACAAAATAATATCACACAATATGGTCCAAATGGACAAAGTGAAAATTACATTAACATAAACAATTAGAATGATATGTATAATGGTAAATGATATAAAGTGCTAAAAGTAAACTTCATTAAGGTAAAGACTTGAAATTAAAAGTTAATGGTTAGTAAGTTAGTAATTAGTTTTTTTTTGCCTTTTTATTTCAAGACATTCTTTGGAGAACACTCAACCCACTTGCCCCAAGCATGGATACTTGAACCAAAACATATTCCAAAGTAAGGAAAGAAGGTCGTGTTTCCACACAATACCATGGAAGAGGGGAGACTTACAATCTCACTAACTAGAATGCTTATCCTTTTATGTCACAAATTTAGCGCTATGTTAAGCAATCATAATTGGACTTATGTAGAAGTCACACCTATTTAAGGCCGGGCAAAAGACTTTTGGTGTTAATGCATGTTGGAGACATAGTATTATGAACTATGCTCATTAAACATACCACACACAAAAATATGCAAAAAGGTGTGGTCTAATCTCATCCATACTCATGTTAATCTTTCAATCAACGAGCATTAGGACTTTGAGATGTGATTGGCCAAATGGAAATGAATGGATGAAGAAGGGGAATTAGATGAAGAGGGAAAGGGATGAATGAGATCACAAATTGGTCAAAGGAGGACTTTTACCAAATTAATATTATTCATTCATTTTAGGAGATGGAATGTACATTCCATCAATCCCCTAAATCCAATAATATTAACTTGACAAAGTCAATCAACCTTGACCAAGGCTCAACAACAAATAAGAAACTCAATTAAGTCAATACAAATGGTCAACACAATTAAAATGACATTTATTGAATAAAAAATACTAAAATAATGCATTAAATTCAAATATGTTTTGTCCAAATCCTAAAATCTCATCAAAACACCAAATAAATGGCCATGAGATATATCATAAGTCAAACAAGGTCAAAGGTCCTTGGAGAAAAAATTTCATAATTTTTGGACATTTAAAAATATTTTTAAGCAATTAAAAGCAAATGCAAAATCAATTAATTCATGAAAAATATTAATAATAATCCAAAAAATAATTTTAATTCAAAATATGAAATAGAAAAATATTTTAAACTTTTTGGTGAAAGTCCCATATTTTTTGGATCAATATTAAATTTATTATGAATTATTGAAGAAAATGGAATTAAAATGAAATTCAGAAAATCCAAAAATACGTGGACCATCAGATCTCCCTCATTAATTGAGGTGGTAGATCTGATGGTCCAAAACACACGTTCCATGTACACCTGAGTCAACTGCGTGGCAAAAGGAGTAATCAAAACAAATGGTCCAGATTAGAACGTGGAATGAGGATCCCATGGTCCAGAGGTGAGACACCTCATCGCCGGAGCCAGAGCTCCGGTGATCTTCCCCGGTGAGCTCCACCAGACTGATTGAGATGAACCATCACCAAAATATAAAACAGGGATATGATCTTAAAGAAAAAACATCACTGAACACGAATATGACCTCCAATTCCTCCAATTCCAAGTATATTAAAAGATATGTGGAATTTAAAAATGAGGTTCATGATCTGAGTTGCTTTGATTTGGCCTCAAAGCAACTCAATCTTCTTGCCTACATTGGTAGGACTTCAGACAACTTAAGAATCAATGGAATTGAGCAACAATTTAAGAGAATCGAAGAGTTTAAATTTTTTGCAAATTACCTTCAATGGAGGTCTGAACTTACTAGATCTTGATCTGAATTATGCTTGGCTTCACTTCACTTGCTTGCAGGAGAGGAATGGAAAGGTTTAGAAGCAATGGGCTCCTGGAGAATTGAATTCCAAAACAGTGGAGATTCAAGCTCAAATTCAAATGAATTTTTCAGGGTTATCCTATGAGAGTGAGGGGTTTTCAATGGGGATTCAAAGCTGGCACGATATGTGTGTGTTTTCTGAGGAAATGCAGTTGTATAAATAGCCAAATCCATGTGATATTTGCACACTCTTTTCAACCTTCCAAATTTGGCAAATGATGATAGCATGGTGCATGGGCGCGCATAGGCCCATGAAATGATGGTTTGAAGTCCAAAATGAATGATCAGATGTGTTGAAGCAAACTTGGAATGCAAGGCAATTGAACATTGATGCTTGAAGTTGGATTCATGCCAAATGGTATCAGCCTGTTTAAGCCATGCGCCTATGCATTTCAAGCCTAAAATGATTAAGTTTGAGCGATTTGGAATGGTGAGATCAAGAGGAATATGTTTGATGTTGAACACTTTTTCATTTGGAGCTTGGAACTTGGAGAAATTTGAGGTGGAAGTTTGGAAAAATTTGTCATATCAAAAATTTTCTAAGTGTCAAGCCATATGTCTCAATATTCCACCTTGCTTAACTTTTTATGGGAGCTTCAAATGAGAAACGTGTCTTCATCAAAGTTGTAGCTCTCTCAAATAACTTAAAAATTGCCACCAAGTTCATGTCATTTGGATTTGAAATGATAGAGTTATGCATTTTTGAAATTTGGAAAAATCACTTGATCAATGGTATAAGTCAAAAGTGACCTATAATGTAGCCTCATATCACATGTTCAAAGAAGTTGAATTAGCTCCCACTCCAAACATAAAAGTTGAAGTAGACACAATGAATTTGATTGTGAAACTTAGAAATATTTCATCTCATAAAAATTGAGAAAGTTATGGCCTTGGGAAGTTGACTTTCAAATTAGGGTTTAGACAAAATGACCTATAATGTTTCAACATAGAAAATGACATTCCAAGCAAAACTAGCTCTAGGTATAAACATGAAAGTTGTTTATAATGTTATTTAGAGTATGTTTTCGCTTGGAAGCATTTTCATATGCTGAAAATTGTAGGAGATAGGGTCTAGGGAGACCTAGTTTTGATCAGATGAATTCATCTGGCCAACCACCATCAACCAACTTGCTAACTTCCAATTCTCTTGACTTTGTTGGCTCATGGTAGATCATATATGCATAAGATTATAAATTTTGAAGTGTTCCTTGATAAATTTGATCAATTGGTGAGATAGCTTGTTGGAGAAGTTACTCAAGATACTCAGTCAAACTAGGGTTTCCAAGGAAAATCATCCTCAAACTCTTGAAGAAAACTTGATCAATATAACATGTAGAGAACATTGGGACTCATATATGATGTTCATAACCATTATTGAATAAATTCTTGGTTGTGCTCTTTGTTCATGAGGGTCTCAAACCCTAGATATGAACTTGATGAATCAAGGAGATCATGCCCTACCTACAAAAGAGTTAGGCAAATACAAAGACATATTTTTGGTATTTTGGTTAGTGAAATGATAAAATACAAGTATGATATAATCATAAAGTGCTTCGTGATCTCTCCCAAAATAAACCCAATGAAAAGGGGTAAGGAGGATCCTAAGGTATGATCCTAATGCTTATCCTTATGATGGAATTGCATTAGGGATCTTAGGGTCAAAATTAGGGTCTTACACCATGCTTTGAGCCAAAAGCATGAAGAGTTGAAACTTAAGTCGAAAGATGAGGATGCACTTATTGAACTTCTTGAAGACCGAGCAGTGAAGAGACAGAGAGAGTCAGAGGGTCAATCTTCCACTAGTATGCCTCAGCCTTCCGGTGCTTTGAAGAAGATTGTTGATCAGCTTGTCCTTGAGAAAGCTCAGATGAAGATATCCTTTGAGTCCGATATTTGACGCATCCAAAGGAAGTACGCGCATGCACCCAGATCATCTAATATCACTGCTAAGGGGTCCTTAGGATGATTAGTTTCCTTTTCTCTTGTATTTGTACTTTGGTTGCTACCTCGACTGTTCCTATTGTTGCCAGCCAATCCGGCCCTTCCATGCCTGCTGGGTTCCCTTGGGGAATGTCGTCCAACTTTATACTTAAAAGGTTTGCACTCACCTTGGTCTCTATGTCGGCATCTAGCTCGGTCATGTCAGTGCCTCCTCCATTTGTTCACATTTTGCCTCGTGTTGAGGATACCATCTACCATTCTGAGCCATCTGAGGGCCCAGACGTGTATGAGAAGATGGATGAAATGAAGGATCAGTTCCTCGAACTGCAAAAAGAGTTGAAGACTCTAAGAGGAAAGGACTTGTTTGGGAAGAGTGCTGCTGAGCTCTGCCTAGTACCTAGTGTGAAGATCCCGATGAAGTTCAAAGTCTCTGACTTTGAAAAGTATAAGGGAAGCACTTGTCCGTTGAGCCAACTTATGATGTATGCCAAAAAAATGTCAACTCAAATTGATAATGATCAGTTACTGATTCACTACTTCGTAGACAGTTTGACCGGTCCTGCTCTGAGATGGTATATGGGGTTAGATAATGCAAGTGTTCGTACTTTCAACGATTTGGGTGAAGCTTTTGTAAAGCAGTACAAGTATAACATTGATATGGCGCCTGATAGATACCAGTTGAGGTCTATATTTCAGAAGGATATAGAGACATTCATGGAGTATGCCCAGAGGTGGAGGGAATTGACTTCCAAGATTAGTCCGCCATTGAAAGAAAAAGAGATGACAAAGATTTTCTTGAAGACTCTGAGTTCGTTTTATTACGAACGTATGATTGCCAGTGCCCCCAATGACTTTACCGAAATGGTAAATATGAGGATGAGGTTAGAATAAGGAGTTTGTGAGTGACATCTGTCTAAAGAAGAAGCATCGTCTAGTAAGAATTATGGTGGTAGTTTTGATCCGCTGTCGCGCGCGGATCAAAACGAGTAATTTTGTAAAAACGTAATACAGCGACAATTAAACTCGGATATCGTCTCAAGGATTCTTGTTTGTAATAATTAAACGTAATCGAATGGGGGGGGTTGATTTGGTATTCAATTACAAAAATCCAGAAAATAAGTGATTAAGAAAAGTGATTATTTGAATAAGCTGAAACGAATCAACCCACTATATCATCTTCCGACTTATCATTGATCCCTATAAAATTCCAATTCCCTAAACGAGTTTGATCCTATTCGATTACAAAAGCTACTGACAAGCGCAATAACAATTATACGAAGTATGCCCCTGAATTCCGAGTAAAGCAAACGGATTAAAACTATTGCGAATTAAGCAAACGCAATATGATCAAACGCGATAATGCAAAAGCTACACTAATCACGAAATTGATTCAAAAGCAGACAACAATCAAATTAAAGAATTCTATCATGTAAAAACAACTAAATTGAGCAAGTAATTTTGATTATAGATATAATTCAAAGGAACAGATTAATGGAAAATTATAAAAGAACCTCAAAGTGGCATCCGATTACAGTGAATTGATTCTTGGGAAATTAGTTCTCCATAGTCATTCCTTGCAAGCTCTCAAATTCGTGCATGAATAGTGATTTTTCCCATTCCATTCCCTATGGTGTACGGCTGCTAGACCTAGGGGAAAACAAAGACCCGTTTTACAACTCAACTGGGTCGACCCAGCCCACTACAAATGACCCAACAAAAATACAAATGAAATTCTGCAACTTCAACAGACTTTCTGGCCCTGCTACAGTCCGATTCAGCTCTCGACTTCTGAACAAAAGTTGTAGATCTTTTCCTTATCTTTTCATCGCATACTCACAAGCCTCAATCTGATACTCGTAGCTCAAGATATGACTTTTCTCGTGAAAGCTGCTAATGCTGAAAATATAATGCGAAAAACAAATAAGTGCAAAAATAAAATAAATTGTAAAAACACATTAAAACATAAAAATAAGTAAAGCAAACCAAAGAAATGCTTAAGTACAAACATGGAAGAACGTGCATCAAAATGCACTGATCAAATTCTCCCACACTTGAACTTTTGCACTCTGAGCAAAACGAAAAACAAAAACAAAGAAAGCACAAATACATCATCAGTTACTCATCCTAGGCTACAAGTCATCTTCGGTTAACTTTGCATTGATAGGTACTAATCTTGCACACTAAGGATATTGTAAGAACACTAATCCACAGTTATGCAGACATAAACCTCCTGAATACACAAATCAACTCGAATCATATTATTATACTAAAGCCTAACTTACCCATCCTTCTTTTGCTCTTTTTCATTCAGGCGCAATCACATTAAGCCCGTTATCTCCACACACTCATAGGAAGGCGACCTGTTAGTAACTCTGATCCTTTTCTGCACGGGGTTCTGGTACTTAAGTGGCATAACCCTTTGCTTACTCACTTGTAGTTGCGGGGGATCGGACCGTAATTCACCCTACCAAGTTCAGCACCAGAAACCACTGAACCAACTAACAACGAGTCAAAAACTTTTTTTGAAGGTTCTACAACCGTTGGGTTAAGTGACCAGGTGAGGGTCACCAAACTTAGAAGGTGCATTCCTTTATTTTTTTCTCTTTTTTTTTTCTTTTTCGGAACACTCACTTATATTCATCGGCTTCCCTGCGTAGAGTGTGTGTGAGATGGTGCTGACTGCTGAAATAAACTACTCAAGAGCTGTCAGAGAATGAGAATTTAAGGCTAAAACATAATAAAAATTCAACTCAATTTCCATATGCAGGAGACTTACGGTGTTAAAACAATACCGATCTTGTGAATTTTTCTCAAGTCTCCGCAAACTCGACTCAAAGTAATCTATAGCCTAAAACTTTCAAGAAGATGCAATTTTTTTAGAAAGAAAACAAAAACAAAACAAAACAAAGAACAAAAACAAAGAAACTAAAGTATTCCCTCCCCCACACTTAAAATATGCATTGTCCTCAATGAAAGAAACAAACATAAAATAAGAGAGAGAAGAGAGAGGAAAGAACACACCCGAGTAGTCAAGGAGGATAGGTGATCACATAAGCAGCCTTTCCCAAAGAGATATATTCTACATTTTCTTCTTCCAAAGTGGGGTTGTCATGGAATAGCTTTGGTTAATGTCCATTGAACTTGAAATTTTTATTAGTATCTTCGCCTTTTATTCCAGGATCAAAGAATCTTCTAAAAGTAAAAGTGTCAAATGGACACGTGAAGGTGATATGACTTGGAATGTTAGCCAATGTCCAACCAAATGCCTTTTTATGCTTCCTTAAAATCTGCAAAAGCTTATTTTCTTGATCGAAATCAAGGTTAGAAGAGATAATAACAGGGAGTTTCTCATTACTCTCCAAGTAAGCATATTTCAGGTTCTCAGGGAGCTCTTTTAGCTCTAAGGACGGGGGCTGCTCGGTGGATGGATTGCTTGGGGCAACCGGGAATGCAAGAGCATCAACTGCAAAAACAATTTTATTGGTAACAACTTCACCTGTCAGAAATGTATCAGCCTGTAAGGCAACATCAATCTCAACATAGACAACACAAACGTTAGTGTCAGTACAATCAGAACATGAATAAATATCATCAAAACCAGAGAGAGATGGAAAATCAAGCGCAAATAGTTCAGAACTAGAGTCATCAACTAATTCAGAAATCAGCTCAATATGAAAAACGGAATGCTCCTCCACATGGTGTTTCATGGCATCAAAAATGTTAAATTTTGCGACAATGTCACCAAATTCCATGGACATGGTTCCATCGTCAACATCAATTTTTGTCTTCGCCGTTTTCATGAACGGTCTGCCTAAAATGATGGGAGCTCCGCTTGCCTTGGTTTCTCCTTCCATGTCTAGAACATAGAAATCTGCAGGAAAAATCAAATCGTTAACTTGAACAAGAACATCTTCGACTACCCCGGCGGGTCGAGCGTTGCTCCTGTTTGCCAATTGAATGATTAAACCTGTATGCTGCAAAGGACCAAGACAAAGGTTATTATAAACAGAAGTAGGCATAACATTAATGCCCGCTCCCAAATCAAGCATGCAATTCTCAAATTTATTATCCCCGATGGTACAAGGAATAACAAATGTTCCTGGATCCTTCTGCTTTTGTGGCAGAACCTGAGTAGTGAGGGCTGAAACATTTTGCTCGCCTACAATCTGTTTGGATGATTGTTTGGGCTGAATAAAGGCAGAAATATTTCGTCCTAAGTTTACTTTTTCGCTTCCCTTAATCCTCCTCTTGTTGGTACACAAATCTTTTAGAAACTTTGCATACTTAGGAATCTGCTTAATAACATCAAGTAGCGGAATGTTTACCGCAACCTTTCGAAAAACATCCAATATCTCTCTTTCTTTGTCTCCCTCCTCAATTCTTTTATTTTTCAGAACTCTATGTGGAAAAGGGACTGGTGGCACATACTCCTTTTCTTTAATTTTTTCAGTTTCGACCAAAATAGAAGAAGGAGAAGAAAGTTCAGTTGAGTGAGGTTCAGAAGGAGAAAGTTCAGAAGTTACCTCAATGATTTTTTTATTTTTTTCAGGGGCTGGTTCTGTAAGTTTTCCGGATCTCAAAGAAATTGCGCTCACATTAGCATTAGGACCATTCGGATTGAAAACTGTCTGGGCTGGAAGTTGGTTCGAACCTTGAGCTTGCATGTTATTTATTTGAGTAGCAAGTTGTCCCATCTGTGTGTTCAAGGTCTGAATGCTAGCATCGGTCCTTTGTTGGAATTGGAGGTTGTTCACGGCCATTTGCTTAACAAGATCCTCCAAGGATGGTCCGGAAGGTGCTGGGGCAGCCACTTGAGGTGAGTTCTGTTGTTGGCTGGTTTGCGGGTTTCCATATCGAAGGTTGGGATGGTTCCTCCAATTGGGATGGTATTTGTTGGTGGACAGGTCAGGAGTGTTGTTGTACCTGTTTTGATTGTAAAGGTTGGCTGCATAAGCTTGTGGCAACTCAGTAATGGACTCGTCTCTCAGAATAGGACAAGTATCGGTCGGGTGCTCAGGAGAAGTACAAATGCCACACACAGTTGCTGTTTGAGGTTTTGCTACTGCCAGTTGTTTGACTAAGGTGGTGAATTCGTCAATTCTGGTCTCTAAAGCCTTGTTGGAAGAAACTTGAATTTGACTCACGCCTTTGCTGTGAACAGAATTATCTCTAGTAGTGAACTGTTGAGAATTAAGAGACATATTTTCAATAAGTGCTTTGGCAGAAGCTGGAGTTTTATCGACTAGTGCTCCACCACTAGCAGCATCAAGAATATTCCTGTCCATCGGTAACAACCCCTCATAAAAGTACTGGATGAGTAGTTGCTCTGTGATCTGGTGTTGAGGGCAGCTAGATACCAAGTGCTTGAATCTCTCCCAATACTCGGCCAACGACTCATTACCTTGTCTAATACCACAAATCTCCTTTCTTATTGAGGCAGCCCTGGAGGCAGGAAAGTATCTCTCTAGGAACACTTTTTTCAGGGCAGTCCAACTTGCAATTGAGTTTGGCTCGAGATAATAAATCCAATCCTTTGCTGCACCCTGCAATGAAAAAGGAAAAGCTCGAAGTTTGATATGGTCTTTAGTTATTCCTTCAGGCCTCAACGGTGTAGAGCACACAACCTGAAATTCTTTGAGATGTCTATGTGGATCTTCACCTGTAAGACCACTAAACTTTGGCAACAAGTGTATCAAACCCGATTTTAATTCAAAAGGAACAGCAGCAACATCATATTCAATACACAAACCATTGTAATTCACATCAGGAGCAGCTAACTGCCTTAAGGTTCTATTATCAGCCATTGTCAAAAACAAACACAATGAAGGAAAACGATTAAAATAAACTTAGAAAAATAAACTAACACCGAAATTAATCTAATAACGTCATTTAAAATTTTTGAGAATTTTTTCGGAATTTTCTAAAACTATTAAAACAGAAAAAAAAATCATAAAAAATAGAAAAATAAGGAATTTTGATTTTTTAGGGTGTCGTCCACTATTTAGTTCCTAAATAGAGGCTTTTGATCCTTGATTTTTTCCTAATAAATCGACAAAAAATCGGAATAATCTGACACGATTTTTCTAAAAACAGATTTTTTTCCTAAACCGCAAAAACACCCGAACGCAAGTTGGACGAAACTGTGGGGAAACTAGGACCTATACGCTTAGACACTCAACCTATGACTCTAAAAACGATTAAAAGAAACAAGAATCCCCGGCAACGGCGCCAATTTGATCCGCTGTCGCGCGCGGATCAAAACGAGTAATTTTGTAAAAACGTAATACAGCGACAATTAAACTCGGATATCGTCTCAAGGATTCTTGTTTGTAATAATTAAACGTAATCGAATGGGGGGGGGTTGATTTGGTGTTCAATTACAAAATGCAGAAAATAAGTGATTATGAAAAGTGATTATTTGAATAAGCTGAAACGAATCAACCCACTATATCATCTTCCGACTTATCAGTGATCCCTATAAAATTCCAATTCCCTAAACGAGTCTGATCCTATTCGATTACAAAAGCTACTGACAAGCGCAATAACAATTATACGAAGTATGCCCCTGAATTCCGAGTAAAGCAAACGGATTAAAACTATTGCGAATTAAGCAAACGCAATATGATCGAACGCGATAATGCAAAAGCTACACTAATCACGAAATTGATTCAAAAGCAGACAACAATCAAATTAAAGAATTCTATCATGTAAAAACAACTAAATTAAGCAAGTAATTGTGATTATAGATATAATTCAAAGGAACAGATTAATGGAAAATTATAAAAGAACCTCAAAGTGGCATCCGATTACAGTGAATTGATTCTTGGGAAATTAGTTCTCCATAGTCATTCCTTGCAAGCTCTCAAATTCGTGCATGAATAGTGATTTTTCCCGTTCCACTCCCTATGGTGTACGGCTGCTAGACCTAGGGGAAAACAAAGACCCGTTTTACAACTCAACTGGGTCGACCCAACCCACTACAAATGACCCAACAAAAATACAAATAAAATTCTGCAACTTCAACAGACTTTCTGGCCCTGCTACAGTCCGATTCAGCTCTCGACTCCTGAACAAAAGTTGTAGATCTTTTCCTTATCTTTCCAACGCATACTCACAAGCCTCAATCTGATACTCGTAGCTCAAGATATGATTTTTCTCGTGAAAGCTGCTAATGCTGAAAATATAATGCGAAAAACAAATAAGTGCAAAAATAAAATAAATTGTAAAAACACATTAAAACATAAAAATAAGTAAAGCAAACCAAAGAAATGCTTAAGTACAAACATGGAAGAACGTGCATCAAAATGCACTGATCAAGTTTCTCCTAGAGGAAGGAGGGGCAAACTAATTCAGTATCAGTGGGGAGGAAGGTGAGGCGTCATGTCCGAAAGAGTTCTCAACCTTGTCAGCATCAACATCAAGTTTCTTCAGTGATTCCACCTTGGTATCCTATTTACCCCTCATTCATTGGGTTTACATTAGGAGAGATCACCAAGCACACTTTTGATTGCATCATACTTTGTTTTTTTCATTATTTACGAACCCAAATACCAAAAATATGTCAATGTATAGTTTCATAATTTTGTAGGTAGTGTGTGTGTTCACCCATGCTATATCAAGCTCATATTTAGGGTATGAGACCCTCAATGCAAGGGGTTCAATCAAGACATCATATATGGATCCCCATGATCTTCACATGTCATTTTGATCAAGAATTCATCAAGAGTTTGAAGTTTGTTAGCCTTGGAAACCCCAATTCATCTAGGTGTCTTGTGTGACTTCTTCAACAAGTTTCATCAACATTTAATAAAACATTTCAAGGTATACTTCATATTACATCATCTTAAACATATATGATCCTCCATGATTCCAAAATATCAAGAGAATATCAAGCTATCAAGGTGGTTCATGGTGGTTGACAAGAGAAAGTCAACTTGTCAAAACTAGGGTTCCCTAGACCCTATCTCCTACAACTTTTGTCATATGAAAATTATTCCAAGAGAAAAGTTACTAAAAATGACATTCTAAACAACTTTAATGTTTAATTAAAGAGCTAATTGTGCTTGGAAAGTCATTTTTATGGTGAAAGATTATAGGTCATTTTGTCTGAACCTAGTTTGGTGATCAACTTCCCAAGTCCATAACTTGCTCAATATTTATGAGATTAAATCCATTAAAATTCCATGATCAAATTCAAGATGTATACTTCAACTTTTATGTTTGTAGGAAGTTTAAATTCAACTTACGAATGCATGTTCCAAGAGGAAACACTATAGGTCACTTTGGACCATTACCATTGAACAAATGATTTTCCTCAAATTCTAAAATGAATAACTCCTTCATGCCAAATACAAATGAGGTCAAATTTGTGACCAAATTGAATAGGTTTGAAAGATCTACAACTTTTATGAAGGATTGTTTTCCATTTGAAGTCCATAGAAAAAGTTGTTCAAGGTGGAAGAAGTGAACATTTGACATGGTACTTAGAAAATTTTCAAACATGTTTGATTTTCCAAACTTCCACCTCAAAATCCATCATGACCCAAGATTCAAATGAAAAAGTGTTTAACATTAAAGTGGTTCCCCTTGATCTTACCTTTCCAAAAATTCCAAGATCATCTCATTTGGCCAAAGAATGAAGGACTTGCGCATGGGTGCAATGTGAGGTACCAATTGGATGATTTTCACTTCCATATTTCAAACACAAATGCATGGCCACATGACATGATTTCAACGTGATTCTCAAGCAATTTTGGACCGGAATACATCACTTGATGGGCCTATCACACCCCCATGAAAGCATGCAAGGTGAATTTCTAAAATTGGCAAAATTTATAAGTGTGTGGAAATGAATCTCATGGCTTAAAAATAAAACCCGTTATGCTCAGAATTGAGGACCTCATGCCCAATCTTTGAACCTACAATCCAAACCCTCACCATTAAAGGATAATCTTGAAGGTTTTCATTTGAAAATGGAGCTTCAAATCTCATTTTGTTTTAAGATTGAAACTCCAAGAGTCCAGGCCATTTTCTGATCTTAATCACTTCCTACAAGCTTCTGAAACAAAGTCAAGAACAATTGGAATCAAGATCAAGAAAGGTTGAAGCTCCCTCAAAGGTAATTTTCTAGAATTTTCATCTCTTCTATTCTCCCTCAATTCTTCACTATTCTTTGTGAATTTTGGTTTGCTGAAGTCCTACCAATGTAGGCAAGAAGATTGAGATGCTTTGAGGTCAAATCAAAGTAAATCAGTTCATGATCCTCAAAATTCAAATCCCTGTATCTTTTTATATACTTGGAATTGGAGAAAATTGATGCTAGATTCGAGCTCCTGAGCATTTTTTCTTTAAATCCATGTCCTTGTTTTTCATTTTGGTGATGGTTGATGGTGGACCAGTCCCGTGAGGTCCACCGGAGAAGAAGACCGGAGCCCTAGCTCCGGTAGTGTGTTCTCACGCCTCTCAACCATCAGATCCATTCAAAATGTTTTAATCTCGACCATTGGTTATGATTACCATTGGTGTGATGCGTTTGACTTGGTCTATCGCAGATAGCGCGCGTGTGACCATCAAATCTGTCACCTCAATTAATGAGGGAGATCTGATGGCCCTTAATTTTTCGAATTCTATTTTATTTTCTGATTTTTCATTTAATCCCTTTATTTTCTTTAATTCATATTAATTTCATTTTTAATCCAAAAAATATAGGACTTTCACCAAAAATCTTTAAATGTTTTCCTTTTTCATTTTATGAATTAAAATTATTTTTTGGATTAATTTTGATATTTTTTATGAATTAATTGTTTTTGTGCATATTTTTAATTGTTTAAAACTACTTATGACTTTTCAAAAATCATGAAATTTTTTGTCTAAGGTCCTTTGACCTTGTTTAACCTAGGATAAATCTCTTGGCCATTTATTTGGTATTTTGGAGAGATTTTAGGTTTTGACCAAATTGAATTTAAATACATTTTTAATTTGATTTTTAATTGATTAATTGTGTAAAAGTTATGTTGAGCCATTTTTATTGACTTGAGATGTTTGACTATGTGTTTGGGCCTTGGTCAAGGTTGATTTGACTTTTGTTGAGTTAAAATCATTGGATTTAGGGTATTGATGAAATGTACATTTCATCTCCCAAAATAAATGGATGATTTTAATTTGATAAAATTCCACCCATGACCAATTTGTGTTTTCCTCATCTCCCTTCCCTCTTCATCTTCAATCCCATTCTTTCCCATCCATTTCATTGACCAATGAAATCTCTAAATCTTAAGGCTAATTGGTTCATCAATAACCTTGTGTTAAATGAACCAATACAAGTATGGATGAGATAGGTCCACCCTTTGATCTTTTTCTTTTAGTGTGTGGTATGTTTTAGGAGTTTGGTTCATTATACCAAATCCCTAACATGCATTAGCACCTAAATTTTTATTACCCGACCTCAGATAGTTGTGACTTCTACATAAGTCCAATTATGATTGCATAACATATAGCTAAATTTGATCCTAAAGGCATAGCATTCCAGTAAGTGATATTGTAAGTCTCCCATCTTTCATGGTATTGTATGGAAACTTGGCCTTTTTTCCTTCCTTTGGAAGATGTCTTAGTTCAAGGATCCATGCTTGTGAATAGATGGTTGAGTGTTCTCCAAAGAATGACTTAATCAATTAAAAAGCAAAACTCCACTAACATCTAATTAACTTTGACTAACACTAACTATTATTAATTTTGCTTTACTTTAAAGTGATTTACTTTATGCAATTTAATTTCAAGTAATTTACCATTCATTGCCATTTACATATCATTTAACTTGTTCATGTTTATGTCATTTTCACTTTGCTCATTTGAGCCATATATTGTGATTGTATATATTTGTTTGTGTATTTTGTTTTCGTTTGTGGTCTTAGGACCTTAAAATACTTAATAAACAACAAAAACCGTAAAAAATGTTTGTGTGGACTGTTGGATTTGATATGAACTTTTGGACTTGGAATTAGGCAACATTCCATATGCAAAAGGATTTGGCCAATGCCAACATTTCTGAGACCAAGTTATTGTGGTTTGGGTTTTCATCTTATGCAAGTATTTGGATCCACTTGAGTCCATCTGCTCCATGGTCTTGATGCAATTTTTATTTTGATCTCATGACCTAATACCTTATTCTGAGAAAAAATCAAGGAGTATTTCATCTGATACATGAGAAGTCAAAGAAGACTATTAGCTAGGGACTTGCTTGCTTGGATGTGGCCATCTTTATTTGATGCCTTGCTCTTCATATTGCTAATTACTTGATTCAAAGTCCAAAGGGAAAATGGGTTTTCTATATGACATTCTTGTCTGTTGGATTGCATCCCATTGGTCATATCTTTTCAACTCTTAACTTTTATTTGTATGCGTAGCATAGCCTCTTCATCTTCTCCTATTTCTTAAATTTCAAAATCTCTTCCCCTTTTCAAAAACATTATTCGCTTGTGATTTTAAAACTTAGACTTTATTTCAAATTAGAAACTTTGGCCTTATGCCATTGCATTTTTAAACTCTTTTCTTAATCAAACCTGTAAATGAACTTAATCATATTGGCTTAAAATTTCAAAAGACAAAAAGAACTAACACTCATGCAAACTTTTAGGTCCTTTGTGCCTCTTTTAAACTACAATTTTGATTAAAAGCAACCCACTCATTTTGAAATTGATACCACAAACTACGAGGTTTTGATCCCTCATTTTTATGTTGGTACATAGGCAGAAATTCGAAGGTCTTGTAAAAAGAATACCACTACAGAAATTAAATGGCGACTCTGCTGGGGAGTAGTCCTCAGTGGGTTTAGCCTACTTTTTAATGTGTATATATTTGTATATATGATGTTTGAATATTTGTTTGTATGACATAATCTTCTTGTTGTGCTTGGTGATCTCTGAGTGGTGGGATAAGTTCTAACCCGAACTTGAGTGCAATTAAGATAGGAGGATGGTATAGTCATGTTCAACTTGTGTGGAGTAGTCGTTAACATGTTGGCTTGAGACCCATCTACTCAGTGGAGACCCTTTTGGAGCTATTGATATCACACAAGTTATATGTGGTTAGGCATTAACTTCTCTAATTTGGGGTCCGAGAAGTTGAGGACCGTAGAACATTTCACCCAACTTGGCCTATTTAGGACGTAGTACGGAGACTGTTTAGGTGTAGACTTGATAATAGTTGTTACACGATACTACACTCATTCGAGTTTCTCTTGAGAATATTATGGGTTGATGAGTCAGTCACCTAACCTATAATATCCGATAGATGGAATTAAGACTCTGGGAATTCTTTAGAACATGATCTACATGTTTTTATCCTTAGTACACTCCTTTGGGATGGTTCTTAACCTGACTCCATGCTCGTGACTTATGACAAACCCATTGATTCTTGGTTGATCCAATTAAGTCTTGTCAATATCAATGGAACTTGGGTGTTGATAAGGTGAAAACCATAATCCACCAATATGGATGATTGACCTTGACAATGGCTTGATTCATCTCTTGACCTTTGTTTGTGTTTGCCTTATGTGTGATCCCTTATTTGTGGTTGTTGCATTCATGCATTCATGCGAATCATGAAATTCATCACACAAGAAAATAACTTCAAGGAACTAAGGTCTTATTTGTAAATACTTTCAGACCATGGATTGTGGACGAAGGAAGACTAAGAAGTACAATTTCAAATGTCCTGATTTGAAAGAGCTAAGGAAGTTGTCATACTTTGTATTAGATCCCTTGGACTGCAAGCAACATCATGGGAAAATTCTATATATGTTATCTACTAATGTGGTTGAAGGACTCTTGAGTGTGTTGGTTCAGTTTTATGACCCTCTCTACCGTTGCATCACTTTTCTCGATTATCAGCTTATGCCTACGTTAGAGGAGTATGCCCATCTCTTGGGAATACCTATTTCTGACAAGGTGCCTTTTAGTGGATTGGAGGAGATTCCCATATCTCATATATAGTTAAAGCTCTTCATCTGAAGAAGTCTGAGATTGAGGCTCATTGGGTGAAGAAAGGAGGAATGTGTGGGTTAACTTCTGAGTTTCTCATAGGGAAAGCTATTGTCTTTGCTCAAGCCAGTAATGTGGATGCTTTTGAATCCATCTTTGTGTTTCTCATCTATAGTTTAGCTTTGTTCCCTAACATTGACGGTTTTGTTGATGCTAACGCTATTAAAACCTTCTTGATTGGGAATCTTGTACCTACTTTGTTGGGTGACATGTACTTCTCTTTGAATTTAAGGAATTCTAAAGGTGGTGGAACTATTGTATGTTGTGTTCCTCTTCTGTACAAGTGGTTTATTTTGCACTTGCCTCAGACGCCCGCTTTTCTGAAGAACAAGCAATGTCTACGGTGGTCTCAAAGACTCATGTCTATCACTAATGATGATATTGTTTGGTATGATTTTGCATTGAGTAGTGCGGATATTATTGATTGTTGTGGTGAATTCTCTAATGTACCCCCTCATTGGTATACAAGGAGGAATCAACTACAACCTTGCTTTGGCTCGTCATCAACTTGGGTTCCCCTTGAGAGACAAACCTAATAACACTCGGTTAGAAGGTCTTTTCTACCAAGAGGGTAAAGATTCCCAACATCTGAAGCAGAAGATGATACGCGCTTGAAGCAATATGCATAGGAAAGGAAGATCTGAGCCTGGTCAGCGCAACTGTGTAGCCTTGGAAGCTTACACTACTTGGGTGAAGAAGAGAGCTTTGGAGTTGAAGATGTCGTATGCTTGTGAGCGACCCATGTCTTTGGTTGTGGCTGAGCCATCAACTCTCCCTAACCAAGATGTAGAGGAGTTGGAAGACGCACTCGCCAAGATGAAGCATGAAAGAGATATGTGGGAAGAGCAGTTTTGTGCTTTGAGTTGAAAGCATGAGGAGTTGCAACTTGAGTCTAAGGATAAAGATGCACTTATTGAACTTCTCGAAGACCGAGCAGTGAAGAGATAGAGAGAGCCAGAGGGTCCACCTTCCTCATGTATGCCTCAACCTTCCGGTGCTTGTAAGAAGATTGTTGATCAGCTTGTCCTTGAGAAGGCTCAGATGAAGACATCTTTTGAGACCGAGATCCGATGCATCCAAAGGAAGTACGCGCCAACAGCCAGATCATCTTAGACTGTTGCTAGGGGATCCGTAGGATGATTAGTTTCCTTTTCTCTTGTATTTGTACTTTGGTTTCTGAAATTGTACTCAGTGTGATCCTTCCAAATTTAGCGAAATGAAAGAGGTTTTTATGGTCAATCAAATTGTTATTATTGTTATTATATGTTTGCAAATAAAACAACATGTTCCTTGAAATTAAAACAATAAAAAACATTGGATTTCATGCATGATCTGCATAACAGGTCTTCTTCTGCCAGATGTCTTATTGGTTATTCTTTTGTGCTTTAGCCAAGCTGACTCACCGATACAACACTCGCGCCAATCAAGCCAGGATTATGGAACATTTGGAACAAGAGAACAGAGAGCTGAAGGATGAGATTGCATGGTTGAATGCCATGATGTAATCTATTCTTGCTACGCATAATCAATCTTCACCAATTCCCGCAACTCCTCCCCAGAGGATTGTCATCTCCGAGGTGGCTACCTCGACCGTTCTTGTTGCTGCTACTCAATCCGGTTCATCTATGCCTGCTGGATTCCCGTGGGAAATGCCACCAAAATTCATGCCTAAAGGGTTTGCACCCACTTTTGCTTCTATGCCGGCATCTATCCCGGTCATGTCTATGTCACCTCTAGTTGTTCATACCTTGCCTCGTGTTGAGGACACCATTTACCATTCTGAGCCATCTGAGGTCCCAGATGTATATGAGAAATTGGATGAAATGAAAGATCAGTTCCTTGAGCTACGAAAGGAATTGAAAATGTTGGGAGGAAAAGACCTATTTGGTAAAAGTGTTGTTGAACTATACTTAGTGCCAAATGTGAAGTTCCCGATGAAGTTCAAAGTCCTTGACTTTGCAAAGTATAAGGGAAATACTTGTCCACTTAGTCACCTTGTTATGTATGCCAGAAATATGTCAACTCAAACTGATAATGATTAGTTACTGATTCACTACTTTCAAGCCAGTTTGACTGGTGCTGCTCTAAGATGGTATATGGGGCTAGACAGTGCAAGTGCTCGTACTTTCAATGATTTGGGTGAAGCTTTTGTTAAGCAGAACAAGTATAACATGGATATGGTGCCTGATAGAGACAAGCTGGGGTCTATGTCTCAGAAGGATAAAGAGACGTTTAATGAGTATGCTCAAAGATGGAGAGAACTTGTTGCTCGGATTAATCCTCCATTGGAAGATAAGGAGATGACGAAGATTTTCCTGAAGACCCTGAGCTTATTTTATTACGAATGAATGATTGCTAGTTCCCCTAGTGACTTTATCGAAATGGTAAATATGGGGATGAGGTTAGAAGAAGAAGGGTGTGAATGACGTTTGTCCAAGGAAGAGGTTTCATCCTGTAAGAAGTATGGAAGTGGTTTTGCCAAAAGGAAGGAAGGGGAAACCAACTCAGTATCTATGGGGAGGCAGAGGAGGCCTCAGATCAAAAGAAGCTCTCAACCACGTCAGAATCAACATCAAGTTTCTTCAGTGATTCCTATTTTTTCCAACATTTCCAACAATCAATTTGTTCCAATTCAACAACAACAACATCAAGAACAACTGCAACAAAGAACCAACTACAACAACAACAATAATCGTCAACAAAGTTTTGAGAGAAAGGTCTCCTTTGAACCTATTCCTATGACATATGCAGAATTGTATCCATCTTTGGTTCTCAAGAACCTACTCCAACCAAGAAATCCACCTCAAGTTCCCGAGCCACTTTCATGGTGGTTCAAACCTAAACCCCATCGTGCCTTTCACCAGGGAGCCCCTGGCCACGACATTGAGAATTGCTACCCGCTGAAATATGAAGTGTAAAAGCTCGTGAAGAGTGGAATGATGTCCTTTGAGGACTGTGCGCCTAAGGTGAAAGCCAATCCATTGCCTTCTCATAGTAATGCCTCTGTCAATATGGTGGATGGTTATCTAGGAAATTTTTGAGTCTTCGATATACGACGTATCCGTAGGTCCTTGGTGGAGATGCATAGGACTTTGTGTTTGATCAGAGATTGCGAGCACGACCATGATGGTTGTGCAATCTGTAGTGTGAACCCCCGTAGGTGTATGATTGTTAAGAGGGATATCTAGAAATTGATGGACGAGAATGTAATCCAGATTCAAGAGTCAATGGATATAGATGATGTCAATGTGATTGTTCCGGTGTTAAAGACCCCTGAGCGGGTAGTAATTCAATATAACAGCAACAACTGCAAAAACGCCAATAGATCGGTATCACCGTTGGTTATATAGTTAGTGGGCCCTATTCCATATGCATCCGATAAAGCTGTTCCTTATCAGTGTAATGCCATAATGGTGGAGAATGGTCAAGAGATTTTGTTACCTGTAGCAAGTTCTGTGATGAATATAGATGATATAGAAAAGGTGACTCATAGTGGTCGTGTGTTTGGTCCGTCTTTCCGAAGGAAGTAGAGGATGTTTCGGCCAGTAAGAAGGTGAATGTACCTGCGATGAATCGAGTTAATGCTCCAGTGTGTCAGTCTAGTGAATCCAGCAAACTGAAGACTAATGATGATGATGAGGTATTGAGATTAATCAAGAATAGTAAGTTTAATGTGGTGGAGCATCTTCTCCAAACTCCATCAAAGATTTCAGTGTTGTCTCTGTTAATGAATTCTGAAGCACACAGAGAAGTGTTGCAAAAAGTACTAGAGCAAGCCTATGTCGAACACGATGTTACTGTGGATCAGTTTGACCAAATTATTGCTAACATCACTTCTTACAATAATCTGAGCTTTTCTAATGAAGAACTTCCTGAGGAAGGTAGAAATCACAATCTGGCACTCCATATTTCGATGAACTGCAAGGAGGATGTGTTGTCTAATATGTTGGTTGACATTGGTTCTTCTTTGAACATACTCCCGAAGATAACTCTTTCCAGACTCTCCTATCAAGGCGCTCCTATGAGGTATAGTAGCATGGTTAAGTGGACCTTCCAGTCAAGATAGGTTCGAGTGATTTTCATATTACTTTTCAAGTTATGGATATTCACCCGACCTATAAATATTTATTGGGAAGGCCATGGATTCATGAAGCAGGAGCGTGGCATCCACTCTACACCAAAAGTTGAAATTTGTGAAGAACGAAAAACTAGTCGTTGTTGGTGGAGAAAAGGTGTTTCTAGTGAGTCATCTGTCATCCATTTCCTATGTTGAAGATGAGGAGGAGGTGCCGGGGCACCCATTTCTTCTTTCAAGGATGCTCAGAAAGCTATTGAGGTTGGCTGCATTGATCAGTGGGGTCGCATGATAGAGGTTGTTGAGAATGAGAATAGGGCCAGATTGGGATTTCAACAAGGTCCGTTCAATGTCAAAGTTGAAGATATGCAACCGAGTTTTCTTTGTGGAGGGTTCATCCATGGTATGAACAACACTCAGCTGCTGTGATCGAGGATGAGGAAGACGAGGAATGCGCCAATCTTGTGACACATGGCAAGACTTGCAACAATTGGGTTGTTGTTGATATTCATGTTATTGTTCACCACTCTAAGTAATTTGTTTTCATTTTTTAAGAAAAATCCTTCTCATATGCCAAGGGAAAAATGAACATTGTTTGGCATTTCAATTATCATCAATGAAATACAATTTTATTCATCCACATCTATGATGTTTTATTTTTACTTTTTGCTTTTCTGAAAATGGTAATCACAAAAAAACATAAATAAATATATAATAATTGTCCATCTGCATAATATTTGGTCACAATTCACTTCTCTAAAATCAACATATCAAATCATTATGTAGGTTGGTTCCCAAACCCATTGAATACAATTATCCTACTCCCTCTCCAAACTTTAATTTCCCTGTGTTTGAGGCTAAGGAAGAGACTGATGATGAAGAAGTATCTGATGAATTGTCTCGTCTACTTGAGCATGAGGAAAAAGCCATTCAGCCGTTTGAAGAGCAGATTGAGTTAGTCAACTTGGGTTCCAAAGATGATGTGAAGGAAGTCAATATTTGATCTCAATTGTGTCTAGAGGTTAAGAAGGGATTGGTTGATCTTCTTTGAGAATATTCAGATGTTTTTGCTTGGTCTTATCAAGACATGCCTGGGTTAGATTATGAGATTGTGGAGCATAGATTGTCGTTGAAGCCAGAATTCCCTCTAGTCAAAAAGAGGTTGAGGAGAACTCATCCTGATATGGTAGTGAAGATCAAAGAGGAAGTGCTGAAACAGATTGATGTTTGTTTTCTTGTTACCGTTGAGTATCCATAGTGGGTGGCCAATATTGTGCATGTTCCGAAGAAGGATGGAAAAGTTCATATGTGTGTTGATTCTATAGATTTGAACAAAGCTAGTCTGAAAGATGATTTCCCTCTGCCACACATTGATATGTTGGTAGAAAATACAACTAAATTCAAAGACTTTTCATTTATGGAAGGATTTTCCGGTTATAATCAGATCAAAATGGCACCCGAAGATATGGAGAAGACCACATTCATTACACCCTAGGGAACATTCAGCAATAGAGTGATGCCTTTTGGTTCAAAGAATGTTGTTGCTACATACTAGAGAGCTATGACCAATCTTTTTCATGATATGATGCATAAAGAGATCGAAGTTTATGTTGATGATATGATTTCCAAATCAAGTGATGAAGAAGAGCATGTTGAGCATTTGTTAAAGTTAATCCAGCATTTGAGGAAGTGCAAACTTCACTTGAATCCCAATAAGTGTACTTTTGGTGTTCGTTCTGGTAAGTTGTTGGGCTTTATTGTCAGTGAGAAGGGTATTGAAGTTGATCATGCCAAGGTCAAAGTAATACAAGAAATTCTCGCGCCCAAAACTGAGAAGCAAGTTAGAGGTTTTCTCGGCCGTTTGAATTATATATCAAGATTTATATCGCATATGACTGCCACGTGTGTGCCGATATTCAAACTTCTTCAGAAAGATCAGTCTTGTGATTGGACCGAAGATTGCCATAAATCTTTTGACAGTATCAAAGAGTATCTGCTTGAGCCTTTGATTCTGTCTCCACCTGTTGAAGGAAGACCACTGATCAAGTATTTGACTGTGCTTGACGAGAGTATGGGATGTGTTCTAGGTCAGCAAGACGAATCTGGAAAGAAAGAGTATGCAATTTACTACCTCAGTAAGAAATTCATTGACTGTGAGACTTGGTATTCTATGCTTGAAAAGACTTGTTGCGCATTGGCTTAGGCTGCCAAGCGTCTGCGTCAATATATGTTGAATCATACTACTTGGTTGATAATCAAAATGGATTCGATCAAGTAAATTTTTGAAAAGCCTGCTTTAACTGGGAGGATTTCCCATTGGCAGATGTTGTTATCCGAGTATGATATCGAATACCGATCTCAAAAAGCGATTAAAGGTAGTGTCTTGGCTAACCATTTGGCTCACCAACCTATTGAAGATTACCAGTCAGTGTAGTATGATTTTCTTGACGAAGAGATTTTGTATTTAAAGATGAAAGATTGTGATGAACCATTGCTTGAAGAAGGGCCAAAACCTGGTTCCCGTTGAGGCATAGTATTTGATGGAGCTGTTAATCATAATGGTAATGACATTGGGGCAGTGATTATTACTCCTCAAGGCACTCATTTTCCGTTTACAGCTAGATTAACTTTCAAGTGTACAAATAACATGGCTGAGTATGAATCTTGCATTATGGGGCTTGAAGAGGCCATTGATCTCAGAATCAAATATCTTGACGTCTATGGAGATTCATCTTTGGTTATGAATCAGATCAAAGGTGAATGGGAGACGAATCAACCCAGTTTGATACCATATAGAGATTGTGCAAGGAGGATTTCAACTTTTTTTACAAAGGTTGAGTTTCATCATATCCCTCAAGATGAAAACCGGATGGTAGATGCTCTTGCAACGTTGGCTTCAATGATTATGGTGAAATTCTGGAATGAGGTTCCTAATTTGACTGTAATGCATCTTGATAGGCCGGCTCATGTGATTTCCGTTAAAGAAGCTAAAGATAAAAAGATGTGGTATTATGTTATCCAAATGTTTCCTCCAAAGTCAGATTTACCCGCCTGGGGCATCTTTGAAAGATAAGAAGACTTTGAGAAGATTAGTTGGCAATTTCTACTTGAATGGTGACGTGCTTTACAAGATAAATTTTGATATGGTTTTGCTCAGATGCATGGATAAACACGAAGAAGACTTATTGATAAGTGAAGTCCATGAAGGTTCCTTTTAAACTCATTCCAATGGAAATGCTATGGTGTAGCGGGGTATTCGTTATCATTAGAGATATTGGCTAAATCTACGGTAAACCATACAAGTCGAGTCGCCACAGCACTTCCATTTATCCAAAGGAATGGTTAGAAAGCGAACAAAAACCTAAAAAGTTTTATCGAATCAAAAACTAGTAAAAACGTCAGAGATCGGGGTAAGGGGGTTGGTTATGCAATGGGAAGGTTTTAAGCACCCAAAACATCCTAGGTACTCCTAGGGAGCCCTTTTCACACTTGTTGTAAGGTTGGTATTTTGTGAAAATTTATTTGTGTAAACATGTTTGAAGAGATGAGAAGAGAATATATAAGTTATTTACATTTTGTGTTTGGATGGATAAACCCATTTCCTACGTACCATCTTAAAAAAGATTAGGATCAAAACCTCATAGTTCGGGGTAAAAATCTCAAAAAATGAGTTGGTGAAATGATTGGTCCAAAAGCCTTAACGTCTTTTGTTATCCAAGGGAGAAAACTCAACCTAAAACCACAAATCCACCATGTGAGGATAGCTTCAACATGCTAGTGAGGGGTTAACCATATAATAAGCATGGAAGACTCATTGTCCATCACTAAGGATATAGGTGAGTATTACATCTACCTCAAGGATAACCCAAACCTAATAGCTAAAGGTTATGAAAAAGTTTTGATTAAGAAAATAACCATTGAAACCACAAAAGTATTTGAATGAGTTACATTTACCAATGAAAAGTATTTACAAAGTATGGTCAAAGTTGACTTAAAGATTCAATTCAAAATAAGTGTTATGAAAAAAGTTTGAAAATCAAAAGCATAAGGCTTAGTGTAGCACCTCAAATTTTCACCTCCTATTTTGTATATACATTTTCATTTTAGGTCATTAACATTGCATTGTTCATTGCATAGTCCATCAAGTCATCAGGCAAGACTGGTCAGGAGATTCAACTGTGCAAGGAAACAAGTGCATTTTCTATGGAATCAAAGCTCTAGGATTGGCACAATAAGTTCGTGTGACCTAAGGATCATTTTGAAGTGGTTTGGCCAAGAGTTGAAGGCTCAGAGCTCATCAGTTCATGAGCAATTCATCTGAAACCCTAAAAAGTCAACAAAAGTCAACTGTCAGTTCAACTGTGGATTTGGAGGTGGGAGATGGTTAGAGATGCCTCATTTATGTGTAAACAAGTCTCATTTGACCTTTCAAACATCAACATTGAAGAATTTGAGGTCAGATCAAGACTTTCCCAAAATAGCAGGTGACCTATAATTTGAACTTTCCAAAAATGGCAAGGTTTTGGACCAACTTCAACTTCAGATTACATCATCAAGAAAGCTTCAAATAAACTTTTGTACAACATGAAAGCTGAAGATCTTTCTCTCCCATTTCCAAAAAGTCTAAGATCATGGATTTCTTAGGTGTGGTTGGAGAGATATGGTTCACACTTGGCAAAGTGTGGTTTGAACTTCAAATAGGCGTAACTTTCAAACCAAAACTCCAAATTGGATGGCTCTTTTTGCATCATTCTTCTTTTAACTTCTAGTTGCCAAATCTTGCATTACATGCCATGCATTATCATCATATGAACATTTGCCATTTCATTTTATTTTTGGAGGGAAATTTTAAAGTTTAAATTTGGTGCATTGTTTGAACATTCCATCATTACCATTGGCTCCAAAACAGGTTTTTAAGTGAAATTCAATTAAAATCCTGTGCACTGTTCACCATGCATTTTCATGCATAGGGTGAAAATCACATTTGCACTCACACCTTATTTTGCTAATTACAATTACCATTGGCCAAAGCATGATTAAAGAGTGATTAGGGGGAGGTATAAAAGGCAAACCCTAACTGTTTCAGCATTAACAACATTCATAATTTCAGATCTAGAAATTTTTTCACAAATTCTCTCTCAAAATTTTCTCTCAATTTCTTCAAACAAATCACATTCCATTGCTTGATTCATCATCTGGAAGCATCCTTGAGCAAGGTTGGAAGAGAACTCACATGAAATCGTGCCTGTTTGAAGCATATGCAAGCTTGAACTCATCCATGGTGAATCCAAATTCTGGTGGAATCAAGTGCAATTGAACTTCAAGCTTTCATCCAATCAACTCTACAAGCGGCATAGAGGAGCTTTTGAGCATTGCAAGGCCTGAATTCATCCAATTCCAATTCTGCACTTCAAGAGGTCACAAAATCGATCTCTTTATTTCTTAAAATTCTTATGCTATTGCTGTAGATCTAAGTTTGTTGAGCATTCTGAGCTTTGAACCGTTGAATTTCGTGCATTATTGGCTGAGTAATGTTGATTTAAAGATCCATGCATGAAACTTGATTTGCTCGATTTGAACTTAACATGAGGAATTATGCTTAGTTGTTAGTTGATTCGTGACCTAGGATGAAAGATCTACGTGTTAGTGTCCTTAATTTTGAATTCTGGAAAAATTGTTCTTGCTGCATATGCACTGTTCATGATTCACGATGAAGATGATGTTGTTCATGTTTTAGCAACGCTTTTGATTCACTTTCTGCAACGCAAATCCGTTCCAGTATGTTAGTTTAGGGCTCGCTTGTGATTGGTTGTTTCAAATGGCCATGCTGCGTCCTTATTGGTCCGTTTTGTTGACCATGCATGTTGACCTGCCACGTCTTAAATGAAACGTTGAGTTTCATTCAGTTGAGCGCGCCACTATTTGATTTGTGCTTCACTTGGATTCCGCGCCAATGCATATTTTCAAATGCTTCTTTGATTTTCCCTTTTCCCTCCATGTGTTCATGTACATGTTTCACATGATTTTTTATTTTTTCATCATCTTACAAAATTCATATCTAATTGAATATTGATCCAAAAATTATGAGGTTTTTTGCATTGTGATTCATTTTCTGTCTAGTATTTTTTGATCATTTTTCCATAAATTATGCTTGGCTGGATTTCATTTTGTGCTAGGGAATGTAAACATGTATGCATTTTGTACCTTGCCTTGCTATATCATTTGTGAAATGCTTGATTCTTGTCCAATGCTCATGAAATGTTGCGTGCTATAACTAGTCAATTTACTTGACATTTTGGTGTTGATTTGGTATTTTTATCAATTACCATTGCTATTTTATGATCATGTTAAGTTAGGTGTGACAATTTGTGTCACACCTTGTGATGTTCAACTTGAATGATGAGTTCGCCATGCCAAATGATCTCTAATTGCCTTCATTTTTTGTATGATGCATGATATAATTGTTGTGATTGCTCATGATTTTTGATGGAATTTTTGGTATCATTCCTGATTTAATTGAGATTTTTCATTCTGGATGGTCACATTTGAGCTTTTCAATTGTCTTAAATTTCATTTGATTGTGAAATGCTTGTTCCTTATCCAATGAATGTGAAATTTTGCACACTATTTCTAGATATGTTGAATGTTGTTTTGGCTTTGCTTTGAGGTCTTTAACATAATCCATCCCTGTTTTATGCCTATGCTAACTTGGTGTGACAATTGGTGTCACACATGTGCTTGTCTTGACTTATGCTATGTGATTGCCATGCCTAATGATGTCCAATGCTTCTAATTTTTTGTGTGATGATCATTTTGTATGTCCTGTTTACTCATGAATTTTTCCAAAGTTATTTGATTCATTTTTGATTTAATGTGCATTTATTTCTTCTAATGTCACAATGTGGTCACAATTTGCATACCTTGCCATGTTTGGTTCATGAAATGCTTTTGCTTAATGATATTGATATGGGACCTTTTGGATTGTGTTCTTGATTGAATGAAGTTGATTCATGTTAAATTTCATGTTCTGTTTTGAATGTTTGACCTGCTTTTGACCCTAGGCTTTGACCTAGTGGTTTGGACTCACTGTTTGGATTGTGGATTTCAGGTTAAGAAGCACATTGTCATGATTGGAGTTGCTCACTCATTTGAGTTGATTAGTTGATTGATGTTGGTTAATATTGAGTTGTTTTGTAGGTTGATACCAAGTTATTTGTGTTGTGCCCATTGGCTTGTGCCTTGCACATTGATGCTTGATGCTTTGTCTGATTGTGTACTATTGCCTGATGACTGTTGTCTGTTTGGTTGATTGCATTGTAAACTGATTGGTTTAGATTTTTTCAGGTACCTAAGTCGCTTTGAGTTCTTTTGAACTTGCTTTTGCTTTGCTTGGTTGCTTAACCACTAAGGTATAATGTCTCTGACTTCATGTACTCTGGAAGACCTGTCCTGTTATGTGGGCAGGCACCTGTCTGAAGCCCTCCTTAAGAGGCAGTGCTTGTGTTTGTTTATCTTTGTGTTAAGCAGGAAAAGTCCTCTTATAAGGCAATTGGAAGATAAAAGAGATGTGTAATCCATCTCCTGCTATTCAGTGTGTCATCCCCTTTGCTCACACCATGTGTTGATGCATTCTGGATATTAACCCAAGATCATTGTTGTGTCAGTCATGTGTGGAGAAGAGTTCCTACATTCTGAACTCCCACACTTTCATTTGTCTGAAGCTCTCCCAGGCCAGGGATAAGAGCTGTGAGGTCTTACCCTCACTTCCCATTTCATCAGCTTCACCCTAACTCTCAATGTTAGGGTTAAGAGCTAACTACACCCGATTCCAGTTGGCTTGTGTTTCACAGCCTAACCTTGTATGAGCCCAATTGTGTGCATATAGTGTGTGTGCTTGCTTTTTGGGCTTGTATGTATTTGCCTGTGCTGTTCAGGATAGCTTGCTTCCTGTACAAGTTATATAGAAACCTCAACCTAGGACCATGGTGAATTTACATGATAACTATTAGGCTCGAGTCAGTCTCCCTTCTAGTTTGTCATTTCCCAGTCTCTGGTTAGGTTAGAAGTTCTTTCCCTACGTAGGGGAACTACGTCGCCCTGATCCTCATACCAGATGAGGTACGTAGGCAGGAGATGAGCTGATCTCTCCGGGCGCCCTTTTTCTTTTTCAACCCTTTTGTGTGTGTTGGAGTCTGACATAAGTCCAGCGATTGCCAGTTGGTTTCCTGTGTCTTGTTTGTTTGTTTGGAGTCTGACGTAAGTCCAACAATTGGCAGTTGGTTTCCTGTGTGTGTGTTTGTTGGTTTGGAGTCTGATGTAAGTCCAGCGATTGGCATTCGGTTTCCATGTTTACCTGTTTTGTGTGGAGTCTGACGTAAGTCCAGCGATTGGCAGTCGGTTTCCTGTGTGGTTTTGTTTGGCGTGCGTTAGCCGAGCTACAAGTGCTCTGATTCTTCTCTGGTTAGAGAAGATACGTATGCATAGGATGCGACATGCTAGCGAGCACGTCTCCCCTGTCCCAAACTACATCGACTCTGATGTCTGTGCCTGACAGACTACGTAGGCCCAGGATGCGATATCCTGCCGAGTTAGTTTTTTTTGTCTTTCTTGTGTTTCCTTCCAGCCTTGTGTGGTGTTTGAGCAGTTTTTAGCAACCTTATCCTTTCTTTTGTGCGTGGATCCCGTCGAGTACGACGGATGCGTAGGGGTGCTAATACCTTCCCTTCACATAACCGACTCCCGATCCCATCTCTCTCTGGTCGCGAGACCATGTCTTTTCCAGGTTTACTTTGAGCGTTTCCTTTCCCTCTTTTGGGATAAATAACGCACGGTGGCGGCTCTGTTGTTTCGTTTTCCCGCCGGTTTTTCGCGTAATGCGACAGCTGGCGACTCTGCTGGGGACAAGAGAAGTTGACCTCCTGCTGGTCCATCTTCCCTAAGCGAGTCTCTCCTAGCGCTCTCTAGGATAGTTTAGGTTGCTTGTGTTGCTCTATTTATTGTATTTATGATTATTATGTTGTGTATATATTTGCATAAATGTTTGCATGCATCATACTATCATTGTGATGTCTTCTGTACAGGTGATTCCTCTGATTTGGGGTGGGTGTTCTGAGTGGGGCTAAAACCCAGGCCCGAGTATACACCTAGGATTAGTGTGGTCTCACGTTCCTCACATGTTGGTTGGGCATGTTGTTGCGACGTGACATACCACAAGTCGGACGAGGTTCATCTGAGAGAGCTCTTCCATTGTGGAGTATTCCATTTTGGTCTAGTTACCTCTTTTGAGCTATTGACTTCGGTGACCGTTCTTTCCTGGATCTTTGGTTTAGACGATCTTATGAGAGCTACAACGGCACACCCGAAAGGGCAAACCCGTTGAGTATCTTTTCCCGATTGTCGAGACCATTGTCCGCCTTAGGATGACCTTGTTAGAATTCACCTGTGAGGGGAGGGTTTGATTCTTGCAAGTACAGGTTTCTGCCAGTGATTCTGTGTTGGTGACCTTAAGCCGGATTTATGGATCTTTATTTCTGGACGCCGGAGGTTTCACCCTGGTATTGATCAGAGGGTTCTGTTTATTTCGGATCCCTGGGCTGAATTTGAGGGTACTTGCTTAGATGTGTTTGGGTCTCAGATGACTTTGCGGTTCCGAATTCAGGCCGAAGCTTTGATCCCGTGCCGCGTGATACTCAGCCGACCAGTCATGGCTCCATCATTTGCATCATAGCATGTTTATTTTCAAAAAAAAAATAATAATGCATAGAAAAAGAAAAGTTAACCTGCATACGCATCACACGCATCATACACATATCATTCTTGCATTACAGGTGTTTTTGATCGAGATTTCTCACTCTGGTTCCTGTGTCAGGCAGGATAGCTGATCAACGACCGCACCGTTACTCAAACAGATTAAATCAACAGAGGAACATGGACCAGGTTCAAGAAGAATTGGCCGAGATGAGGGCTAACATGGCCCAATTCATGACAATGATGCAAGGGGTCGTTCAGGGGCAAGAGGAGCTGCGTGCCTTAGCCCAGAGACAGGAAGCCGTTATTCCGCCTTCCAACCGTGCTTCACCAGTGGGTGTCCCGGTTCATGAGAATGTTGCTGCTGCTGCTCCCGCCAATGACTACGCTGTAGGGGATGAATTGAGGGGTATCAGAATCAATGGACAACCTTTTGCTGCAGAGACTGTTAATGCCAGAGCTACCCGGGCTCCGATTCGTCATCCTGCTCCGCTTGTTGACAGGCAGGAGGATATGTTCACACTCCTCAGTGAAGACGATGATGTAGTGAGGGTTGAAGAGAGGGATCGGAAAGTTGATGCCCTTGCTGAGAAAATCCGAGCTATGGAATGTCAGAACTCCCTGAGTTTTGATGTTACAAATATGGGTTTGGTGGAAGGTTTGAGGATTCCTTACAAATTCAAAGCGCCCTCATTTGATAAGTACAACGGTACTTCTTGTCCTCGCACCCATGTGCAGGCGTATTACCGGAAAATCTCTGCTTACACAGATGACGAGAAAATGTGGATGTATTTCTTCCAGGATAGCTTGTCTGGGGCTTCCTTGGATTGGTACGTGGAGCTTAAGAGAGATTCTATCCGAAATTGGAGAGATTTGGGGGAGGCCTTCTTGAGGCAGTACAAACATAACATGGACATGGCGCCGAGCCGGACTCAGTTGCAGAGTCTTTGTCAAAAATCTGGCGAGAGCTTCAAGGAGTACGCCCAGAGGTGGCGTGAGTTGGCTGCACGAGTACAACCCTCTATGCTGGAGAGGGAGTTGACTGACATGTTTATTGGTACCTTACAGGGAGTATTCATGGACCGGATGGGAAGTTGCCCATTCGGTAGTTTCTCGGATGTTGTGATATGTGGGGAGAGGACAGAAAGCCTGATCAAAGCTGGAAAGATTCAGGATGTGGGTTCCTCGTCTTCCAAGAAACCATTTGCTGGGGAACCTCGCAGGAGAGAGGGGGAAACCAATGTTGTACAACATCGAAGGAGTACAAATAGAAATCAGTATCGCCAGGTTGCTGCTGTAACCATTCCGGCACCTCAACCTCGTCAACAGCAACAACAAAGGGTTCAACAACCACCACCACCACAACAACAACAACAGCAACGTCCGTATCAGCCTAGACAGAGGATGCCTGATCGATGTTTTGACCCGTTACCGATGACCTATGCTGAGTTGCTGCCTGAGTTGCTCAGATTGGGATTCGTGGAATTGCGTACCATGGCTCCGTTGACAAAAATACCACCTGGGTATGATGCCAACGTGCGTTGTGATTTCCACTCTGGTGCACCGGGGCACCATATTGAGAACTGTCGGGCTTTTCATCATAAGGTCCAGGACTTAATTGACGCTAAAACTATCAATTTTGCTCCTGTGCCGAATGTTGTGAACAACCCTATGCCTCCGCATGGTGCACACAGAGTGAACAATGTTGAAGGGGGAGAAGCTGAAGACTTGGTGGTCAGTGTGGAGGAAATTCAGACTCCGTTGTTTGTTGTGAAAGATCATTTGTTGAATGGGGGAGTATTCCCGGGCTGTTGTGAAGGTTGTGCAGACTGTGCTGAATCAGAAAATGGTTGCATACAGTTGAAGGCTGGTATTCAAAATCTGATTGATGAGGGCTATTTACAGTTCAGTCGGGCTGTTAGAGATTGTGGGGTGGTGTCAACCGTCACCATTTACTTCAAACCGTCCGAGGGACGTGGCCAGAGAATTGTTAATGCGCCTACAAGCAGTGGTACTCCTGTTACCATTTCTGCTCCTGTAACCGTCAGTACTCCAACTACAATCGTTTCTTCGGGCAGAAGGGCTGTTGAAAATAGTAGGGCTGTGCCATGGAAATATGACAATGCTTATCGCAGCAACCGAAGGGCTGAGAGTCAGGTTAGGCCAGTGAATTAGTCTCCTGTGACTATTGGTGTGCCTAGTAGGACTCCTGTGATTGCAAGTCCAGTTGTGGACAATGTTGGGGGACCCGGAGGTTTCACCAGAAGTGGACGTCTGTTTGCTCCACAACCTTTGAGGGATAACAATGCCGAGGCTCTCGCCAAGGCCAAAGGTAAACAGGCTGTGGTTGATGAAGAACCTGCTCAGAAGGAGGCGCCTGAGGGCTCATTTGAGAAGGATGTGGAGGAGTTAATGAAAATTATTAAGAAGAGTGACTACAAGATTGTAGATCAGCTGAATCAGACTCCGCCCAAGATTTTTATCCTCTCATTGCTTTTGTGCTCTGAGGCACACCGTAATGCCTTGTTGAAGATGCTGAATCTGGCTTACGTGCCTCAAGAGATCTCTGTCAACCAATTAGAGGGTGTCATTGCTAATGTGAATACCAGGCATGGTGTGGGGTTCACATATTTAGATCTGACGCCTGAAGGACGTAACTATAACAAGGCCCTGCATATCACCATGGAGTGCAAAGGCGCAGTGTTGTCTCATGTGTTGGTAGACACTGGCTCGTCTTTGAACGTGTTGCCCAAGAAGATTCTGGGTAAGATTGATGTTGAAGGGGTTATGCTCACTCCGAGTGATCTGATTATGCGTGCATTTGATGAATCCAAACGGTCTGTTTTTGGTGAAGTCACATTGCCGGTAAAGATTGGCCCGAAGGTATTTGATATCATCTTTTACGTGATGGACATCCAGCCGGCATACAATTGTTTATTGGGGCGTCCTTGGATTCACGCAGCTGGGGCAGTTTCGTCAACTCTCCATCAGAAGCTGAAGTATGTCTGGAACGGTCAGATTGTGAATGTATGTGGTGAAGAAGATATTCTGGTGAGTCATCTATCCTCTTTCAAGTATGTGGAGGTGGATGGTGAGATCCATGAAACTTTATGCCAGGCATTCGAGACCGTTGCTCTTGAGAGGGTGGCTTTTGCTGAACAGAAGAAGCCGAATGCCTCAATTGCATCGTATAAGCAAGCTATGGAAGTTGTCAACTCTGGAAATTCAGAAGGTTGGGGCAAGATGGTGGATTTGCCTGTCAAAGAAGATAAATTCGGAATTGGTTATCAACCTCTGCAGGCGGAGCAGGGTGTGCAGACAGGTCCGAGTACCTTTAACAGCACTGGGCTGATGAATCACGGTGACGTCTTTGTAACTAGTAGTGAAGATGGTGACAACGATTGTGATCTGGACAACTAGGTCTGCCCGTGTGCACCAGGGGAATCGATCAACAATTGGACGGCAGAAGATGTGGTCCAAGTTACTCTTCAAACAGAGTAATTTTCTTTTGTTTTTCTTTTTGCATAAAACCCTACGTTCTGCTCAAGGCGTAGTGGTTAATTGTAGGGCCTCATCATGTTTTTTCAATGATATCATTAATAAAGGGCGTTTTGCAAACAATTTTGTGATCCCTGTCTTTCTATTTTTGTTTTTCATTTTTCAAAATAATAAAAATGGCAATGTTTTTGTTTTCTGTGACTTTCTTGAACTCTTTTTTCTAAAACAAAGCATTAAACATGCAGAAGTGATCTCACGGAATCCAATATGAACAATTCTGTTATGGCTAAGTATGATTTCAATAATCCCATCTACCAAGCTGAAGAGGAGAGTGAGGAAGGCTGTGAACTCCCTAAAGAATTGGTCAGATTGTTGAAGCAGGAGGAAAGGGTCATCCAACCTCATCAGGAGGAGTTGGAGATTGTTAATCTTGGTACTGAGGACGCCGGAAAAGATATTAAGATCGGGGCTGCTTTGAAGGAAGATGTCAAGAGAAGGTTGATTGAGATGCTGAGAGAATATGTGGAGATATTTGCCTGGTCGTATCAAGATATGCCTGGGTTGGATACCGATATTGTGGTGCATAGATTACCTCTCAGAGAAGAGTGTCCTTCAGTCAAGCAGAAGCTTCGCAGAATGAGTCCTGATATGGCTGTTAAAATCAAGGAAGAAGTTCAAAAGCAGTTCGACGCGAGTTTCTTGTCAGTGACTACTTATCCCCCGTGGGTGGCCAACATAGTTCCCGTACCGAAAAAGGATGGCAAAGTTAGAATGTGTGTCGATTACCGGGATTTGAACACAGCGAGTCCGAAAGATGATTTCCCATTACCTCACATTGATGTATTGGTTGATAACACGGCTCAATCCTCGGTTTTCTCTTTCATGGACGGTTTCTCTGGCTATAATCAGATCAAGATGGCGCCAGAAGACATGGAAAAGACGACATTCATTACACCTTGGGGCACGTTCTGCTATAAGGTGATGCCATTTGGGCTGAAGAACGCTGGTGCTACCTATCAGAGGGCTATGACGACTCTCTTTCATGACGTGATGCACAAAGAGATTGAAGTGTACGTGGACGATATGATTGCGAAGTCGCAGACAGAAGAGGAGCACCTGGTTAATTTGCAGAAGTTGTTTGATCGGCTGAGAAAGTTCAAACTGAGGCTGAATCCGAACAAGTGTACGTTTGGTGTGAGATCCGGGAAGCTGCTAGGCTTCATTGTCAGTGAGAAAGGGATTGAGGTTGATCCAGCGAAAGTCAAAGCTATTCAAGAGATGCCTGAACCGAAAACTGAAAAGCAGGTTCGTGGGTTTTTAGGGAGATTGATCTACATTGCAAGGTTTGTATCTCACCTAACTGCCACGTGTGAACCGATATTCAAATTGCTAAGAAAGAATCAAGCAATCAGGTGGAATGATGATTGTCAGAAAGCTTTTGACAAGATAAAAGAATATTTACAGAAACCTCCAATCCTTATACCTCTAGTTCCTGGGAGACTGTTGATAATGTACCTATCAGTAACTGAGAACTCGATGGGGTGTGTATTGGAACAGCATGACGAGTCTGGTCGAAAAGAGCATGCCATATACTACCTTAGCAAAAAGTTTACCGACTGTGAAATCAAATATTCGCAGCTCGAGAAAACATGTTGTGCTTTGGCCTGGGCTGCTCGCCGACTGAGGCAGTATATGTTGAACCATACTACCTTATTGATTTCTAAGATGGATCCAGTAAAATACATCTTTGAGAAGCCGGCTCTCACCGGACGTGTTGCCCGTTGGCAGATGATTTTAACTGAATATGATATCCAGTATACATCACAGAAGGCCATCAAAGGTAGTATTCTGTCAGACTACCTTGCCGAGCAACCTATTGATGACTATCAGCCGATGATGTTTGAATTCCCTGATGAAGACATCATGTATCTTAAAATGAAAGACTGTGAAGACCCTCTTGTCGAGGAAGGACCGGATCCTAATGACAAGTGGACATTGATGTTTGATGGGGCTGTGAATGTGAATGGTAACGGTGTTGGGCCAGTGCTTATCAATCCTAAAGGTGCTCATATACCTTTTTCTGCCAGGCTGACTTTTGTTGTAACCAACAATGAGGCTGAGTATGAGGCTTGTTACATGGGGATAGAAGAAGCCATCGATCTGAGGATCAAGACTCTTGACATTTATGGAGATTCCGCTCTAGTGGTTAACCAGGTCAATAGAGATTGGAATACCACCCAGCCGCATTTGATTCCTTACAGAGATTACACCAGAAGAATACTGACGTTCTTCAAGAAGGTGAAGTTGTATCATGTCCCCCGGGATGAAAATCAGATGGCTGATGCCTTGGCTACTTTGTCTTCTATGATCAAAGTTCATTGGTGGAATCATGTGCCACATGTTGCAGTGAATCGACTCGAGAGGCCTGCGTATGTGTTTGCAGCCGAGTCTGTTGTTGATGAGAAACCGTGGTACTATGATATCAAGAACTTTCTCAAGAGCCAGGAGTATCCTGAAGGTGCGTCAAAGAATGACAAGAAAACCCTGAGAAGGCTAGCTGGAAGCTTTTATTTGAATCAGGATGATGTGCTGTATAAGAGGAACTTTGACATGGTTCTGCTCAGATGCGTGGATAGACACGAAGCAGACATGTTGATGCAAGAAGTGCATGAAGGATCTTTTGGTACCCATGCTGGTGGTCATGCAATGTCCAAGAAATTGTTGAGAGCCGGTTATTACTGGATGACTATGGAATCCGATTGTTTCAAATATGCTCGGAAGTGCGATAAGTGTCAAATCTATGTTGATAAGGTGCATGTACCACCAAGCCCGCTGAATGTCATGAATTCGCCTTGGCCATTCGTGATGTGGGGGATTGATATGATTGGGAAGATTGAGCCTACTGCTTCGAATGGACATCGCTTCATCCTGGTTGCGATTGACTACTTCACCAAGTGGGTGGAAGCAGCTTCCTATGCTAACGTTACCAAACAAGTGGTTGCCCGGTTCATTAAGAAGGAAATCATTTGTCGTTATGGGGTCCCTGAGAGAATCATCACTGACAATGGTTTGAATCTCAATAACAAGATGATGAAAGAGCTTTGCAGAGATTTCAAGATTGAACATCACAATTCTTCTCCTTACAGACCGAAGATGAATGGTGCTGCAGAGGCGGCAAATAAGAATATCAAGAAGATTGTGCAAAAAATGGTCGTGTCGTACAAGGATTGGCATGAGATGCTGCCTTTCGCTTTGCATGGGTACCGTTTTTCAGTACGTACGTCGACCGGGGCAACCCCTTACTCCCTTGTGTATGGTATGGAAGCTGTCCTACCTGTTGAAGTGGAGATTCCTTCTCTGAGAGTTTTGTTGGATAGCAAGCTTCATGAAGCTGAGTGGATTCGAACAAGGTTTAATGAGTTAAGCCTTATCGAAGAGAGACGATTAGCAGCTGTTTGCCATGGGCAGTTGTATCAGAGAAGGATGAAGAGAGCCTTTGATCAGAAAGTGCGTCCTCGAAGCTACCAGACTGGTGATCTAGTTTTGAAGAGGATCCTTCCTCCCGGTACAGATAACAGGGGCAAATGGACTCCTAATTATGAAGGTCCATATGTTGTGAAGAAGGTTTTCTCCGGTGGAGCCTTGATGCTTACAACTATGGATGGTGAAGATTTTCCGTCCCCTGTTAACTCAGATGTAGTCAAAAAATACTTCGCATAAATTGACCCGCTGGACAAAAAGAATAAAAGAGTCCAGGCAAAAAAGGGCATTCCGGCGAACCAACAAAAAAAAAAAAGAAGAAAAGGTTCAGGCAAAAGTTAGGGATAAAAAATGAAAAGAATTTGTACACCCGGTAAGTCGAAAACCCGCAAGGGCGACTTAGGCAAAAATGGGTATCTCGGTGGATTGAAAACCCGAAAGGGAGATCCAGGAAAAAGAGGGATTAAAGCGAAGACTACAGTCTGAGTTATCTGTATTTCATCACGATTCATCATCTGTCATCTCGAAGGATGTGATCGGTCCAATCATTCTTCTCAGAAAGCAAGGAAGTTGGGAGGAAAACTGATGATCTAGGAGTTATAACAGAATTGGGAAATAGTGGATGCCGTGTTCACATTTCCATTAGGATAGATTTTTCCTTTTGTGCGCAATTACCTCTTTCTAGGAATTGCTTCCCGATGTATTCTCCTTTTCAGGCCCATTTTCAATCAATAAAAAGTCGTTATTCAGATAAATTGCTCTCTTGTTTTTATTTTACTGTTTTGTTTGCAAGAAACGTCCGAATTTTTGATAAACATTGCATATAAAAACATGAAGGCTAGACAATAATGTGCAGAGAGATAAAACATTTGAAAATCATTTTGAATGTTGAGGACACTTAAGCGCATCTTGTCCATGCAATTCCCTGGTGCATGTTTGTCGTGCTGTTTTGCAGGTTGTTACCTTTTGATCCCTGGCTGAAGCAGATAAGCCACGGTTGATTCCTCAGCAGGGTGAGAGAATGGGGATGTTCCCCAGCAGATGAAGCAAGTTCGAGACTTGTCTCTCCAGCATATATTCAAGATCAGGAATTCCCCAGCCGGATTGAGGATGATTCCCCAGCAGGCTTGGAAGTGGCTGTTTCCCCAAGCAAGTCTGAAAGCTATCAGAATTATTCTTATCCCCTGCAGAGACATCTGTGGAGTTTTTTATTCCCCAGCAGGCCTGAGAGTGGGTTTATCCCCAGCTAATCTGAAAGTTGACAGATCCCCACTGAGTTTGAAGAATGTTAGTCCCCACCGAGTTTGAAGAATGTTAGTCCTCACCGAGTTTGAAGGATGTTGTATCCCCAGCAAAGGCATCTGTGGAGTTTTTTATTCCCCAGCAGGTTCCCCGAGTGGATCAGGTTCGGTGAAAATTATCTCCAGTAGAGTTTATCCTACCTGTGGATTGGGTCGTCCCCGGTAAGTCGCTTTTGGTTGTTTCCCTAGCAGAGTCCCCGAGTGGATTGGGATCCTTTCCCCAGCAGCATGTTCCTCTCCAGCATGAGTGAGAAGTTGGTATTACTCCCCGCAGAGTATTCCTCAGACAGAGTCTCCCCACAGAGTTGGAGTATCTAATCAGTTTGCTCCCCAGCAGGAGTTTCCATCATTTTGCATTTTGCATGTAGTAATCATTGCATCCTCAAATCGCGTAGCATTTCCATTCGATATGGAGCATTACGCCATAGAAAAATTCAAACATATGCATTCATGTGTTAAACCCAGTCAGACCATATCACCGGCAGAGGCGGATCATTATTCAACACCTGTACATCACGTTTGCTACAGTTGCTCCTGACAACATTCAGGATTGCTATTTTCCCAGAGAGGTTTATTTCCTCACCCGTCCGTGAAAGGAAAGCTTGATTCTCCCCAGTGAGATCCCCAGCAAGTGTTTAGCCTTGCCTCGACGTATGTGATACCGATAAGTGTCGTGTCAGCACCCGCGTGTGTTCTTTCTTTGGTGTCGGTAAACACCATTCTTTCAGTGTCGGTAAACGCCGAGTCCTACCCCAGTCATCGGTAAATGTCTGGTCTTCTTTGTTGATGTCGGTAAACACCATTCTTTCGGTGTCGGTAAACGTCGAGTCCTACCCCAGTCATCGGTAAATGTCTGGTCTTCTTTGTTGATGTCGGTAAACATCATCTTTCGATGTTCGTAACATCTTTCTCCTAGTGCAGAATTCACCTCTCCGTTGGTGTCGATAAACGTTGAGTTTTTCCTATTCGTCTGCTGATGTATAGTTGTATCTTTCCCCACAGGTCATCTGTTGATATATGTGTCACCTCTCCGTTGGTGTCGATAAACGTTGAGTTTTTTCCAATCGTCCGTTGACGTTTGGTTGTGCTTAGCTTTTCCCCCAGTAAATTCACCTCTCCGTTGGTGTCGATAAACGTTGAGTTTTTCCCATTCGTCCGTTGACGTCTGGTTGCACATCCTATTCCCCAGTCATTCGTTAATGTCTGGTCGGCTTTTGTTTGATGTCGGTAAACATCGAGTCTTATCCTAGTCATCGGTCAATGTCTGGTAATTCCCCAGCCAGAAATCCCTAGTAGAGTCGTCGGTAAACGTCCTGTCTGGTTTCCAGTTGCAAATACCCTGTCCCTTCCCCAGTGAAGTGGTCACCTCTCCGTTGGTGTCGATAAACGTCGAGCTTCTCCCTTTCGTCCGTTGGCGTCTGGTCGAGTCTTTCCCAGTCATCCGTTGATGTCTGGTCACCCCTCCGTTGGTGTCGATAAACGTCGAGCTTCTCCCGTTCGTCCGTTGACGTCTGGTCGAGTCTTTCCTAGTCATTCGTTAATGTCTGGTCACCTCTCCGTTGGTGTCGATAAACGTTGAGTTTTTCCCATTCGTCCGTTGATGTTTGGATGTATCTTTCCTTTGATAAAAATCAAAATCCCCAGTAGAGTCGTCGGTAAACGTCTTGTCTGGTTACTGTTGCAAAAATCCGATATCATACCCCGCAGAGTGCAAATTTCTACGGTTCTTTGGTATTCAATCCCTGTTTACCCTGAAGATCTGACAACCGTTGCTCTCATCTGTTAAGGTTCCCAATTGATTGAATAGGGGCAGCTGTAGCACCTCAAATTTGCACCTCCCATTTTGTATATACATTTTAATTTTAGGTCATTAACATTGCATTGTTCATTGCATAGTCCATCAAGTCATCAGGCAAGACTGGTCAGGAGATTCAACTGTGCAAGGCAACAAGTGCATTTTCTATGGAATCAAAGCTCTAGGATTGGCACAATAAGTTCATGTGACCTAAGGATCATTTTGAAGTGGTTTGGCCAAGAGTTGAAGGTTCAGAGCTCATCAGTTCATGAGCAATTCATCTGAAACCCTAAAAAGTCAACAGAAGTCAACTGTCAGTTCAACTGTGGATTTGGAGGTGGGAGATGGTTAGAGATGCCTCATTCATGTGTAAACAAGTCTCATTTGACCTTTCAAACATTAACATTGAAGAATTTGAGGTCAGATCAAGAATTTCCAAAATAGCAGGTGACCTGTAATTTGAACTTTCCAAAAATGGCAAGGTTTTGGACCAACTTCAACTTCATATTACATCATCAAGAAAGCTTCAAATGAAATTTTGTCCAACATGAAAGCTGAAGATCTTTCTCTCCCATTTCCAAAAAGTCCACGATCATGAATTTCTCATGTGTGGTTGGAGAGATATGGTTCAAACTTGGCAAAGTGTGGTTTGAACTTCAAATAGGCATAACTTTCAAACCAAAACTCCAAATTGGATGGCTCTTTTTGCATCATTCTTCTTTTGACTTCTAGTTTCCAAATCTTGCATTACATGCCATGCATTATCATCATAGGAACATTTGACATTTCATTTGATTTTTGGAGGGAAATTTTAAAGTTTAAATTTGGTGCATTGTTTGAACATTCCATCATTGCCATTGGCTCCAAAACAGGTTTTTAAGTGAAATTCAATTAAAATCCCGTGCACTGTTCACCATGCATTTTCATGCATAGGGTGAAAATCACATTTGCACTCACACCTCATTTTGCTAATTACAATTACCATTGGCCAAAGCATGATTAAAGAGTGATTAGGGGGAGGTATAAAAGGCAAACACTAACTGTTTCAGCATTAACAACATTCATAATTTCAGATCTAGAAAAATTTTCACAAATTCTCTCTCAAAATTTTCTCTCAATTTCTTCAAACAAATCACATTCCATTGCTTGATTCATCACCTGGAAGCATCCTTGAGCAAGGTTGGAAGAGAACTCACATGAAATCGTGTATGTTTGAAGCATATGCAAGCTTGAACTCATCCATGGTGAATCCAAATTCTGGTGGAATCAAGTGCAATTGAACTTCAAGCTTTCATCCAATCAACTCTACAAGTGGCATAAAGGAGCTTTTGAGCATTGCAAGACCTGAATTCATCCAATTCCAATTATGCACTTCAAGAGGTCACAGAATCGATCTCTTTATTTCTTAAAATTCTTATGCTATTGCTGTAGATCTAAGTTTATTGAGCATTCTGAGTTTTGAACCATTGAATTTCGTGCATTATTGGCTAAGTAATGTTGATTTAAAGATCCATGCATGAAACTTGATTTGCTCAATTTGATCTTAACATGAGGAATTATGCTTAGTTGTTAGTTGATTCGTGACCTAGGATGAAAGATCTACGTGTTAGTGTCCTTAATTTTGAATTCTGGAAAAAGTGTTCTTGCTGCATATGCACTGTTCATGATTCACGATGAAGATGATGCTGTTCATGTTTTAGCAACGCTTTTGATTCACTTTCTGCAACGCAAATCCGTTCCAGTATGTTAGTTTAGGGCTCGCTTGTGATTGGTTGTTTCAAATGGCCATGCTGCGTCCTTATTGGTCCGTTTTGTTGACCATGCATGTTGACCTGCCACGTCTTAAATGAAACACTGAGTTTCATTCAGTTGAGCGCGCCACTATTTAATTTGTGCTTCACTTCGATTTCGCACCAATGCATATTTTCAAATGCTTCTTTGATTTTTCCTTTTCCCTCCATGTGTTCATGTACATGTTTCACATGATTTTTTATTTTTTCATCATCTTACAAAATTCATATCTAATTGAATATTGATCCAAAAATTATGAGGTTCTTTGCATTGTGATTCATTTTCTGTCTAGTATTTTTTGATCATTTTTCCATAAATTGTGCTTGGCTGGATTTCATTTTGTGCTAGGGAATGTAAACATGTATGCATTTTGTACCTTGCCTTGTTATATCATTTGTGAAATGCTTGATTCTTGTCCAATGCTCATGAAACTTTGCATGCTATAACTAGACACTTTGCTTGACATTTTGGTGTTGATTTGGTATTTTTATCAATTACCATTGCTGTTTTATGATCATGTTAAGTTAGGTGTGACAACTTGTGTCACACCTTGTGATGTTCAACTTGAATGATGAGTTCGCCATGCCAAATGATCTTCAATTGCTTTGATTTTTTGTATGATGCATGTTATGAATATTGTGACTGCTCATGATTGTTTTTGGAATTTTTGGGATCATTCCTGATTTAATTGAGATTTTTCATTCTGGATGGTCACATTTGAGCTTTTCAATTGTCTTGAACTTCATTTGATTGTGAAATGCTTGTTCCTTATCCAATGAATGTGAAATTTTGCACACTATTTCTAGATATGTTGAATGTTATTTTGGCTTTGGTTTGAGGTCTTTACCATAATCCATCCCTGTTTTATACCTATGCTAACTTGGTGTGACAATTTATGGCACACATGTGCTTGTCTTGTGCTTGTCTTGACTTATGCTATGTGATTGCCATGCCTAATGATGTCCAATGCTTCTAATATTTTGTGTGATGATCATGTTGTATGTCCTGTTTACTCATGAATTTTGCCAAAGTTATTTGAATCATTTTTGATTTAATGTGCATTTATTTCTTCTAATGTCACAATGTGGTCACAATTTGCATACCTTGCCATGTTTGGTTCATGAAATGCTTTTGGTTAATGATAGTGATACGGGACCTTTTGGATTGTGTTCTTGATTGAATGAAGTTGATTCATGTTAAATTTCATGTTCTGTTTTGAATGTTTGACCTGCTTTTGACCCTAGGCTTTGACCTAGTGGTTTGGACTCACTGTTTGGATTGTGGATTTCAGGTTAAGAAGCACATTGCCATGATTGGAGTTGCTCACTCATTTGAGTTGATTAGTTGATTGATGTTGGCTAATATTGAGTTGTTTTGTAGGTTTTGAGAACAAGTTCCATTGAACTTGTGCCTTGCACATTGTTGCTTGATGCTTTGACTATATGTCTGATTGTGTGATTGACTGTTGTCTGTCTGTTTGTTTGACTTGTAAACTGATTGGTTTAGATTTTTTCAGGTACCTAAGTTGCTTTGAGTTCTTTGAACTTGCTTTGCTAGCTTGTGGGTTGCTTAACCTAGGTATAACTCTCTGACTTCATGTAGCTTGGAAGCCCTGTCCTGTTATGTGGGCAGGCACCTGTCTGAAGCCCTCCTTAAGAGGCAATGCTTGTGTTTGTTTATCTTTGTGCCAAGCAGGAAAAGTCCTCTTATGAGGCAATTGGCAGATAAAAGAGATGTGCAATCCATCTCCTGCTATTCAGTGTGTCATCCACTTTGCTCACACCATGTGTTGATGCATTGTGGATAATAACCCAAGATCTTTGTTGTGTCAGTCATATGTGGAGAAGAGTTCCAACTTTCTGAACTCCCACACTTTCATTTGTCTGAAGCTCTCCCAGGCCAGGGATAAGAGCTGTGAGGTCTTACCCTCACTTCCTATTTCATTTGCTTCACCCTAACTCTCAATGTTAGGGTTAAGAGCTAACTACACCCGTTTCCAGTTGGCTTGTGTTTCACAGCCTGACCTTGTATGAGCCCAATTGATTGCATATAGTGTGTGTGATATTTTTTTGTGCTTGTATGTGTTTGCCTGTGCTATTTAGGATAGCTTGCTCCCTGTGCAAGTTAGATAGAAACCTCAACCTAGGACCATTGTGGATTGCATGATAACTATTAGGCTCGAGTCAGGCTCCCTTCTAGTTAGTCATTTCCGTGTCTCTGGTTAGGTTAGAAGTTCTTTCCCTGTTCAGGGGAACTACGTCGCCCTGATCCGCATACCAGATGAGGTACGTAGGCAGGAGATGAGCTGATCTCTCCAGGCGCCCTTTTTCTTTTTCAACCCTTTTGTGTGTGTTGGAGTCTGACATAAGTCCAGCGATTGGCAGTTGGTTTCCTGTGTCTTGTTTGTTTGTTTGGAGTCTGACGTAAGTCCAGCGATTGGCAGTTGGTTTCCTGTGTGTGTGTTTGTTGGTTAGGAGTCTGATGTAAGTCCAGTGATTGGCATTCAGTTTCCATGTTTACCTGTTTTGTGTGGAGTCTGACGTAAGTCCAGCGATTGGCAGTCGGTTTCCTGTGTGGTTTTGTTTGGCGTGCGTTAGCCGAGCTATGAGTGCTCTGATTCTTCTCTGGTAAGAGAAGATACGTATCCATAGGATGCGACATCCTAGCGAGCACGTCTCCCCTGTCCCGAACTACGTCGACTCTGATGTCTGTGCCTGACAGACTACGTAGGCCCAGGATGCGATATCCTGCCGAGTTAGTTTCTTTTGTCTTTCTTGTGTTTCCTTCCAGTCTTGTGTGGTGTTTGAGCAGTTTTTAGCAACCTTATCCTTTCTTTTGTGCGTGGATCCCGTCGAGTACGACGGATGCGTAGGGGTGCTAATACCTTCCCTTCGCATAACCGACTCCCGATCCCATCTCTCTCTGGTCGCGAGACCATGTCTTTTCCAGGTTTACTTCGAGCGTTTCCTTTCCTTCTTTTGGGATAAATAACGCACGGTGGCGGCTCTGTTGTTTCGTTTTCCCGCCGGTTTTTCGCGTAATGCGACACTTAGGTTTCTAATGTTTAAAAGAAATGTTAAATGTTTGCACAAAAGTTTTGGCTTGGGTTAGAGTGGAGGGAAGAAGAAGAATGGCTAAAGTCCTAATCATACAAGAGATGAAGGATAAGAAACAAGACCACAAATGGAGTTCCTCTCTTGAGATCATATTGATTATCCAAGTAACTCCCATCCTATGGAATATGCAAGCAAAATAATTGTAAGCTCAAGCAATCAACATAATCGAACAAGCTCTTAGAAGATCCCCAATGTCTCTTGTATCTTTCACTTTGGATGAACATGGCAATGATTCTTCAATTTGAGCTCACATAGGATTCCCTAGCACAAAAGCACACACATCAAAGAGTCTTATGAAGCAAATCAAGAATGGACAAGAGTGAGTTTAGAGGTTTGGTCCTTCCAATCCATCTTCAATATTAAGGTACTTTTACTCCAATTTTGCATAGGGAATGTCCTAGAAACTAAGTCTATTTGTCCATTTCTTTGCATTTGGTCCACAACAATCAAAACAAAACACAAGCACAATAACATATACACAATTATGTGCTCAAGTGAGAAAAAGGCAAATTACATTAACATAAACATGTGCTCAAGTGAGCAAAGGGGGAAAAGCAAATGAATAATATGTACAAGAATAGTAAATTGCATAAATGTAAAGAGCAAGAATTAAATATTAATGGTTAATGGTTAATGTTAGTAGTTAGTGTGCCATAACGCAAATTTAGCGCTATGTTAAGCAATCGTAATTGGACTTATGTAGAAGTCACAACTATCTGAGGCCGGTCAATAATAATATAGGCAACAACACAAGTTAGAGGTCTTGATTAGTGAATCAAACTCCAACAACTTGCCATGCCAAAAATAAGATGAGAAATGAGCTTGTATTGATTTAGGTTCTTTGCATGATTTAGGAAGCAATCTATCCTTAATGCAAAGCCATTCACTTGATCCATGATCAAGATGAATTAGATTTGAATCAAGGAAGATTAAACCTCCATGTATCAATGCTAACCACCAATCTTTAACTCATTGATCAAAAAAAGAAAAAGAAGAAGTAGAAGAAGAAGATGAAGAATTAAAGTGCATTAATGGAAATGGTATGTACTAATCAACAAGCATTGACCAAAGATAGAGAAGGTCAAGGTCAAACAATAAAAAACAGAAGCAAAATGAGAATTAGAAATCAAGAAACAAATAAAATATTTTTGGCATTTTTTAATATTAAAATAAAACTTGAATTAAAATAATAAAGAAAGGTCAAACTTCAAACTCACTTCAAATCAACTTTGAAAAGTCCAAGTGAATTATCCCAAGTTCAACATGGTCAAACAAAGTTTGACAAAAAATTTCAGCATTTTTAAAAGTCAGAAACTATTTTAAATCAATTAAAAATGCATAAAAATAACCTACTTGAACTAAAATCTCAAATAAATCTCAAATCAATTAATAAATTGATGAGAATATTTTTCATAGATCTATCATCATTCAAAGAGGTTGGAAAAATATTTTTGTATTTTTTGAATATCCAAAACTATTTAAAATGAATTAAAAATAACCAGAAAAGAGAAAATTACTAAAAAATATCAAATGATAAAATAAAAAAATATTAAAAATCATATTTAAAAAGTAGAAATTAAAAGGAGAAGAGTGAAATTGGTCCTATAATTTTTGGACCAATAATGAGAGAGATATGAATTTTAGAAATAAAATGGAATTAAAAGAAGTAAAAGAAATTAAAATCAGAAATTAGAAAATAAGAAAAAGCGTGAACCATTGGATCTGAGCTCATTAATTGAGCTGGCAGACCAAAGAGTCCAAACGCGTGCGCCTACCATGCTCCTTGGTCAATGCAACACATGTGGCATTATGAAAAGTCATAACATGGCACGGCTAGGATTTAAATTGGAAAATGAAGTGGAAGGTTGTGATTGAATCTGGAGAACAGACGGTGACCAACGCCACCGTCTTCTCCGACCAACTTCCGGCCAAGCCAAAATTTGCAGAAATGAAAATGGTAACCAAATGGCACGATCCAGGCATCATTTGAAAGCTGGGGTGATGTACATCACCCCTATACCACTCAATTCCATTCTAGATCTCTAGATTGAGAGAAATCAGAAGTGGAAATTTTGTGGTGTTCAAGTGAACTTAATGATTTTCAAAAATTGAAAGCACAATAATGTTGCCTCTATGCAGAGGACTTCAGAACACACAAGAACAAAGCAAATAGAGCAATATACAAGCTGGTTCGAAGCAAATAACAGTTGAAGTAAACCTTTGAATTGCAAGGATTTGAGTTAAGATCTTTGGATTCTTTTGCAAACAGTTAGCAGTATGGATCAAGAGGAGAAGGTTTAGGAACTTTGAGATCTGAAGATTGATCAATGAAATTAAAATTCAGATCTGAAAAATTGGAAGAGAAATGAAATAGTTCCTTTAGTGAGGGTTGAGTTTTGAGTTCAACAGCAGTTGGGGTGCCTTAAGGTTGAAGAAATGAGAGGCCAAGGCATTGTATTTATAATTGAGCAAGGCTGAATTGTATGATCAAATTGTGTGCATGAATGAAGAGGGCCTCCATGCATGGGCATGTACAGGCGCATAGAGGGCCCAATTCTGATTGGAATGACAAGCTAAACATCACCAAATATGTTTTGGACGTGCATATGAGGTGTATTTGGCTCATGCATGGCAATTGAAATGATTTTCCAAAAATGCACTATTACATTGAAGTCTTCGAAAATGCCATGTCCAAAATTAAAATGCAACCTTATGAGTAATGGTTGGAAACATTATTGCATAAGGAACAAATGTTATGTTGATCAAAACTCCATTTGGGCCTTGGGAATTAATGAAAATTGAACTTGAAGTGTAGGGTGCAAAACATGCATATGTGGAATTTTCAAAATTGGCCAAAGTTCAAGCCCTTCTGTCTCAATGATGCAAGCTCCAAATGACAAACTCTTCAACATGGAAGTTGTATAGCTTTTCAAGGCAAACAATTTGGACTTAAATTTTGCATCATTTGGAATTTTGCTGAAGAAGTTACAAGCACTTGAAGTTGGACTTTTTCGCATTTCAATGCATTTGGTCCAAAGTGACCTATAATGTTTTGCATTATCACATGTATTTCTTTTGAGATTTTGAATTTTTTCCCAACATAACATTTGAAGTAGACATCTTAACATTTCCAATTCACTTGGTCTCACCTCCAAATCATGAAAAATGAATGAGTTATGTCCTTGGGAAGTCGACCCAAAATTAGGGTTTCAATCAAAATGACCTATAATGTCTTGGAATGGATGATGACCTTCCAAGCTTCAAATAAAATTTAGATGAACATGAAAGTTGTTTATATGGTCCTTAAGAACAATTTTTATATTGGGGACATCTCCATTTGACAATCACATGAAAAGTTAGGTCTCAGTGAAAATCAAAATAGTAAGATGAATTGACTGATCAACTTCTCAAGTCCAAAACTCATATCTTGATGAATTGAAGATTGAGGATACTCAAATAAGTTCAAATATGCATTAAATGATGAATTAAAGAACTTCCCTTGATTTCATTTGACGATGGGTTGAGGTTGCTTCATGAGCAAGGCATAGTTGATGAACAGATGAATTAGGGTTTCCTTGGGAAACAAGCCTCAAGCTCCTTGATTTACTTTGATCAAAAATGGTGAAGTGAGATACTTGGGAGGCATATTTTATGGATGAGAGATTTTGGAACCATTGCCATGCTTGATTTCATCTTCTCTTGGCCATATCAATGCACATAGGATCTCCTAGAAGCTTTAGACCTTGTGACTGCTCAAGCTACAAACAAGAGATGTCAGTGACATATTTTTGTACTTTTGTTTAGTGAATAAAATGAGAAAAGTAATGATATACAATTCAAGCATTCTTGGTGATCTTAAACCAAATCTCAAGAGATCCCACCCCAAAGGTAAGGAGCCAAGATGCTTATGATCCATGAGGCTATGCAAATGCAGTGTTATGATGCCATGAGGGATCTTAGGGTCAAAATTGGGGTCTTACAGATGCCCCTATTTAAGGTCATTCTAGCCGGAGAAGTGAAGGTTAAAATCTTCCTCTCGACGAGGTAGAATGGGCTTAAATAATAACAAAGAGACGAATTTTTGTCCCTAAGAGACCTCATGATGCGAATGTATGTATGCAAAAAGAAAATACTCTGTGGGGATATGTGTCCAAAAAGAAGAAAAGAAATATGGAGAAACTGACAATCTATATGAGTAATACACTCCATGGGACAGAGACTCTGGGGACTCTAACGGGGACAAGAAAGGAAAAAAATGCGTGAGCAGGTCACGACTTAGAACTTGCTGAGAGACACGAAGGGAATTCCATGAAAATAAATTAATGGAACGACTCGAGCTGACTCAAAGGTGCATGTATTGGGGAATATTCCAATACAACAAAATTATCCACACAGGATACTTCGGATGAAAATCCGGACTCAGATGGGGAAAATCCACCGAGGGACTCCGATGGGGAATGTCCAAACAGGACTCTTCTGAGGAAACAACAGGATGAGGTATTACTGGTTACTGGGTAATAAGCTCAAGGAGACATGTGGTCGAAACACCGATATGAGGGTGAAAGAACAACATGCTCGGGGAGAATGAATATCTAAGACCGGTATAAGGGTGAGAGATATCAAACATCCAAAACCATCTGAGGAAAACCCTAAAAAATGTACACTTCAACTCAGGAAAATCTGACTCCACAGGGGACAAAATTCATAATAGGGAGCAGAGAGGAAGGAACACCAGGGATACCGGTTACTGGGCTTATAATAGGTGACCGACCAAGTGTGAATAGGGGAATATTTCCAAGACACTCATCATCCTAAAGGAGGGCTGAAAAGCAAACTCGATTACAAGATGGACATTCGATTCCGCAAAAGGGGATACGAATCTTACTCGACTGGGGAAGAGCAACAAACTTCGACCAAAGAGTGCATGAAATATGTTATCTATTACCTTCAGAACGTAGATAACATACTCGCATAGAAGATTATCAACAACCGATTACTGGGCTAATGAAGGATAAATCAACCGTAAAGAAAGGACATCGGGATACCGAATACTAGGTATAAAATGATGACAAATCAAAAGGGAGAAACAATCATTACCAACAAAAGGTAAATGACAGATGACCCACCGGGGATACACTGACAAAGGCAATGATCTGGGAGATATATCACCGATTACTGGGAGATATACTCAAAAGGTGAAGGAATATCACTACCGAATATTGGATAAAGATACCCGTAAAGGAGGGGATTACATCTACCAGATACTGGGTAGTAAACCCCGAAAGAGTAACCGTCATCGGTTAAGATGAATAAAAAACAACAAGGTTAACTCTGCAAGGGGATAAAATAGGGTTTACAACTACTGGTATAAGGGTAGAAAACCACAGACTCCGCCCGGGAAAAGATGGACAATTGCTGGTTACTGAGCAATCATTCATCTAAACTACGGGGAAGTACAAGGTTAATCGCAAGAAGCCAATCTAGGAACAAACTAGAGAGGCACGATGAAACAAGACTCATCCCTATGAGGATATAACTCAGGGGGGAACTCCATCCCAATATATGTGTTGGGTGAAAACAGAAAACCACAAACATCCACGAGGACATAACTTAGTGGAGAATATGGAAGGAAGGATAAACACTTTCTGCGTATGGGGCTGACTCTACGTGGGGAGATCAGACATAAACATCTGCTTTGTGAAATATGTATCACCGACTAGCAGGGGATAACAAACAAAGGTATTTATGGCAATTAATGCAACATGAATATTTTGAATGTCAAAATTATATGCATATATGTGTGGTTTATGTATGATGAATGCTGATAAAACAGACATATCTAACACAAACAGGTCCAATGATCGATGAACAAACATCCGGTACTACATCTCAAGAGAGAAAGCCAGGGGCCAAACATGGATAAAAATCCGCCATGGAAGCCACTCTACTGGGGAAATCATCAGAGGTGAAGGTAAACTTTGTGGGGGAACAACCACCAAACAACAACTTCCAGGGTCACCCAAATATATCGTACTACTGACGAAATCACATCTGCCGAGGAGGAAGGATCATTACCCCGCTGAAGGAAAGAAGGATGAATACCTTTACCAACCACTCTGCTCGGGAGAAAAAACGCAAACAGGCTCCGAAAAAAAGAGGATACAATCATGTTGGTAATAGGACCAAATGTCTCACCCTGTTGGGAATCATACCATCTTTGGGAGAGCACTGAAGACATCCCAAGTATCCTTTCATCATTATGAATGTTTACTTCGTTTAAAACACATTATGAAAATTTTATTTATTTAAAACAATAATATTTCTCAATTAAAGAATGAAAAACATTTGTTGAATATAAACAAATAAGAGTGCAAAATAATTGGATAAATGCTCAAATTTATTTGATGGAATAGTAGTCTGCAAATGGCGAGACTCCATAGATCTTTACAAATTTGAAATTGGTGATATATATTGGAAAAGGGCTACATTGAACATAATGACCATTTCTCCACCAACTCTGAATCCGATGTATTTGAAGCTTTAGTTGACAATGATTGAGCGAGAATTTCTGACAGATGACAGTTTGTAGAACAAAGTCTTGTCAGGATGCAGTTACTTGCCAAATCCCTAATTTTTGCCTAGATTACCCCAGGTTGAGGTGCTCAATCTAGCGGGATACAAATTTATTTTTTATGTCTCTAACTTTTGCCTGGATCACCCTTTTGGGTTTTCAATCCACCGAGACGCTCATTTTTTGCCTAAGCCCCCCTTTCGGGTTTTCAACTTAGCGAGCTATTCTGTTTTTATTTTTAGGCGAAGTATTTCTTGACTGCATCTGAATTCACAGGACGAGTGAAATCCTCCCCATCCATAGTTGGAAGTATCAAGGCACCGCCTAAAAAGGCTCTCTTAACAACATATGAACCTTCATAGTTTGGAGTCCACTTGCCCCTGGAATCGGGTGCGAAAGACAAGACTTTCTTGAGCACAAGGTCGCCGTCTCGGAACACACGAGGCTTGACCTTCTTATCAAATGCTTTCTTCATCCTTTGCTGATACAACTGACCATGGCACATGGCAGTCAATCTCTTTTCTTCTATTAAACCCATTCAGCATCAGTCAACTTGGCTTCCATCAAGACTATCATTGATGGGATCTCCACCTCTACTGGGAGCACAACCTCCATGCTGTAAACAAGAGAGAAAGGGGTTGCCACTGTTGAAGTGCGTGCAGATGTACGATAACCATGCAAAGCAAATGGCAGCATCTCATGCCAATCTTTGTACGTAACGACCATCTTCTGGATAATCTTCTTGATATTCTTATTAGTAGCTTCAACAACCCCATTCATCTTGGGTCTGTAAGGAGAAGAATTATGATGTGCAATCTTGAACTCGCTACACAGCTCTTTCATCATCTTGTTGTTCAAGTTAGATCCATTATTAGTAATGATCTTATCTGGCACACCATAACGACATATGAGTTGATTCTTGATAAACTTCACAACCATTTGCCTGGTCACGTTTGCATGATGCCGCTTCAACCCACTTGGTGAAGTAATCAATTGCTACGAGAATAAACCTGTGACCGTTGGACGCTTTCGGCTCTATCATGCCAATCATGTCAATTCCCCACACAGAGAAAGGCCATGGTGATGAAATCACATTTAGCAGTGTCAGTGGAATATGAATCTTATCCACATAAATCTGACACTTGTGGCATTTCTTAACATATTTGCAGCAGTCAGACTCCATTGTCATCCAATAGTAGCCTGCTCTCAACACCTTTCTAGCCATGGCATGTCCATTGGAATGAGTACCAAATGAACCCTCATGGACCTCAGTCATTAACAAGTCTGCTTCATGTCTATCCACGCATTTGAGCAGAACCATGTCAACGTTCCTCTTATAAAGCACTTCGCCATTGAGGTAAAAACTGCCTGATAATCTCCTCAAAGTCTTCTTATCTTTAACAGATGCCCCAGGCGGGTAAATCTGACTCTGAAGAAAACACTTGATATCATGATACCATGGCTTATAATCTTTCACTTCTTCCATTGCAAATACATGAGCTGGTCTATCCAAGCGCATCACGGTGATATTGGGAACTTCATTCCAGAGTCTAACCACAATCATGGAAGCGAGTGTAGCAACAACATCTGCCATTCGGTTCTCATCTCGAGGAATATGATGGAAATCAACCTCAGCAAAGAACGTTCAAATCCTCCTCACATAGTCTCTATATGGGATGAGGCCAGGCTGATTCGTCTCCCATTCACCCTTAATCTGGTTAACAACAAGGGCCGAATCACCATAAACATCAAGATGCTTGATCCTAAGATCAATACATTCTTCCAATCCCATAATACAGGCCTCATACTCAGCCATATTATTCGTGCATTTGAAAGTTAGCCTTGCTGTAAAAGGAAAATGTGTGCCCTGAGGAGTAGTAATCACTGCCCCAATACCATTTCCATATTGATTCACAGCGCCATCGAAGACCATGCTCCATCGGGAACCAGGTTCTGGCCCTTCATCGAGCGTAGGCTCATCACAATCTTTCATTTTCAAATACAGAATCTCCTCATCCGGGAAATCATATTGAACTGACTGATAATCCTCAATTGGTTGATGTGCCAAGTGGTCAGCCAAGATACTACCTTTTATAGCCTTCTGAGCTCGATACTCAATATCATACTCAGACAACAACATCTGCCAACGGGCAATCCTCCCAGTTAAAGCAGGCTTCTCAAAAATATACTTGATTGGATCCATTTTGGATATCAACCAAGTCGTATGATTCAACATATACTGGCGTAAGCGCTTAGCAGCCCAGACCAAAGCACAACATGTTTTCTTAAGCATCGAGTATCGAGACTCACACTCGGTGAACTTCTTACTCAGGTAGTAGATAGCATACTCTTTCTTTCCCGATTCATCTTGCTGACCAAGGACACAACCCATTGAGTCCTCAAGAACTGTCAGATACATGATCAACGGTCTCCCTTCCATAGGCGGAGACAGAATCGGAGGCTCAGACAAATACTCTTTAATACTGTCAAAGGCCTTTTGGCAATCCTCAGTCCAATCATGAGACTGATCTTTCCGGAGGAGCTTGAATATCGGTGCACATGTGGCAGTCATGTGGGATATAAACCTGGAAATATAGTTCAAGCGACCAAGAAAACCTCGGACTTGCTTACCCGTTTTGGGCGCGGGCATCTCTTGTATTGCTTTGACCTTTGCAGGATCAACTTCAATACCTCTTTCGCTGACAATAAAGCCCAATAGCTTGTCGGAACAGACTCCAAATGTACACTTGTTAGGATTCAGACAAAGCATATACTTCCTCAAACGCTGAAAAAGCTTCAATAAGTGCTCTACATGTTCAACTTCCGTTCTTGACTTTGCAATCATATCATCAACATATACCTCGATCTCTTTGTGCATCATATCATGAAACAACGTAGTCATAGCTCGTTGATACGTGGCTCCGGCGTTCTTCAAACCGAAGGGCATCACTCAATAACAGAATGTTCCTCAAGGTATGATGAATGTTGTCTTCTCCATATCCTCGGGTGCCATTTTAATCTGATTATATCCGGAAAATCCGTCCATAAACGAGAAGACATTTAATTTAGTTGTATTATCTACCAACATATCAATATGTGGTAGAGGGAAATCATCTTTCGGACTAGCTTTATTCAAGTCTCTATAGTCCACACACATTCGGATTTTTTCCATCTTTCTTAGGCACGGGCACAATATTGGCCACCCATTGAGGACATGTAGAAGTCACCAGAAACCCTGCATCAATTTGCTTTTGAACTTCCTCTTTGATCTTCACTGCCATATCAGGATGAGTTCTTCTGAGCTTCTGCTTCACGGGTACGCACTCAGGCTTCGAAGGCAGGAAATGTTGCACGATATTTGTATCTAGACCAGGCATGTCTTCATATGACCAGGCAAAGACTTCGACGTATTCTCGTAGCAACTCAATAAACCCCTTCTTAACAGACTCTTTCAGGAGTGCCCCAATCTTCACTTCTCTAACACAATCTTCAGACACCAAGTTGACTGTTTCCAGATTCTCAAGATGCGGCTGAATGATCTTCTCTTCATGCTCAAGTAGACGGGTAATCTCGTCAGGAATCTCTTCAACATCATCCTCTTCCGCCTCAAATACAGGGAACTCAAAGTTAGGAGATGGTGTTGGATCATTATGTTCAATGGGTTTGATCAACCTGCATAATGATTTTGGATATAAAGAGATTTTAGAACTCAAACAAGGCAAATCATTATGCAGATGAAAAGATTGATTTTATTCTATTTTTTCTTAGGGTTTTATGTGATCACCAATTTCATGCAATAGCGAAAAGGGAAAATAATTAGAAAAACAAACATTTAACATGAATTTATTGAATGAAAATATCATTGTATTTATGAGCCAACAATGTCATCACTCCTCCTTTTGGCATGGGAGGAGGGTTTTTAAACACAATGAACATTACTTTGACTTATGGATAACTGTTGGAACGTCAACAACGATCCAATTATTGCAAACCCCTCCAGGGATGACAAAGTTGCCAGAATCCTCTACATCCTCTTCCAAAATGGCAGCAGCTTCCTCATCTTGACCGGTCTGGATGAATCCACCACTCTTGAACAACCCTTGCTTATTGAAGACGCCAAAAGAATACCCTATGCCAGCCCGGGATTTGTTGTCTTCCAGCTCAATCATTTTCCCCAATCCAGCAGTTGTACCATGCTCAATGGCCAACTTAGCATCTTTATAGGACGCAAATGAAGAAGTTCCCTTCTTAATAGGCTTAGTGATAGATAAAGCTTGGAACGGAGTTCCAACTTTATCCTCAGCATCTATATAAGAGAAGGAAGACAAATGGATAACCAGGAGAGCCTTCTCTCCCCCTACCACCACCAGCTTCTTGTTTTTGACAAACTTCATTTTCTAGTGTAGGGTGGATGTCACAGCGCCTGCCTTATGAATCCATGGTGTGCCCAAAAGACAACTATACGATGGGTGAATGTCCATAACCTGGAAGGTGATCAGGAAATCACTCGGTCCGATCTTGACTGGGAGTTCAACCTCTCCAATCACAGTTTTACGGGACCCATCGAAAGCTTTCACCACCACTCCACTCTGCCTCATGGGAGGACCTTGATATTACAATTTCGCAAGAGTGGACTTTGGCAACACATTCAATGATGACCCAGTGTCCACCAGCACATTGGACATGGCATCATCTTTGCAGCTCATGGAGATGTGTAGTGCCAAGTTGTGGTCTCTTCCCTCCTTGGGGAGATCAACATCACAAAAACTTAAATTGTTACAAGCGGTGATGCTTGCAACAATACTGTTGAATTAACAGCATCAGCTTGGGGTTTCGGCGGAGCCGAGAAGACACGACCGTTACGGGTCAAGCCGCTGACATCAGCAATATTAACAACAGATGTAGAGGGCAGGGGCACCTCTTTCCCATTCTCTAATGCTACAACATTGTAGCGATAAGGAACTGCTTTCTCAAAAGAGTATGGCACAGGGCCAGCTGGTTTAATGATCAAAGAAGGAGAAGCCTTTTGCTTGGTACCATCATACTTGATAATAACAGGCTCAGGGATCCGAAATACAGGAGAAATTACGTTGACTTCATCAGCATCTTCGTCAACATTTCTGTTTTGAAGTATCTCAATGACTCCTTCATCCAGCATTTCTTGAACATCTTTGCGGACTTGGCGACATCCTCTTTGATTAACAATACAAACTCGGTATTCATCGTGGTCGTGCTTGTAATGACTGTACGCACACAGCAATTAATGCATCTCGACCAGAGATTGTCGAATACGGCTGACATATTTGACTTTGTATTTACCAGGGCAACCCTGGACCATGTTGACAGACTTCCCATGCTCGGGCAATGGGTTCTTCTTTACATTAGGACCTACGTCCTCAAAACACAAAATACCACATCTCATAAGGTCTTGAACCTTGGTCTTCAGTGGGTAGAAATTTTCCACGTCGTGTCCGAGAGCACCGGAATGATAAACACAATGTAATTCGGGCTTATACCACCACTGGGGGTTGGTAGGTATAGCCGGTGGGTCTCGTGGAGTAATAAACTTCCTCTCTATCAAAGAGGGATATAATTCTGCATATGTCATAGGAATAAGATCGAAGGTGACCCTCTTCCTCTCATAACTTATATTGGCTTGATTACTGTTTCGAGGCTGGTAGGCCTGTCGTTGAGGACGGTGTTGTTGTTGTTGATATTGCGGATGTTGTTGTTGCTGATTATTGTTGTGGTGCTGATACTGTTGATTATCTCTTAAAACAGGTGCTATGTGAGCCACCTGATGCTGGTTACCGGCAGGACGCATGGTCTTCCTCCTCACTGAGGGTCTTCTTGGTTTAACATGGGAGGTCACAGCATGTGCCTCACCATCTTTCTTCTTCCCAAACATCCCATACCGTTTGGCAAAAGAGCCTTCTTCTCTGGTCAGGCGCCCTTCCCTGACTCCCTCTTCCAGGCACATCCCCATGTTCACCATCTCGGTGAAGTCAGAAGGAGCGCTGTAAATCATCCGCTCGTAATAAAAAGAACTCAAGGTCTTCAGAAAGATCTTGGTCATTTCTTTCTCCTCTTGCGGGGGCACAATTTGTGTTGCTACCTCTCGCCACCTCTGGGCGTATTCTTTGAAATTTTCCTTGTCCTTCTGGGACATGGCTCTCAATTGATCCCTATCGGGAGCCATATCGATGTTGTACTTGTATTGCTTGACGAAGGCCTCGCCAAGGTCATTAAAGGATCGGATGTTAGCGCTATCCAAGCCCATATACCATCTTAGGGCAGCACCGGACAAACTGTCCTGGAAGTAGTGAATGAGAAGCTGGTCGTTGTCAGTCTGAGTCGACATTTTCCTGGCATACATGACCAGGTGGCTGAGAGGGAAAGTATTTCCCTTGTACTTTTCAAAGTCAGGAACCTTGAACTTTACAGGGATTTTCACGTTAGGTACCAAGCAGAGTTCAACAGCAGACTTGTCGAAAACATCTTTTCCTCGAAGAGTTTTCAATTCCTTGCGGAGCTCAAGAAATTCATCATTCATAGCATCCATCTTTTCATAGACATCTCGGCCCTCAGACGGCTCATAATGATAGATGGTGTCATCTACTCTAGGCATAGTATGCCCGACAAGAGGATGAACAACTAGGACCGGGCTAGATGCCGGCAGAGAAGCAAAGGTGGGTGCAGGACCCTAAGGCATGAAGTTGGGAGGCATCCCCCACGGAAACCCGGTTGGCATGGTTGTTGGTGCGAAGTGGGTGCTGGCCGCATGCACCGTTGATGAGACAATCTCGGAGATGACTGTCCTCTGGGGAGGAGTTAAAGGTGTCGGAGACGATCGACTCTGGGCAGCCATGAATGACTCCATCAGGGCTGTCGATGTGGCTACTTCCTCCTTAAGCTCACGGTTCTCTTGTTCCAAATGATCCATTAGTCTTGATGCGTTGGCTCAGGTGTAGTACCGGTGAGTCAGCTTGTCTTCAAAATAAATGAAGAACACAGAGTTAGACCATAGAACAAGAAGCCTGGAGAAAAACTTGCTTATGCACATGATGCATGCAATGCATATGATTTAATTTTTTATATCAGAGGAACTTTAGAGTCCTATTTGCAAATATTGGAAGTATTAAACATTTATCACATATGGAAATATCATATCAATAATGTCTGGAAAATATTTTTACACCAGAGAAGTACAGTCTTGGTAACCAAATACAATACAAGAGAGAAGGAAAATGAACATCCTATGGAACCCTAAAAGCAATCATCTAAAGCTCTGGACACAGGAAGATAAGTTGCACGAAGCCTCTTCACCTCCCTCTCGTAGGCTGCCTCTATGTTTGTCTTCTCTTTGGAGAGTCGATCATACTTCCTCTTCCAAAACATGGAAGACTGAGGAAGTAGAGAAGTCCATGCATCATCAGGATCATCAATAACCTGGTGCTCGAGGAACTCTATCAAAGCATCATTCTCCTTGATTTGTTGAAGCAACTCTTCTCGTTCACGGATCCAAGCACGCGAACAGTCTTTGTCTCTCAACTCTTCTACTCCTTGGTCAAGGAGGGTTGAAGGCCCAGCCACAACCAAAGGTGTAGATCTTGGATACTCGTAAGGCATGAGGTACTCGGAAGCTCTCCTCCTAACCCAAGAGGTATAAGGTTCCAAAGCGATACAGTTCTTCGGACCTAGCTCCTTCCTTTCCTATGGATCTTGCGCCAAGCGCGGACCATCCTGCCCTTCAAGCCTTGGGGATCTTTACCCTTCTGAAAGAACACACCCTCTAACAGAATGTTATTGGGTTTATCCTTTAGGGGGAACCCAAGCTGACGACGTGCCAAAATGGGGTTGTAGTTAATCCCACCACATGTACCAAGAAGAGGCACATTGGAGAATTCACCACAAGAGTCAATGATCTGCACATCATCATATACACGGTTGTACCAAAAGATATCATCATTAGTGAGAGACATAAGTCTCGTGGACCACCGTAGACATCCTTTGTTCTCCTTGAAGGCGACCGTCAATGGCAAGTGCGAAATAAACCACTTGTACAACAGAGGCAAACAACACACAATGGTACCACCACCCTTTGCATTCCTCATATTCAAAGAAAAGTAAGTGTCACCCAATAGAGTCGGAACGGGATTAAGAGTAGAGAAAATCCTAATAGCGTTCACATCCACAAACTTGTCGACGTTGGGGAATAACACTAGCCCATAGATGAGACGTACAAATATGGCCTCAAAGGTGTCCTCACTCACGACCTTCCCATACATAGTAGCTTGAGCAATGAGGAACTCAGAAGGGAGACCTTGAATTCCACCTTTGGTAGTCATATGAGCACCAACCAGAGATTCATCTATATGCAACATAGCAGCTATCTCTTGAGAAGTAGGAACACTCTCTAAGCCACTGAACGACAACTGGTCTAGAATGGGTATACCCACAAGGTAGGCATATTCCTCAAGCATGGGCAAAAGCTGGAAATCCAGAAAAGTGAAGGAACGATACAAAGTATCATAGAACTGCACCAATACACTCATCAATCCTTCGCCCACCTGAATAGTCAGAACAAATAGAAGCTTCCCAAAACGATCCTTGAAACCCAAGGGATCTAATACATAGGATGTCAAATTCCTTAGCTCTTTCAGGTCGGGTTGTCTGAAATTGTACTTCTTCGTATTCCTTCTTTGTCTTTCCATGTTTGAAAATTTGCAAATAGACCTCTTAAGTTCCTTGAAAATTTTCTCATTGTTGATGATATGGATGCAAATGGGTGCATGAATGCATGGATGCAACAATCACACTCAAGGATCAAGCAAAGCACACCAAACAAAGGTCATGGGATGGACCATGTCATCCTTAATATCAATCATCCATTTTGGTGGATTATAGTTTACACCTTATCAACACCCAAGTTCCATTGATATTAAGGATACACGAACGGATCAACCATGAATCAAGGGTTTGTTGCAAGTCACGAGCATGGAGTTTAGGTTAAGAACCACCCAAAGGGAGTGTACTAGGGTTTAAACCTGCCAAACATGTTCTACAAGAGGTTCCCATAGTCATCATCCCATCTTTCGAATATTATCGGAGAAACGACTACTCGTATTCCAAAAATATTCTCAAGAGAGACTCTTATGAGTGTAGTATCGCGTAACAATCGTATCAAATCTTACATTCGAACGACTTTTGCACTACATCCTAAGAATAAGCCAAGATGGGCTTGGTAAACTAAGGTCCTTGGCTTCTAAGGTCTATATTGGAAAGAGTAATGTCTAACCACAACTACTTGTGTGACATTATTGATCCCAACATGACTTCCACCAAGTGAATGGGCTTGCAAGCCAACTTGCTAAGGTATAACTCCACACAAGTCAACAAGACTACGCCATTCTCCTATCATAAGTGCACTCGAGTTCGGGTATAGAACTCATCTCACAAAGATCACCAAGCATACAAGGAATTAATATTCAAGCAATTCAATCATTACATACAATACAGTAATCCCAAATTGCACAAAAAATATGTCACAAAATAATATACACAACAATACAACAAATATGAAAAGTAGGCAAAACCGCAGGGCCAAAACCTGGTTCCCGTTGAGGCATAGTATTTGATGGAGCTGCTAATCATTATGATAATGGCATTGGGGCAGTGTGATATGCACTAACTTTTGAGACTTATGCATTTCCTTCAAAATTCCTGAAACAACTTTGTTAACTTTTGGAATATTACTTCTTTTGTGACTCAGAGGAAGTAATTTGCCTTATAATTGAAAGAATGACAGAATTTGATACATGCATATAAAATAAACGAGACTGATATGAAATAAAGGAGAAATAAGAAATGGAATTTAGTAGAAGGGGCACCACACTCTTTCTAATCCAAGAGAGAATGATAAGCCTATGGATGAGGATCACCACAAGAAAAGGATTTCTTGATAAGATCAATTTTGGTCCAATCCAGAACCTAAGAGCAAATACTCTCACTTACACAATGTGTAAACTTGCCAAAATTCATTGATCCAAAAAGAAGATACATGCCTCCTTTATATAGGAATGGCTTAAGATGATGAAATAAGTAAAAATTAACTCCTAAGAAAACAAAAGGGTTTCAGCCACTAATTATCATGATAGTGGGTTGAGTTATTACAAAGAAAGTGCAAAATAAAGAAGAGATAGTGGGGTTCTTGAAAGGGCAGAATAATGACAATTCTTTATTTACCACTTCTCTTGCAATTTTCGTCCATTATAGTGTGGTTATCGGTATTTCCTTTAGTTTTATTTATTTATTTATGCATTATTGGGCCTTTTATCACATGCTTGGATGATACGAATAAACTTGGGCTCTTTTTCTTCAATCTGGCCCATGCATTCTATTGACTTGATCATGAAGTGAACTAAAGCATCATTGACTCTTCTTGCACGTGCCCTTGTCATAGGACCTCCTAAGCTTTGCATTGTATCATTTATGTCTTGGATTACGTCCTCATCATTCCCTCCTTCTTGAAAAGAATTCGACCTCAAATTGAGATCATCATCACCTACATCAAAAGGAGATAAATCAGCCACATTAAAAGTAGTAATTACCCCATACTCACCTGGAAGTTCTATTTTGTAGGCATTGTCATTGATCCTTGAAAGTACTTGAAATGGTCCATCTCCCCTAGGTTGAAGTTTGGACTTCCTTTGTGATGCGAATATCTCTTTTCTCATATGTATCCAAACCCAATCCCCGGATTCAAAAATAACTTTCTTTCGCCCTTTGTTTGCACTTTTTGCATAACTTTTAATTTTCTTTTCAATTTGCAATTTTACTTGTTCATGCAATTTTCTCACAAATTCAGCCTTAGCTTTCCCATCTTTATGCTTCAAAATAGATGTGTTAGGCAATGGTAACAAATCAAGAGGTGTTAAAGGATTAAAACCATACACAATCTCGAAAGGTGAATGTTGTGTAGTGCTATGGATAGCCCTATTGTAAGCAAACTCTACATGAGGTAACCATTCCTCCCACATTTTTAAATTCTTTTTAAGAACAGCCCTAAGAAGAGTAGAAAGAGTTCTATTTACTACTTCAGTTTGTCCATCTGTTTGGGGATGACAAGTAGTGGAAAATAATAACTTTGTACCCACCTTTCCCCACAAAGTCCTCAAAAATGGCTAAAGAACTTGGAGTCACGATCAGAGACAATGCTCCTTGGTAAGCCATGTAGGCGCACCACTTCCTTAAAGAACAAATCAGCAACATGACACGCATCATCCACCTTTTTACATGGAATAAAATGTGTCATTTTTGAAAACCTGTCCACAACTACAAAAATAGAATCTTTGCCATTCTTTGTTCTAGGCAGCCCCAAAACAAAGTCCATGGAAATGTCAATCCAAGGAAATTCAGGTACAAGCAAAGGAGTATACAAACCATGAGGCATAACTTTTGATTTAGCCTTTTTACACACAATGCATCTTTCACAAAGCTTTTGGACATCAATTTTCATGTGATGCCAATAAAAATGTTCTTTTAAGAATTCTAGAGTTTTAGAAATCCCAAAATGACCCATTAGTCCTCCCTCATGCGCCTCTTTTACAAGTAATTCTCTAATGGAACCTTTAGGCACACATAGTTTTTTTTCTTTAAATAAATAGCCATTGTGCCTAAAATACCCATTGAAGGCAGTATGCTCACAAGCTAAAAATTTTAAAGAAAATTCAAGGTCACTTTTATACAAATCTTTAATATGCTCAAGACCAAAAACTTTTGTTTCAAGAGTAGAAAGCAAGACATGTCTTCTTGAGAGTGCATCTGCCACAACATTAGATTTACCTTTCTTATGCTTGATTACATAATGGAAATTGTTCAAGAAACTCAACCCACTTGGCATGCCTCTTATTCAACTTACCTTGTCCCTTCAAATGTTTCAAGGATTCGTGATCACTATGAATGACAAACTCTTTGGGCAGCAAGTAATGTTGCAAAGTTTGTAGAGCTCTCACCAAGGAATATAATTCCTTATCATATGTAGAATAATTAAGGGCAGCCCCTTTTAGCTTTTCACTAAAATAAGCAAGTGGATGACCTTCCTGCAACAAAACAGCTCTAATTCCCACATTAGATGCATCACATTCAATTTCAAAAGATTTAGAAAAAATAGGCAATGCAAGAATTGGTGATTGGTTGAGCTTTTCCTTTAGGGAAGCAAAGGCTTGCTCTTGTTTTTCACCCCATTTAAAACCAACATCCTTTTTAACAATTTCATTGAGGGGTGCTGCCAAGGTACTAAAGTCCTTCACAAACCTCTTATAAAAACTAGCCAAACCATGAAAGCTTCTTACCTCACTTACATTTTTGGAAGGAGGCCACTCTCGAATGGCTTTCACCTTTTCCTCATCAACGTGGACTCCTTTAGAGCTCACAATGAAACCTAAGAAAATCACATGATCGGTGCAAAAGACACACTTTTCTAGGTTGGCATACAAATTTTCATATCTTAGCACTTGCAAAACAGCCCTTAAATGAATGCAATGATCATCTAAGTTCTTGCTATAAATCAAAATATCATCAAAATACACAACAACAAACTTACCCAAGAACTCCCTTAACACATGGTTCATTAGTCTCATGAAAGTACTAGGTGCATTAGTTAATCCAAAAGGCATAACCATCCACTCATACAAACCAAATTTTGTTTTAAAAGCAGTTTTCCATTCATCCTCTTCCCTTATTCTAATTTGGTGATATCCACTTTTGAAATCAATTTTAGAAAATAAGCATGCACCAAACAGTTCATCAAGCAAATCATCTAGTCTAGGAATATGATGCCTATATTTAATGGTAATATTGTTAATGGCCCTACAATCAGTGCACATCCTCCAACTACCATCCTTTTTAGGGACTAGAATAATAGGGACAGCACAAGGACTTAAACTTTCTCTTACCCATTCTTTACTTATCAATTCAGCAACTTACCTTTGTATCTCTTGAGTTTGTTGTGGATTGCTTCTATATGCTGGCCTATTAGGCAAAGATGCTCCTGGATTGAGATCAATATGATGTTCAATTCCTCTTATAGGTGGTAAACCACTTGGCACCTCTTTCGGAAACAATTCTTTAAATTCCTGCAAAAGAGACTCAACACAATTTGGCAATTTATTTTCATTAGAAATAGTGGTTAGCAAAGGCACCTCCTTGCAAAAGAGCAAGTACAAAGGCTGGTGTGACAAAATTGCTTTTTTCACATCTCTTTTTTTTGCAATTAAACTTTGTTTCTTTTCTCTTTTATCATTCTTTTTCTTTTCATTCTTTTCTTTTTCTTTTTCTTTTTCTTTTCTTTCTTGATCATATTTTTCTCTCATTTTTCTTTGATCTTCTCTCACCTCACTAGGATTTAACGGTACAAGATTGATCTTTTGATCATGATACATAAAAGAGTACTTATTGGAGTACCCATCATGATTGGCTTTTCTATCAAATTGTCGAGGCCTACCTAATAACAAATGACTAGCTTCCATTGGTACTACATCACACAACACTACATCCTCATATTTTCCAATTTTAAAACAAATCTCAACTTGTTTATTAACAAGCATTTCTACACTTTCATTAAGCCATTGGAGTTTGTAAGGCTTAGGGTGAGGTTTTGTTTCCAATTTTAGTTTAGAAACCAGACGCGTGCTTGCAACATTTGTACAACTTCCTCCATCAATTATTAAAGAACAAACCTTTCCTTGCACAAAGCATCTTGTATGAAAAAGGTTTTCTCTTTGACTTGTATCCTCCTCCTTTATTTGGCTTCCCAACATTCTTCTCACCATGAGTAAATCTCCACTAGGTATTTCTTCTTCAAACTCCTCATCATAATCACCATCCTCCTCTTCAACAATTTCTTCATTTTCTTCCATAAGCATAGTTCTCTTTGTTGGACATTGAGATGCAATATGTCCTTGGCCTTGACACTTGAAACACTTAACACTTTTGTTAGTTGAAACACTTGAAGAAGAAGATGTAATAGTTTTACCTTTGTTTTAAACCGTGGCTTCCTTAGATGATGAAGCACCCTCCTTCTTTGTTTTGTCTTTCCAACTTTGAGAATTGAAAGTGGTGGAATTTCTTCTTGCTTGGCTCTTTCTTTTGAGTTGTTGTTCCACTTTAATAGCTTGGTGTACCAATTCATCCATTTCAACATAGTGATGAAGTTCCACTATGTCACTAATGTCATGATTTAGACCATGGAGAAACCTAGCCGTAGTTTCTTCATCGTCCTTCTCTACATTAGCTCTAATTTTGAGAACTTCCATCTCCTTGAAATATTCTTCAACACTTTTAGAACCCTGAGTGAGTCTTTGCAATTTGTTGTGCAATTCCCTATGATAATAGGAAGGACCAAACCTTCTCCTCATGATTATTTTTATCTCTTCCCAAGTATCAATTGGTCGTTCTGCATACCTCCTTCTATCTTTGGTCAATTGTGTTGGTGTAAGCCCTAGAGGCCAATACTTTTGGTACTTGTATCGAATTATTTATTAATAATAAAAGGCATTTTCTTTATTATGGTTGATTAATAAAGTCCCTAGAATAGATAGTCCGTTTAATGTATTAAGTGTGACTTAATCATGAGAACACATTAAACATAAGGACACTATTCTTAAAGCATCCATAGTTGAGCTTTAATAAGAAATGGGATAACATTAAAGCATTAAGACTATTATGTTTGTAGACTGATGATCACATCTCATGGATCATGGATAAAGAGTTATCAAGTCTTAAACATAGGTATGAATATTAGGAGTAATATTTATACCGGATTGACCCGCTATGAGAATACTATATAGAAAGTTATGCAAAGTGTCATAAGTTATTCTCATGGTGATAATAGTGTATACCACTCTTCGACCTGAAACCACTATGGATCCTAGATGTAGAGTCGAGTGCTTTATTGCTGATCCAACGTTGTCCATAACTGGATAACCATAAAGACAGTTGATGGGTACTCCACAAAGCATGCTGAGGGATATGAGTGTCCTAGATGGAATTTGCCCATCCTGCGTAACAGGATAAATGTCTATGGGCCCAATATTGAACTGGACAAGGGTGACACGGTTTATACCTTGTGTTCAATATAGACATAAGGGCAAAGGGGTAATTATACACATAATTATTATCACTGGAGGTTTTGTCAGATCACATGACATTTTCGTGACTTGGATAGCAGTGATGTGTTGCTAGATACCGCTCAGTGTTTATTATGTTAAATGCGTGATTTAATATAATTGCCAACGCCGCGAAAACCTATAGGGTCACACACAAAGGACGGATTGATGAGAGATAGAGTAACTAAGGAACACCGTAAGGTACGGTGCACTTAGTGAGAGACGAAATATGGTAAGGTACCAAATACTTAAGTGATTTTGGGCATATTATAAGATATGGGCCAAAATACACTTAAGTGGGCTTTTTAGCTTGAAGCCCACACAAGTGGTTCTATAAATAGAACCCCTTGGGTAGAAGCATAGACACTCCAATACACTGAGACAGAAAACACAACTGAAGAGTTGGAATTTCGTATCTCTCTCTCTCACTCAAAGCCTTCATTCATAACAGCTAGCACTGCGATTGAAGGAATCCGTTCGTTTGGACTGAGTAGAGACGTTGTCATCGTTCAACGTTCGTGATCGCCCCGTGGATCTGTATCAAAGGTTTTGATCATTATCAGAGATCTGCACCAAAGGTTTGAATCGCCACAAGAGGTAACGATTCTATCACTGATCATGCCCATTCGTAAGGATCACTAAATGGAGAAATTTTTAAATTCCGCTGCGCCTTGGATGGCAATTCTCCTACAAATTGATCCCACCAAACTAAGGCATACTCCTTGAACTCAGTAGAAGCAATCTGCACTTTTTGAAGATTAGAATAATTGTGACAATTAAAAATTTGTTCAAGTTTAGTCTCCCATTCTAGATATGCCTCCGGGTCACTCTTCCCAACAAAAGTTGGAATTTTAAATTTTATGCCCCTCAAATTATCTCCCCCTTGTCTCCTTCTACGTCTTCTTTCCTCCTCATCACCACTGCCATCATTATAATTTTGGGGCCTCATTTCCAACTCATCAATTCTTTGTTGAAGTTGTTCACCTTGTTCTCTTAACAATCTTTCAAAATTGTCACGCATGGCTGCGATCTGAACAGTTAAAGCTGTTGTTCTAGGTGAAGATGGACTAGACATAATTGTGAAATATTTGTGAAATTAGGAACAAGTGTTTAAAAATGGACCTCACCACTCTACTCACGTGTTCACACTCAATCACTCGTGTTTCACTTAATTTTTTGTGTGGCTTTTTTTAATAATAAAAACACTCTGCCTTTTACCACTCAATTTGCTCTTTTAGTTCTTTAGGGAATCCAAAATGAATCAACACAAAGAAATCAATTTCAGATGATAATCAACACACAAAAAACTTAAAAAAACAGCAAACAAAAAAAAAGACTCTAAAACAAAGGAAACCAGGAGAACTTTAAGAGTGTGGCAAGAAAAAAAATAGATTTTTTTTTTTGAATCACAATCTTTAACAATCAATTTTTTTTCTTATACCCCATTTTTTTCGAATCTTTTTATAATGATAAATGGATAATAATGAAGAACAAGAATATAGACAATTTACCACATTTCGGCCCTTTTTTTTTGGAATATGCTCTTATTACCACTTGATATGCACTAACTTTTGAGACTTATGCATTTCCTTCAAAATTCCTGAAACAACTTTGTTAACTTTTGGAATATTACTTCTTTTGTGACTCAGAAGAAGTAATCAACCTTATAATTGAAAGAATGACAGAATTTGATACATGCATATAAAATAAATGAGACTGATATGAAATAAAGGAGAAATAAGAAATGGAATTAAGTAGAAGGGGCACCACACTCTTTCTAATCCAAGAGAGAATGATAAGCCTATGGATGAGGATCACCACAAGAAAAGGATTTCTTGATAAGATCAATTTTGGTCCAATTCAGAACCTAAGAGCAAATACTCTTACTTACACAATGTGTAAACTTGCCAAAATTCATTGATCCAAAAAGAAGATACATGTCTCCTTTATATAGGAATGGCTTAAGATGATGAAATAAGTAAAATTAACTCCTAAGAAAACAAAAGGGTTTCAGCCACTAATTATCATGATAGTGGGTTGAGTTATTACAAAGAAAGTGCAAAATAAAGAAAAGATAGTGGGGTTCTTGAAAGGGCAGAATAATGGCAATTCTTTACTTACCACTTCTCTTGCAATTTTCGTCCATTATAGTGTGGTTATTGGTATTTCCTTTATTTTTATTTATTTATGCATTATTGGGCCTTTTATCACATGCTTGGATGATAAGAATAAACTTGGGCTCTTTTTCTTCAATCTGGCCCATATTCTATTGACTTGATCATGAAGTGAACTAAAGCATTATTGACTCTTCTTGCACGTGCCCTTGTCATAGGACCTCCTAAGCTTTGCATTGTATCATTTATATCTTGGATTACGTCCCCATCACAGTGATTATTACTCCTCAAGGCACTCATTTTCCTTTAACAGCTAGATTAACTTTCAAGTGTACAAATAACAAGGCTGAGTATGAATCTTGCATTATGGGGCTTGAAGAGGCCATTGATCTCAGAATCAAATATCTTGACGTCTATGGAGATTCATCTTTGGTTATGAATCAAATCAAAGGTTAATAGGAGACGAATCAACCCAGTTTGATACCATATAGAGATTATGCAAGGAAGATTTCAACTTTCTTTACAAAGGTTGAGTTTCATCATATCGCTCGAGATGAAAACCGGATGGCAGATGCTCTTGCAACGTTGGCTTTAATGATTATGGTGAAATTCTGGAATGAGGTTCCTAATTTGACTGTAATGCATCTTGATAGGCCAGCTCATGTGATTTCCGTTAAAGAAGCTAAAGATGAAAAGATGTGGTATTATGATATCCAAATGTTTCCTCCAAAGTCAGATTTACCCGCTTGGGGCATCTTTGAAAGATAAGAAGACTTTGAGAAGATTAGTTGGCAATTTCTACCTGAATGGTGACGTGCTTTACAAGATAAATTTCGATATGGTTTTGCTCAGATGCATGGATAAACACGAAGAAGACTAATTGATGAGTGAAGTCCATGAAGGTTCCTTTTGTACTCATTCCAATGGACATGCTATGATGTAGCGGGGTATTCGTTACCATTAGAGATATTGGCTAAATCTAAGGTAAACCATACAAGTCGAGTCGCCACCACACTTCTATTTATCCAAAGGAATGGTTAGAAAGCGAACAAAAACCTAAAAAGTTTTATCGAATCAAAAACTAGTAAAAATGTCAGAGATCGGGGTAAGGGGGTTGGTTATGCAATGGGAAGGTTTTAAGCACCCAAAACATCCTAGGTACTCCTAGGGAGCCCTTTTCACACTTGTTGTAAGGTTGGTATTTTGTGAAAATTTATTTGTGCAAACATGATTGAAGAGATGAGAAGATAATATACAAGTTATTTACATTTTGTGTTTGGATGGGTAAACCCATTGCCTACGTACCATCTTAAAAAAGATTAGGATGAAAACCTCGTAGTTCGGGGTAAAAATCTCAAAAAATGAGTTGGTGAATTGATTGGTTCAAAAGCCTTAAGGTCTTTTGTTATCCAAGGGAGAAAACTCAACCTAAAACCACAAATCCACCATGTGAGGATAGCTTCAACATGCTAGTGAGGGGTTAACCCTATAATAAGCATGGAAGACTCATTGTCCATCACTAAGGATATAGGTGAGTATTACATCTACCTCAAGGATAACTCAAACCTAATAGCTAAAGATTATGAAAAAGTTTTGATTAAGAAAATGGCCATTGAAACCACAAAAGTATTTGAATGAGTTACATTTACCAATGAAAAGTATTTACAAAGTATGGTCAAAGTTGACTTAAAGATTCAATTCAAAATAAGTGTTATGAAAAAAGTTTGAGAATCAAAAGCATAAGGCTTAGGTTTCTAATGTTTAAAAGAAATGTTAAATGTTTGCACAAAAGTTTTGGCTTGGGTTAGAGTGGGGGGAAGAAGAAGAATGGCTAAAGTCCTAATCATACAAGAGATGAAGGATAAGAAACAAGACCACAAATGGAGTTCCTCTCTTGAGATCATATTGATGATCCAAGTAGCTCCCATGCTTTGGAATATGCAAGCAAAATAATTGTAAGCTCAAGCAATCAACATAATCAAACAAGCTCTTAGAAGATCCCCAATGTCTCTTGTATCTTTCACTTTGGATGAACATGGCAATGATTCTTCAATTTGAGCTCACATAGGATTCCCTAGCACAAAAGCACACACATCAAAGAGTCTTATGAAGCAAATCAAGAATGGACAAGAGTGAGTTTAGAGGTTTGGTCCTTCTAATCCATCTTCAACATTAAGGTCCTTTTACTCCAATTTTGCATAGGGAATGTCCTAGAAACTAAGTCTATTTGTCCATTTCTTTGTATATGGTCCACAATAAATAAAACAAAACACAAGCACAATAACATATACATAATTATGTGCTCAAGTGAGCAAAAGGCAAATTACATTAACATAACCATGTGCTCAAGTGAGCAAAGGGGGAAAAGCAAATGAATAATATGTACAAGAATAGTAAATTGCATAAATGTAAAGAGCAAGAATTAAATGTTAATGGTTAATGGTTAATGTTAGTAGTTAGTGTGCCTTAAGGAAAATTTAGCGCTATGTTAAGCAATCGTAATTGGACTTATGTAGAAGTCACAACTATCTGAGGCCGGTCAATAATAATGTAGGCAACAACACAAGTTAGAGGTCTTGATTAGTGAGTCAAACTCCAACAACTTGCCATGCCAAAAAGAAGATGAGAAATGATCTTGTATTGATTTAGGTTCTTTGCATGATTTAGGAAGCAATCTATCCTTAATGCAAAGCCATTCACTTGATCCATGATCAAGATGAATTAGATTTGAATCCAGGAAGATTAAACCTCCATGTATCAATGCTAACCACCAATCTTTAACTTATTGATCAAAAAAAGAAAAAGAAGAAGTAGAAGAAGAAGATGACGAATTAAAGTGCATTAATGGAAATGGTATGTACTAATCAACAAACATTGACCAAAGATAGAGAAGATCAAGATCAAACAATAGAAAACAGAAGCAAAATGAGAATTAGAAATCAAGAAACCAATAAAATATTTTTGATATTTTTTAATATTAAAATAAAACTTGAATTAAAATAATAAAGAAATGTCAAACTTCAAACTCACTTCAAATCAACTTTGAAAAGTCCAAGTGAATTATCCCAAGTTCAACATGGTCAAACAAAGTTTGACAAAAAATTTCAGCATTTTTAAAAGTCAGAAACTATTTTAAATCAATTAAAAATGCATAAAAATAACCTACTTGAACTAAAATCTCAAATAAATCTCAAATCAATTAATAAATTTATGAGAATATTTTTCATAGATCTATCATCACTCAAAGAGGTTTGAAAAATATTTTTGTATTTTTTGAATATCCAAAACTATTTAAAATAAATTAAAAATAACCAGAAAAGAGAAAATTACTAAAAAATATCAAATGATAAAATAAAAAATATTAAAAATCATTTTTAAAAAGTAGAAATTAAAAGGATAAGAGTGAATTTGGTCCCATAATAGTTGGACCAATAATGAGAGAGATATGAATTTTAGAAATAAAATGGAATTAAAAGAAATAAAAGAAATTAAAATCAGAAATTAGAAAATAAGAAAAAGCGTGAGCCATTGGATCTGAGCTCATTAATTGAGCTGGCAGATCAAAGAGTCCAAACGCGCGCGCCTACCATGCTCCTTGGTCAATGCATCACATATGGCATTATGAAAAGTCATAACATGGCACGACTTGTATTTAATCTGGAAAATGAAATGGAAGGATGTGATTGAATCTTGAGAACAGACGGTGACCAGCGCCACCGTTTTCTCCGGCCAACTTCTGGCCAAGCCAAAATTTGCAGAAATGAAAATGGTAACCTGTTAGCACTTTGCAAACAGTTAGCATTATGGATCAAGAGGAGAAGGTTTAGGAACTTTGAGATCTGAAGATTGATCAATGAAATCAAAATTCAGATCTGAAAAATTGGAAGAGAAATGAAATAGTTCCTTTAGTGAGGGTTGAGTTTTGAGTTTAGCAGCAATTGGGGCGCCTTAAGGTTGAAGAAATGAGAGGCCAAGGCATTGTATTTATTGCTGAGCAAGGCTGAATTGCATGATCAAATCGTGTGCATGAATGAAGAGGGCCTCCATGCATGGGCCTGTACAGGCGCATGGACGGCCCAATTCTGATTGGAATGCCAAGATAAACATCACCAAATATGTTTTGGACGTGAAGATGAGGTGTATTTGGCTCATGCATGGCAATTGAAATGATTTTCCAAAAACGCACTATTATATTGAAGTCTTCGAAAATGCCATGTCCAAAATTAAAATGCAACCTTATGAGTAATGGTTGGAAAGCTTATTGCATAAGGAACAAATGATATGTTGATCAAAACTCCATTTGGGCCTTGGTAATTAATGAAAATTGAAATTGAAGTGTAGGGTGCAAAACATGCATATGTGGAATTTTGAAAATTGGCCAAAGTTCAAGCCCTTCTGTCTCAACGATGAAAGCTCCAAATGACAAAATATTAAACATGGAAGTTGTAGATATTTTCAAGAAAATAAATTTGAACTTAAAGTTTGCATCATTTGGATTTTTGATGAAGAAGTTATGGGCACTTGAAGTTGGACTTTTTCGCATTTCAATGCATTTGGTCCAAAGTGACCTATAATGTTTTGCATTATCACATGTATTTCTTTTGAGATTTTGTAATTTTTCCCAACATAACATTTGAATTATACATCTTAAGATTTCCAATTCACTTGGTCTCACCTCCAAATCATTAAAAATGAATGCGTTGTGTCCTTGGGAAGTTGACTCAAAATTAGGGTTTCAGTCAAAATGACCTATAATGTCATGGAATGGATGATGACCTTACAAGCTTCAAATAAAATTTTGATGAACATGAAAGTTGTTCATATGGTCCTTAAGAACATTGTTTCTCTTGGGGTCATCTCCATTTGACAATCACATAAAAAGATAGATCTCAGTGTAATTCAAAATAGTTAGATGAATTGACTGATCAACTTCTCAAGTCCAAAACTCATATCTTGATGAATTGATGATTGAGGATACTCAAATAAGTTCAAATTTACATGAAATGATGAATTAAAGAACTTACCTTGATTGCATTTTACCATGGGCTGAGGTTGCTTCATGAGCAAGGCATAGTTGATGAACAGATGAATTAGGGTTTCCTTCTAAAACAAGCCTCAAGCTCCTTGATTTGCTCTGATAAAAAATGGTGAAGTGAGATACTTGGGAGGCTGTAAGACCCCAATTTTGTCCCTAAGATCCCTCATGGCATCATATCATATCATATCATTGCCTCAAGGATCTTTGTACACCTTTGCTTCCCTCCTAGTGGGTGGGTTATCTTGTGAGTGTGGTTCTTGATCACCAAGCATGTTTTGCATTTGTGTATCATTGCTTTTCATCTGTCTATTAACCAAAAGTACAATAATATTGTCATCTAACCATGTTACTTGCAGATGAAGCAAGTTAGGTCAAAACAGTCAAATTATTCATTGAACAGTGGATGGTGGCCATTCTTGAAGAATTTGGGCACCATGATCATTCATTAAGAGTTCATATGAGTTGTGACATCATTTTGAATCAAGATCTCAAGTGGTAGGGGCTTGGAATTCATCAGAACATGGTTCAGTCAACCAAAACCCTAGCAAAGTCAACTGTGGTCAACTGTGCATTTAATCAGTGATTTGATGGTGGAAATTGGTCTGAGAGGTCTCATTCATGTCCATATAAGCCTCATATAACATGTCAAACATCCACAGTGAAAAATTTGAGGTCAGACAAAAAGCTTCCAAAAATAGTAAGTTGACCTGTAATTGGAATTTGCCAAAAATGGAAAGTTCTTCTCCCCAAAATTACTTCATCATACAAGCTTCAAATGAATTTTTGTCCAACATGAAAGTGGAAGATCTTGTTCTCCCATTTCCAAAAAGTCCAAGAACACTCATTTCTCATGTGTGGTTGGCAAGTTATGATCAAATCTTTCTCAAGAATTTTTGAACTTCAAAGTGAGATAACTTCCAAACCATTTGGCCAAATTGAGTGAGGTTTTTTGCTACAAGTCATATTTGATATGCTCTATCCAAATCCTTCATCACATTTCACCAAAAGTCATCCAATCAAAATGGCCTTTTTCAAGTGCATTGAATTAAAAATGGGAGGGGTGAAAAATTGACTTTCAAATTAATCATTGTTCACACTTTCTACCATTTGCAATTGTTCAAAAACCACATTTGGTGATTGTTTAGGCCCATTTTCACACTGTAGTATGCCATGCACATGCAACTTGAGTGTTTGTACCAATTAACCAAAACACTTCATTAAACTAAATTCAATTACCACTTCATTAACCAAGCTTAAGCACTGCTAATCAGAGGTATATATTTCACATTTCAGACTGAAAAACCCTAGCCACTATTCACAAATCAGATCTGAAATTCATTTCCTCTCAAAAACTCTCATTTCCTTACTTGGAACTTTTTCTGAAAATCTTCAAAGGACTCGTGCTCTTGTCCATTGTGCCATCACCTACCATCATTTTTGAACCTTTTGCAAGCATCAATCTCCAACTGTAGAGCTGTTTCCGCTACTGTTCCACTGAACCCCTTCCATGGCAGTTGGATTTTCGAGCTGGAATTGAGACAACTGAGCTTTCAAGACTCCTCCATTCATCATCTGGAACATTATTGCGCATCTGTTTCAACTTGTTGTGACCAAAAAACCACTGTTTCGAAACTGCATCTTCAAAGAGGTTGGCTTTCGATTCTCTCTATTCTTGAAATCATGTTGTGCTTTAGAAAGATCTTTCCATGCTGATTGCAATGAACTTTGAATCATGAAAAACCATTGAGAATTGAGAGAGAAATATGGATTTAATGTTTGGTTGTTAGTTTTTACTTTGCTCGATTCTTCCATTTTAGCATGATTTAAGATTAATGAATGTTGGAATGTTGATGTACTCGGTGAGATGAGTTGAATGGTATGTTCATTTCGCAAATCTGGAGCAAAAAGTTCATCACGATGATGAACAAGATGAACAGTGGTTAAACCCTAATTTCTGTAAACCCAGAATCGCGTTTGGCCATTTGGAGTTTTTGTTTTGCATGAATCCACTATTTCATTGCCATGCACCAGTAAGCACGCGACACACCCTTAAGTGAAACGCGGCGTTTCACTTAAGGGACCAAATATTTACCGCTTTGCCATTGCTGTTTATTTAATTCAATTAAATCATTTCATTTTTCAATTATTATTTCACATGACATGGCAAACTTAGAAAATTCATAAGTCACTCAATTTTAATCCAAATTGGGTGGGATTTTTTGTGAAATTCTCCTCATGATCTCTAATTTATTATGGTGATTTTTCCAGATTTTTTGCACGTGTGGATTTTTAAATGTGCTAGGGTTTGTTCATGTGTGTCCATTTTGTGTATGCCATGCCATTTTGCTTATGAAATGATGATACTTAATCCAATGCCTCTGAAATTTTTTGTGCTTAAACTAGACATGTTCATGGTGATTTTCGTATAGAGTTTGTGAATTTATCATTTCTGGTTGATGAGATATGATTTTTTGAATAGGGGTGTGACAATTTGTGTCACACCATTCATGTCCAATTTCATGATTTTAATTACCATGCTTATTGAACTCAAAATGGTCTGGAAGTTTGCATGAATATACTTATGGATGTTGAGAATACATGTGAATTTTTCTGGAATTATTGATGGCATTTCCTATTTGATTGAAATTTTCTCCCCTGTTTGGTCACTTGTTGACTTTTTGTGATACATGTTTGTATTTGGTTTGTGAAATTCTGGTTATTAATTGGATGGATGTGAAATTTGGCATGAGTAATGTAGACATCTTAAGCTTTGTCATGGTTTTGGTCCCATTCATTTATCTTATGTCGTTTCTGTTTTATGATTAATTGAAGTTGGTGCATGTTTTGATGCTTTGTATGAGTTTGCTTGAACTTGCTTTGACTTTCTGATTTTCATTGACCTACTTCCCTTGATCCAAATGAGCTGAAATTTGGTATGCTTATAATGTTTTGGATGATGTTTGATCATGATTTATTTGAGAATTGTTTGAAATGTTTGTGATTGGATTTGACTTGAATCTTTCTGTTGACTTCTTTGAGGTTCTATATGACATGTTTTGACCTAATTTGTTTGTGAAATGATAATGATGAATGATATGAATGTGAAACCACTTGGGTTTGTTCCTTAATTGTTTGAACTTGATTTTGGATAGCTTTCACTTGCTGTTTTGGATTTTTTGTCTCCTTTTGACCCTAGGCTTGTCCTAGTGGTCTTGTTTCTCATGTTTGAGTTTGCTTTTCAGGTTAAGAAGCAAATGCTTCAAGGAGATTAATGCAAGTTGCTTGAGTTTGATTGATTATCATGAACTAACTTGTTTGTTTTGTAGGATTCTTAGCTCATATGCTTTGAGCTTTGTGCATTGCACATTTGACTGATTGTGTTGACTGTTGATCCTTATCTTATATTGGTTTTGAATTTGAGTTGTATACTGATTTTATTTGATTGATTTCAGGTACCATTAGTTGCTATTAGTTCTTTGAGAACTTGCATTGCTTTGCTTGATAGCATTAGCATTGAGGTAGAATCCTTTTTCTTCATGTAGTCTGGAAGACCTGGCCTGTTACTTGGCCAGGCAACTGTCTGAAGTCCTCCTTAAGAGGCAATGTCTGTGCTTGTTTACTTTTGTCCCAAGCAGGAAAAGTCCTCATTTGAGGCAATTGGTAGATCAAAGAGATATGTAGCCTATCTCCTACTATTCTGTGAGTCACTCACCTTGCTCACACTACTTGTGTTGATGCATAGTGAGTAAAAACCCAAGATCTATAGAGTCTAACTTGTGGAGAGAGTTCCTACTTTCTGAACTCCCACACCTTCTATCATTTGAAGCTCTCCCTGACCAGGGATAAGAGCATGAGGCACACCCCTCATATCCTTTCATCTGCTTCACCTTGGCTCTCAATGTCAAGGTTAAGAGCACCATTAACCCTATTCGAGTTGGCTTCAATGCCTAACCCTTTGTATGAGCCTAATTGTTTGGTTATAGAGTGTGCTGAATGGTTTTGGTTGATTGATTGCTTACTTCATATGCACATGTTTGCTTGTATGATTTGTGCATTTATCATCATTAATTGCTCATTAGTGCATGATCATTTCATTTGTCTTTGTGACATATCTTTGTTGTTTGCCCATTGAGGACAATTGTAAGACCATTCATTGGCCATTGTTCCTATGATATGGAAGTGAGTATAAGACCATCTCATTGGCCACTCATCTTTCTCTTTGCTTGATGCATTTGCTTGTTGTATGTGAGGATGCAATTGTAAGTCCATGTAATTTGGCATTTGTTTTTCCCATGATCATATGATTGGAGGTTAGAGTAAGCCCAGATAGATTGGCATCTGACATCCAAGTGTTTGCTTTGTTGTTGGAGATTGGTATAAGTCCAGATAGATTGGCATCCGGTATCCACTTTTTATTTCTTTGTTGAGGAGATTGGTATAAGTCCATAGAGTGGCCTCTGATATCCAGTTTTGTTTTAGGAAATTGGTATAAGTCCAGTGATTGGCATCCGGTATCCGCTTTTGTTGGCTTTCTTCTTTTCCTTTGCTTGTTTGATATTACTCATTGCCTATTCCAAAGGACACACTTGAATCATCTTCTATATGATTTCAAGAGGTGAACCTTCTAGGAAGTATTACACTCCATCTTCACCCATTCATCCCTCTTTGTCCTAAACCTTTTCACACATTACTTTCAAAACTTGAGATAAATATTGTGCAAACATCTTCATGTTTTCAATTTAGAAACCTGGACCCTAAGTCCTTGACTTTTCAAACTCCATTTCATAATACTTCTTTTGAATCAATCTTAATCATACTTTGATCCTACTTTCATGAATACTCATAATCAATTAACTTCACCCATTCAATTGTTTTGTGGCGTTGTCCATTCTTGTTAAGTTTTCATACATTAGCCTTAGGTTTGATTTATCCTAGTTGGTTGATGTTAATCTCACCTATTTGTCCTTAGTTGATTGAATTGTAAGTCTTCCTTGCTTATTATATGGTTAACCCCTCACTAGCAAGTTGAAGCTTTTCTCGCATGGTGGACTCGTTGTTTGTATAAGGTTGAGTTTTCTCCCGTGGATAACGTAAGACCTTAGGGCTTGTGTTTAAAATTGAATCCACTAACTTTTGGAAATCTTTTAGCCGAACTACGGCGTTTTGATCCTTACCTTTGATGGAAGGTACGTAGGCAACGGGTTCATCCGTTCAAACACAAAAACAATAAAAATTGTATATTCTTTTCTCATCATCCCAATCATGTTTGCACAATAAATATTTCATAACAAATAGCAATTTTATACAACAAGTGTGAAAAGGGCTCCCTAGGAGTACCTAGGACGTTGTGGGTGCCTAACACCTTCCCATTGCGTAATTTACCCCTTACCCAGACTCTCTGATCTTTTCATTAGTTTTCTATGTGTTAATCTTCTTAGGCTTTTGTTCGCTTTTTAGCCAGTCCTTTGGATAAATAAAAGTGCGGTGGCGACTCGATTCATTGTATGCTTTACTTATGGTTTAATCAATAAATCATATAGCGACGAATACACCGCTACAGAGGGATATTTGATGGATGAGATATTTGGGAACCATTTCCATGCTTGATTTCATCTTCTCTTGGCGATATCAATGCACATAGGATCTCCTAGAAGCTTTAGACCTTGTGACTGCTCAAGCTACAAACAAGAGATGTTAGTGACATATTTTTGTACTTTTGTTTAGTGAATAAAATGAGAAAAGAAATGATATACAATTCAAGCATTCTTGGTGATCTCAAACCAAATCTCAAGAGATCCCACCCCAAAGGTAAGGAGCCAGGATGCTTATGATCCTTGAGGCTATGCAAATGCAATGTTATGATGTCATGAGGGATCTTAGGGTCAAAATTGGGGTCTTACAGATGGAAAAGAAGACGTTAAGAGCCAAAACTGTCAAATTTATGCATGATAAAATTCATGTTCCTCAGACACTGTTAAATGTTATTTCCTCTTCATGTCCCTTCTTCATGTGAGGAATTGATATGATTGGCATGATTGAGCCTAAAGCTTCGAACGAACATCGTTTCACTCTGGTGGCTATTGACTACTTCACAAAGTGGGTTGAAGCGGCATCGTATGCAAATGTAACCAAGCAGGTTTTTGTGAGGTTCATCAAGAATCAGATTATCTGTCGTTATGGTGTGCCAAGTAAGATCACTACTGAGAATGGATCTAACTTGAACAATAACATGGTGGAAGCTCTTTGTAAAGACTTCAAGATTGTACATCATAATTCTTCTCCCTATAGACCCAAGATGAATGGGGTTGTTGAAGCTGCAAACAAGAACATCAAGAGAATCATTCAGAAGACGGTTGTGATGTATAAAGATTGTCATGAGATGCTCCCATTTTCTCTGCATGGGTACCGTACATCCATCCGCACTTCAATAACGGCAACCCCTTTCTCACTTGTTTATGGCATGGAAGTTGTGCTCCCGATAGAGGTTTGAGATCCCATCATCGCGTGTCTTCATGGAAGCCAAGTTGACTGAAGCTGCATGGTGTTCGACCAGATATGATCAACTGAATTTGATTGAAGAGAAAAGGTTGACTGCCATGTGCCATGGTCAGTTGTACCAGTAGAAAATGAAAAAATATTTCGATAAGAAGGTCAAGCCTCGTGCATTCGGAGAAGGTGACCTTGTGCTCAAGAAGATTCTATCTTTTAAACCGGATGTTAGGGGCAAACGAACTCCAAATTATGAAGGCCCATATGTTGTTAAAAGCGCCTTTTCAGGCGGCGCTTTGATTCTTACAACTATGGATGATGAAGAGTTCATGCATCCTGTAAATGCCGATGCAAACAAGAAATACTTCGCCTAAAAAGAAAAGAACAACTCTCTAAGTTGAAAACCCGAAAGGGCGGCTTAGGAAGAAATGAGCGTCTTGGTGGATTGAAAACCCGAAATGGAGATCCAGGAAAAAATTAGAGATATAAAATAAAAAATTTATCATAAGAACTGTTTTGATTGTTAAATAGAGACATAAAATAAAAAATTAGATAAAGTGCACGGTGAGGATTAGGGCCCTCATGCCTATGTATCCTCATAGTGCAATGAGGAATTCAGAGCTTCGTAATTCAAGGAACTAGAGGTGGGAGGTGGAAAGAATTATGATCAAAGTATGGTCTGAACCAAAGAATAGTGTTGTTTGAACTCCAAAAAGGGTGAAAGATGAACCCAAGAGTAAACAGGTATGAACCAACAAGTTAGGGCCTACAACACTTGTATCACTGTATTGGAACAACCGACAAGTGAGGGTCTACAACACTTGTATGACTGAAGAAATGTTGTTTGAAATCGAAAGGTGAAAGTGTATTGGAATCCATAAGAGAAATGAGATTTCTACCATAGAGGGAAACAACTCTAACCGCTACGTGGACTAGCGGGCCGTCACTGTAGGGTGTTAGCTAAAAAGGAAGGAATTAAGTGTAATGAATGGTGAAAGATGTGAATGATGCCGTAAGGCGAAGGAGGAATAATTAGAAGTATGCTCGCCAAGGATTTGCATCCTCATGCATACGTATTCTCATTTTGTAATGAGGAAGTCAGAGCAATCGTAGTTCGGAACTACGAGAATAGAATGAGAGAGATTCGTCTAAGCAACATGGACAAACAAGACAAACACATCTTCAAAAAAAAGGGGGTGCGCATTGGAATTGGGTAGTACATCAGCAAAAGTACCAAAGGGCTTGGTCAAGCCCAATTCCAATTCCTTTTTAAATCCTTGGGAGGTGTATTAGTAAGGCGTGGTGTATGGTAAGTAAATATCAATGGGCCTTGCAAGGATTAAGCCCAAATCCTCATACCTCTGTTGACTAGTCCAAGTCAATAGAGTTCAAACTCTCCTCATGCGCGCGCTTCCTCACTGTCGTTCACCTTGGCTCACCGCTCCGACGTCCATAGTCGGTGCCGGTGTTGGCTTATGGTCAAAATCTCCATATCAATCGAAGCAACATGGCAAGGCAAACACAAATATGGGGACGGAATTTGGAACCGGCCCTTGCATTGGCGGAATCGAACCTAAACATGGAGGAACCCTAACATCTACAAGCTAAATTAAATGGTGTATGGCGCAAATCAATCCCTACAACTATGGGACTTCTGCTTCCTACTTCAGATACTACAACTAGGTGAGCTCAAAGCAAGAAAATACCACTGAAATGAAAATGACATACTAGAGAAGATGATCGGAAGATTCGCTGGTAAGCTTCCTGACCTTGATTCTTTCTTCTTCTTCTCTTTTCGTATATTTCTTTTTCTTCTGAACTGGATCACTACAAAGTGAGAGTATTGTGGCTTAGCTCAAGTGAAATTGAAGCTTCAATGGCTTTAAGGAGGGAATAGAGCTCTGAGTAGGGTGAGGGAACATATTGTAGAGAGTATGTGCATAAATTCATGCATATTTCCAAGGGTGATGAAAATGAGAGAGATGAATTATTTAAATAGAGTTTAGGTTTGGGATTAGGTTAGGCTTGGGACGAGGTTAGGAGTTAGTTAAGTATGGTTAGGAGTTAGTTAAGTGTGACTCACTAAGTTAGCTGCAAACACAGTTGGTTAGTGATTAATGAACTCAGTTAGTTAGATTGGTTTAGATTGATTAATGAATGACTCTTAACTGGCTGTTGCAGGTTAGGCTTAGGTTACATTCATGTTGAAATGATTTTGGTGACTTGCTATCCAAGTTGCAGGTTAGCCCTAAGTAACCTTGGTTTGGCTTGGAATGATGAAGAATGAATGTTAGTGGCCTGCTGTCCAAATTGGCTGTAGCAGGTAGCATTGAAATGGATTTTCCTTGGAGCTTGAGTGATGACCTGCTGAACAGGTCCACTCCTCAACATTAACTTGGTTAGTGAATTGTGGGCAATGTGAGGTTTCTATTGTTTTGCACCTTACCTGTTTTGATTTCTCTTGAACAACATTGGATTGTTATGGCTTGTTAAACAGGGTGCTGATGTGGTTGTTGTTATGCTGTCAGATTTAGAGCTAGGCCTAGCCTTAGACAAATGATTCCATTCATGATGAAGACCATATGGCAAGGCATTACTTGAGCATGACTGCAGGTGTGTAGGCAAATAGCCATTGATGCATATGCTTGGACTATTTGAATGGCTAATGATGTTGAATTATTATCCTGGTTGTGTTGTGAGGCAGGGATGCAATTTTCGTGCTTGCTTTACTCATTCTGCAACAGGTAAATCGTGCATTTCAAATCAGGTTAGTCTTCAAGGCTTGGCTTAAGCCTACCCTTGTTTGTGCATTGGGTTTTCATGAGATCATGCTTGGCAAGTTGTTTGAGTGATTGCAGGATGGTACATTGCTAGTAGGACTTGGTTTAGTCTCATAAAAGGATCATGATGTATTGATGCTTCTGCTGCAACATGCATTGTAGGTTGTTCTGTGAATTGGTTAGTTTGTTTTTGGTGGTTATTGACATGTCATGACAACTTTTGGTTGTGTGGGTCTGTTGCTGCAGGAAGGTTCCCAAGTTGCATATTCCATGAGCCATCACCACCATAAACTGGAAGTGTGAACATGTTCAGCCGGTTATCAACTAGTTGTGTGGTTATGGTGCTGCTACAAGGCTGCAAGCAAGGCAAAGTGCAACATGGCATTGAACTAACTGTTGTAGCAGTAGGGTTAACATGTCATGTATCTCCATTGGCTTGGTCACACATTTCAATGGTTTGATGTGTAAGGTTTTTGTTGCATCCAAGGGATATGAGCAAAGGAAAATGGTTGGACTGTTAGAGGACTCCTTGTTCATTGATTAGGGGCATGCTAAGGGTAATGGTCAATGGTTCAAAAAAGCCAAAATGACATGGTGCACCACATGTATTACTTGCAATAGAAGTGTAAGACCCTAATTTTGTCCCTAAGATCCCTCGTGGCATCGTAACATTACAGTTGCATTGCCTCAAGGATCAAAAGCATCTTGGTTCCCTATGCCTTCGGGTGGGACCTCTTGTGAGTTGTTTAAGATCACCAAGCATACTTGAATTGTATATTATTGCTTTTCTCATCTTTATTCACTAACCAAAAGCACAAAAATATGTCACTAACATCTTTTGTTTGTAGCTTGAGCAATCACAAGGTCAAGAGCTTCAAGGAGATCCTTTGTGCAAAGATATGGCCAAGTGAAGATGATAGCAAGCATGGTAATGGTTCCCAAAGATATAATCCATCAAATATGCCTCCCTAGCATCTCAATCCATCATTTTGATCAAAGCAAGTCAAAGGGTTTGAGGTTTGTCCCCCAAGGAAACCCTAATTCATCTGTGCACCATAATGCCTTGCTCTTGAAGCAATCTCATCCCATGATCAGATGCAATCAAGGGAAGTTCTTTAATTCATAATTTCATGCATATTTGAACTTATTTGAGTATCCTCAATCATCAATTCATCAAGATATGATTCATGGACTTGAGAAGTTGATCAGTCAAATTCATTTGACTATTTTGAAATGCACTAAGACCTAACTCTTTATGTGTTGGTCAAATGGAGATGATTCCAAAAGAAAAAATGTTCTTAAGGACAATATGAACAATTTTCATGTTCATCAAAAATTTATTTGAAGCTTGGAAGGTCATCTCCCATTCCAATACATTATAGGTCATTTTGACTGAAACCCTAATTTTAGGTCAACTTCCTAAGGACATAACTCATTCATGTTTTATGATTTTGAGGTGGGATCAAATGCATTGGAACGCTTAAGATGTGTACTTCGAATGTTATGTTGAACAAAATCTCAAAATCGCAAAGGAAATACATGTGATAATGCAAGACATTATAGGTCCTTTTGGACCAAATGCATTAAAAGGCAAAAAAGTCCAACTTCAAGTGCCCATACCTCTTTCATCAAAAATCCAAATGATGCAAAAATTAAGTCTATTTTGATTGTATTGAAGCGATCTACAACTTTGATGTTGGAGGTTTTTTCATTTGAGGCTTGCATCATGCAAACAGAGGGGCTTGAACATTGGCCAAATTTGGAAACTTTGCCTTTACATGTTTTACACCTTGCACTTTAAACTCAAATTTCACCAATTTCCACACTTCAAATGGATTTTTTTTCCCAGCATAACAATTGTTCCTTACATCAAAACCTTTCCAACCATTACTCACATGCTCATGTTTGGATTTGGCAAATGGCATTTTCGAAGAGGGGAAGTTTTTGGTTCAATCATGCATAACACATCAAAACTCCATGCACAAGCCAATTCACTCCAAGCTACGCGTCCAAATCATCTCACATTCATTTCAGATTGAATTTGGCTTTGAATTTGGGCCTTTTGTATAATCATGCAAGCCCATGCAATGAATATCCAATTCCATGCACACGGATTGAATCACACTTGCCTTGCCTTTCCATCTATAAATAAGAGCTCCATTCCATTCAAATTTCATCCATAAATCAACCTGAAATGCTGCTGAATTGAAAACCTAACCTCTCACCAAAGGAGCTATTTCACTTTTCTTCATTTTTTTCAGATCTAAAATTCAACTACATCTGGTTGAATCTTTGGATCTAAAGCTCCTAGACCTCTCTCTCATACTCCATTGATCTTCTGTTTGGCCAAAGGAAGCAAGCTCAAATCTCCAGAATTCAAGGTTGTTCTTCAACTGGTTTTTTCTTCGAATCTCACCAATTATTGATCTATATGCTTGGATATTGTGTTTTCTGAAGACCTCACTTGAGAGGCAAGCTAGTGGTAGCTTCAATTTCATGATTTATTGAACTACATTTTTTATACCTGAATCTTCCAGCTCAAATTTCTTACTCTATAGGAATCTTGAGTGTGATTCAAGGTTACAGGGGTGATGTACATCACCCCAGCTTCATTTTGATATATGGATCGTGGATTTTGGTGGAGGTTTGTAAACCTGCAACTCTGGGCGGAGTTTATGTACTCGCCGAGGAAGACGGTGGTGTACACCACCGTCCGTTCACCAGTTTAAATCTAGACCGTTTGATCATGTTTCCAGATTGAATCGTGTCCTTTGGATCTTATGACTTTCAATAATGCTGGATGTTTCTCAGTTGACTCATGCATTTCGTGCGCGCACATCTCACATCTGTCTGATCAGCCACGCCAGTTAATGAGGCTTGATCAGACGCTTGTGGTTTTTTTCTGATTTTCTGAATTTTTATTTAATTTCTTTTATTTCCTTTATTTTCAAAAATTCATATCTCCTTCATTTTAAATCCAAAAAATATGGGACCAATTGCATTCTTTCCCAAATAAATTCTAGTTTCTGATTTTGAATTTTAATATTTTTTATTTCACCATTTGATATTTTTTGTGAATTTTCTCTTTTCTGGTTATTTTTAATTCATTTTAAATAGTTTTTGATATTCAAAAAATACAAAAATATTTTCCTAACCTATTTGAATGATGATGGATCTATGAAAAATATTCTCATCAATTTTCTAATTGATTTGAGATTTATTTGAGATTTTAGTTCAGTTAGGTTATTTTTATTCATTTTTAATTGATTAAAAATAGTTTCTGACTTTTAAAAATGCTGAAATTTTTTGTCAAACTTTGTTTGACCTTGTTGAACTTGGGATAAATCACTTGGACCTTTCAAGGTTGATTTGAAATGATTTTGAAGTTTGACCTTTCTTTTATTTTTAAATCAAGTCTATTTTAATATTAAAAATGCCAAAAATATTTTTCTTATTGTGTGACCTCCAATCTTCATCTCATTTCCGATTTCTCATTGTTTGACTTTTACTTCCAATGTCATTTGGTCAACACACATGGATTGGTACATTTTATTCACCTTGTGCATTTTATCCTTTCCATTTCCTTTTCCATTATTCATCTCTTTCTTCTTCTTCTTCTTTTTCTTTTTTTTGATCAATGAGTTGAAGGTTGATAAGTTAGCATTGATTAGGGAGACTTAATCTTCCTTGATTCAAATCTAATTCATCTTGATCAATTGATCAAGTGAATGGCTTTGCATTAAGGATAGGTTGTTTCCTAAATCATGCAATAGGCTTAAACCAATACAAGATCAATTCTCTTTTTTTTGGCATGGCAAGTTGTTGGAACTTGGTTCACTAATCAAGGCTTCTAACTTGTGTTTGTTGCCTACATTATTATTGACCGGCCTCAGATAGTTGTGACTTCTACATAAGTCCAATTACAATTGCTTAACACAGCGCTAAATTCTCCTTATGGCACACTAACTACTAACACTAACCATTAACAATTAACATTTACTTTTTGCACTTTACTTTTATGCAATTTACTATTCTTGCACATATTATTCATTTGCTTTTCTCTTAGCTCACTTGAGCACATGTTTATGTTAATGCCATTTGCCTTTTGCTCACTTGAGCACACAATTGTGTATATATTATTGTGCTTGTGTTTTGATTTGATTGTTGTGAACCAAATGCAAAGAAATGGACAAATGGACTTAGTTTCTAGGATATTCCCTATGCAAAATTTGGAGTAAAAGGACCTTAATGTTGAAGATGATCATGAAGGACCAAACCTCTAAACTCACTCTTGTCCATTCTTGATTTGCTTCATAAAACTCTTTGATGTGTGTGTTCTTGTGCTAGGGATTCCACCTTGATTCAAATTTGAGGAACCATTGCCGTGAGCTTCTTAGAGAAAGAGTTACAAGATGCCATGAAGAACCTTCCAAGAATTCATTTGATTGATGATTGCTTGAGTTTATGCTTAAGTGATTGCTTATTCCAAAGGATGGGAGCTACTTGGATCATCCATATGATCTCAAGAGAGGAACTCCATTGTGGTTTTGTTTCTTTTGCCTCAGCTTTTTGCATTGCTTAGGACCTTAGCCCTTCTTCTTCTTCTCTCCACTCTAACCCAAGCCAAACTTTTGTGCAAACATCTAACACTTGTTTTCAACATTAGAAACCTAAGCCTTATGCTTTTGATTTTAAAACTTTCTTTTCATAATACTTATTTTAATTGAATCATTAAGTCCACTTTGACCATTTTGTATACACTTCTAATTGGTAAATATAACCTATTCAAATGTGTTTTTATGGTTTCAATGGCCACCTTCTAATCAAAACTTTTTCATAACCTTTAGTTATTAGGTTTGAGTTATCTTTGTGGTAGATGTAATACTCACCTATATCCTTAGTGATGGACAATGAGTCTTCCATGCTTATTAGAAGGTTAACTACGAGGTTTTGATCCTAATCTTTTTCAAGATGGTACGTAGGCAATGGGTTTATCCATCCAAACACAAAATGTAAATAACTTGTATATTCTCTTCTCACCCCCTCAATTATGTTTGCACAAACAATTTTTTTTACAAAACAACAACCTTACCACAAGTATGAAAAGGGCTCCCTAGGAGTACCTAGGATGTTTTGGGTGCCTAACACCTTCCCATTGCATAACCAACCCTCTTACCCAGATCTCTGATTCTCTTTTACTAGTTTTTGATTTGATAAAACTTTTAGGTTTTTGTTCGCTTTCTAACCATTCCTTTGGATAAATAGAAGTGCGGTGGCGACTCGACTTGTATGATTTACCTTGGATTTAGTCAATATCTCTAATGGTAACGAATACCCCGCTACAAGAAGCAACCAAGAAAAACATCAACAAACATGAAGATTGGATGACACATTGAAGCAAAGGGCCAGGCCAAGTTTGGATAGTCAAGAGTAAGTGAGGGTTGACTTTGGTCAAAGTTGACCAAAAGGTCAACTATTGACCAAAACGTCAACTATTGACCAAAGTCAACAAATGGTCAAAAATGCATTTTCTTTGTATTTTGTTTGTAAATGGACAATTAATTGTTGGTTAGGGTGAAATTTAGGGTTTTTGGATTTTGGGTTGACTTTGGTCAAAGTTGACCAAAATGTCAACTGTTGACCAAAGTCAACATTTGGTCAAAAATGTCAAGACTTGTATTTTCTTGTGTAGAATCAAATGTAATGGTTTAAAATGACATGAAATTGATTGAAATGGTTTGAAAAATGGTTGGAAATTGGTTTCATAATTGGTTTATTTATGACTTGAATGTTTGACTTTTGAAAAGAAAATAATTTGACTGATAATGTATGTTAACAAGGCCATGAAATAAGATCATAAGATTAGGGTTTTGATGTAATATTCATGAATCAATGCCATAACTAGCAAGTGGCTTGAGACACAAGAAGTTTGGTTGTTTAGATGACCAGGACCACAGGTGTATCCACAATCACATGAATAACACCATGACTTTGGACCAAGACCAATGCTCATATAAACCCAAAGTAAGGTTAGGCCAAGCATATTGATAATAGGTGAAGATTGAGGGGTCATGGATGCGCAATCAGGCCACCAAGTTCATCTGATTCAGCATCTTCTGATTAGGGTTTTGAAGGCCAAGACAAGGCCTATGGAAGCTCCATGAAATCATTCCTTGAGAAATTAGGGTTTTGAAGACCCTTGAGGATTGTTTGGTAACATCTTTGTTGAATTCAAGCCTTCACCACCACCATTAGGGTTTCACATCCCCCATGCTGATGATATGGATAGGCCATGCCTTTGAGCTTTGAGATCCACACAAACCCTAGCTTCATAAGGCCAAGTTTTTGAATCCATGATAAATGATGCATGTGGATGAATTATGAATGTATGCAAGTGATCTCCTGATCAAGTGATTGGATGAATAAGTAAGAAAAGGGAAGGGCAAATTTTGGGGTGCAACAACTGCCCCTATTTAATCTTCTTGAACCAGAATACAAGAATTGCGGGAGCTTTTTAGGTATTCGAGGTGGAAGGTGATTAAATACCGACATACCCGAAATTTGGTAGGATAGGTGGTTGAAGTTATCCCATACTTTGGGTGTTCACACCAGGTATTATGGGAAGATGATATATGTAGTGCAAGATGTATGCTAATTTTTTATGATGCATGTTTTTTTTGCTTATTTGTCATTTGTGGGGATGCGCCTTTATTATGATGGGAACTCCGACTCGTTGTCGAAGCTTGGAAGACAATTGCTGTGAAACTTAGGTGATGCCAACACTGCTATCAAGGAATCTTTGCTTGTTGAGGAATACTTAAATGCTGGAACCAACATGGCATCCATGCCGATTGGGTGTCACCAACGTTCAAGTAAAAACATTTTTGAGTCACTGGTCATCTTTCATGTTTATCGGGTTTTAAGAGTAATGCAAAGTGTTTCTCCTTAGTGTAGCTTTTTATTATTCCCCGAAATTTTAAAGCATTATGTGAGTAAGACAAATCAATTATTTTGCATACAAAACACATAAGGAAATGTTTGATGGAATAACTGAATTTTATTGATATGAAATTGTACATATGGTGAGTACAAGGATGCAGACACCCTTGATGAGGATGTTCCAAAAAATTGAAAAATAAATGAAATGGAAATGGGAAAAAATTTCTATATATTTTTCTCCATTTATTACAATATTGGCCTTAGTCTACCATAGAATCTGAATCCCAAGACCTTGCTTCGGCTGACGGTGATTGGATCGGTCTTTGACCCTCTGACATCTAGCTTGTAGTGTATGGGCTCAAGGATCATAGTCAATGCCTTTATCCCTAACTTCTGCCTGGACATTTCAATTCTTTTCGTCCACATGGATGCTCCTTTTTTCCTAACTCACCCTTTCGGGTTTTCGACTTAGCGAGCTTTATGTGTGTTACCTTACTTTTGCATGGACAATTGATTTTTTGGTCCATCAGGATAGCCAATTTTTCCTAGATCAACCTTGCGGAGATTAATGTAGCGGGACTTTAACATTTCTTTTTAGGCATAAAAGTTTTTGACTATGTCTGCATTCACTAGAGAGGGTAAGTCTTCCCCATCCATTGTTGTGAGGATTAGAGACCCACCTGAGAAGGCCTTTTTAACGAAGAAAGGTCCCTCATAGTTGGGAGTCCATTTTCCTCGCGGGTCTGAGTGAATAGCAGAATACCTTTTGAGCACGAGTTCTCCAGCGTGGTACTCACGAGGAAGAAACTTCTTGTCAAAAGCTCGTTTTATTCGTCTTTGTATAGCTGACCATGACATACGACCGTCAAACGCTTCTATTTGATCAGATTCAGCTGGTCATACCATGATTGAACCCATTCAGCTTCATCAAAATCAGCTTCCATGATGACTCTAAGTGAAGGAATCTCGATTTCAATCGGTAAGACAGCCTCTATCCCATATAATAAGGAGTATGGAGTTGCTCTAGTGGATGTGCGGACTGAGGTCTTGTACTCATGCAGAGCGAAGGGTAACATCTCATGCCAGTCCTTGTATGTCTTGACCATCTTTTGGATGATTCTCTTGATATTCTTGTTAGCTGCTTCTACAGTGCCATTCATCTTGGGTCGGTACGGTGAAGAATTATGGTGAGTGATCTTAAATTCTTCACACAACTCCTTCAACATATTGTTTTTTAGGTTACTGGCATTGTCAGTGATGATCTTGCTAGGTATCCCGTAGTGGCAGATTATCTCTTTCTTTATAAACCGGGTAACCACATGTCGAGTGACATTGGCATATGAAGCAGCTTCAACCCATTTTGTGAAGTAATTGATGGCGACTAGGATGAATCGATGTCCATTAGAAGCATTGGGCTCTATCATCCCAATCATATCGATGCCCCACATAGAAAAGGGTCATGGAGAAGTTAGAACATTCAACGAAATTGGTGGCACAAAGATCTTGTCGCCGTATATCTGGCACTTGTGGCATCTTTTCACAAAATTGTAGCAATCAACGTCCATAGTCGTCCAATAATAACCAGCCCGAAGGATCTTCTTGGCTATAGAAGAACCCTTTGCATGTACACCCTCACAACCTTCATGTATGGACTTTATGATTGTACTAGCGTCGTGTCTATCCATGCATCTGAGCAGTACAAAATCATAATTCCTTTTGTATAACACATTGTAGCGGGGTTTTCGTTACCTTTAGGTTTATTGACTAAACCAAAAGTAAACATACAATTCGAGTCGCAAGCGCACTTTTATTTGTCCAAAGGAAAGGCTAAAAAGCGAACAAAAGCCAAGTAAGAAGTTTTATCAAATCAAAAACTAATAAAAATGTCAGAGATCTGGGTAAGGGGGTTGGTTATGAAATGGGAAGGTTTTACGCACCCAAAACATCCTTAGTACTCTAAGGGGACCTTTTTTCCAAATATGTGTTGTAGGTTGGTATTTGTGAAAATATGTGCAAAAGATTGAAGGGATGAGAAGAGAATAGATTATATTTACAAATTTTGTTGTTTGAATGGATGAACCCATTTCCTACGTACCATCACAAAGGTAGGATCAAAACCTCGTAGTTCGAGGTAAAAATCTCAAAGATTGGTGAATTGATATGATCAAAAGCCTTAAGGTCTATTGTTATCAAAGGGAGAAAACTCAACCTAAACTAACAATCCACCATGTGAGGAGAGCTTCAACATACTAGTGAGGGGTTAACCCTATAATAAGTATGGAAGACTTATAATCCAATCACTAAGGATAAGGTGAGATTCACATCAACGACTATGATAACTGAAACCTATGGCTAATGTTTATGAAAAGGTTTTAACAAAGGTGGCCATTGGAACCACAAAAACAACTTGAAGTGAGTTGTATTTACAAGTTAGATGTATTTACAAAATGAAATCAAAGTAGGGTTAAGATTCATTTAAAATGAGTATTAATGAAAATAGTTTGAAAAGTCAAAGGCTTAAGGCATAGGTTTCTAATTTGAAACAAAGTCAAAGTTTGAAGAAAAGATTCTTGGCTTGGGTTAGAGTGGAGAGAAGAAGAGAAGGGCTAGTCCTAAAGCATACAAAGATAAGAGATAAGATAAAAACCCTTGGAGTTCCTTTTCTTGAAATCATAGAGATGATTCAAGATGCTCCTTTCCTTTGGACTTAGTAAACAAACAAGCAATCACACAAATTAGATTCAAGTTCCTAGGATCTCCATTTGGCTTGTCTCTCTTAACTTGGCTACTCATGACAATGGTCCTCTTTACTATTTCAAAATGGAATCCCTATCACACAAGAGCAAACATCAAAAAGCTCACAACACAATAAGAGGAATGGACAAAGAATAAGTTTTGGAAAGGCAGTCCTTTGAAGTCAACTTTGAAATTTAGCATTCTAAAGGCGTGAGGCCTAGTTGCTCTTCCATAAATTTAGCATTCTAAAGGTATGAGGCCTAGTTGCTTTTGAACTCCTTTAAGCATGGGTATGTCCTAATTCTAAGTCCTTTCTCCTTTTTGCATTAAGTTCACACAAAACAAAGACAAAACAACCACAAGACAACAATATATTTATATACAATAATGAGCTCAAATGAGTAAAAGAAAAATGACATAAACATAAAATATATGCTCAAGTGAGCAAAATGAAAAGAAATATGAATAAATGAGCAATATAGTAAATTGCATTAAATGTAAAGGGCAAGAAATTAAATGCTCAAATTAAAGTTAGTAATTAGTATAGTTATGTTAACTTGTCATGAGACAATGTAGCGCTATGTTAAGCAATCGTAAGTGGACTAGTGTAGTAGTCACACTTATCTGAGGCCGGTCAATAAAAATATAGGCAAATAAACACAAGTTAGAGATCATGACTGGTAAGCCAAGCTCCTAAAACTTGCCATGCCAAAATAAAAGGGGAAGGGCCTTGTATGGACTTTAGGTTTTTTGCTTGACCAAGAAACAACCTATCTTGGACCCAAAACAACTCACTAGATCTTGAATCAAGTTGAGTTTGATTTGGATCAAAGAAGATTAAACATCTCATTTGTCAAGACTAACCATAAGACATTAACTCATTGGCCAAAATATGAAAAGAAAGGGATGAAGATGAAATGGATGAAAAGATAATTCAAGTGTCAAACTCAATTGGTCAAAAGTGAACCAAATCATCATCAATCAATGCTAAACAGAAAAGAAATGAAGATCACAAGTCAACAAGTCAAACATACTTTTTTTGGTAATTTTTGAATTAAAATTAAATGCAAAAATAAAATAAAGAAAATATGGTCAAACCTCAAATTTAATTCAAATCAACGTTAACAAGTCCAATTAAATTCTCATAGGTCTAACATGGTCAAGCAAACTTTGACAAATTTTCTCAACAATTTTTGAAATCAGAAACTATTTAAAAACAATTAAAAACAATGAAAAATAACACAATATGAATTAAAATCTCAAATAAATCTCAAATCAAATAAGAAATTGATGAGACTATTTTTCATTGACTTATCATGACCCATAGGTGTTAGGAAAATATTTTTGGATTTTTTCAGATATCAAAAAGTATTTTAAAATGAATTAAAACTATTAAAAATCAAATAATTCAGAAAAAATATTAAATGAAGTCACAAAAATAATTAAAAATGAAAATATGAAACTACATTTTTTAAGAATTTTTTTGGCATTGGCCTCATATTTTTGTGACTTCAAATAAAATATTTAGGAATTTTTGAAAATAAGAGGAATTAACTGAAATTAAAAGAAAATAAGAAAAATAGAAAAATTCAGCGCCATCATATCATTTCATTAATTGACGTGGCAATGATCACATGACTCTAAGGCGCGGATACATGATACACTTGAGTCAAGCGCGCTACACCTTGCATTAAAACAAGTCAACATAAAGAACGGTCCAGATTAGAACGTGGAAGCACAATCCAAGGGCAGGGAGGGCTACCACATGGTACAGGCGGTGGAAAACACCTTCTTCTCTGGTGAAGTACGAGAATCCGACCACCACGCGCAAGAAACTTTTTTGTCATGAAAATAAAATGTAAGGACATCAAAATGAAGGCTAGGTGATGTACATCACCACTGTAACCATGGATCATCCTCACAGTTCCTATTTAGAGAGAAACATGAGCTTGAAAATCCTGATGTGTGAATTGAAATGGCGTGATTTGCACAATTAAGACCACCACTGGCCTGCCTCATGTGAGAGGACTTCAGAAAACAACACAAACCAAAGAAATTCACATTGTATTGCAAGATCTAAATCAAAAAAAAAGTTTGAGGTTCTACCTTTGAAATGAAGCTTCAAACAACACGGATCCTTCAAGATCTTGATCTGCTTTTGCTCTGGAAGTGTGATGCTGATGATAGGTTAAGGAATTGAGCTTTGAAGATCAACTAATGATGTTTAACTTCAAGCTTGAACAAGAGAAAGAAAAATGAAAATTCCTTTAGTGAGGGTTGGGATTTCAATTCAGCAGCAATTTGGATCTCCACTTGGTTGCCAATTGAAAGAGAATGCACACTTATTTATAGTTGGAACGTGATGAGAAGCATGGTTCCCTCGTGTGCATGAGATTTGAATCCTCCTTGCATGGGCATGTACAGGCGCATGTAAGGCCCAAGAATGAATGAATATCCATGCTGAGATCAAATGGAATTGAATTTGACTTGCACAATGGACTGCACAAGCTTGCACGCCAAGTTATAATGTGAAATGCAAAAATGAACATAAACATACAGCTTTTCGAAATTTCGACATGGAAAGTCTAAAAAATTAATGTGAGTGATGGTTGGAAAGCGCTTAAAATAAGGAACAAAAGTCATGTTGGGAAAAAATTCATTTGGAGTTTGGAACTTAATGAAAACTAGCTGTGAAAGTTTGGGTACAAAACATGTTTAAGTCACCTTTGAATTTTTTTTACCAAAAGCAAGCCTCTTCAAGCCCCTCTGTTCTAATGATGCAAGCCTCAAATGGAAAAACCTGCAACATAAAAGTTGTATATCATTTCAAGGTGATAAATTTAGACTTAAATGTTTCATCATTTGGAATTTTTATGAGAAAGTTATGGGCCCTTGAAGTTGGACATTTTTCAAATTCAATGACTTAGGTCCAAATTGACCTATAATGTTTTGAATTATAACATGTATTTATTTTAGGATTATGAAATTTTGTCCAACATAACATTTGAATTAGACATCTTAATATTTCCAATTCATTTGGTCTCACCTTAAAATCTAAAAAATTAAGGAAGTTAGGTCCTTAGGAAGTTGACCCAAAATTAGGGTTTCAATCAAAATGACCTATAATGTTTTGAAATGAATTATGACCTTACAAGTTTCAAATGGATTTTTTATGAACAAGAAAGTTGTCCATATGGTTCTTAAGAACATGTTTTCTCTTGGGGTCATCTTCATTTGTCAAACAACATTAAAAGTTGTATCTCAGTGATTCTCAGTTTGGTCAGATGACTTAACTGGTCAACTTTTCAAGGCCAAACTTCCAATCTTGATGAGTGAATGATTGAGGGGACTCACATAGACTCATATATGCATAAAATAATTAATGAAAGAACTTCCCTTGATTAAATTTGATCATAGGTTGAGTTTGCTTCATGAGCAAGGCACAAACAAAGCACAGTTGAACTAGGGTTTCCTTGGGAAACAATCCTCAAGCCCTTTGGGTTATCTTGATAAAATTAGGAAATTGAGCAACTTGGAAGACATATATAATGATTAGGAGCTTTGTGGACCATTTTCATGCTTTTTCTCATCCTCATCTAGCCACTTCATTGAGCTTAGGAGCCTCCTAGGAGCATGGGAGCACATGATCACTTGAGCTTCAAAACAAAAAGAGTTAGTGACATATTTTTGTGCTTTTGGTTAGTAATCAAAATAAGAAAAGCAATAATATACAATACAAGCATACTTGGTGATCTCAAACCACACACACACAAGTCCCAACCCTAGGGTTAAGGAGCCAAACATGCTATGATCCTTGAGGAAATGCACTGAGCAATGATATGATGCCATGAGGGATCTTAGGGTCAAAATTAGGGTCTTATAGATGCCCCTATTAAAGCTCATTCTAGCCGGAGATATGAAGGTTAAAATCTTCGTCTCGACGAGGTAGAATGGGCTTAAATAATAATAAAGAGACTGTCATACCCCGATTTTGATCCTGAAATTTTTTCATTTTTTCTTTTATTTTTGCATTTGCGTACATTCATCAGTATAAAATGGTTTTTAATCACTGGACTTTTGTAATTTTTCAATATTTGATTTTAATTTCAAATCAAGTTTAAAGCCAAATTTCAATTTAATTTTAATTGTTATCTTTACTAATGATTCAAAACTCTAATTGATTTTAATTTTCAAATAGATGTTAGAATTGATGTCAAAAGTAATCTTAACAAATTATTGGATTAATTTGATTTTAATTGGGTTTTATACTGATTTTTTATTATTATTTAAATTGATATTTAAATTAGTCTTAGATTATTTCTAAAAAATCCATTTTATATACATTTCAAAATCAAATTACAAATAACATTTCAAGTACATTTGCACCATTCACCCCTTTGTTCGATGTTTGTCACTTATGTTATCATTCACATTCTATTGTCATGTTCCTAGTCATCGCTCATTTAATTAATCATTCATGTGAGCCAGTTTGCTACTCAAGAGTCATTAGTGTTAACGGTGACAAGCATATTATAACATTTGCAAAGAGAGACATTATATTAATCAGGTCTATACATGGTTATGCGTTGAAGCATATGCACATATGGAGTTTGCAAATAAGCTCCCTGTAATTGATTATCTTATTACTATGTACGCTAAGTCTGGAAGGCTACATATGGCTAGAGCATATTTGAACAAATGACAGATTTCAATAAAACTCCAAGGTCTTTTGAACTTAAATTGACAGATTTCAATAAAACTCCAAGCTTTTATCCGAACTCTATTTGACCATTCGCATCAGACCGACTGGAGTTTGTAAAAACCCTATGACACGCAATCTTCATCGACCATGTACCTGTATCCATGACAGCAATCCTGGAATGTTTTCTTTGTCAATCCAGCCACGGATCTCAGGGCCAAACCGGCTTCCTAACAATCCGCATAACTTCAAACAGAGCTATGCCTTGTCACGCCCAAAACATCATAACAGTAGTGATGGCAGGCCCTGCAAGAAATCCTCAACACAATCAACACTTCAATTTCAATCCTACAAAAGAAAATAAAATCAAAACTTGCATCAAATTCAGAGAGAGGAGAAGATGGATTTGGATGTTGTCACTCTTGTGCCAAATTTTGCTATTGGACCCTTCATTTGCTCTAAGCTTCTTAGTTATGCTTCAATGCCTTTCTTACTTGGACTGCTATAACTAATCAATCTTGAATGAAGAGCGGATGAGCCTTGTGAACCGAAAGGATGTATAGAATCCAATAGTACCGGATGCCACAAAAACGCATAAGAAGTCCAGCATGTACCTGAAACAAAGAAAATGGTGTTCTTGTTACAACAAGAAAATGAAGAGCAAATGGTGAAGAAATTATTGTAGTGTTCAAACAAGTACAGAAACAGTTGCCTTTTTGCTTCCATCGATTGAAGTTGTTGTGAAGTCTCTGCCAATTGATCGTGGTCAAAAGCGGACATCAATTCTTGTTCTTGTCATATGTCCAATTCGAGAACTTACCATGACAAGCCTTACACTTGCATCCTGTCATCACCTACAGCAGACCATTACCACCATGAGTTGCAACAAAAACCTGCACTTCCACAAGTCAACGCAGAAAAATCAATAGCAGGGTTGCAATTTAAAACAACAGAAGTAGTAAAACCAGCATGGCATAAGTATTAACCCAGGTGTTCGCGAGGAAGCTGTTCAAGTATTAAATCGGATTGTGAAATACCTACCTCACCGTCGTTTCGCAGTAATGAAGGGAATGGCCAATTTCATATTAAGACTTCCTGATGAATTTCCCCTTCTCATTCAAACGTCTTTAGGGCGCCTGTTGGAACTAATGCGCTTTTGGAGATCTTGTCTGATAGATGATAGGATGCAACTTGATGCAGATGCAAAATCTCTGGGTCATGAAACTGAGAGATTCAGAAAGTCTTCCTTCCAACAATCATGCGAAGCAATAGAATTCCGTGCATCAGAAATTGATGCAGTTGGCCTCATATTCCTTAGTTCTGTTGATAGTCAAATTCGGCATACAGCATTGGAATTGTTGCGCTGTGTTCGTGCATTGAGGAATGATATTAGGGACCTGAGGATGCTGATAAAGTAGATATGGCATACAGGGTTGTTGCAGATCACATTAGGACTCTGTCATTTGCCATTGCTGATGGGTCCCGTCCTGGTAATGAAGGTCGCGAGTATGTTCTGAGGCGTATACTTCGTCGAGCTGTGAAGTGTTAAAAGCTGAGGAGGGCTTTTTCAATGGGCTTGTAAATGTTGTGGCAAATGTACTGGGTGATGTTTTCCCTGAGCTAAAACAACAGGAAGTGCAGCAAATGCCCATTGAAGTCGCACCAACAGGGTCGTGCAAAGAATCGAAACAGATGTTCAAAATTTTCACTGCAGTAAAAGTTAAAATAATCGTCAAATCGTTAAAATCCAGAAAATTCCTCAATTTGGGATCAAGACAAAAGCCAGAAGGAAAAGCATATGTGCAGATTACCTTTCCGGAAGATAGCATCAAACAAGACAACTCGTTTCTGAGCGAAAAAAAGTGCTTCTGAAAACTTTCTCCTTTGGAACCTTTGAGCATCAATCTGAACCCTAATCTGTGAGATAAATAGGAAGCAGAGAGAATTAGTGGGGGATTCAAAAAAACACGAAAGAGAAAAAACGGCGAGAACTTTTAAGAACCCTAAATCTAAAAAATCGATACTGTACCTGGAAGAGGGAGGCGAAATAGTGAAGCTTTAAACTCCATCATCACCGTCGCCGCAACCGAAGGTGAGATTCTTTTGGCTTGAATCTTTCTGGAAGTATTTGGTAGAGAGCAAGAGAGTGAGACGAAGAGAGTTTGAGGACTTGAGAGATGTCGAGAGAGAGACATCGAGAGTGATGGAGAGCATCGCGAGAGAGAGAAGAGCGAGCTTTGTGAGAGAGACAGATCCGTTTTTGTTTTTCTTTCTTTATTTTCTTTTTTCATTTTTTTAATTAAATAGAGTAATTAATTTTAAAAAAAAACATTATGAAAAAATTTCCTTTAATTTTCCTAGGTTAGTTAGTTAATAAATGTTTTAGGTTTCCAATCTATTCCTCTTGGTAAACCCAACAGCCATGCGGCTGGGTTTGATTACTAGTAGACTAACAGTCCTCTTTCTATTTAGTTTTTTGTTTTAATCCTTTTTAATTTATTTTAGTTTATATATTTAAATTAGTATTAAAATAACAATTAGTTGGTAAGTGGCCTGGTGGAGAGGAGTGACTTCTAGATCTTTAGGGTAGTGGGTTCGATACTCCTAGGTGTAGTTTTTCTTTCTTTTATTATATTTAGGCTTTATTATTCATATTTATTTCTTTTTATTTATTTATTGTTGTTTAATAATTTTATTTGTTTTTTAATTGCATCATGCATTCGAAACCATTTTTTTAACTTATAAAAATCATATTTTCTCGATTTAATATCAAGCCCCTTTTTTCACACCCTTGTAAGTCGATTGCTTTTTAAGCATCGCCGTCGACCTCACATAGCTTACTCTTGGGCTTTCTTACAATGAGCCGGTTCTCTTGCACCGACACTCATGCATTATTTGTTGGTTCCGATTTAATTATTTCGTGATTTTTTAATCCCCATTTGACAAATGTACCCCACTCCCCAATGTGTAATAATCTTGTACTATTTTATTTCTTTATTATTTGGCTATTTAGTTAGGTACTAACAAGAATAAAATCCACAATTTCAAAAATACAAAAATATGACTCGATCCAACGTCGAGTATTTTTCTCAATAAACAAATCAATTCAATTCTTCACCCCATTCTATTCCATTTCTTTCAAATTTTCATCAAACGCTTGATCCAACGTCAAGCCATTTTTTTATAATAAAAACTCAAAAAATACTAATTCATAATTAAGACCTTTTCAATAAAGATGGAAATGGAACGTGGTGTATACCACGCACTCCTGAGACTAGGATTCGAGATGTACATCTCGCCAATCCTAGCTCTCGCCATCATCCAAGTTTATCCACTTTGTTTTCTTTCAAACACTCATTCAAATTCCTTTTAAACGTCCATCAACACTTGATCTAGGTCAAGTCATTTTCACAACAAAACTCAAAATACCTAATTTTTATTTAAACACTTTCTCAATAAAGGTGGAAATGGAACATGGTGTATACCATGCACTCCTGAGGTTAAGATTCGAGACGTATGCCTCGCCAATCTTAACTCTCGCCATCGCCTAAAATTGTCAATGCGGTTTCTTCAAACCCTTTCTCAATCAAATTCCAAAAAATACTTAATTCCTATCTTAACTTCTTTCAATAAAGATGGAAATGGAACATGGTGTATACCATGCACTCCTGAGGCTAGGATTCGAGATGTATATCTCGCTCATCCAAGTTCTCGCCATCACTCAAAATACATCCAACCAATCAAACTTTTTTTCTCGCCGCCGTGCGATTAATCAAAATCTTTTTCATAAATGGAAGATATATTGTCTTAAGTGATACAAAACAATGTTTCGGCCACGATTGTTGAGTAGAGATAAATGACGCTTTTCCGAATGTAGATTTATAAATCCGTTCGATGTGTGGTACGCGTCCACTCCTCATCTGTTTTGGGTAAAACGATGTTTTTGTCGATTAATACAACATAGCTTTCGCTAAAACCGACCAACAAACAAACATTTTTCTACCCAGAACTACGTAAGCCTTGATTTCTCTTTTGAGATACGTAGGAGCAGGATTTTTAAATCTTGTCAGGCCCATTAATAAAAAACTTAGGTTTAGTCCTTCGTTAAAAAAATCCAAAACATTTCTTCTATCTTCTATTCTTTCTTTCCCACCTAATAACTTGAAAAGCCTATCATTTCAAACTAACATTAACGCACACAACTGACCTAATGGTTCCCGTTGAGTACAACGGACGTGAGGGGTGCTAATACCTTCCTCTTGCGTAATCGACTCCCGAACCCTGATATTGGTTGCGATGACCATATCTTATCCTTTCATTTGTCTTGGGTTTTATCGATATTTCCCCTTTCCTTTTTAGGAATAAATAAAGTTCGGTGGCGACTCTGTTCAGTCCATCATTGCGAGCGTGCGATCACGCTTCGCTTTGAAGTCGTATCCCCATTTTTTTCGAGGTGCGACAGATGGCGACTCTGCTGGGGATAGTTAAATTCTAAGCGAGTCAAGCCTAGTTAGGACGTTTGTGTGCCTTTGTTTGTTTAATTGTGTGGCTTTTCTTTATTTGTTTTATCATCTTTATTGTTATATCTGTTGGATATTGGTTCTATTGTGATTGTTGGTATATGGGTATTTGATTGCAAACCATGTGAGAAAGACTCTACACCCGAGTCTAGAGTGAAAAACATAAGATAGGACGATGGTTGAGTAGTACGGACTCCCGAGGTGAATACTTCGTAAGGGTCGGTACGAGAACCTCACTTAGAGTAGATCCTTTTGCAAATATTGTCTCCCGAGGTGTATACCTCGTAAGCGCCGATGTTTCAAAGGGGTCCATGACTCTAAGGACCTTTTAGAACATTAAACCTTTGGCCAACTAGAAATGATGGTTGCGTAGTATGGATTCCCGGGGTGGATACCTCGTAAGGATCGATACGAGAACCTCGCTCAGAATAGATTCCCTAGATGGAGTTGATGAGCGGAAAGTATTTTCCGTAAGCGTCAAACAGTCTTTTGAATCCATGACTCTGAGTACCCTGTCTAGAACCCAGTCGATGGTTGCGTAGTACGGACTCGCGAGGTGTATACTTCGTAAGGGTCGGTACGAGAACCTCACCCAGAATAGATTCCCTTGATGGAGTTGACGACCGGGAAGTATTTCCCGTAAGCGTCAAACATTCTTGTGAATCAATGACTCTGGGGATCCTTTGTAACAAAACCCTAGATCATACCCGGTGAGAACCTATTCTTGGAAGATAATCAGATTCATCAGTACCTCAGACTTTTGAACCCGTGTATAAAAAAAAACAAATGTGCATGGCTTGCATTACATTCATTCACATTTCATTACATCTGCATCTCATCATAACGCATGTCATTTTCCAGACAAAATACCAAAAAAACTCATCCATCTTTTGTCCGTGAAGCAAAGTGATTCTCAACACGCGTTTAGAACAAAGAACCATGTCTCAGGAGATGATGGACAAGCTAAGGAAAAGCCAAGAAGCACTGAAGGAGGAACTCAATCTTTTGAAGAGCCAAATGAGATGGGTCTTGGAAATGCTGCAAGTCTTGTTGGGAAGAGAGGGTCACCCAATATACACTACTGCAACAAAGAGAGCTACTACGCCACATCCATCTGGTGTTACCCCAAGTCGAGGGAAATGCCATGTGGCAACTCCTCATTTACCAGTATATGGACCTCCCTCAAGGCGTCATCATCAACATCCTCTGGCTATTGCTCCTCAAAGTCACCAAAACCAGGTTCAAAACAAAAATCAGAATCAGAACAAGAGGAACAAGGATCACAATGACTCGATTCCGGTGCCATATAGCAAGCTCTACCCGCTACTGATCCAGAATGCTTTGGTGACCCCTCGAGCTCTCACGCCTGTGTCACCATACCTACCATGGTACAATCCAAATGCAACGTGTGAATTCCATAAAGGGGCATTGGGACATAACCTAGATTCTTGCTGTGCGCTAAAAGCCTTGGTACGAGGACTGATTAACAAGAAGAGTTTAGTCTTTGAAGAAGATCACCCGAAGATCAAGTGCGAATACCATACTGGAACAATGGGGCACTCCATCGAGGAATGCAAGAGTTTTAAGCTCAAGCTGCAAGGATTGATTAACATAGGGTCACCAACACTCAAGGAGGAAGGCTCAAGTACATATACCTTGATTTCTGGGTCAGGTAATGAGAAAGGGAAAGGACCCTTGAAAACCCTCAAGGTTTTGTTCCACAAGGAAGATGTCAGGGATGTGGCTAACGAGCTATCATTGTTTCCTGGTAAGAGCATTGAGATACCGCCTTGGATTTCCAATGTCACGACCCATACCAATGAAAGAAAAGGAGAAGTGAGTAGTGGATTCAAGAAGGTTGCGTTCAACGATGAGATTAAAGGAAAAGAATTTGAAGATCATCATGCCAATGTCAAAAAGCTTGTTGATCCCAACCTTCAAGTTTGAAGAAGTCATTCCCCAAAGCTGGCAATCATTTGGCTGTTTCAGCATTTCTTTTGTAGTTTCCTTGCATGTTGACTGTTAATTGCTTTTAAGCATTGTTGTTTTCTTTGAATTGGTAAGATTAATGAAATGTTTATGCATCTTTTGAATTAATCCATTCGTATTCACTCGTTTTTCATTTATGTTAAAAAACAAAAACAAAAATACTCCTCTCATTCATTTTGTTTATCAAACATTGTGTTAACAAAGATTGGAGGGAGGATGATGAAAACGAAACACCTGAAATTGTTGTGGTATGCTTTTGAGTAAAACCTTGTCGATGATGTAAGGCATTGTTTCAAATCCCCAAACACTGAAGAGATAAGGAGTTAATCCCTAGTCAACCACTTTGAGCCTAGAAGTTGGTGTTTATTTCGGATCTAAAACCCTTAATCTTAACCTGGGGCAGGGTAGTCGTGTTCAGATAGTTTGATCGTGCATTCGATCTTTCAAAAAAATCGTCCATATGTACACCCCCCAATTAGGTTCAACCATATGTTATCCTTCGCGCACATGTTGAAGTGTCGAAGAAGCTAAGAAAAGCTAAAATTAGTGTTGGTTGATCCTCATCCACCAATAATGTGGCAGTCAACACGTAAAAAAAAAAATATAGAAAAAAGCCCGCTAAGCCAAATACCACAAAATGACTTAGGCAAAAGTCAGGGCATCCAGATGGACCGAAAGCTTCAAAGAAGCTGTCCAAAAAAAAAAAAAAAAAAATCAGGGATAAGGAAAATCAATCAAAAGAGGTCATTGAATCCTCGACAAAAACAAAATAAGGTGACTGCCATTTCAAGAAAATTCGTCTTGAATCCTCATCACACCTTCGAACCCTCTTGGAAGTCGAATGCGTGTATTGAATTAACTGAACATAGGAATTGGAGATCATCAAGAAGAAGGGGTGGGTAAAAAAATAAATTTTGAGCCTTATATCCTTTTGTTTCAAGAAACCGTGAACCAGACCACGTTACAACCCTTAAAAGACCTAATTGAGGCAGGGTTTATTTTGAAAGCATACTATAACAAGGTTGTGTTAACCTGACTCCAAACGATTTTTGTCAATCATTTGATGGCACCAATTTGCATACTGTGAATGACTTGATCACCATTGTGTTCTTATCAACGACTCGTTCACTGTATTTCACCTGTTCATATCAATAAACTTTGATTTCAAATTTTTGCATAAGCATGGAATTAAAATTACCATTTTTGAATGAACAATCTTATTTGCGATTCAACACTTAGCATCAAAGAAATCCAATACACAGTTGAGGAACTTGATGGAGTGAAAGAAGTCTATTCAGGGGCAAATCACTTTGAGCATCAGTTAATTCGAGCTAGTCACCCTAAGGGTCATCTAGCCAAGGGTAATCTGCTTCAAAAATCAGACCGGGGCAAGCCACCTCAGAGCTCAGTAAGTCCAATCACTCCATGGTTCAGTTAGCCAAGAGTAATTTGCTTCAAGACTTAGACTGGGGCAAACCACCTCAGAGCTCGGTAAGTCCAACTATCCAAAGGACAATCAATCAAGAGTCTACCATTCCAACATTTGGTTAGTCAAGTTCGGACCACTGCAAGTTTCAAACACTTGGGGCAAGCCATCTCGAGGTAGTCTCATGGCAATTTGTTTCCAAACCCACTTTCAAGGTGAACATTTCCAAAGACCCAACAAACTGGGGCAAGATGAGCCACAGAGGGGCAGAACCTCTTTCTTCGTGCTTTCAAACTGCTCAAACAAATTCTGCCATACGTCAACAACTATTGAGTTTAAGACGAGTGCCCGAAAGTTATGCTAGCACGATTCATTAATCCTACAAAAGCACCCGTTGGCTAAGTTGTGGCTATCAAACTGGATAGAATCCTCCTTTGACAACATCTATCATAAAATATTCGGTTGAGTTCTCGGTGTTGAGGAATCATGAGCTTCCATAAAAAGCCATTACAAACTCCCAGTTTGCCCAGTGTCAGCATTCTCATAATCATGATCATTCATATATCATGCATTCAAATCATACATAGCCGAAATGTACTTCATGCTCATTTTGCATTGACCTAGGTCTTGTTGTTGATCCTTTGTCCTTGGACCTCTAATTCCGTTTTGTCTTTGGTATCTTTAAACCAACATCCGGTTTTCGCAGTCATTTTCAAGTCCAATTGTTGTTGGCAAAATCTGTTAAAGGGTGGTTGTAGTCCATTGCTTACGGCCAGAGTCTAATTGTTTTTATTCCGGGGTCAGGTCATACTTGACCTTGCTCTGAAGAGTTTTTCCTTTTGTTCAATACCATTCAGGTCATGTATGAACCTGTTGTTGAGCTCTTATTCCGGGGTCAGGTCATACTTGAACCAGCTCTGAAGATTCTTTGTTCAATCCTATTCAGGTCATGTATGAACCTGTTGTTGAACCTTTTTATTCCGGGGTCCGGTCATACTTGAACCTGCTCTGAAGATTCTTTGTTCAATCCTATTCAGGTCATGTATGAACCTGTTGTTGAACCTTTTTATTCCGGGGTCCGGTCATACTTGAACCTGCTCTGAAGATTCTTTGTTCAATCCTATTCAGGTCATGTATGAACCTGTTGTTGAACCTTTTTATTCCGGGGTCCGGTCATACTTGAACCTGCTCTGAAGATTCATTGTTCAATCCTATTCAGGTCATGTATGAACCTGTTGTTGAACCTTTTTATTCCGGGGTCCGGTCATACTTGAACCTGCTCTGAAGATTCTTTGTTCAATCCTATTCAGGTCATGTATGAACCTGTTGTTGAACCTTTTTATTCCGGGGTCCGGTCATACTTGAACCTGCTCTGAAGATTCTTTGTTCAATCCTATTCAGGTCATGTATGAACCTGTTGTTGAACCTTTTTATTCCGGGGTCCGGTCATACTTGAACCTGCTCTGAAGATTCTTTGTTCAATCCTATTCAGGTCATGTATGAACCTGTTGTTGAACCTTTTTATTCCGGGGTCCGGTCATACTCGAACCTGCTCTGAAGATTCTTTGTTCTATCCTATTCAGGTCATGTATGAACCTGTTGTTGAACCTTTTTATTCCGGGGTCCGGTCATACTTGAACCTGCTCTGAAGATTCTTTGTTCTATCCTATTCAGGTCATGTATGAACCTGTTGTTGAACCTTTTTATTCCGGGGTCCGGTCATACTTGAACCTGCTCTGAAGATTCTTTGTTCAATCCTATTCAGGTCATGTATGAACCTGTTGTTGAACCTTTTTATTCCGGGGTCCGGTCATACTTGAACCTGCTCTGAAGATTCTTTGTTCAATCCTATTCAGGTCATGTATGAACCTGTTGTTGAACCTTTTTATTCCGGGGTCCGGTCATACTTGAACCTGCTCTGAAGATTCTTTGTTCAATCCTATTCAGGTCATGTATGAACCTGCTGTTGAACCTTTTTATTCCGGGGTCCGGTCATACTTGAACCTGCTCTGAAGATTCTTTGTTCAATCCTATTCAGGTCATGTATGAACCTGTTGTTGAACCTTTTTATTCCGGGGTCCGGTCATACTTGAACCTGCTCTGAAGATTCTTTGTTCAATCCTATTCAGGTCATGTATGAACCTGTTGTTGAACCTTTTTATTCCGGGGTCCGGTCATACTTGAACCTGCTCTGAAGATTCTTTGTTCTATCCTATTCAGGTCATGTATGAACCTGTTGTTGAACCTTTTTATTCCGGGGTCCGGTCATACTTGAACCTGCTCTGAAGATTCTTTGTTCAATCCTATTCAGGTCATGTATGAACCTGTTGTTGAACCTTTTTATTCCGGGGTCCGGTCATACTTGAACCTGCTTTGAAGATTCTTTGTTCAATCCTATTCAGGTCATGTATGAACCTGTTGTTGAACCTTTTTATTCCGGGGTCCGGTCATACTCGAACCTGCTCTGAAGATTCTTTGTTCAATCCTATTCAGGTCATGTATGAACCTGTTGTTGAACCTTTTTATTCCGGGGTCCGGTCATACTTGAACCTGCTCTGAAGATTCTTTGTTCTATCCTATTCAGGTCATGTATGAACCTGTTGTTGAACCTTTTTATTCCGGGGTCCGGTCATACTTGAACCTGCTCTGAAGATTCTTTGTTCAATCCTATTCAGGTCATGTATGAACCTGTTGTTGAACCTTTTTATTCCGGGGTCCGGTCATACTTGAACCTGCTCTGAAGATTCTTTGTTCAATCCTATTCAGGTCATGTATGAACCTGTTGTTGAACCTTTTTATTCCGGGGTCCGGTCATACTTGAACCTGCTCTGAAGATTCTTTGTTCAATCCTATTCAGGTCATGTATGAACCTGTTGTTGAACCTTTTTATTCCGGGGTCCGGTCATACTTGAACCTGCTCTGAAGATTCTTTGTTCTATCCTATTCAGGTCATGGATGAACCTGTTGTTGAACCTTTTTATTCCGGGGTCCGGTCATACTTGAACCTGCTCTGAAGATTCTTTGTTCAATCCTATTCAGGTCATGTATGAACCTGTTGTTGAACCTTTTTATTCCGGGGTCCGGTCATACTTGAACCTGCTCTGAAGATTCTTTGTTCTATCCTATTCAGGTCATGTATGAACCTGTTGTTGAACCTTTATTCCGGTGTCAGGTCATACATGAACCTGTTCTGAAGAGTTTTTCTCCATGATTATTCCCCAGCATTGTCAGGTCTGGTAAGTCATCTGTGAACTTACTACCGAAATCCCTTGTATTCTAAGTGTCGTTTATCAAATCTCACTTTGAATACTCCCCAGTGTGTGTCTGATTCTCCAGCAGGACTGTCTCCCCAGCAAGTTGTTTTCTTACCATTTGTCTGTCTCCCTGTGGATCATCAGTATTCCCCACATATTGGTCTGTCTAGTAGCATCTCCTGTCAAGGGTCCATCATATCCCTAGCAGATAAAATTACAAAAAAAAGAATCGTGCATCCATGCATATCCATGCATATCATGGCATATCATGGCATATCATATCATATCGCATCATGTCATGGGGATTCAGGATCAAAATCCGGGTTTTCTTAGTATTTAATCATCTCCCACTATGATAATATGAAGAGTGTCTTGCTTCATATTCTCTAGTTGAAGACGCTTAAATAGGGGCAACTGTCATACCCCGATTTTGATCCTGAAATTTTTTCATTTTTTCTTTTATTTTTGCATTTGCGTACATTCATCAGTATAAAATGGTTTTTAATCACTGGACTTTTGTAATTTTTCAATATTTGATTTTAATTTCAAATCAAGTTTAAAGCCAAATTTCAATTTAATTTTAATTGTTATCTTTACTAATGATTCAAAACTCTAATTGATTTTAATTTTCAAATAGATGTTAGAATTGATGTCAAAAGTAATCTTAACAAATTATTGGATTAATTTGATTTTAATTGGGTTTTATACTGATTTTTTATTATTATTTAAATTGATATTTAAATTAGTCTTAGATTATTTCTAAAAAATCCATTTTATATACATTTCAAAATCAAATTACAAATAACATTTCAAGTACATTTGCACCATTCACCCCTTTGTTCGATGTTTGTCACTTATGTTATCATTCACATTCTATTGTCATGTTCCTAGTCCTCGCTCATTTAATTAATCATTCATGTGAGCCAGTTTGCTACTCAAGAGTCATTAGTGTTAACGGTGACAAGCATATTATAACATTTGCAAAGAGAGACATTATATTAATCAGGTCTATACATGGTTATGCGTTGAAGCATATGCACATATGGAGTTTGCAAATAAGCTCCCTGTAATTGATTATCTTATTACTATGTACGCTAAGTCTGGAAGGCTACATATGGCTAGAGCATATTTGAACAAATGACAGATTTCAATAAAACTCCAAGGTCTTTTGAACTTAAATTGACAGATTTCAATAAAACTCCAAGCTTTTATCCGAACTCTATTTGACCATTCGCATCAGACCGACTGGAGTTTGTAAAAACCCTATGACACGCAATCTTCATCGACCATGTACCTGTATCCATGACAGCAATCCTGGAATGTTTTCTTTGTCAATCCAGCCACGGATCTCAGGGCCAAACCGGCTTCCTAACAATCCGCATAACTTCAAACAGAGCTATGCCTTGTCACGCCCAAAACATCATAACAGTAGTGATGGCAGGCCCTGCAACAAATCCTCAACACAATCAACACTTCAATTTCAATCCTACAAAAGAAAATAAAATCAAAACTTGCATCAAATTCAGAGAGAGGAGAAGATGGATTTGGATGTTGTCACTCTTGTGCCAAATTTTGCTATTGGACCCTTCATTTGCTCTAAGCTTCTTAGTTATGCTTCAATGCCTTTCTTACTTGGACTGCTATAACTAATCAATCTTGAATGAAGAGCGGATGAGCCTTGTGAACCGAAAGGATGTATAGAATCCAATAGTACCGGATGCCACAAAAACGCATAAGAAGTCCAGCATGTACCTGAAACAAAGAAAATGGTGTTCTTGTTACAACAAGAAAATGAAGAGCAAATGGTGAAGAAATTATTGTAGTGTTCAAACAAGTACAGAAACAGTTGCCTTTTTGCTTCCATCGATTGAAGTTGTTGTGAAGTCTCTGCCAATTGATCGTGGTCAAAAGCGGACATCAATTCTTGTTCTTGTCATATGTCCAATTCGAGAACTTACCATGACAAGCCTTACACTTGCATCCTGTCATCACCTACAGCAGACCATTACCACCATGAGTTGCAACAAAAACCTGCACTTCCACAAGTCAACGCAGAAAAATCAATAGCAGGGTTGCAATTTAAAACAACAGAAGTAGTAAAACCAGCATGGCATAAGTATTAACCCAGGTGTTCGCGAGGAAGCTGTTCAAGTATTAAATCGGATTGTGAAATACCTACCTCACCGTCGTTTCGCAGTAATGAAGGGAATGGCCAATTTCATATTAAGACTTCCTGATGAATTTCCCCTTCTCATTCAAACGTCTTTAGGGCGCCTGTTGGAACTAATGCGCTTTTGGAGATCTTGTCTGATAGATGATAGGATGCAACTTGATGCAGATGCAAAATCTCTGGGTCATGAAACTGAGAGATTCAGAAAGTCTTCCTTCCAACAATCATGCGAAGCAATAGAATTCCGTGCATCAGAAATTGATGCAGTTGGCCTCATATTCCTTAGTTCTGTTGATAGTCAAATTCGGCATACAGCATTGGAATTGTTGCGCTGTGTTCGTGCATTGAGGAATGATATTAGGGACCTGAGGATGCTGATAAAGTAGATATGGCATACAGGGTTGTTGCAGATCACATTAGGACTCTGTCATTTGCCATTGCTGATGGGTCCCGTCCTGGTAATGAAGGTCGCGAGTATGTTCTGAGGCGTATACTTCGTCGAGCTGTGAAGTGTTAAAAGCTGAGGAGGGCTTTTTCAATGGGCTTGTAAATGTTGTGGCAAATGTACTGGGTGATGTTTTCCCTGAGCTAAAACAACAGGAAGTGCAGCAAATGCCCATTGAAGTCGCACCAACAGGGTCGTGCAAAGAATCGAAACAGATGTTTAAAATTTTCACTGCAGTAAAAGTTAAAATAATCGTCAAATCGTTAAAATCCAGAAAATTCCTCAATTTGGGATCAAGACAAAAGCCAGAAGGAAAAGCATATGTGCAGATTACCTTTCCGGAAGGTAGCATCAAACAAGACAACTCGTTTCTGAGCGAAAAAAAGTGCTTCTGAAAACTTTCTCCTTTGGAACCTTTGAGCATCAATCTGAACCCTAATCTGTGAGATAAATAGGAATCAGAGAGAATTAGTGGGGGATTCAAAAAAACACGAAAGAGAAAAAACGGCGAGAACTTTTAAGAACCCTAAATCTAAAAAATCGGTACTGTACCTGGAAGAGGGAGGCGAAATAGTGAAGCTTTAAACTCCATCATCACCGTCGCCGCAACCGAAGGTGAGATTCTTATGGCTTGAATCTTTCTGGAAGTATTTGGTAGAGAGCAAGAGAGTGAGACGAAGAGAGTTTGAGGACTTGAGAGATGTCGAGAGAGAGACATCGAGAGTGATGGAGAGCATCGCGAGAGAGAGAAGAGCGAGCTTTGTGAGAGAGACAGATCCGTTTTTGTTTTTCTTTCTTTATTTTCTTTTTTCATTTTTTTAATTAAATAGAGTAATTAATTTTAAAAAAAAACATTATGAAAAAATTTCCTTTAATTTTCCTAGGTTAGTTAGTTAATAAATGTTTTAGGTTTCCAATCTATTCCTCTTGGTAAACCCAACAGCCATGCGGCTGGGTTTGATTACTAGTAGACTAACAGTCCTCTTTCTATTTAGTTTTTTGTTTTAATTCTTTTTAATTTATTTTAGTTTATATATTTAAATTAGTATTAAAATAACAATTAGTTGGTAAGTGGCCTGGTGGAGAGGAGTGACTTCCAGATCTTTAGGGTAGTGGGTTCGATACTCCTAGGTGTAGTTTTTCTTTCTTTTATTATATTTAGGCTTTATTATTCATATTTATTTCTTTTTATTTATTTATTGTTGTTTAATAATTTGATTTGTTTTTTAATTGCATCATGCATTCGAAACCATTTTTTTAACTTATAAAAATCATATTTTCTCGATTTAATATCGAGCCCCTTTTTTCACACCCTTGTAAGTCGATTGCTTTTTAAGCATCGCCGTCGACCTCACATAGCTTACTCTTGGGCTTTCTTACAATGAGCCGGTTCTCTTGCACCGACACTCATGCATTATTTGTTGGTTCCGATTTAATTATTTCGTGATTTTTTAATCCCCATTTGACAAATGTACCCCACTCCCCAATGTGTAATAATCTTGTACTATTTTATTTCTTTATTATTTGGCTATTTAGTTAGGTACTAACAAGAATAAAATCCACAATTTCAAAAATACAAAAATATGACTCGATCCAACGTCGAGTATTTTTCTCAATAAACAAATCAATTCAATTCTTCACCCCATTCTATTCCATTTCTTTCAAATTTTCATCAAACGCTTGATCCAACGTCAAGCCATTTTTTTATGATAAAAACTCAAAAAATACTAATTCATAATTAAGACCTTTTCAATAAAGATGGAAATGGAACGTGGTGTATACCACGCACTCCTGAGACTAGGATTCGAGATGTACATCTCGCCAATCCTAGCTCTCGCCATCATCCAAGTTTATCCACTTTGTTTTCTTTCAAACACTCATTCAAATTCCTTTTAAACGTCCATCAACACTTGATCTAGGTCAAGTCATTTTCACAACAAAACTCAAAATACCTAATTTTTATTTAAACACTTTCTCAATAAAGGTGGAAATGGAACATGGTGTATACCATGCACTCCTGAGGTTAAGATTCGAGACGTATGCCTCGCCAATCTTAACTCTCGCCATCGCCTAAAATTGTCAATGCGGTTTCTTCAAACCCTTTCTCAATCAAATTCCAAAAAATACTTAATTCCTATCTTAACTTCTTTCAATAAAGATGGAAATGGAACATGGTGTATACCATGCACTCCTGAGGCTAGGATTCGAGATGTATATCTCGCTCATCCAAGTTCTCGCCATCACTCAAAATACATCCAACCAATCAAACTTTTTTTCTCGCCGCCGTGCGATTAATCAAAATCTTTTTCATAAATGGAAGATATATTGTCTTAAGTGATACAAAACAATGTTTCGGCCACGATTGTTGAGTAAAGATAAATGACGCTTTTCCGAATGTAGATTTATAAATCCGTTCGATGTGTGGTACGCGTCCACTCCTCATCTGTTTTGGGTAAAACGATGTTTTTGTCGATTAATACAACATAGCTTTCGCTAAAACCGACCAACAAACAAACATTTTTCTACCCAGAACTACGTAAGCCTTGATTTCTCTTTTGAGATACGTAGGAGCAGGATTTTTAAATCTTGTCAGGCCCATTAATAAAAAACTTAGGTTTAGTCCTTCGTTAAAAAAATCCAAAACATTTCTTCTATCTTCTATTCTTTCTTTCCCACCTAATAACTTGAAAAGCCTATCATTTCAAACTAACATTAACGCACACAACTGACCTAATGGTTCCCGTTGAGTACAACGGACGTGAGGGGTGCTAATACCTTCCCCTTGCGTAATCGACTCCCGAACCCTGATATTGGTTGCGATGACCATATCTTATCCTTTCATTTGTCTTGGGTTTTATCGATATTTCCCCTTTCCTTTTTAGGAATAAATAAAGTTCGGTGGCGACTCTGTTCAGTCCATCATTGCGAGCGTGCGATCACACTTCGCTTTGAAGTCGTATCCCCATTTTTTTCGAGGTGCGACAGAGACGAATTTTGGTCCCTAAGAGACCTCATGATGCAAATGTATGTATGGAAAAAAAAAATCTTCATGGTGAATAATTGCCACAAAGGAAAAGAAATCGGTAGAAACTAAGGGTCCATTGTAGTAACATACTCACTAGGGAGACATATACTCTGGGGGGAAACAAGAAAAAAATGCGTGAGCAGGTCACGACTTGAAAACTTGTTGGGAGACAAAAAGGGATTCCATGAAAATAAATCGATGGAAAAACTCGAGCTAACACAAAGATGCATGTATTGGGGAATATGCCAATACATAACAACTATCCATAAAGGATACATCGGATAAAAATCCGGACTCAGACGGGGATGTCCATAAAGGACTCAGCTGAGGAAGAAATCAACGAGATATTACCGGCTACTGGGTAATAAACTCGAAGGGAGACATATTGTCAAATCACCGGTTACTAGGTGAGAGAACAACATGCTCAGGGAGAAAGAATATCTAAGACCGGTATAAGGGTGAGAGATATCAATCATCCAAAACATTTGAGGAGAACCCAAAGGCACATCTTAACTCCGGAACAACTGACTCCACAAGGGACAAAAAGGCATAATAGGGAGCATAAGGAAGGAACACCAGGGATACCGGTTACTGGGCATATAATAGGTGACTAACCAAGCGTGAATTGGGAACATATCCAAGACACTCATCATCCGAAAGGAAGGCTGAAAAAAGAAAACTCGACTTACAGGACGGGCATTCGATTCCACGAGGAAATGCGAATCTTACTCAACTGGGGAAGAAAAAGACTTCGATTGAAGAGCGCATGAGACATATTATCTATTACCGTCATAACGTAGATAACATACTCGAATGGAAGATTATCCACAACACAACCAGTTACTGGGTTAATAAAGGATAAATCGACCGAAAAGAAAGGACATTGGGATACAGGGTACTGGGTATAAAACGATGACCAATCAAAAGGAGAAACAATCATTACCAAACAAGGGTAAGTGAAAGATGACTTGCTAGGGATACATTAACAAGAGCAATTATCCAAGAGATATATCACCGGTTACTAGGTGATATACTCAAAAGCGAAGGAATATCAATATCGGCTACTGGATAAAGATAACCAACGAATAGGGGATTACATCTACCGGTTATTGAATAGAAAACCACAGAAATTCGTTGGGGAAGAAGGTGAACAATTACTGGTTACTAAGCAATTGAACAACCGAACCATAGGGAATTGCAGGGTATAACAAGAAAGGAGTCAGTCTAGGAACAATCTAGAGAGACACAATTAAACAAGACTCGACCCGATGAGGATATAACTCAGGGGAGTAATTCCATCCCTATACATAACTGGGGAGGAAACTAAAACAATAATCATCCACGAGGACATAACTCAGTGGGGAAAAAAGAAGGAAAGATAGACACTTTCTGCCTATGGGGCTGACTCTATATGAAGAGATCAGACACAAACATCTGCTTAGGGAAGAATATTTCACCAATACCAGGAGATAACAAGCAAAGATATATGGAAAACAATGCATCATGAATATCTGAATGCTATGATTATGCATGTATATGTGTTATTTATGTATGATTAATGCTGACAGACAAACATATCTAACACAAACAGGCTCAAGAGGCGCGAACGGCCATCCATCGCAATATCTTCAAAAAGAAAGACAAGGCCCACGGGAGAAATCAGTTATGGTGGGGATGATCTAATACCAGGAGACATAGATCACCGTTGGGGATAAGCAAAGTCACAGCTTCCGACTGCAGGGGATTTTTCAAAAATTCTCGGGATAAGGTGGTTGAATACCAATAAGATCCGTCGTAGAAGAAACTCTACTGGGGAAATTATCAAGGAATGATGTGAAACTCCATGGGGAACAACCGCCAAGCAGATACTCATCAATCAAAACACTCCCTTCCAACCGCTGGAGAGGCATCTCTGCTAAGGGGAGAAAGACCAATTTGCTCAACTGGGGAAGGCAACAACACATCTTCCTCATCATCTCTCAATACTTCAAGAGAAATCTTCAGACATGGAGGGGATACAAATTATCAAACTCGGGTCAAGCATACCTGCAAGGGATAAACTGTAGGCAACCCTCAAAGGAAATTGCCTCTGCTGAGGGGATCGGAAACGAATCCTTCGTCAACACGGGCCATGCTGGGGATGAAAAGGGACTCAAGCCCTTCACCAACTGCTCTAAACAACTTCTTGCTGAGGAAAAAACTGAAAGTTGATGAGGAGGACATAAACATGCCAGAATATGAACAAATGTCTTACCTTTTGGAAATCGTACTATCCTTGGGAGAGCACTGAAGACATTTCGACTATCCTTTCAGTCATTGTGAATGTTTATTTTGTTTAAAACAATTTATAAAATTTTATTTATTTAAAATAAATGATATTCATTAATTAAAACATACAAATGTTTGTTAAACAGAAACAAATAAGAGTGCCAAGAATTGGATAAAGGCTTAAATTTATTTGATAGAATGGTAGTCCGCAAATGGCGAGACTCCATGGATCTTTACAATTTTGAAATTGGTGATATACATGGAAAAAGGGTTACGTTGAACATAATGATCGTTTCTCCACCAACTCTGAATCCAATGTATTTGAAGCTTCAGTTGACGATGACTGAGCGAGAATCTTTGACAGATGACAGTTGTAGAGCAAGGTCTTGTCTGGATGCAGTTACTTGCCAAATTCCTAATTTTTGCCTAGATTGCCCCAGGGTGAGGTACTCAATCTAACGGGATATATTTTTTTTTCATGTCTCTAACTTTTGCCTGGACCGCCCTTTCGGGTTTTCAATCCACCGAGACGCTCATTTTTGCCTAAGCCGCCCTTTCGGGTTTTCAACTTAGCGAGCTATTCTGTTTTTATTTTTAGGCAAAGTATTTATTGACTGCATCTGAATTCACAGGACGAGTGAAATCCTCCCCATCCATAGTTGTAAGCAACAAAGCACCGCCTGAAAAGGCTCTCTTAACAACATATGGACCTTCATAGTTTGGAGTCCACTTGCCCCTGGAATCGGGCGCGAAAGACAAGACTTTCTTGGGCACGAGGTCGCCTTCTCGGAACACGCGAGGTTTGACCTTCTTATCAAAGACTTTCTTCATCCTTTGCTGATATAACTGGCCATGGCACATGGCAGTTAATCTCTTCTCTTCTATCAAGTTCAACTGGTCATAACGACTCTGAACCCATTCAGCCTCGGTCAACTTGGCTTCCATCAAGACTCTCATTGATGGGATCTCAACCTCCACGGGGAACACAACCTTCATGCCATATACAAGAGAGAAAGGGGTTGCCCCTGTTGAAGTGTGAATTGATGTACGATATCCATGCAAAGCAAATGGCAGCATCTCATGCCAATCTTTGTACATAACAATCATCTTCTGAATAATCTTCTTAATGTTCTTGTTAGCAGCTTCAACAGCCCCATTAATCTTGGGTCTATAGGGAGAAGAATTATGATGTGCAATCTTGAACTCGCTACACAGCTCTTTCATCATCTTGTTGTTCAAGTTAGATCCATTATTAGTAATGATCTTGTCTGGCACACCATATCGGCATATGAGTTGGTTCTTGATAAATCTCACAACCACCTACCTGGTCACATTCGCATATGATGCCGCTTCAACCCACTTGGTGAAGTTTTCAATAGCTACGAGAATAAAACGGTGACCGTTAGACACCTTTGGCTCAATCATGCCAATCATGTCAATTCCCCACATGGAGAAAGACCATGGTGAAGAAATAACATTCAGAAGTGTTGGGGGAATATGAATCTTATTCGCATAAATCTGACACTTGTGGCATTTCTTCACATACTTGCAGCAGTCAGGCTCCATTGTCAACCAATAGTAGCCTGCTCTCAACATCTTCTTCGCCATAGCATGTCCATTGGAATGAGTACCAAATGAACCCTCATGGACTTCAGTCATCAACAGGTCTTCTTCGTGTCTATCCACGCATCTGAGCAGAACCATGTCAAAATTCCTCTTGTAAAGCACATCACCGTTAAGGTCGAAATTTCCAGATAATCTCCTCAAAGTCTTCTTATCTTTAACAGATGCCCTAGGCGGGTAAGTCTGATTCTGAAGAAAACACTTGATATCATAATACCACAGCTTATTGTCTTTTACTTCTTCAACTGCAGACACATGAGCTGGTCTATCCAAGCGCATCACGGTAATATTGGGAACTTCATTCCAATACTTCACTACAATCATTGAAGCAAGCGTAGCGAGAGCATCCGTTATCTGATTCTCATCTCGAGGAATGTGATGGAAGTCAACCTTAGTAAAGACATTTGAAATCCTACTCGCATAATCTCTGTATGGGATGAGGCCAGGCTGATTCGTCCCCCATTCACCCTAAATCTGATTAACAACAAGGGCCGAATCACCATAAACATCAAGATGTTTGATCCTAAGATCAATACATTCTTCCAAACCCATAATATAAGCCTCATACTCCGCCATATTATTTGTGCATTTTAAAGTTAGCCTTGTTGTAAAAGGAAAATGTGTGCCTTGAAGAGTAATAATCACTTCCCCAATACCATTTCCATACCGATTAACAGCACCATCGAACACCATACCCCATCGGGAACCAAGCTCTGGCCCTTCATCAAGCGTAGGCTCATCAAAATCTTTCATCTTCAAATACAAAATCTCCTCATCAGGGGAGTCATATTGCATCGATTGATAATCTTCAATTGGTTAATGTGCCAGATGATCAGCCAATATACTACCTTTAATAGCCTTTTGAGCTCGATACTCAATATCATACTCAGATAACAACATCTGCCAACAGGAAATCCTCCCAGTTAAAGCAGGCTTCTCGAAGATATACTTGATTGGATCCATTTTGGATATCAACCAGGTCGTATGATTCAACATATACTGGCGTAAACGCTTAGCAGACCAAACCAAAGCATAACATGTCTTCTCAAGCATTGAGTACCGAGACTCATAATCAGTAAACGTTTTACTCAAATAGTATATTGCATACTCTTTCTTCCCTGATTCATCTTGTTAACCAAGGACACACCCCATGGAATCATCAAGCATGGTCAAGTACATAATCAATGGTCTCCCTTCAACAGGCGGAGACAGAATCGGAGGCTCAGACAAATACTCTTTGATACTATCAAAGGCCTTTTAGAAATCCTCGGTCCAATCGTGACGCTGATCTTTCCGGAGGAGCTTGAATGTAGGCGCACATGTGGCAGTCATGTGGGATATAAATCTCGAAATGTAATTCAAGCGGCCAAGAAAACCTCGGACTTGCTTCTCAGCTTTGGGTGCAGGCATCTCTTGTATTACTTTGACCTTGGCAGGATCAACTTCAATACCTCTTTCACTGACAATAAAGCCCAATAACTTGCCGGAACGGACTCCAAATGTACACTTGTTCGGATTCAAGCGGAGTTTGTACTTCCTCAAATGCTGGAAAAGCTTCAACAAGTGCTCTACATATTCAACTTCCGTTTTCGACTTTGCAATCATATTGTCAACATACACCTCAATCTCCTTTTGCATCATATCATGAAACAAGGTAGTCATAGCGCGTTGATACGTGGCTCCGACGTTCTTCAAACCGAAGGGCATCACTCGATAACAGAATGTTCCCCAAGGTGTGATGAATGTTGTCTTCTCCATATCTTCGGGTGCCATTTTAATCTAATTATAACTGGAAAATCCATCCATAAATGAGAAGACATTGAATTTAGTTGTATTGTCTACCAACATATCAATGTATGGTAGAGGAAAATCATCTTTCGGACTAGCTTTATTTAAGTCACGGTAATCCACACACATTCGGACTTTTCCATCTTTCTTAGGCACAAGCACAATATTGGCCACCCATTGAGGATATATAGAAGTCACCAGAAACCCCACATCAATTTGCTTATGAACTTCTTCTTTAATCTTCACTGCCATATCAGGATGAGTTCATCTGAGCTTTTGCTTCACAGGCACACACTCAGACTTCAAGGGCAAGAAATGTTGCACGATATCAGTATCTAAACCTGGCATGTCTTCATACGACCAGGCAAAGATGTCGACGTATTCTCGTAGCAACTCAATCAACCCTTCTTAACAGATTTTTCAATGAGTGCCCCAATCTTCACTTCACGGATGCAATCTTCAGACCCCAAGTTGACAGTTTCTAGATTTTCAAGATGCGGCTGAATGATCTTCTCCTCGTGCTCAAGCAGATGGGTAATCTCATCAAGAATCTCTTCAACCTCATCTTCTTCTGCCTCGAATACAGGGAACTCAAAGATGGGAGATAGTGTTGGATCATTATGTTCAATGGGTCTGATTAACCTGTATAATGATTTTGAGTATAAAAGAGATTTCAGAATTCAAACAAGGCAAATCATTATGCAGATGAAAAGATTGATTTTATTCTCTGTTTTAGGGTTTTATGGTGATCACCAATTTCATGCAAAAAGAAAAAAGCAAAAATAATTTGAAAAACAAACATTTAACATGTGATTATTGAATGAATATCATTGTATTAATCAAATTATGCCAACAATGTCATCACTTCTCCTTTTGGCATGGGAGAAGGGTTTTCAAACAAAATGAACACATTATGTTGACTTATGGATAACTGTTGGAACATCAACAACGACCCAATTATTGCAGATTCCTCCAGGTATGACAAAGTTGCCAAGGTCTTCCTCTTCATCATCTTCAACACTGACAACAGCTTCCTGATCTTCAACACTGTGGATAAACCCTCCACTCTGGAATAGCCCACACTCATTGGAAACACTAGAAGAGTACCCTATGCCAGCTCGGGACTTGTTATCTTCCAACTTGATCATTCTCCCCAAACCAGTAGTTGCACCATGCTCAATGGACAACTTTTCGTCATTACAGGAGACAAATGAAGAAAGTTCTTTCCTAGAAGGCTCAGCAATAGACAAGGTTTGGAACGGAGTCCCAACCTCATCCTCAACATCAATATAGGAGAAAGAAGATAGATGACTGGCCAAGAGATCCTTCTCTCCCCCTATCACCACCAACTTCTTGTTCTTCTCGAACTTCAACTTTTGGTGTAGGGTGGATGTCACGGCGCCTGCCTCGTGAATCCATGGTCTGCCAAGCAAACAACTGTAAGACGGATGAATATCCATGACCTGGAAAGTGATCTGGAAATCACTAGGTCCAATCTTGATCGGGAGTTCTAATTCGCCGATCACAGTTTTCCGCGATCCATCAAACACCTTCACAACCACTCCACTCTGCCTCATGGAAGCCCTCTGATAAGAAAGTTTTGCAAGAGTGGATTTTGGTAACATATTAAGTGATGATCTTGTGTCCACCAACACATTGGATAAGGCATCATCCTTACAATTCATAGATATGTGTAGAGCCAAATTGTGGTATTTTCCCTCCCCGGGAAGATCAGCATCACAGAAGCTCAAATTGTTGCAAGCGGTTATATTTGCAACAATGTTATCAAACTGCTCTATGAAGACATCGTGATCCACGTATGCCACGTCCAACACCCTCTGCAAAGCTTCACGGTGTATCTTAGAATTCATCAACAAAGATAAGACAGATATCTTTGATGGAGTTTGTAGCAGCTGATCAACAACATTATATTCACTCCTTTTGATGAGCCTCAGCATCACATCATGATCCTCTCTCAATATGCTAGACTGACCAACCAGGATAGGAGTATTATTATTCTTAACAGCAACAGGGTCAACACCCCTCACAACAGGAGCAGGATTATTTGAAGAAGTCCCCACGGAACCGGCGGGATTAACAGCAATTCTCTTCATGATATCTTCATGGGATTTCGGCTGAGCCGAGAAAACACGACCACTACGGGTCACACCACTGAGATCTGAAATGCTCACCACAGAAGTTGAGGGCAACGACACCTCCTTTCCATCCTCTAGCATGACTGTCTTGTATCTGTAGGAAACAGCTTTGTCTGATACATATGGGACAGGCCCGATGGCTTTATCACAAGAGCTGGTGATACTTTCTTCTTGCTGCCATCATACTTGATGACAACAGGCTCATGAATTTTAAACATTGGGGTGATAACATCAACTTCATCCTCATTACAATTCTGAAGTATCTCAATCATCCCTTGATCAATCATTTCTTGGATGTCCTTTTTCACTTGACGGTATCCTCTGTCATTGATAGTGCACACCTGGCACCTATCATGGTCATGCTCGTAGTGGCTGTGTTCACACAACAGCTTGTGCATCTCGACCAATGACTGCTTTATGTCATTGACATAAAGTACTTTGTATTTGCTAGGACATCCCTGGACCATATTAACAGCTGCCTTCCCATGCTCGGGCAATGGGTTATTCTTTACATTTGGACCTACGTCCTCAAAAAACAATATCCCACTTCTCACAAGGTCTTGCACCTAGGTCTTCAATGGGTAACAGTTCTCCACATCATGTTCGAGAGCACCAAAATGATACACGCAATGAAGCTCAGGCTTATACCACCACTGAGGATTGGCTGGTACAGCGGGAAGGTCTCGTGGAGTTATCAGCTTCCTGTCTATCAAGGAAGGATAAAGCTCAGCATACGTCATCGGAATTGGGTCAAAAGTTACCCTCTTCCTATGGTGGTTGCTGGTGTTGGTGTTATTATTGTTTCGAGGCTGGTAGGCCTGTTGCCGTTGACGATGTTGTTGTTGTTGTTGATGATGAACTTCTCTAAAAGCAGGTGCTATATGAGCCACCTGGTGTTGGTTGATGGCTGCACGCACATCCTTCCTCCTTAAAGAGGGCCTTCTTTTAATGTAGGAAGACATATCATGGGTCTCTCCCTCTTTCTTCCTAGCAAAGCCTCCATACTTCTTTACTGAGGAACTGTCATCTCTAGATAAACGTCCTTCACGGACCCCCTCTTCTAATCTCATCCCCATATTCACCAATTCGGTGAAGTCTGAGGGAGCACTGACAATCATTCTTTCATAACAGAAAGAGCTCAAAGTCTTCAGGAAGATCTTTTTCATCTCCTTCTCTTCTCGGGGTGGCAGTATCTGAGCTGCCAGTTCTCGCCATTGTCGCAGCCTAAAAAAATAGGAGTGCGAAAAAAAACAACAGGCGAAGAAGGAAAAGACAGAAGAGTCGCCACCGTGCGTTATTTATCCCAAAGGAGGGAAAGGAAACGCTCGAAGTAAACCTGGGAAAAGGAAGGAAAAGACAAGGTCTCGCAACCAAATCTTGGGTTCGGGAGTCGATTATGCGAAGGGAAGGTATTAGCACCCCTACGCATCCGTAGTACTCTACAGGATCCACTCTTGTTGTTCTTGTCTAAAGGGTGTGGGTTTATCTAATGTACTATTTATTAAAAGAGAGGGGTCAAAAGAAAATGACTCGCGCGGATGTCGCATCCACTGCATACGTATCTCATTTGAATATGAGAATCAGAGTCTTCGTAGCTCGGCTACCTACGGGTTAAGGGTTGTGTGCTCGGTAAGACATCGCGTCTTATGCCTACGTATCTCATCTGGAATGAGAATCAGAGCAAAACGTAGTTCGGCTAACTACGGGTTAAGGGTTGTGTTTTGGGCGAACGATGTTACTACGCAATCTATCGGATGCTCGACCTTTGGAGACTTACTCACCTGTAGTAGAAGGAGCAAACATGTTCTTAGGAGAAGAAAAATCAATGAGTTTATTTGTGTTTTAGGGATGCTCATGCAAAAAAGGCAGTCCTAGATGAAGGAACCGTGCTACCTTAATTGACATGCTACCGAGCGACTATACGAAGCCTAGCAACCCTATGGGGAGACGATCACACCATACAAAACAAACATGCATAAAGTAAACACGCCAACAAAGGGGCTCAAACATACATGGGTAGGGCTTTAGTCAAGAGGGGTCATATCGACCTCGACAAACAAGCCAGGGAAAGGTAATCAAAATGGCTCTTAACCACTGACACTGAACGTCAGGGTGAGCAGATCAAAAGGGTGATGAGGATAAGACCTCATAGCTCTTAACCCTGGACAGGGTGAGCTCATGACAAGGCGTGGGGGTTCAGAAAGGTGGAACCCTCTCCACTGACCGACCAGACAAAAGATCTTGGGCTTTTGTTCTGAATCATCGACACGTAGTGTGACCTTAAAGAACGACGCACTGAATAACGGGGGATTGACTACTAATCCCTTTTATCCGTCAATTGCCTCTTCATGGAGGTCTTTAGGCACATAAATAAAGACACAAAAACATTGCCTCTTATCGAGGTCTTCCAGCTAAGAAAGCGGTAAAATGCGAAAAAAATAAAGGGATCAAGAGATCTACCGCACGGATAAAAATCCGAAGTAATAGCAACTAACGACACAAGAAACCCGGAGATCCCTCAAGCTAGCACCATCAAAGAAAGCGAGTCAGTACAGGTAATCGGAATAAACCTCCAGGTGGTATCCCACAAATAAAGTGGAATACCAAGCAAGCTATCTCTTCAAGAGTCATGTGAGCCCTCACAAAAACTCAGCAAACAGGTTAGAGAAGACAAGATGGAATTAGGAGAAAACAATGTCATGACAAACACAAAACGAATTAGAGAAAACAGAAAAGCAACTGCTGTCGCGATCGCTGCTGCTTCGCTTAGCGAAGGTTTAGCGAGGCTTCGCTGCAGGCTCGCCCAACGAAGCGGCTAGCGAATGCCTGCGGGTTTTGGGTTCTTCATGGATAACAGTATTATCTCGGCAACCCAAACCCTATGGTATCCATCAGCAATGAAACGATTAAACATTAAAGGTATTGTTTACACATTCATGCATATCTAAACCTGTGGGCAAAGCCTAACGATACCTCATACATTCAGAGAATTCAAATTGAAAGCATAGAGTAATGGGTATAAGGGCAAACCTGATTGGAGAGATCGATTAAAATTGAATGGCACGGCTGGGTTTGCAAAGCAATGTTAGGGTTTGCGTGAGGCAGAGGTGAAAAAGTGTGTGAGTCGGAGTGAACTTTTCAGAGCTGTCTGGAGGCTGCTGCAGGTTAGTTCGTCTCTCTCCTTCTCTCCTTCTTTTTCTCTGTCCTTTTTTGTTCCACTGAAACTCTAGTATTTATAACCTGATTTTCGTGGCTTGGTGGGCTCAAATGAGGGCAACTCAAGCCCATGACTTTCTGTTATTTTTCTCAAAACGCGTGGGCTTCGCCTAGCGAAGGATCTGCTCGCTTAGCGAGCATGACAGTTCAAGGTTCGCTAGGCGAACCATTCTACTTGCCTAGCGAGCATGACAACTCAAGAACAAATTCTTGCTCCTTCAAGATTGGCGTTCTGAATGATGAATAGACCCCATTTGAACCTGTTGGAAGTAACTCAAGTCTTTCCCTTGTGTTGACTGATCACCCGGATAGAACCCTCAAAGTGTCTTGGATGATATTCAAGCTTCTTGGATCTGATTCTGATTGACATGATGAAATGCAATATGAAATGTTAAATGACCTAAAAATGAATGCATGAATGAGGAGGGAAAATTTTGGGGTGTTACAGCTGCCCCTATTCAATCATCAGCTAACTCGAGCAGGATGAAAGCGAACAGCTTAATAGACAAACAGGGTGAGCTGTGATTGAATACCAAAGACAGACAAAAAATTTGCGCTCTGAGAACAAAAATGCTGAAATACACCGCGCTGTTTTTTTTTTTCGATCCTCTGGCTGAATTTATTTTCGGTCTTCGGGCTAGACCTGACTTCGATCTTCTGGCTAGATCTTCTTCGATCTTCTGGCTAGATCTTCTTCGATCTTCTGGCTAGATCTTCTTCGATCTTCTGGCTAGATCTTCTTCGACCTTTGATTCTCTGGCTGAATCTATTCTCGGTCTTCGGGCTAGACCTGACTTCGATCTTCCGGCTAAATCTTCTTTATTTCGATTCTCTGGCTGAATCTATTTTCGGTCTTCGGGCTAGACCTGACTTCGATCTTCTGGCTAGATCTTCTTTGTTTTGTTGATAAATTCCCATCATTAGGATCTCGCATCTGAGGCATCCGCTGGTTGACCCTCTTTCGAAATCTACACGCAATCTTCATGTTAGATATGCAGCTTCGAGAATATTCCACTTTTTGGGCTTCGTACATATTCTTCAGGCTAGAACATGTTGTAACGACTCTTCAATTAGACTTCTTTTTTTTCTAAATTGCGATCCGCGGGTTGGATCCTCTTGTAGGTTGATTTTCTGTTGAGCTGTCAATCTACTCCTCTAGCTGGCTTGCCGGGGAAATAACGCTTGTAGGCGACTCTCTGGCTGAATCTTCAAATTGAACCTTAGGCTGGCTCATTGGAAAACGATTCTCAGGCTAAATCTTCGAAATAACCCTCATGCTGGATCACACACACTTGATCCTCTGGCTGAATCTCATGACTTTGGTTGTAAATTAATTCTTCAGTCTGCTTTGAGAACCTGTTTATCAGTTTATGTGTATGCTTGATATGCATGGAAATGCAAATGTTATGCATGGAAATGCAAATGTTATGCATGGTGCAAAAAGAAATCTGCTTAGGGAAGCAAACTCCGGTAGGGAACGGATCGCTGCATCAATCCTTGAATGCTCTGTGGGGAATGATTCATCTGCCGGGACCGGGGAGCCACCAAGAGTAAATTGGCTCTCCTTTTTTTGAAAAGTTGACCTTGCTGGGGGGGAGTATCAACCATGAGAACTTTGCTTGACGAGGCTCTGTGAGGAGAGTCTGTGGGGAAAGCACTTCCTGGGGAGATGTCGTAGGAATCGACCTTTGTTGGGGATATGAACTTGTTGATCGTCCTCAGGCTGAGGATCAAAACAAATCTGTTAAAAATAATCTGCTGGGGAATGAGATGAACACTGGGAAGACCACTCTCTTGTCTGTTGGGTATGCAACTACTCCGCGGTTGCTGGGGATACAAGGTGCAACTCTACTGGGGACATGCTCTGGTGAGGAGAGCCTTTGTCAACCGCTTGGGGATGAGAATTCATGACTTGGCATCTGGTTCCTGTGACCTGCAATCACACACGTATGTACCGGGGGAATTACTCGGTTTGAATTCACCGTCCGGGGTTAAGCACATTCAAAGCAATTTAAAATGTTTTCCTGTGCAAATCATCTGCGAAAGCCACCATTATGTTCAGATGCAATATGTTTAATCAAGAAATTAGACATCTTTTGCAAACAAACTGATAAATGAAAAATAAAGAGGCTCTTTAACTAAACTGTTCGACTTTTATTGGTTGAAAAATTTGTGCCAGGAATAGGCGAGTACATTAGGAAGCTGATCCCTGAAAAGAGGCGATCGCTGTAAATTGAACAAAAGAAAACTATCCTAATGGCAATGTGGATACGGGGTCCCACTGAGTTTCGACTCTGCTATGGCTCGTATGACCTCAAGACGCTCTGCTCATCTTGCTTTCTGAAGTGGATGATTAGTCGATCTTTAACCTTCGAAGATTGCCGGACTGAATGAAACGGTGATATAACACATATGGACTCAGATTGCAGTCATTCGCTTATTCCCTCTTTTGCGTGGACCGCCCTTTTGGGTTTTCAATCCACCGGGATACCCTTTTTTGCCTGAGCCGCCCTTTCGGGTTTTCGACTCACCGGGTGTACATTTTTTTTTATATCCCTAATTTTTACCCGAACCTCTTTATTTATTTATTTTTGGTTCGTCGGGATGCCCCTTTCTTTGCCTGGACTCTTTTTCTTTTGTCCAGCGGGTCAATTATGCGAAGTATTTTTTAACTGCGTCTGAGTTGACAGGGGATGGGAAGTCTTCGCCATCCATGGTTGTTAGCATCAAAGCTCTGCCAGAGAAAACCCTTTTAACCACGTATGGACCCTCATAGTTTGGTGTCCATTTGCCCCTGTGATCTGTGTTGGGAGGAAGAATTCTTTTGAGTACCAATTCACCGACTTGGTACTCCCGAGGGCGCACTTTCTGATCAAATGCTCTCTTCATTCGTCTCTGATATAGTTGGCCATGGCATATAGTTGCTAGTCTCTTTTCCTCAACTAGGCTCAGCTGGTTGTATCGAGAACGGACCCATTCTGCTTCGTCCAGCTTAACATCCATCAAGACCCGCAAAGAAGGAATTTCGACTTCAACCGGAAGAACAGCTTCCATGCCATATAAAAGCTGATAAGGTGTTGCCCCGGTGGATGTTCTAATTAAAGTTCGATACCCATGTAATGCAAACGGTAACACCTCATGCCAGTCCTTGTATGTTACCACCATCTTTTGCACAATCTTCTTAATATTCTTGTTAGCTGCCTCAACAGCGCCATTCATCTTTGGCCTGTAAGGGGAAGAATTGTGATGCTCGATTTTGAAGTCCCGGTAAAGCTCTGCCATCATTTTGTTATTGAGATTCGAACCATTATCAGTAATGATCCGCTCGGGAACTCCGTATTTGCAGATGATATCTCTTTTCAGAAATCTGGCTACCATCTGCTTCGTAACATTCGCATAGGATGTCGCTTCCACCCACTTGGTGAAGTAATAAATAGCGACCAAAATGAATCTATGACCGTTGGAAGCAGCTGGTTCGATCTTGCGAATCATATCAATGCCCCACATTGCAAAAGTCCAAGGTGACGACATGACATTCAATGGGCTTGGAGGGATATGCACTTTATCCGCGTAAACCTGGCACTTGTGACACTTTCGGGCGTATGTGCAACAATCTGCCTCCATTGCTAACCAATAATACCCCGATCTTAACAACTTCTTAGCCATTGCATGTCCTTCAGCATGGGTACCGAAAGATCCCTCATGTACTTCTTACATTAACATGCCCGCTTCTTGCTTATCCACACATCTGAGCAAGACCATGTCGAAATTTCGCTTGTACAGAGTATCATCTGAGTTCAGAAAGAAGCTACTGGCTAACCTCCTCAACGTCTTCTTATCATTCGAAGACGCCCCAGCTGGGTACTCTTGACTCTTCAGGAAACGCTTGATGTCATGATACCACGGCTTATCATCAGATACTGCATCGGCAGCGAACACATAGGCGGGTATATCAAGACGAGATACATCAATTCTGGGTACATAGTTCCAACATAGCACCTTAATCATCGAAGACAAGGTAGCCAAAGCATCAGCAAATTGGTTTTCTTCACGAGGAACGTAATGCAGCTTCACCGTCGTAAAGAAAGTCAACAATCTTCTCGTATAGTCTCTGTAAGGAACCAAATGAGGTTGATGTGTATACCATTTCCCGTTGGTTTGATTGATGACCAAAGCTAAATCCCCGTATACATCCAGGGTTTTAATTCGTAGGTTGATGGCTTCCTCAAGTCCTAGGGTACAAGCTTCGTATTCGGCTTCATTGTTGGTGCAGGGAAAAGTTACTCTGGCACAAAATGGCATATGAACCCCCTCTGGCGTGATCAACACTGCACCAACTCCGCGACCATTGACGTTGACCGCCCCATCAAACATCATAATCCATTTGGATTCAGGGTCAGGCCCCTCCTCCGGGAGTGGTTCCTCGCAATCTTTCGATTTGAGAAACATGATGTCTTCATCAGGAAAGTCGAACCTCATAGGTTGGTAATCATCAATCAGTTGCTCTGCAAGACAGTCTGACAAGACACTTCCTTTGATGGCTTTCTGGGACGTATACTGGATGCCGTACTCTGTCAGTATCATTTGCCACCTAGCAACCCTTCCGGTAAGCGCTGGCTTTTCAAAAATATACTTGACTGGATCCATCTTTGATATCAATAGAGTCGTGTGAGCCAACATATACTGTCTTAGTCGGCGAGCAGCCCATGCCAAAGTGCAGCAAGTTTTCTCGAGCAGTGAGTATCTTTGTTCACAATCGGTAAACGTTTTGCTAAGGTAGTATATTGCATGCTCTTTTCGACCTGTCTCATCATGCTGACCGAGCACACAACCCATTGACCTTTCTAACACCGTCAAGTACATGATCAACGGTCTTCCCTCTACTAGAGGCATTAGAATCGGGGGCTCCTGCGAATACTCTTTTATTATTTCAAAGGCTTTCTGACAATCATCATTCCACCTGACCTCTTGCTCTTTTCTCAGCATTTTGAACAATGGCTCGCATGTGGCTGTAAGATTAGATATGAACCTTGAAATGTAGTTCAATCTGCCCAGGAAGCCACAAACCTCTCTTTCTGTTTTAGGTGCAGGCATTTCTTGAATAGCTTTTACTTTTGCAGGATCTACCTCTATTCCTCTTTCACTTACAATGAAACCTAACAGCTTACCAGTTCGCACTCCAAAAGTGCACTTGTTCGGATTCAGCCTTAACTTGAACTTTCTCAGACGTCCAAACAACTTCTGCAGATTGTCCAGATGTTCTTCTTCTGTTCGGGACTTGGCAATCATATCATCCACATAACATTCGATCTCTTTATGAATCATGTCATGAAAAAGTGTTACCATAGCCCGTTGGTACGTTGCCCCTGTGTTCTTCAACCCAAAAGGCATGACCTTGTAACAGAAGGTACCCCACAGTGTGATGAATGTCGTTTTCCCCATGTCTTCCAGCGCCATCCTGATCTAATTATAACCGGAGAAACCATCCATGAAAGAATATACGGAGAACTGAGCTGTGTTATCAACCAAAACATCAATATGAGGCAATGGGAAGTCGTCTTTCGGACTAGCTCTATTCAGATCTCTGTAATCGACGCACATCCGTACTTTGCCATCCTTTTTGGGTACCGGTACGATACTGGCAACCCATGGTGGGTAACTGGCCACAGCGAGAAACCCTACGTCCCGCTGTTTCTGAACTTCTTCTTTGATTTTCATTGCCATGTCAGAATGAGTTCAACGTAACTTCTGCTTCACCGACGGCATATCTTCATTCAACGGTAACCTGTGCACAACGATGTCCGTATCCAAACCTGGCATATCTTGATAGGACCAAACAAAGATGTCGACGTACTCACGAAACAAACTGATCAACTGTTCTTTCACCTCGGCCTGTAGACTGGCCCCGATCTTGATCTCTTTCTTGTCGCCTTCGGTACCAATGTTAACGGTCTCAATCACCTCCTGATAAGGTGTAATAGCTCGGTCCTCCTGTTTCAACAACCTGGCTAACTCTTCAGGCAATTCACAATCTTCCTCAACTCCTTCTTCGGCTTGATAGATAGGATTGTTGAAGTCATACTTGGCCATAGCAGTGTCGTTATCAATGAGATCCGGGTGATCATCTCTGCATGATGGAGGATCGTGCTTTACCTTAGAACGAGAGAGATTTTTTGTTTGTTGGAAAGAAAAAAGAAACAATGCCATTTTTTTATTGTAAAAGTAAAATAATTGAAAGAAAGAGAACACAGAATTGTTTGCAAAAGCCGTCCTTTATTGATGATGAAAATAATTGCGAAATGTAACTAAATGGATGGCCCTACAGATGAGTCATTACACCTTGGGCAAAGTGTAAGACTTTATTATGCATGCATCAAAAGGAAAACAATAAAAATTACTCTTTCAGTAGAGTAACCCGAACGACTTTTTCGGACGACCAATTGTTGAGCTTTTCTCCCGGGACACACGGGCGAATCCAGCTATCTAAGTCACAATCGCTGTCAGCCTTGTCTTCATCTACAGCATTGATGATGTAGAGAGAAACCAAACCCCCGCTGGAGAAAGTACCGACTTCATTCTTTTGAGACCCCGGAGTATACCCCAATCCAAACTTGTCTTCTTTGATGATTGGCTCCACAAATTTGCCCCAGCCTTGGGCATTACCAGCTTTAACCACCTCAACAGCTTGCTTGTATGAAGAGATAGAAGTCCCGACCTTCTCGGACTCAAGTGAAAAGACAGCTTTGGGCGCGATCTCACTGATGTTTATGGCTTCGAAGCCCTGACACAGCATCTCATGCATCTCGCCATCCATCTCCACATACTTAAATGTAGACAGGTGGCTAACAAAAATATCCTCTTCACCACAGACAGTGACGATCTGACCTTCTAGTTCATATTTGAGCTTCTGGTGTAGAGTAGAAGTAACAGCACCGAAAACATGAATCCAGGGCCGACCTAGCAGACATCTATAGGCAGGCTGGATATCCATCACATAAAAGGTGCTCTTGAACACCTGCAGTCCAATCTTAACTGGCAACTCACCTTCGCCAAATACAGATCTCTTAGAGCCATCAAAAGCCCTTACAACTAAATTACTTGGCCTCAGGATGATGCCATCGCAATCCAACTTAATTTAGGCTTTCTTTGGAAGAACATTCAGAGAAGAGCCTGTATCAACCAAAACATGGGAAAGCACCGCCCCTTTGCATTCCATTGTGATATGTAAAGCCTTGTTGTGATTCCTGCCCTCAGATGTCAGGTCGTAGTCGGTGAAACCTAGCCCATGGCTAGCGTTTACATTTGAAACTACCGACTCCATCTGGTTGACGGTTATCTCTGGTGGAACATAGGCCATATTCAGTACTTTCAACAAGGTTGCTCTATGCGCCTCAGAGCACATCAATAGCGAGAGAATGGAGATCTTTGAGGGTGTCTGATTTAGCTGGTCGACTACCTTATAGTCACTTTTCTTGATAATCCTCATAAACTTATCCACTTCCTTCTCGAATGCGGTCTTAGGAGGAGCTTCCTCAATAATAACCTCTTCGGTGGCTACCTGTTTTCCTTTAGCCTTGGCAGCTACCTCAACTTTAGTATTCGTGCGCAATGTTGATGGTGCAAATAGACGTCCACTGCGAGTGAAGCCACCAACCCCTCCAACATTGTCTACAGCGGAGCTACCAATGTCAATGCCTTCTTTGTCAACTTTCCGCCCCTGGAAGTAGATATCAGCCCCATAGTGCCACGGGATAGGACTGTCTTTCTCATACGGAACAGGTCCTGGTACCGTGATGGTGACCGGACTAACCAAAGCCGGTTGAGGGCTGTCAGAGTGAATTGTAACTGGTGATGGGCTTTCGATGTTCATCGTTGCTGGTTTTGTACTTTTTGGGAAATATATTGTTGTCAGAGCGTGTCTCTCGGGAACATATATTTCTTCAGGAGTGAAATAAATCGTCACTGTCGACACATCATTCTTCACTAGACGGGTCTGATCGAACTGAAGACAACCTTCATCTATCAGTTGCTGAATACCCCTTCTCAAACTGTCACATCCGTTATCGGCAGCTCGACAATTTCTGCACTCTTCCCCACAGCCCGGGAAAATCTGTCCTTTTAAAAGTCGGTTTTTGACCACCGATAGCGAAGTCTTCACTTTAGTCACATCAGAAACCAAATTCAAAGTTTCCCCACTATCAACAGCATTAATCCTCTGCCCGCTGTGGGCTGGCATCGGGCTTTGGATAACATTAGGCACCGGGGAAAAATTGATAGCCTGGGCATCTTTCAAATCTTGTACCTTTAGCTGGAGAGCCTTACAATTATCTGTAGTATGGCCAGGTGTGTTGGAGTGAAAAGCACATCTGGCGTTGACATCATAACCTCTAGGCAAATTATTGGGATCGATTGGTAGGGCCAGAGTTCTTAACGTAACCAGATTCAAGTCAATCAGCCTGGGGAGTAATACAGAATAAGGCATTGGGATTGGCTCAATGACCCGGTCCGTCTGCCTTGGACGTTGTTGATGGTATCTCTCCTGACCCGGATTACCTCCTTGTTGTTGATTGTTGTACCTGGGTTGCTGTTGATACTGCGGTTGTTGTTGTTGTTAAGGAGCAGGTGTTGGAATAGTGACTGCGGCCACTTGACCTTGATAATAATTAGGGCGTCCTCTGCCCCTGCCTCTGCCGGCATACACAACGCTTGTCTTGCCTTTTCTTCTTCGCTGACCGTTACCAGCAAACGGTTTCTTGGGACCTGATGAGCTGGAAGCACTATTGTCTTGAATTCGGCCCATCTTCAATAAACTCTCGATTCTTTCTCCGGAAATTACTATCTTTGCAAAGCTGATTGATGGGAAAGCATCCAATCTCTCAATATAATTGCCTTGAAGAGTGTTCATGAACATGTCCTCCATCTCCCTTTCAGACATAGGGGGTTGGACGGACGCAGCAATTTGTCTCCAACGTTGAGCGTATTCTCTAAAGGTCTCCTTGGCAGTCTGAGACATTCCTTGCAACAAGGTCCGATTTGGGGCCATGTCCAAGTTGTATTGATATTGCTTGACAAAAGCCTCTGCCAAGTCTTTCCAGCTCTTGATGGTAGTACGAGACAAATGAGAATACCATTCACGAGAAGCTCCAGTTAGGCTGTCTTCAAAATAGTACATCCAGAGCTTTTCATCTTCCGTGTGAGCTCCCAACCTTCCCAAATAAGATTGGAGATGAGTGTGTGGGCAAGAAGCCCCGTTGTATTTCTCAAAAGTAGGGGGTTTGAACTTGTGAGTAATCCTTACTCCCTGAACCAGACCAAGATTTGTGACATCAAAACCTAAGGAATTTTGAGACTCCAAAGATTTGAGCTTCTCAGCAAGCTCATCCATACGGCGAGTGGTCTCGTGGGCTTCGTCGTGCAAAGAGAATTGATCATACTGATAATCTTCAGTAACGGGGCGCCCGTTAATCCGAATTCCTTGATTCACATTGTACCTTCCGCCAATACCATTTCCAACATTCCCCGTGTTGCCAACATTATCCGAGTTTCCATCAGCATTCGCGTTACCCGCGTTACCAATGTTCACAGGGTTATCAACGTTCCCAGGGTTACCAGGGTTTCCCCTAGAATTTGGTATCTCTACCTCTGGATCGGGCCTCGGTTGCTCAACCAATTCCCTCAGCTTTTCCTGGCCTTCTGCCATACCAGTCATCAATGTCATGAATTGATCCATCTTTTCACGCATATCATCCAACTCTTTCTGTACCTGGTCCATCGCTAATTGCGGACGATTTTCTCTGGTCGGGTACCTGTGGACTCGCTTGGGACCAATAGTGCCTGAAACAGGGAACAGACATTAGACACTGCGGTGACACCTGCAAAGCAAACAAGGGTTAATATGCATGGTATGCAATGCTTTGCTTATTCAATTTCAAGGCACCCCCTTCTCAATTCCGGTAGAACCACATGGTCAGGAGTAATCAAAGCTTTTATCTGATGCAATGGGCCGATCTTGGTATCGAAGAAATGATAGGTCACATTACTCTTCCTGGGAGCCTCCATAATAAGCACAGATCAGCCAAACCAAACCGAGAAAGGGAATACCCACAAATGAATAAACATGAGATGTTGGATGTAAATATGCATATGATGTTATGCAATGCAAAGGACATGTTTATCGATTCCGAAGGGTATTCTAACCCCTTGATTCCAGTTTGCAATAGAGAGAAAACCTTCATACAGATAAGTTCAAAGAGAAGGGCCTTAGCCGACAGTACATCAAGGGAGGATCTCCACAACAAGTCTGCGGATCATCACTACAATACAATAAGTAAAGAGAGGAACAAAAATCAGGAATCAGCCTCCTGTATACAACCCATAAGGACTGCTCCTCACTTCACCCAGCAATGCCTCAGTGTCAGGATGATCTGGAAATTCTGCCAAATGCCCGGATAAGCAGATTCCTCTTGTGAATAACTCCATCCAACTCGTTGATGTGCTCCCTATAGTAATTCACATCATCTTCTCTAAATACCCTTTCAAGTCTGGATTTCTTCAAACCTGCCAGCACCTTGAGTTCTTCAATCTGTCCTTGAGCTTTGTTGAGTTGATCTGTGAGGTAACCATTGGTTGAACGGGCGCAAAGAAGCTCATTGTTCTTCTCCTTCAGCAAAATCTTCAACTTCTCTATCTGACCAGTCAGTTCGGCCACCATCTCCTCCTCCTTTACCTTCCTAGATGCTGAAAATGTATCCCATTGCTCTTGCCAACCAGCTAACTTACCATGAGCATCTGTTAACTGTTGTTTGACTCTTCCTCTTGCAATCTGACCGCTTCCCCCTTCTGATATTCTGCCTTATGGAATTGATGCATACAGTCTTGCAGCTTCACACTCAACTCCGAGTTTTCAGTTTGAAGCTCCTCCATGGCATTCTTCAATTTTTCATACTCCTCTCGGCTCACCATTGTTGATTGCTCAGGAGTAGGTGGATACAAAGGCTCTTCAACAGGAAACGGCAGACCAAACTCTTCGACTCTTCCCTGAAGCCAAACTTCATACTGAGGGTAAGTTCTACAATCCCCTTTTCCAAGCACAGTTCTTCCTCTCTTGATCACTTTGAGCCAAGCCTCAGGTGCCTTACGGGATACAGTCAAATCAGATGAAGAATGGAAAAACAGAGATTCTTCCACATCTTTTTCCAAAGGCGGAGTTCTTGAAGCATATCCAAACTGTCTGACTGCTAGAGAAGGATTGTAGTTGATTCCTCCTCTTCTTCCTACCAATGGAACATTTGGGAAGTTCCCGCAACTATGAATAATATCCGCCCGAAGCAAGCTCTGGCCATACCACCAAGAAATATCTTTAGCTTTTATCCCCATCAGTCTCTTTGACCAACTCGACGAGTTCTTGACATCAACGAACGCCCCTGGCTTAGGTAGGTGGGAACTGAACCAATTATAAAACAAAGGCGCACAACAATTCACTAATCCTCCCCTTCTATTCTCATTCTTGTGATGCACTGAATGAAAGAAATCTCCCAACAAGGTCGGCATCGGATTTCCCAACACAAAAAGGCGTATGGCGTCTACGTCCACAAATTTCGCCATATTAGGGAACAGGACCATCCCATACACACAGAGAGCCAACACAGCATCGAAACCCCTCTGGTCACCTTCTTCAAGCTTCTTCCTGCCTTTTCCCACTAAGAAACTCAAATGAAAACCATTAACTCCTCCCTTCTGACACATATTAGCCTTCAAGACTGATTTCCCCAAATATGTGGCTAAAGCAACCATGTCGAGATCGGGCAGAAACTCAGAGCTATAGAATAGCAACTGCGGCTTGATAGGAACTCTGAGAAAACTAGCAACCTCCTCCAAAGTAGGGACCAAATAATAATCTGGGAACGTGAAACACCTCAATGGAGGGTCATAGAACAGCAAGAATGTAAATAGAGCATCATGTTGATCTTTGGAAAGAACCATGGCGAAACTTAGAATCAAACCGTACTCCTTCCGGAATCCTTCTAGAGAACCGTGATCCATTAACTTCATCAGCTGTTGAATAGGCCCCAAGCAAACCACAGGAAACTTGTAGGCGACGTGTCTCTTTCTGCCAATATCCATCTTAAGAGAACCAGAAAAACCCGATCGGAATCAAAAGGAAGATGTAAGCCCCTAGTAATAGATAAACATGTGTTAAATGATATGAATGCAAATGATGTGATGCAATGCAGTGATATGCAAATCAAGGTTGCTGTATCTGCTTGAATATCTATTGGGTCGCACTGTCTGAAGAGAAACCCACTGAGGAATATAATACAAGATCGAAACTCTACTCCAGAAAACCGGGTTGGTTAGAGGTTAAGGTTTCCTGAATTTAGCCCGCCCTTCGCTGGTAGGTTCTAAGAACAGAAGTTTGCCAACTTCAGCCCTTCAGTCGAGAATAATACGTTTACCACTGAAGGTTTGGCATTATTACGGGATAAAAGACCTCCAATGACTCCTCTCAACAGGATATCCTAGAGCAAGTTCCCAGTCTCGGGGTCCTCGGATTGAGCAGCGAGAATGTGCCCACCAGAGCTAACATAACCGCGTCTCGGAGGAGAGGCCTCGACTGAGTTCTCGGGAAATGGTCACCAGAGTTGACGATTCCTAAAGGAACATCATGCCGTTACGGAACACCTGTAGGACATAATATTTCCAAAAGAAACCTCGTCTGGAATGTGGGTCTTCATGAACGACTTAATGTACCAACATGCCACGCAAGCCTCATGACTATCCACTCTAAAACCTGTGTATACGCTCAAGCCGGGGTAGTGGGCTTACCTTTCATAGAACATCCCATCCCAACAAACAAACAAACCAACAGCAGAGCCAACAGATACAGCAATGATATGTACACAATGCAATAAAGTAGGTAAATGCTGAAAAATAAATAACTGTACAAAAGAAATGAACACCCAATAAACAAACAACCTACAAAAGCTAGGAGGGACTCGCTTAGGGAAACAGGGTCCCCAGCAGAGTCGCCAGCTGTCGCAGCCTAAAAAAATAGGAGTGCAAAAAAAAACAACCGGCGAAGAAGGAAAAGACAGAAGAGTCGCCACCGTGCGTTATTTATCCCAAAGGAGGGAAAGGAAACGCTCGAAGTAAACTTGAGAAAAGGAAGGAAAAGACAAGTTCTCGCAACCAAATCTTGGGTTCGGGAGTCGATTATGCGAAGGGAAGGTATTAGCACCCCTACGCATCCGTAGTACTCTACGGGATCCACTCTTGTTGTTCTTGTCTAAAGGGTGTGGGTTTATCTAATGTACTATTTATTAAAAGAGAGGGGTCAAAAGCAAATGACTCGTGCGGATGTCGCATCCACTGCATACGTATCTCATTTGAATATGAGAATCAGAGTCTTCGTAGCTCGGCTACGTACGGGTTAAGGGTTGTGTGCTCGGTAAGACATCGCGTCTTATGCCTACGTATCTCATCTGGAATGAGAATCAGAGCAAAATGTAGTTCGGCTAACTACGGGTTAAGGGTTGTGTTTTGGGCGAATGACGTTACTACGCAATCTACTGGATGCTCGACCTTTAGAGACTTACTCACCTGTAGTAGAAGGAGCAAACGTGTTCTTAGGAGAAGAAAAATCAATGAGTTTGTTTGTGTTTTAGGGATGCTCATGCAAAAAAGGCAGTCCTAGACGAAGGAACCATGCTACCTTAATTGACATGCTACCGAGCGACTATACGAAGCCTAGCAACCCTATGGGAAGACGATCACACCATACAAAACAAACATGCATAAAGTAAACACGCCAACAAAGGGGCTCAAACATACATGGGTAGGGCTTTAGTCAAGAGGGGTCATATCAACCTCGACAAATAAGCCATGGAAAGGTAATCAAAAGGGCTCTTAACCACTGTCACTGAATGTCAGGGTGAGCAGATCAAAAGGGTGATGAGGATAAGACCTCATAGCTCTTAACCCTGGACAGGGTTAGCTCATGACAAGGCGTGGAGGTTCAGAAAGGGGGAACCCTCTCCACTGACCGACCGGACAAAAGATCTTGGGCTTTTGTTCTGAAGCATCGACACGTAGTGTGACCTTAAAGAACGACGCACTGAATAACGGGGGATTGACTACTAATCCCTTTTATCCGTCAATTTCCTCCTCATGGAGGTCTTTAGGCACAAAAATAAACACACAAAAACATTGCCTCTTATCGAGGTCTTCCAGCTAAAAAGCGGTAAAATGCGGGAAAAATAAAGGGATCAAGAGATCTACCGCACAGATAAAAATCCGAAGTAATAGCAACTAACGACACAAGAAACCCGGAGATCCCTCAAGCTAGCACCATCAAAGAAAGCGAGTCAGTACAGGTAATTGGAATAAACCTCCAGGTAGTATCCCACAAATAAAGTGGAATACCAAGCAAGCTATCTCTTCAAGAGTCATGTGAGCCCTCACAAAAACTCAACAAACAGGTTAGAGAAGACAAGATGGAATCAGGAGAAAACAATGTCATGACAAACACAAAACGGATTAGAGCAAGCAGAAAAGCAACTGCTGTCGCGATCGCTGCTGCTTCGCTTAGCGAAGGTTTAGCGAGGCTTTGCTGCAGGCTCGCCCAGCGAAGCGGCTAGCGAATGCATGCGGGTTTTGGGTTCTTCATGGATAACAGTACGATCTCGGCAACCCAAACCCTATGGTATCCATCAGCAACGAAATGATTAAACATTCAAGGTATTGTTTACACATTCATGCATATCTAAACCCGTGGGCAAAGCCTAACGATACTTCATACATTCAGAGAATTCAAATTTGAAGCATAGAGTAATGGGAATAAGGGCAAACCTGATTGGAGAGATCGATTAAAATCGAATGGCACGGCTGGGTTTGCAAAGCAATGTTAGGGTTTGCGTGGGGCGGAGGTGAAAAAGTGTGTGAGTCAGAGTGAACTTTTCAGAGCTGTCTGGAGGCTGCTGCAGATTAGTTCGTCTCTCTCCTTCTCTCCTTCTTTTTCTCTGTCCTTTTTTGTTCCACTGAAACTCTAGTATTTATAACCTGATTTTCGTGGCTTGGTGGGCTCAAATGAGGGCAACTCAAGCCCATGACTTTTTGTTATTTTTCTCAAAATGTGTGGGCTTCGCCTAGCGAAGGATCTGCTCGCTTAGCGAGCATGACAGTTCAAGGATCGCTAGGCGAACCATTCTGCTCGCCTAGCGAGCATGACAGCTCAAGAACAAATTTTTGCTCCTTCAAGATTGGCGTTCTGAATGATGAATAGACCCCATTTGAACCTGTTGGAAGTAACTCAAGTATTTCCCTTGTGTTGACTGATCACCCGGATAGAACCCTCAAAGTGTCTTGGATGATATTCAAGCTTCTTGGATCTGATTCTGATTGACATGATGAAATGCAATATGAAATGTTAAATGACCTAAAAATGAATGCATGAATGAGGAGGGCAAATTTTGGGGTGTTACAGCCATCTCTGGGCGTACTCCTTGAAGGTCTCCTTGTCCTTCTACGACATCGCCCTCAAATGGTCCCTGTCTGGAGCCATATCCACATTATATTTATACTGCTTGACGAAGGCCTCGGCTAGATCGTTGAAAGAGAGGATGCTTGCACTCTCGAGCCCCATATAGCACCGGAGCGCAGCACCTGTCAGGCTATCCTGAAAGTAGTGGAACAGCAGTTGGTCGTTATCAGTCTGTGTTGACATCTTGCGAGCATACATCACAAGATGGCTGAGCAGGCATGTGTTTCCCTTATATTTCTCAAAGTCAGGCACTTTGAATTTAATAGGGATCTTCACGTTGGGCACTAGGCACAACTCAGCAACACTTTTACCAAAGAGGTCCTTACCCCTCAAAGTCTTCAGTTCCTTGCGTAACTCAAGGAATTGATCTTTCATTTCATCCATCTTCTTATATACATCTGGGCCCTCTGATGGCTCGGAATGATAGATGGTATCTTCAACACGGGGAAGAGTGTGCACAACGGGAGGTGGCACAGATAGGACCGGGCTAGATACTGGCATGGAGGCAAGAGTAGGAGCAAAACCCTCTGGCACGAAATTAGCAGAAATTCCCCAAGGGAACCCGGCTGGCATAGGCGGATCAAAGTGGGCTGTTGCGGCAGGTACAGTTAACGTTGTTATCTCAGATATGACAGTCCTCGCGGGAGGAGTTGCAGGAGTTGGCGAAGCTTGGCTCTGGGCAGCCAGAACTGACTCCATCATGGCAGTCAGCCTAGCGATCTCTTCCTTCGAGTCCCTGTTCTCTTGCTCTAAATGCTCCATTATCTTTGGATGATTGGCTCTGGTATTATACCGGTGCGTCAACTTGTCTCAAAATAAATGAAGAGCAAAGAGTTAGACCACTGATCAAGAGCTTGGAATAAAACCTGCTTATACACATGATGCATGCAATGTTTATGCATATGGTTTAGTTTTATTTGAGGAACTTTATAGAGATCTACTTGCAAATATTTGAAAATATTTAGCTTTTAAGACATATATGGAATACTTCTAGTAATAATATTTGGAAACTTTTTACACCAAAGAAGTAGTACAGTTTTGGTAACCAAATACAATACAAGGGAAAAGGAGAATAAACATCCTATGGATCCCTAGAAACAATCGTCCAAAGTCTTCGAGATTGGAAGATAAGATGCACGAAGTCTCTTCACTTCTCTCTCATAAGTTGCTTCCATATCGGCCTTCTCCTTGGCGAGCTGATCATACTTCCTCTTCCAAAACCTAGATGATTGAGGAATAAGAGAAGTAACCACATCATCGGGCTCATCAATAACCTGATGCTCCAGAAATTCTATCACTGCGTCCTTATCTTTGAGCTGCTGAAGAAGTTCCTCACGCTCACGAACCCATGCACGCGACTGGTCTTCATCTCTCAACTCCTCTACTCCTTGATTAGGAAGGGTTGAAGGCCCAACCATAACCATAGGGGTAGGTCTTGGATAATCGTATGGCATGCAGTACTCAAGAGATCTTTTTCTTACCCAAGCCATGTAAGGTTCCAAAGCAATACAATTCTTCAGACCAAGCTCATTCCTTCCGTTCTTATGAACTTTGTGCCAGGTGCGGACCATCCTATCCTTCAAGTTCTAGGGATCTTTACCCTTTTGAAAGAACACACCTTCCAACAAAATGTTGCTAAGTTTATCCTTTAAGGGGAACCCAAGCTGACGGCGAGCCAAAGCAGGGTTGTAGTTAATTCCACCACATGTACCAAGAAGAGGCACATTGGAGAACTCACCACAAGAGTCAATAATATGAACACCATCATAAACACGATTATACCAAGAGATATCATCATTAGTGAGAGACATAAGTCTCACTGACCACCGTAGACATCCCTTGTTCTCCTTGAAGGCGAGCGTCTGAGGCAAGTGCGAAATAAACCACTTGTACAGCTGAGGCAGACAACACATAATGGAGCCACCACCCTTTGCATTCCTCATATGCAAAGAGAAATAAGTGTCACCCAACAGAGTCGGAACGGGATTAAGAGAAGAGAAAATCCTAATAGCATTCACATCCACAAAATTCTCGATGTTGGGAAATAACACTAACCCATAGATGAGTAGTATAAATACGGTTTCAAAAGCGTCCTCACTCATGGCCTTCCCAAACAAAGTAGCTTGGGCAATGAGAAAATCAGATGGGAGACCTTGAATTCCACCTTTGGTAGTCATGTGAGCAACAATGTCAGATATATCTATGTGAAGCATGTCAGCAATCTCTCGAGAAGACGGAATCTTCTCTAAACCACTAAACAGAAACTGATTCAGGATAGGTATACCCACATGATAAGCATATTCCTCTAATGTAGGAAAAAGCTGGAAATCCGGAAAAGTGAAGCATCGATACAAAGGTTCGTAGAATTGGACCAACACACTCATCAGGCCCTCATCCACATTGGTAGAAAGAATAGACAAAAGCTTCCCATGGCGAGCTTTGAACTCCAAAGGCTCTAATACATAAGATGTCAAACTCCTTAACTCTTTCAAGTCGGGTTGTCTGAAACTGTACTTCTTCGTATTCCTTCTTTGCTTATCCATGTCTGAAAATTGGCAAATAGACCTCTTAAGGTCCTCGAAAGCTTTATTATTGATGAGATAGATGCGAATGAATGCATGAATACATGGATGCAACAATCACACTCAAGGATCAAGAAAGTCACACCACACAAAGGTCACGGGATGGCTCAAGTCATCATCAATATCAATCATCCATTTTGGTGGATTATGGTTTACACCTTATCGATACCCAATTTCCATTGATAATGAGGATACACGAGAACGGATCAACCGTGAATCACGGGTTTGTTGTAAGTCACGAGCATGGAGTCTCGGTTAATAACCACCCAAAGGGAGTGTACTATGGTTAAACCTAACAATCATGTTCTAAAAAGGTCCCCATAGTCATCATCTCATCTTTCGGATATTATCGGATAGAACGACTACTCGTATTCCAAAAATATTCTCAAGAGGGACTCTTATGAGTGTAGTATCGCGTAACAATCGTATGAAATCTTACACTTGAACGACCTTCACACTACGTCCTAAAATGGGCCAAGATGGGCTAGGTATCAAAAGTCCTTGGCATCTAAGGTTTATATTGGAAAGAGTAATGCCTAACCACGACTACTCGTGTGACATTATTGATCCCAATAAGACCTCCACCAAGCGAATGGGCTTGCAAGTCAACTTGCTAAGGAATAACTCCACACAAGTCAACAAGACTATGCCATTCTCCTATCATAAGTGAACTCGAGTTCGGGTACAAAACTCATCTCACAAGAAACCACCAAGCATACAAGCAATTAATATATCAAGCAATTCATACATTACAAACAATACAATCATCCCAAATTTGCACAAAAATATGTCACCAATAAATATAAACATACAACACACATAAGCAAAAAGTAGGCTAAACCCACTAGAGAGTTGTATTTCCCCAGTAGAGTCGCCACTTTTCTATAGCGGGGTTTTCGTTACCTTTAGGTTTATTGACTAAACCAAAAGTAAACATACAATTCGAGTCGCAACCGCACTTTTATTTGTCTAAAGGAAAGTCTAAAAAGCGAACAAAAGCCAAGTAAGAAGTTTTATCAAATCAAAAACTAATAAAAATGTCAGAGATCTGGGTAAGGGGGATGGTTATGAAATGGGAAGGTTTTACGCACCCAAAACATCCTTAGTACTCTAAGGGAACCCTTTTTTCAAATATGTGTTGTAGGTTGGTATTTGTGAAAATATGTACAAAAGATTGGAGGGATGAGAAGAGAATAGATTATATTTACAAATTTTGTTGTTTGAATGGATGAACCCATTGCCTACGTATCATCACAGAGGTAGGATCAAAACCTCGTAGTTTGGGATAAAAATCTCAAAGATTGGTGAATTGATTTGATCAAAAGCCTTAAGGTCTTTTGTTATCAAAGGGAGAAAACTCAACCTAAACCAACAATCCACCATGTGAGGAGAGCGTTAACATACTAGTGAGGGGTTAACCCTATAATAAGTATGGAAGACTTATAATCCAATCACTAAGGATAAGGTGAGATTCACATCAACCACTATGATAACTCAAACATATGGCTAATGTTTATGAGAAGGTTTTAACAAAGGTGGCCATTGGAACCACAAAAACAACCTGAAGTGAGTTGTATTTACAAGTTAGATGTATTTACAAAATGAAATCAAAGTAGGGTTAAGATTCATTCAAAATGAGTATTAATGAAAATAGTTTGGAAAGTCAAAGGCTTAAGGCCTAGGTTTCTAACTTGAAACAAAGTCAAAGTCTGAAGAAAAGATTCTTGGCTTGGGTTAGAGTGGAGAGAAGAAGAGAAGGGCTAGTCCTAAAGCATACAAAGATAAGAGATAAGGTAAAAACCCTTGGAGTTCCTTTTCTTGAAATCATAGAGATGATTCAAGATGCTCCTTTCCTTTGGACTTAGCAAACAAACAAGCAATCACACAAATTAGATTCAAGCACCTAGGATCTCCACTTGGCTTGTCTCTCTTAACTTGTCTACTCATGACAATGGTCCTCTTTACTATTTCAAGATGGAATCCCTATCACACAAGAGAAAACATCAAAAAGTTCACAACACAATAAGAGGAATGGACAAAGAATAAGTTTTGGAAAGGAAGTCCTTTGAAGTCAACTTTGAAATTTAGCATTTTAAAGGCATGAGGCCTAGTTGCTCTTGAACTCCTTTAAGCATGGGTATGTCCTAATTCTAAGTCCTTTCTCCTTTTTGCATTAAGTTCACACAAAAAAAAGACAAAACAACCACAAGACAACAATATATTTATATACAATAATGAGCTCAAATGATCAAAATAAAAATGACATAAACATAAAATTATATGCTCAAGTGAGCAAAATGAAAAGCAACATGAATAAATGAACAATAGAGTAAATTGTATTAAATGTAAAGGGCAAGAAATTAAATTCTCAAATTAAAGTTAGTAATTAGTATAGTTATGTTAGCTTGTCATGAGACAATGTAGCGCTATGTTAAGCAATCATAAGTGAACTAATGTAGTAGTCACACCTATCTGAGGCTGGTCAATAAAACTATAGGAAAATAAACACAAGTTAGAGATCATGACTAGTAAGCCAAGCTCCTAAAACTTGTCATGCGAAAATAAAAGGGGAAGGGCCTTGTATGGACTTTAGGTTTTTTGCTTGCCCAAGAAGCAACCTATCTTGGACACAAAATAACTCACTTGATCTTGGATCAAGTTGAGTTTGGTTTGGATCAAAGAGGATTAAACTTCTCATTTGTCAAGACCAACCATAAGACATGAACTCATTGGCCAAAATATGAAAAGAAAGGGATGAAGATGAAATGGATGGAAAGATAATTCAAGTGTCAAACTCAATTGGTCAAAAGTGAACCAATTCATCAGCAATCAATGTTAAACAAAAAAGAAATGAAGATCACAAGTCAAACATATTTTTTGGTAATTTTTGAATTAAAATTAAATGAAAAAATAAAATAAACAAAATATGGTCAAACCTCAAATTTAATTCAAATCAACTTCAACAAGTCCAATTAAATTCTCATAGGTCTAACATGGTCAAACAAACTTTGACAAATTTTCTCCATAATTTTTGAAATCAGAAACTATTTAAAAACAATGAAAAATAACACAATATGAATTAAAATCTCAAATAAAATAAGAAATTAATGAGACTATTTTTCATTGACTTATCATGACCCATAGGTGTTAGGAAAATATTTTTGGAGTTTTTCAGATATCAAAAAGTATTTTAAAATGAATTAAAACTATTAAAAATCAAATAATTCACAAAAAATATTAAATGAAGTCACAAAAATAATTAAAAATCAAAATATGAAACTAGATTTTTTAAGAAATTTTTTGGCATTGGTCTCATATTTTTGTGACTTCAAATAAAATATTTATGAATATTTGAAAATAAGAGGATTTAACTGAAATTAAAAGAAAATAAGAAAAATAGAAAAATGCAGCGCCATCAGATCATTTCATTAATTGATGTGGCAATGATGACATGGCTCTAAGGCGCATATACATGATACACTTGAGTCAAGCGCGCTACACCTTGCATTAAAACAAGTCGACATAAAGAAAGGTCCAGATTAGAACGTGGAAGCACAATCCAAGGGCTGGGAGGGCTACAACGTGGTACAGGCGGTGGAAAACACCTTCTTCTCCGGGGAAGTACCAGAATTCGGCCACCACGTGCAAGAACTTTTTTTGTCATGAAAATGAAATGTAGGGACATCAAAATGAAGCCTAGGTGATGTACATCACCACTGTAACCATGGATCATCCTCACAGTTCCTATTTAGAGAGAAACATGAGCTTGAAAATCATGGTGTGTGAACTGAAATGGCACGATTTGCACAATTAAGACCACCACTGGCCTGCCTCATGTGAGAGGACTTCAGAAAACAATACAAACCAAAGAAATTCACATTGTATTGCAAGATCTAAATCAAAAAAAGTTTGAGGTTCTACCTCTGAAATGAAGCTTCAAACAGCATGAATCCTTCAAGATCTTGATCTGCTTTTGCTCTGGAAGTGTGATGGTGATGATAGGTTAAGGAATTGAGCTTTGAAGATCAACTAAGGATGTGGAACTTCATGCTTGAACAAGAGAAAGAAAACTGAAAATTCCTTTAGTGAGGGTTGGGATTTCAATTCAGCAGCAATTCAGATCCCCACTTGGTTGCCAATTGAATGAGAATGCACACTTATTTATAGCTGGAATGTGATGAGAAGCATGGTTCCCTCGTGTGCATGAGATTTGAATCCTCCTTGCATGAGCCTGTACAGGCCCATGTGAGGCCCAAGAATGAATGAAAATCCATGCTAAGATCAAATGGAATTGAACTGGACGTGCACAATGGACTGCATAAGCTTGCACACCAAGTTATAATGTGAAATGCAAAAATGAACATAAACATAAAGCTCTTCGAAACTCCCACATGGAAAGTCCAAAAAAATAATGTGAGTAATGGTTGGAAAGCTCTTGAAATAAGAAACAAAAGTCATGTTGGGCAAAAGTTCATTTGGAGTATGGAACTTAATGAAAACTGGCTGTGAAAGTTTGGGTACAAAACATGTTTAAGTCACCTTTGAATTTTTTTACCAAAAGCAAGCCTCTTCAAGCCCCTCTGTTCCAATGATGCAAGCCTCAAATATAAACACCTCCAACACCAAAGTTGTAGATCGTTTCAATGTGATCAATTTAGACTTAAATTTTGCATCATTTGGATTTTGTATGAGAAAGTTATGGGAACTTGAAGTAGGATATTTTTCAAATTCAATGACTTAGGTCCAAAGTGACCTATAATGTTTTAAATTATCACATGTATTTATTTTAGGATTATGAAATTTTGTCCAACATAACATTTGAATTAGACATATTAATCTTTCCAATTAATTTGGTCTCACCTCAAAATCATAAAAATTAAGGAACTTAGGTCCTTGGGAAGTTGACCCAAAATTAGGGTTTCAGTCAAAATAACCTATAATGTTTTGAAATGAATGATGATCTTCCAAGTTTCAAATGGATTGTTTATGAACATGAAAGTTGTTCATATGGTTCTTAAGAACATTGTTTTTCTTGGGGTCATATTCATTTGACAAACACATTAAAAGTTGTATCTCAGTGATCCTCAGTTTGGTTAGATAACTTGACTGGTCAACTTTTCAAGGCCAAACTTCCAATCTTGATGAGTGAATGATTGACGGGCCTCACATAGGCTCATATACGCATAAAATAATGAGTTAAATAACTTACCTTGATTAAATTTGATCATAGGTTGAGGTTGCTTCATGAGCAAGGCACAAACAAAGCACAATTGCACTAGCGTTTCCTTGGGAAACAATCCTCAAGCCCTTTGGGTTATCTTGATCAAATTGGAAAATTGAGCTACTTGGAAGACATATATGGTGATTAGGAGCTTTGTGGACCATTTTCATGCTTTTTCTCATCCTCATCTAGCCACTTCATTGAGCTTAGGAGCCTCCTAGGAGCATGGGAGCATGTGATGACTTGAGCCTCAAAATAAAAAGAGTTAGTGACATAATTTTGTGCTTTTGGTTAGTAATCAAAATAAGAAAAGCAATAATATACAATACAAGCATGCTTGGTGATCTCAAACCACACACACACAAGTCCCAACCCTAGGGTTAAGGAGCCAAACATGCTATGATCCTTGAGGCAATGCACTGAGCAATGATATGATGCCATGAGGGATATTAGGGTCAAAATTAGGGTCTTACACACATCACCATTTAGGAAGAACTTGGAAGAGAGTCTTCTCAAAGATTTCTTGTCTGTAATGGATATACCCTCGGGATATTGTCGTTTCTCTAGAAATGTCTTTATGTCGTAGAACCAAGGCTTATCATCAGGATCGGCCTCGATAGCTAGACAATGTGTTGGTTCATCTAAGTGGTCAATCTGGATGGATGGTGCTTCATTCTTCCATTTGACTTTGAACATAGATGCCAACATAGCTAGAGCATCTACTAGCTAATTCTCCTCCTTAGAAATATGATGAAAAGAGATTTCATCAAAATAGGGTATCAGTTTTCTGATATGCCCCTTACAAGGTATCAACTTTCTATCCAGAGTCTCCCAATCACCTTTCACCTGACTGATTACCAGAGCTGAATCACCGAATACCTCAAGAATCTTGATCCTCAAGTAGATTGCCGCCTCTAAACCATAGATGCATGCTTCATATTCTGCCATGTTATTGCTGTAGTTGAAGCACAATCTAGCGGTAAACGGAAGGTGGAAACCGATTGGAGAAGTGATAACCACACATATACCATGGCCTCGAGCATTGGAAGCACCGTCAAACACGAGCATCCATCGCGATCCTAGTTCGGGGCCTTCCTCAGGGATTACTTCGAAGCCTGGCATAGTGAAGTCTCTGATAAACATGATGTCTTCATCTGGAAAGTCAAACCTCAACGATTGATAACCTTCGACAGGCAGGTGAGAGAGGTAGTCAGACAAAACACTCCCTTTTATTGCTTTCTGGGTCACGTACTGTATATTATACTCGGTTAACAACATTTTCCATCGGGCAATTCTATCAGTAACAACAGGCTTTACGAATATATACTTTATCGGATCCATTTTGGATATCAATAAAGTAGTGTGACAAATCATATATTGTCTCAGGCGTCGAGCAACCCAAGTCAAAGCACAATAAGTTTTCTCCAAAAGTGAGTATCGGGTCTCACATTCAGTTAATTTCTTGCTGAGATAGTAGATAGCATGTCCTTTCTTGCCTGTGTCGTCATGTTGACCCAAAACTCAACCCATAGATTCATGTACTGTGAGGTACATAATGAGAGGCTTACTAGGAACCAGTGGTATCAAGATTGGTGGTTCTTGCAAGTACTTTTTTATTTTATCGAATGCCGCTTGGCAATCATGGTTCCACACAATCGATTTGTTTTTCCTCAACAGTTTGAATATCGGTTCGCAGGTAGCTGTCAAGTGAGATATGAATCTGGAGATGTAATTAAGTCACCCAAGGAAGCCTCAGACTTCTTTTTCTATTCGGGGAGCTGGCATTTCTTGGATGGCTCTAAATTTGTCGGGATCAACCTCAATACCTTTCTGACTGACTATGAAACCCAAGAGTTTACCGGATCGGACCCCAAAAGTACATTTAGCTGGATTCAGGAGCAGTTTAAACTTTCGGAGTCTGACAAACAATTTCCTCAGGTTCACCAAGTGATCTTCTTCAGTTCTGGATTTGACAATCATGTCTTCCACATAAACCTCGATCTTTGCATGAATCATGTCGTGGAAGAGGGTTACCATGGCGTGTTGATATGTTACCCCTGCGTTCTTCAGGCCGAATGGCATTACTTTGTAACAGTAAGTTCCCCAAGGTGTGATAAAAGTTGTCTTCTCCATATCTTCTGGCGGCATCTTTATCTGATTGTACCCGAAGAACCCATCCATGAAAGAAAATACGGAGAATTGAGTTGTGTTGTCTACCAAAACATCAATATGAGGCAAAGGGAAGTCATCCTTTGGGCTTTCTTTATTGAGGTCTCGATAGTCTACACACATTCTAACTTTACCATCCTTCTTTGGAACTAGAACGATATTAGCAACCCACTACGGATACTCTAAAATGGCTAAGAAGCCAGCATCTAGCTGTTTCTTAACCTCTTCCTTGATTTTAAGTTCCATATCGGGCCTAGTCCTTCTGAGGTTCTGTTTGACTGGAGGACATTCAGGCTTGAGTGGCAGGTGATGTTCAACAATGTTGGTGTCTAATCCTGGCATATCTTGATACGACCAAGTGAAGACGTCAACATATTCCCACAACAATTCTACCAACTCGGAGTGAACATGCTCGGCAAGAGATGCCCTAACTTTTACCTCTTTTTTGTCAGTTTCAGAACCCAAATTAATGACATCTACTGGTTCTTTGTATGGCGGGATCTCTTCCTCTTCATGCTCAAGGAGTCGTGCTAGTTCAGTTGGTAATTCACAATCTTCCTCACTATCGTCTTCAGCTTGGTTGATTGGAAATGCAGATTTACAGTTGATTTTAGCCGTGTTGTAATCAATGGTTTTATTTTCTCTGCATATGATGAGCTTAATTTAGTATGCTTTTTGAGAAAAGTGGAAAAATAAAAAGAAATCTTTTGACATTCCGTTGTTTTTAGTGAAAAAGGAAAATAACTTAAAGAAAGGGAACATAAGTTTTGCATGCAAAAAGTACTTTTTATTTATTCACATAATACTTTTAAACATGGGGGCCCTGACAAGCTATCCTCTCGTCTCGAGCGAGGACGAGGGATGGAGAAAAAAATGCATTACGTTTTTTCCGAGTACACCACGGGAATCACGATGGCCATCCAATTGGGAAGCTTGAAACCTGGAGGACATATGCGTGATAGTCGGCGCTGCTGAATTTGACCGGGTTGAATTTCTTTTTCTTCGGGCTCTCCTTGCGTGTTTCTGGTTGATAACCGATACCAAACTTGTCACACTTCTCTGCCACATTGATGACCTTGCCCCAACCGGGAAGTGGGCCTTTCTCAATGTCTTCTTGGCACTTTTTGCTGAGGATATGATGGTAGCGGAAGATTGGTTGTTGTTGGCAGTAGCAAAACTGACATCTTCAAACTCTAAACAATGGAGAGGAACCTTGATGATCCCTTCATATGTTTTAACATATCTGAAAGAGGAGAGTTCAGTGACCAACAAATATTTTTCACCACACACAATTACCAGTTTTTCATCAATCAAGTACTTCAGCCTCTGGTGCAATGTAGAAGTGACTGCCCCAGCGGCATGAATCCATGGTCTGCCTAATAAACAACTTTAAGTTTGGTTGATATCCATGACTTGGAATGTGATACTGAACTGGTGGGGTCCAACACAGATAGGCAAATCGACCTCCCTAATTACCTTCCTTTGGGAACCACCGAAAGCTCGAACGATCAATGCACTGGTCCTTATCTCGGGCCCCTTAAATTATAATTGGCTTAATGTAGATTTTGGAAACACATTAAGCGAAGAACCAGTATCAACGAGGACTCGGGATAAGAGAGAGTCAGTACATGTGACCGAAATGTGTAGTGCTTTGTTGTGGGCGTTTCCGTCAAGAGGTAGCTCTACTTCATTAAATCCCAGATACCTACTGGCAGTGATATTGAAAACCACGTTGTCAAATTGATCGATGGTGATATCTTGCATCATGTGAGCGAAATTTAGAACTTTCAGCAATGCTTTGCGACGAGCCTTATAACTCAACAGCAAAGACAAAATTGATATTTTGGAAGGGGTCTGATTCAACTGGTCAACAATCTTCAAATCACTTTTCTTGATCAATTTGTGGAATTCTTGGATTTCCTAAAAAGTGATACTCTTCTTGTGATCTTCAATTTGTTCTTTCTCAACCATCGACACTTTACCCTTAGGCGCCTTAGATTCTGCAACTTTATTATCAATAACCTTCGTCAACTCCTGAGCAGTCGTCACGTTCGGAGTGGCTGGTACATCCGCCCCTGCTTGCGGAGTCAGAGTAGGAATGACCTTCTCCTTAGGCGGGATAACTGTGGGTGATGGAGACATCCTAGGAGTGTATTTAGGAGAGAATACACGGCCGCTTCGAGTCATGCCTCCCTTTCCAGCAATGTTGACAATTTCTGTGTCAGGAATACAAATTTCCTTTCCTCCCAAATACGTTATAGTCTCATATTCCAAGGCACTGCCTTAGTATTCTGATACGGGAACGGAGTGGGAACACGGAAGTGAATCGGCTGAATCCTCGTGGGAGGAGCTTCAACCTTATTTTTTCTGTACACAATTGTTATTGGTTCAATTACTACCACCTCTTCTGCTGCTTGAGACCTGGAGAACTGTATTAACCCTTGATCCATCAGTTCTTACACACGACCCCTCAGATGGTCGCAATTTTCCGGATCAAACACGCATACTGCGCAATCATCATGTACCCCTTCTAGAAACCCAAACAGTTCAAGCCTATGTAACACAACGGACATCGGAGTCTGCACCTCTTCGGCCCTTAATATAGGTTCGGTAGCCTCCACTTCGATCACAGTGTTGATTGCTGCGCCACTGTGATTCGGCAAAGGATTTGTCTTTACATTAGGTTTTTCTTCAGAGAAAGTCAGGATGTCTTGATTGATCAAATCTTGGATTTTGTACTTGAGTGCCCAACAGTCTTCTGTAGAATGCCCTATGAATCCAGCGTGATAAGCGCATGAAGCGTTAAGATCATGCTTAGAGCGGAATGGAGGAGTGGCCGCGGGTATTTCTCTTGGTATGATAGCCCTCACATGAATCAGATAGGGCACCAATTCGGAATACTGAACCAGGATCTTGTCAATTTAGGGTCGACTACCAAAATTGTTTTTATTGTTCTGACCTTGGTTTTGTCCTTCGTTGTCATGATTATATTGTTGGTCGGATTCTGAGCGAGTGTTGATTGTTGATTACCTTTCTGCGGTTGTACTGGAATGGTGGTTGTTGATATTGAGTTGCGGCAACGTATGGATACGAATAATACGACATATGGGCCATCGGAAATTGATATCAGGGGTGAGCCTTCACCGTTACAGTGGTTGCTTCCCCCTCATTCTTTTTAGCGAAACCCCCATGTGACCTCTTGTTGGTTGTATGTGATGCGGTTATATCAGTGATTTTCCCTGATTTCAGCCCACTTTCAACACGTTCCCCAATGGTTACCATATCAGCAAAATTTGTTACGAACTACAGATCATCTTCTCAAAATACAGCCTATTTAGTGTACCCATGAAGATATCCACTAATTCGTTGTCAGATAATGTTGGCCGGACTCTAGACTCCATCTCGTGCCAAAGTTGAGCATATTCCTTGAAAGTTTCATTAGATCTTTGAGACTGATTCTGTATTTGAAGCCTTGTCGGAGCCATGTCAAGGTTGTACTTATACTGTTTCAAGAATGCTTCGGAGAGATCCCTCCATGACCAGATCTTTGAGCGCTCTAGGCTCACGTACCAATCCAAGGAAGCCCCAGACAGGCTATCTTGGAAGAAATGGATCAGGAGGTTGTCATTATCAATGTATGAGGCCATTTTCCGGAAGTACATGGTGATGTGACTGCGGGGACAGCTGAGGCCCTTGCACTCCGGAAGGTCAGGCACCTTGAAATTTTGTGGGAGTACCACGTTCAAGACCAAACAGAGGTCTCGAGCGTCTATACCGAAGGCGGAGAAACCCTCGATGGCCCTGATTCTGTCGTCCAAGAGGTGATAATCCGCAAGTCTGGCCGGATCAGCAACGGGAGGAGCGACCTGACTGGCCAGTCGGGAAGCTTCTTGAGCAATCGGTGCAGGCATATTTGGGGTGAACCACATCTGAGGTGGGTAAGAGAAACCTGGTGGCACAGTTTAAGTAGCATGAATTGTCTGAGGATATTGCCCTCCATCTTGAGCATTGGGGGCTTGAGGTGCCTCTGTCTGCACATGCTGGAGTGCAGGGTATGTCAGCATGGGCATAGAAGTTGCCCTAGGATAATCGAGTGGGAAAGTCGGGACTTGACTCGCGCTCGCAGCTTGAGCGGTCTGAGCGGGAATCTAAAAGTGGAGGCGCGGACCTCGGTAGTCATCCTCGGTGTCAGGAGTGTCGTCAGGAACCTGACCTTGGTTGTTCTCCGGATCGGCAACATCGACCAGAGTAGTCTGGATTGTGGGAACACCCCACGGGAAACCGGCGTTTCTAGTAGCAGCAGCGGTAGAGAGAGCCGGATGAGGGAAGAAAGCCCCCATGGGCGAGACATGAAGCTAGGTATGGCGGCATCCCCCACAGGTAGGCATCAAAAAGCCTATAAGAATCAACAAGAACCATCTAAGGATTCCCAGGGTTTGGCACAAAAGTTTCTGCCGGAGTCTCGACGGTAGTGCCAGCAGCAGCAGTAGAATTGGTCACCCCAGCAGCGTGGGTGACGTTGGCAGCAGTAGAGGCAGGGGTCCTCTGAGATTGGAGAATCTCAAGGATAGTCTCCATGTTCCCCTAAAGAGGTTCATTTTGCCTTGCACCTTGTCGCATTATGCGAAAAACTGGCGGAGAAAACGAAACAACAGAGCCGCCACCGTGCGTTATTTATCCCAAAGGAGGGAAAGGAAACGCTCGAAGTAAACCTGGAAAAGACATGGTCTCGCGACCAAAGGGAGATGGGATCGGGAGTCGGTTATGCGAAGGAAAGGTATTAGCACCCCTACGCATTCGTCGTACTCGACGGGATCCACGCACAAAAGAACGGATAAGGTTGCTAAAAACTGAACACAAACTGTACACACTGGCTGAAAGGAGACACAAGAAAACAAGAGAAACTAACTCGGCAGGATATCGCATCCTGAGCCTACGTAGTCTGTCAGGCGCAAACATCAGAGTCGACGTAGTTCGGGACAGGGGGAAACGTGCTCGCTAGGACGTCGCATCCTATGCATACGTATCTTCTCGGACTAAAGAAGAATCAGAGCACTCGTAGCTCGGCTAACGCACGCCAAACAAAACACAAACACAAACAGGAAACCGACTGCCAATCGCTGGACTTACGTCAGACTCCGCACAAACAGGCAAACATGGAAACCGAATGCTAATCACTGGACTTACATCAGACTCCAAACCAACAAACACACACGGGATACCAACCGCCAATCGCTGGACTTACGTCAGACTCCAACAAGCAAACCAGACACAGGAAACCAACTGCCAATCGCTGGACTTACGTCAGACTCCAACACAACACAAAGAGTTGAAAAAGAAAACGGGCGCCCGGAGAGATCAGCTCATCTCCTGCCTACGTACCTCATTTGGTATGAGGATCAGGGCGACGTAGTTCCCCTACGCAGGGAAAAAGGACTAGCCTAACCAGAGACTGGGAAATGACATACTAGAAGGGAGACTAACTCGAGCCTAATAGTTATCATGTAAATTCACCATGGTCCTAGGTTGAGGTTTCTATCTAACTTGCACGGGGAGCAAGCTATCCTAAACAGCACAAGCAAAGCAAACATACACACAAATAGCACACACTATATACAAATAAAGTGGGCTCACACAAGGTTAGGCTGTGAAACACAAGCCAACTGGAATCGGGTGTGATTAGCTCTTAACCCTAACATTGAGAGTTAGGGTGAAGCAGATGAAATGGGAAGTGAGGGTAAGACCTCACAGCTTTTATCCCTGGCCTGGGAGAGCTTCAGACAAATGAAAGTGGGAGTTCAGAAAGTTGGAACTCTTCTCCACATATGACCGACACAACAAAGATTTTGGGTTAATATCCACAATGCATCAACACAAGGTGTGAGCAAAGTGGATGACACACTGAATAGCAGGAGATAGACTACACATCTCTTTTATCTGCCAATTGCCTTATCAAAGGACTTTTCCTGCTTGGCACAAATTTAAACATTCACAAGCATTCCCTCTTAAGGAGGGCTTTAGACAGGTGTCTGCCCACATAACAGGACAGGTCTTCCAGACTACATGAAGTCAGAGATATCATACCTAAGTGGTTAAGCAACCAAGCAAAGCAAAAGCAAGTTCAAAGAACTTAAGCAACTTATGTACCTGAAAGAAATCTAACCCAATCAGTATACAAGTTAAACAGTCAAACAGACAACAGTCACACAATCAGACAGATAAACAAGCAATGCAACAGTGTGCAAGGCCATAAGCCAATGGGCACAACACAAGCATCAACCTACAAAACAACTCAAGGTTAGTCAACATCAACCAGTTAGTCAACTCAAGAGAGTGAATCAATCCCATCATGGCAATGTACTTCTTAACCTGAAATCAAAGCTCAACTGTGAGTCACCAACCACTAGGTCAAGGCCTAGGGTCAAAGATGGAGAAAAAATCCAAAACAGAACATGAAATTTGACATGAATCAACCTCAATCAACTAAGAATACAATCCAAAAGTTCTAATATCAATATCATTCACCAAATTCATTTCATGAACCAAACATGACAAGGCATGCAAATTGTAACCACCTTGTGACAACAGAATGAACAAATGCATATTAATTCAAAAATGATTCAATTAATCTCAATAAAATTCATGGGTAAACAGAACATAGAACATGATCATCACACAAACAATTAGGGCAATTTGGCAACATTAGGCATGGTAATCAAATTGCATAAGCCAAGGCAATCACAATCAAGCAGAAAGGTGACACAACTTGGCACACCAACTTATCACAAGCCTAAAACAGAAATGGTAATTGGTAAAAAACTCAAACCCAAGCCAAAACAACATTCATCATGTCTAGAAATAGTGTGCAAAATTTCACATCCATAAGATAAACCACAAGCATTTCACAAACAATTGAAATTCAAGACACTTCAAAAGCTCACAAATGACCATCCAGAATGAAAAATCTCAATTAAATCAGAAATCAATCCAAAAATTCCATCATAAATCATGAGCAATCAAAACATCCATAATATGCATCATGAAAAAAATCAAAGCATTTGGATAATATTTGGCAAGGCAAATTAATCACATAATTTGAACAAGAAAAGGTGTGACACACATTATCACACCTAACTTCACATGATCATAAATCAGAAACCACAAATGGTAAAAATACCAAATCAACACCAAAATCTCAAGCCAGGAGTCTAGTTATAGCATGCAAAATTTCATGAACATAGGATTAAATCTCAGCATTTCACAAAAGATATGGCAAGGCAATGTACAAAATGCACATAAGTTCACAAACCCTAGGAAAAATAATTTTCCAGCCAAGCACAATTTAGGGAAAAATGATGAAAAAATACTAGAAACAATAAGGAAGACAATGCAAAAATCCTCATATTTTTTGGAGCATTATTTAATCAGATATGAATTTTGGAAGTGAGAAAAAAAATAAAAAAACATGAAGCAAAGGCATATGAACATGGATGGAGGGAAAAGAAATAAGGTGAAATGCATTTTGAAATAATGCAGTGGCTAGGACTCGAACCGAAGCGAGATTCAAAAGTGCCAGGCGCGCGCATGTGAAACGCACCGTTTCACTTATGCGCTGGCACAGTCAACACAAGTCAAAGCGCCTGGACCAGTAGAAACGCTTGCATGGCAGTGAGTTGGACCAATACATGCGCGTCATTACAAAAACACATGCAAAACTCCAATAACTCGTTCTAATGGATCAAACGCACGCCTGGGAATTGTTCTTCATCAGCTTCATCGTGTTCATCATGGCTCAAGAACTTTTTCCTCAGATTTAAAAAACAAGCACATCAACATGTACATCTTTCATCACACATCACGAATCCAAGCATGGTTAAGGTTAATTCGACATATACGCAAAGAATCGAGCAAATGAAGAATCAACCATGAAACTTTAACCTAGCATATCCAACTCAATAATGCATGGAAATTAATGATTCGAAGCTCAAATTAATCAGTGTTCAAAGATCTACAGCAATAGCATAACAATTTCATGATTTAGAGAGATTAATTTTGTGACCTCTTGAAGATGCAGAACTGGAATTGACGGATTTAGGCCTTGAAAAGCTCAAACAGATCTTCTAAAGCACTTGTATGGATGAATGGATGAAGTCTTGAGGTTCAGATGTGCACGATTCTTCCAGAAATTGGATCTGCCATGGATGTTTCAAATCTCCAAGAATGCTTCAACCTTGCACGATTTGCTGTGGATATAGGTTCGATAATGCTCAATGATGCTTCAGAACCATGAATGGATCCAGAGAAGTGCAATTTGTTTGAAGAATTTCAAAGAAAATTGAGAGAAAAAGTTTGGAGAAATTTTTTAGATCTGAAAATATGGTGGTGTTAATGATGAAACAGTTAGGGTTTCAGGCTTTATACTCCCTCTTAATCATGCCTCTAATCAGGTTTAATCCTTTGGTAATTGGATTAGCAAAATAGGAGTGCACATGAAAATTGGACATTTCACCTTATGCATGGAAAATATGAATGGAACAGTACACGAGCTGCATTTTAATTCACTTGAAATTTCATTTTGGAGCCAATGCAAGTGGTAAAATGTTCAAATATTTGACCAATTTCAAACTATAATTTTTCCCTCCAAAAATCAAATGAAATATCAAGTGTTCATGTGATGAGAATTGGTGTAATGCAATGCATGATTTGGATAGTATAGGTCAAAATATGAACATTGCAAAAAGAACCACTCCATTTGGCCTTTTGGTTTGAAAGTTATGCATGTTTGAAGTTCAAGTCACACTTGGCCATGATTGATCCATATCTCTTCAACCATACATGAGAAATTCATGATCTTTGACTTTTTGGAAATGGGAGAGAAAGATCTTCAACTTCCTTGTAAGACAAAATTTCATTTGAAGCTTTCTTGATGACGTAATCTTGAGTTGAAAACCTTTCCATTTTTGGCAAATTCAAATTACAGGTCACCTGCTATTTTTGGAAAGTCTTGATCTGACCTTAAATTCTTCAATGTTGATGTTTGACATGTCAAATGAGACTTGTTTACACATGAATAAGGCCTCTCTAACCATCTCCCACCTCCAAATCCATGGTTGAATTGACAGTTGACTTTGGTTGATTTTTTAGGGTTTCAGATGAATTGATCATTGACTGATGAACTTTGAACATCCAATTCTTGACCAAATCACTTCAAAATGATCCTTGGGTCACATGAGCTCATTGCACCAACCCTAGGGCTTTGATCTCATGGAAAATGCACTTGCTTGCTTGCACAACTGAATCTCCTGACCAGTCTTGACTGAGGACATGATAGACTATGCAATGAACAATGCAATGTTAATGACCTAAAATGAAAATGTATGTACAAATGGGAGGTGAAAATTTGAGGTGCTACACACCTGGGCAAGGGACTCGCGAACAACAGCATTGTCGACTTCGTATTCGGTCATAATCTTTGTCTTATTGGAGCGAGTATAGTATTGATGACGAGTCGTTGTTGTTGCTACGGAAAAACGACGAGTGTAAGCATTTTGTTTTTTGGCGGCTTTTGACAAATAAATGCGCGGATGCATGTATGTATGCGAAAAGATTGATATGTACATTTATTATTTTTTCATGTATTTTTTTGTAAAGGAAAACAGTTCCAAGGAATCCGTGAGTTTGTTTATTTAACACAAGCAAAATACAAAGTATAAAGAGAGACAGTTTATGACGCCAATAGCCGGGAAACACTTTTATTCAATTTCGGAAAACAAGTACATGTCAAGGAGCTACCTACGGGCTACAAAAGTATCACATTGGTCCTATCAAACCTCAACCTAGTGAATTACAAGTCAAACTTAAAGATCATCGACTAGAAGCATTTTGATAATAGCTCTTCATAATAAGTCTGAGATTTTGGGGACAGGCATACACCCCACTTCCCCAATATCGCACTCCCTTTAAGTGGTAAGTCGTGATCTAGTTCGCTTGGAATGTTGTTCATAACTGTCTTCTCTCGGTTGGAGAGATCTTCATGATGCTTGTTCACTTGTGCGTTGGTGTCTTCCAGATTCTTATGTGATTTCCCTTTTATCTCTCGAATCTCTTCTAGTCTTTGGTTCAGCTCGTACTGATTTTGGCGAAGGGTGACTTCTAGCTGCTTGGTGCGGCTTTTCTCATCCTTCAACTCTTTCTAGCAAGCTTCTAGCAGACTTTGGAGTTTCTTGGTTTGTTCAATGTGTTCAAGTTCTGCTTTGCTGGCTCGGTATTAAGCTTCGGCTAACTGCTTCTTTTTGGCTGTCAAACTGGCATAAGTCCCTTTAAGTGTGTCACCCACTATGAGTCTTTTGAATACCTCTGTCTACACCTCATCATCTGCTTGACGAACTCTATATCTTTCCTGATTCAGATTGAACTTCAAGGTTTCTTTCTCTAAAAATATCTTACCAAGTCTAGATTTTGGATCAACATTCTCTTTCTCTAGGGTCTTGATAACCTTCTTCAATTCATCGACTTTAGAATTTGGATGGTTCCCTGGTTCAAGAGACTAGACATTCATGGACGGTTCGGGCAGGAATGGCAACAAAATCTCACTAACTCTATCTTTGACCCAACTAGTGTAAGCTTCCTTGGTGATGCAATTCTTCTTACCCATCTTTTCTCTTCCTTGAGGACAAATCGCTCCCCAAGCCTTGACAATCTTCTTGATCAGTTCTGGCTCTTCGACCCCTTCATATAAGACAAAACCTTTTACACTCTTGAGACCAGGCTTGTCTGCTATAGGGTATCCCAATTGCCGTAGTGCTAACCTCAAGTTTTTAGTTGATTCCTCCTTTTGTACCAAGAAGAGGTACATTAGGAAAATCCCCATAGTTGAGGATAAGCTTGACACCATCGTAAGCTCGGGAATAACAAGCAGTGTCTTCGGCTTTCAAGGACATGATCCGCTGGGATCACTTCAAGTTGTCTTTGTTCTCAATAAAAGGGCCTTTGCTGGGTAGATACAAAATAAACCATCTATACAGCAAAGGGGTACAGCAGACGACAGTCCCTTTCTTCTTCTGAGTCCTCACATGGATGTAGTAGTAAGTATCAACAAGAAGAGTAGGAATAGGATTCTGAGTCAGGAAGATATGAATAGCAATCAAGTCTACAAATTTCTCCATATTCATAAACAAAACGATCCCATACATAAGTAAAGCAAGATTGGCGTTGAAGGTCGTCCAACTCCTAGCTTCGGCAAAGGCAATAACTTTGTCCACTAGAAACTTAGAGGTGAAGCCATGAATTCCACCTTTAGGCTTCAGGTTCAGTTCTACTTCCTTCTTTCCTATGTGTAGAACTTCAGCAAGGTCTTGATATTTGGGAAGTTCCTTAGTGAGAATGTAGGGCACTTGGTACTTGATCCTAATACCCAGAATATGTGAGTACTCCTCTAATGTAAGCACTAACTAGTAATCTTGGAAAGTAAAGCATCTCAGTGGGGGATCGTAGAATTGCACCAGAGTGTGCACAATAGTGATGTTGACTTCGGTGTTCAGAATGCCCAAAAGGTTACCATAAGCCTCCTTGAAGTCATCTTTGTGTCCCAGATCTAAACGTGCCCCAAGTCCTCGCAAGACATCCAACTGAGGTTCCACAAACTTGTAATTGTGGATGTTCTTTCTCTCGGGATTCATGCTTCACTTTGGATGCTTGGTAAACAAACTGGACTCTTGGATTCCTGGAAAAACATGCATATGAAAAAATTTGGTCATGATGAATGATAATGTAATGATGAGATGATATAAGTCACATGGATTCAAAACTCTAGTATATCATGAACAATCTATAAGTGCCACATGTTGCAAGTTCGAAGGTTCGACGTAACATGACTATCAAGGTAGGTAGAGTCTATGGCTTCCTGCAAGAAAAACCCATATCCCCCTCACAGGTGTGGACTATGCTCCAAGGTGGTCCCTAGAAGGTCTCCCAGAGTCATCGACTCGAAATGGAAATACCCTGTTGTAGTGAATACTCACAGGACAAAAGTACTTCCAAGTGAATCTAGTTTGGGTGTGCCTCTCGTGACAACCCAACACGCGAAACGCAGGCGTACACAACTATCCACGAGTCTAACCTATGTGTATACTAAGCTCGGTTATAGAGCTTTCCTCTCATGTAGTATAACACATCCCAACAATAGCACAACAAATAATATCCATAATGTAAAGCGAGTGAGAAATGCGATAAATAAAAGCGAGTAAATATATAAGGTAAGCGCCTAAAACCAGAGAGGGAACAACCTAAACTAGGCTCGACTCCTTTTAGAGACTAGGAAATACTCCAAGTAGCAAAGTGTAAGACCCCAATTTTGACCCTAAGATCCCTCATGCTATCTCATCATATGCATTGGCATTGGGATCATACATTGGCATCCTCCTTATCCCTCATTCATTGGGTTTGTATTGGGAGAGATCACCAAGCACCATGTGATTGTATCATACTTTGTATTTTATCATCTTTACTAACCAAAAATACCAAAAATATGTCTTTGCATTTGTCTAACTCTTTTGTAGGTAGGGCACTTGATCACCTTTGACTTATCAAGTACATATCGAGGGTTTAAGACCCTCATTGCTAAGAGCTCAACCAAGAAATGATCCACAATGGCTCCAGTCATCATATATGAGTCCCTATGATCTTTTCATGTTATTTTGGTCAAGAAAGCATCAAGAGTTTGGAATTGGTTTTCCTTGGAAACCCTAAATCATCTGAGTATCTTATGTAACTTCTTCAGCAAGCTTCTTCACCAATTGATCATACATTTCAAGGGACACTTAAAATTTCATCATCTTATGCATATATGATCTCCCATGAGTCCAAAAAGTCAAGAGAATTGCAAGTTTGCAAGATGGTTGATGGTGGTTGACCAGAGGAATTCATCTGATCAAAATTGGGGTCCCCTAGACCCTATCTCCTACAAATTTTATCATATTAAAATGATTCCAAGATGAAAGTTACTCTAAATGACATTCCAAACAACTTTCATGTTGTGGTCTAGAGCTATTTTCTCTTGGAAAGTCGTTTTTTATGTTGAAAGATTATAGGTCATTTTGTCAAAACCCTAATTTGGAGGTCAACTTCCCAAAGCCATAACTTGCTCATTTTTTATGAGATGAAAGATTTACAAGTTTCACAATCAAATTCAAGGTGTCTACTTCTACTTTGATGTTTGGAAGAAGAGCTTATTCAACTTTTATGAGCATGTGATATGAGGATACATTATAGGTCATTTTGGACGAATACCATTGAATAAGTGATTTTCCATAACTTCAAAAATGCATAACTCATTCATCCCAAATCCAAATAAGGTCAAATGTTTTACCATTTTGAAGATTTTTTAAAGATATATAACTTTGATGAAGACATTTTTCTCATTTGAAGCTCACATGAAAAGTTAGCCAAGGTGGAATAATTGAACATATGGCTTGAGACTTAGAATTTTTTTTGACATGTTGAAATTTCCAAACTTCCACCTCAAAATTCATCATGATAAAAGCTTCAAATGGAAAAGTGTTCAATATAAGAGTTGTTTCTCTTGATCTAACCTTTCTAAAAAATCTAATATCATCCATTTTGGACAAAGTTTGAATGGTTTGCACATGGCTTGAACATGGCATTATCATTTGGCAAGAATCAACTTCAAACAACTGCACATTTTTTCCTTGTATTTCAATTCACTTTCAGATTCAATTACATTTGATTATGGACTTAATTGAGTAGCTTCATGGGCCTATGCACGCCCATGCAAGCATGCATCACTCATTTTCAAAATTTGGAAACAACTTTGAAAGGTGCAAATATCACTTGCTTCAGCTATAAATAAGAGTCCCTTGCATCAGAATTACAGACCCTTGCGCGCCAGCTTTGCCCCAACACTTCAAACCCCCACCATTGAAAGGAAAACCTGAGAATTTTCTTTTGAAAATTGAGTTTGAATCTCCCTGTTTGGAGATTCAAATCTCCAGGGATCCAAAGCTTTATTTCAATCCTAAGCCACTCCTACAAGCTTCATGAGTGGGATTAAAGAAGAATTGAAGCAAGAGAGATCGAGTTCTGCACAACATTGAAGGTATTTTCCATATTTTTTTCTTCTCTTCGATTCTCTCTTAATTCTCATCAATTCTGTTGGATCATTGGTTGTCTGAAGTCCTTCTAATGTAGACAAGAAGATTGAGTTGCTTTGAGGTCAAATCGAAGCAACTCAGTTCATGTACCTTAAATTTCAATCCATTTATCTCTCAATATACTTAGAGTTAGGATGAATTGAGGCCAGATTCGTGATCAGTGCCATTTTTACTTTAAGATCATGTCCTTCTTTTAAATTTTTGTGATGGTGATGAGAGAACCAGTCCGTCCAAGGTCTCCTGAGAAGACGACTGGTGGTTTGCTCCGGTGATGAGCTGGATAGGTTCTGAGCCACATTATCAAGTTATTTTGTTTTAATCATGAGCGTTCCTTTTGAATACTAACTCTGTGGCGCGCTGACTCAAGTGCACGATGGAACGCGTGTTTTGGTCCACTTGATCTTCCAACTCAATTAATGAGGAAGATCAAGTGGTCCACATTTTTTCAGATTAATTGATTTTTATTTTATTTGTTTCACTTTTATTAATTCATGTTAAATTTAATTTTGATCCAAAAAATATGAGAGTTTCACCAAAAAAATTTAAATAAAATACTCTTTCATTTTCTTAATTTAAATTATTTTTTGGATCATTATTAATATTTTTCATGATTTAATTGATTTTGTGAATATTTTTAATTGTTTAAAAATACTTTTAAGTTTCCAAAAATTATGAAAAAATTTCTCTGAGGTCCTTTGACCTTGTTTGACCTATGATAAATCTCATGGCCATTTCTTTGGTGTTTTGATGAGGTTTTAGGAAATTGACCAACCATAATTTAATTTAATGCATATTTTTATTATTTTTAATTGGTTAAATGCCAAATTAATTGTGTAGAGCCATTTTAATTGACTTTGTGAGTTTGACTTGTGTTGTTGGGCCTTGGTCAAGGTTTCTTTGACTTTGCTAGGTTAAAATCATTGCATTTAGGGGATTGATGGAATGTACATTCCATCTCCCAAAATGAATGAATGATCTTAATTTAGTAAAAGTCCTCCGTTGACCAATTTGTGTTGAATCCATTCCCCCTCCCTCTTCACCCATTCCCCTTCTTTATCCATTCATGTCATGGACCTATGATATCTCTATATCCTAAGGCTAGTTGATTGCAAAATCAACATAAGTATGGATGAGATTAGGTTCCCCATTTTGTATATTTTTTTGTGTGTGGCATGTTTCATGAGCATAGTTCATCATACTATGTCTCTAACATGTATTAACACCAAAATTCTATTGCCCGACCTCAAATAGTTGTGACTTCTACATAAGTCCAATTACGATTGCTTAACATAGCGCTAAATTTGTGACAAAAAAGGCATAGCATTCTAGTTAGTGAGATTTTAAGTCTCCCCTCTTTCATGGTATTGTGTGGAAACTTGGCATTTTTTCCTTCCATTGGAAGATGTCTTGGTTCAAGAATCCATGCTTGTGATAAGTGGGTTGAGTGTTCTCCAAAGAATGACTTAAACAAAAACAAAGCAAATGCAATACTAACTTCTAATCAACTAATAACTAACATTTAATTTCAAGTTATTTATTTTTAATGCACTTTAATTTTTAAGCTTTATCCATTTGCCATTATTCATACCATCCAAGTTGTTTACTTTAATGGCATTTTCCCTTTGTCCACTTGGACCATATTTTGTGATACATTGTGTTTGTATATACTTGCTTGTTTGTATGGTCTTTTGACCTTAATGTACATAATAAGAACAAAAACCCTAAAAAACATTTTGTGTGGACTGTTGGTTTGATCTGAGACTATTGGACTTAGACTTTAGGCAACATTCCCTATGCAAAGTAATTGGCCAATGCCAACTTTCATGAAACCAAGTGCTTGTGAAGAGAACATTCATCTGATACAATATTGAAGATCCATTTGAGTTCATCTGCAACATGATCATTGTTAATCTATTATTTAGGATCTGTGTCTAATGCCATCTTTGAAGTCATCTGATGCATGGGAAATTTTGAAGGAGATCATGGAGTTGCTAAGCTTGGATATGGCTATCTTTATTTGATGCCTTGCTCTTAAAACTTGCTATTTGCATATTGATTGTTGCTTGATTCTAAAGTCCAAGGGAAATTTGGGTTTCTATATGACATTCTTGTCTATTGGATTGCAACCCATTGATCAAATATTTTTAACTCTCAACTTTTAAATTTATGCTTAGGATTAGTCTCTTCATATCCTCCCCACTTCTTTAATTTAAAAATATCTCCCCCATTTTTTAAAATCTTATTTGCTTGTGCTTGTTTTTCTAAACTTAGACCATATTGCAAATTAGAAACCTTGGCATTATGCCATTGCATTTTTAAACTTCTTTTCTTAAATAAACTTGTAAATAAACTTAACTATACTTGACTTAAAATTTTCAAAAGACAAAAAGAACTAACACTCATTCAAACCATTTTAGGCCTTTGGTGCCTTTGTTAAACTTAAAATTTTGTTAAAAACAATGCACTCACTTTGAAATTGATACCACGAACTACGAGGTTTTGATCCCTCATTTTATATTGGTACGTAGGCACAAGTCCGAAGGTCTTGTCAAACACAAAAATATAATTAATGAATTTTTATCTCATCCCTCCACTATATTTATTGTAAACATCATTTTGTAAAAAAACACATATGCACACAAAAAAGGGCTCCCTAGGAGTACCTAGGACACTTTGGGTGTTAACACCTTCCCTCTGTGTAACCAACCCCCTTACCTGTAATCTCTGGCATTTTATTAGTTTTGATTTGAAAACTTATTACCTTTTTGGGTTTTGTTCGTACTTTTCCCTTTCGCTTGGAATCAATAAAAGTGACGTGACGACTCTGGTTTTATTGATGTCTAGCTTATCCATAGCTTGATGGTCATGAATTTATCGCTACAGAAATTAAGTGGAGACTCTATTGGGGAGTAGTCTCCAGTGGGTTTAGCCTACTCTTTTTTTTGTATAACTATATATTTGATGTATGTATACTTGTTTGTATGATATAATCTGCTTGTTGTGCTTGGTGATATCTGAGTGGTGAAATATGTTCTAACTCGAACTTGAGTGCAATTAAGATATAAGGATGGTATAGTCATGTTCGACTTGTGTGGAGTAATCCTTAACAAGTTGGCTTGAGACCTATCTACTCAGTGGAGATCCTTTTGGAGTTAGGAGTGTCACACGAGTTATTTGTGATTAGGAATTACTATCTCTGATTTGGGGTCCGAGAAGCTGAGGACCGTAGAATATTTGACCCATCTTGGCCTATTTAGGACGTAGTGTGGAGACTGTTCAAGTGTAGACTTGACAACAGTTGTTACGCGATACTACACTCAGACGAGTTTCTCTAGAGAATATTATGGGTTAATGAGCCAATCATCCTAACCTGTAATATCCGATAGATGGAATTAAGACTCTAGGAACTTTTTAGAACATGATCTACATGTTTTTATCCTTAGTTCACTCCCTTGGGATGGTTCTTACCCAGACTCCATGCTCGTTACTCACAACAATCCCTTGATTCTTGGTTGATCCAATCAAGTCTTGTCAATATCAATGGAACTTGGGTGTTGATAATGTGTAAACCATAATCCACCAAATGGATGATTGATCTTGACAATGACTTGATTCATCCCTTGACCTTTGATTGTTTTCCTTGTGTGTGATCCCTTATTTGTGATTGTTGCATTCATGCATTCATGCGCATCATAACATTCATCACACTAAAAATTTCAAGGAACTGAGGTCTTATTTGCAAATATTTTTAGACCATGGATTATGGACGAAGGAATACTAAGAAGTACAATTTCAGATGTCCAGACTTGAAAGAGTTAAGGAAGCTAGCATCTTTTGTATTAGATCCCTTGGACTTCAAGCAACATCATGGGAAGCTTTTGTCTATTTTGTCTGTTGATGTGGTCGAAGGACTTTTGAGTGTGTTAGTTCAGTTCTATGATCCTCTCTACCATTGCTTCACTTCTCCTGATTATCAGCTTGTGCCTACGTTAGAGGAGTATGCCCATCTATTGGGAATACCTGTTTCTAGCAAAGTTCTCTTTAGTGGATTGAAGGAGATTCCTAGATCTCACATCATAGTTGAAGCTCTTCACCTAAAGAAGTCTGAGATAGAGGCTTATTGGGTGAAGAAAGGAGGATTGTTTGGGTTAACTTCTGAGTTCCTCATCAAGAAAGCTATTGCATTTGCTCAAGCCAGTAGTGTGGATGCTTTTGAAGTTATCTTTGTGTTTCTCATCTATGGTTTGGCTTTGTTCCCTAACATTAACGGTTTTATTGATATTAATGCCATTAGAATTTTCTTGATTGGGAATCATGTGCCTACTCTGTTAGGTGATATGTACTTATCTTTGCATTTAAGAATTTCTAAAGGTGGTGAAACTATTGTGTGATGTGTTCCTCTTTTGTACAAGTGGTTTATTTCGACTTGCCTCAGACACCTGCTTTTGTGGAGAACAAACAATGTCTATGGTGGTCTGAGAGACTTGTGTCTCTCACGAATGATGATATAGTTTGGTATGATCCTCCATTGAGCAATTTGGAAATTGTTGATAGTTGTGGTGAATTTTCTAATGTGCCTCTCATTGGTACATAAGGAGGAATTAACTACAACCCTGCTTTGGCTCATCGTCAACTTGGGTTCCCCTTGAGAGACAAACCTAATAACACTTTGTTAGAAGGTCATTTCTATCAAGAGGGTAAAGATCCCCAACATTTGAAGTAGAAGATTGTGCATGCTTGGCATAATGTGTATAGGAGAGAGAGATCCGAGCTTGGTCCGTGCAATTGTGTAGCTTTGGAAGCTTACACTCTTTGGGTGAAGAAGAGATCTTTGGAGTTGAAGATGCCTTATGCTTGTGAGATACAAATATCTACGGTTGTGGTTGAGCCATTAACTCTCCATAACCAAGATATAGAGGAGTTGGAAGACGCGCTCGCCAAGATGAAGCAAGAGAAGGATATGTGGGAAAAGTGTTTCCATGCTTTGAGCAGAAAGCATGAGGAGTTGTGTAATACCCCAAAATTTCCCCTTAATTTTTCTTGGAAGCATGGGATTATGTTTCACATTTCATTAGCATCATACTAGGTCATACTCATTGCATACTACATTAATGACTTGGAAATCAGGGTTTGATTGGTCACTCCTTAACAGAAGCAGCCCACACAAAGCAAGATTGAGAATTGGACTTCATTTTCTAAGTATACAAGTCTCAAGGGTCTCAGTGGGGTCCAAGTATCTTATTATGGTCCTCAGTTCATCGGTGAATGATTCAAAGCTATCAGAGTGTTCATCTGGATTTAATCAGAAATTAGGGTTTCATGATCCATTGGCAATCAGTGCAATCAGTTCCTGATCATTTTGCCCTAAAACTAGGGTTTGGTATAAAATCAGTTTATTTCTGATTCTTTGGGTGAAACTCTTTTCCATGGCCCTCCATATGTCCACAAGGGTCTACATACAAAAAATCAGCTCTTTATTTAAGCTAGAAGTGTTTCAATTGATCAATGGAATCGGGAATCAGACAGTTTGGGAAAAGTCAACTGTGGGGCTAGAAAAGTCAACTCCTGACATTTTGAGAGTGGAATCTCAAAATCCATGCCTAGGGGATCCTACAAGTCAAATTTGATCAAGGTTAGATCATGGATTCATCATTTAATCAGGAATTGGAAAAGTTACGTAATTTGGAAATGGTTTACTTTCCATTTAGGGCAAGTTTTCATGATCGTTGCACTCACTTTAAGCCCATTTTGCATCAAGATAAAAGCTCCATTTGAAAATTTCTCCAACATGAAAGTTGTTCCTATTATTCCAATATTTCTAGAGATATAAAGTTTTCTCCATTTGGATTATAATTGAGAAAATTATGCTTAGTCAAAGTGAGACATTTTTTTAGGACACTTAGAAAAATTTCTAAGTCCAAAATCTTCAAAACTTGTCAAGACTTCTTGGCCAGTTTTCTTGCACTTCAAGGCATTATTTGAAAATACTTTCTTCACAACAATTGTACCTTTCCATGTCCTATTTCAAATCATTTTGGAATCATATCATTTGGATCCATGGTTTGAGAGATACATTCATTTAAAGTGGGCACCCTGACTTGATTTTCTAGGCAGATTTTTGGCCTGGTTGGCCCAATCAGATTTTCTAAGCATGCTGCACAAACCAGTCATGTTTTTTACCTCTTTTGGCCATGCATTGGAAATCCATTCACTTAAGTTTTCCCCAAAATAACAACATTTTACACCTCACTTCACACTTTTATTCTTATGGATAAATCACTTATTAAAAAGCCCATGAGAACACCTAATCCACCCTATTTAAGAAGCTGAAACCCTAACCCTAAAAGAGTATTGGAATTTCGTGGCAAGGAGGCAAAGCTTCATCACATATCAGATTCCATTCCACTTCTATTTTCCATTAGGTAATCATCTCCTCCATGGCCATGTTTTGATATATCTATGCTTGATTACCATGTTCATCACCATTAAACCTTCCGTTTTCATATTTCTTTTTCTTATTTAAAATATTTTATTCGTCCATAAAATTACCCAAAAATATTTTTCACTTTTCTTAGCGTTTTATTTAATTTATATAATTTTTTATTTTCGTATTTTTTTAATACTAATATTTTATTTTAATTTTTTATTCTAAATGGTCCATTTTAACACACTTTTTTTTTATTGATTTTATTTTTATGATGTAAAATTATTGTTAGCATTTTATTTTTGGGATGAAGGTTGACCACTGTCTCATGTTCAATCTGACCTTTTCTTGGAATTTTATTTCACATTTTCAATTTATTTTGGATTTATTTTTAACCTAGTTTGGTTGGTTGACTTTTGATTTGACTTCTGTTTTATTTTAATTAATTCACGTACCAATTTTCATTATTTTTAAAATCTTTTTGGAGGATGATGATGCCCTGACGCCACCTTATTTATTTTAATTTTTCATAATTTTCTTGATTAATTTACTATTTATTCTTGATTTATTTCTAACCTAGTCTTATTAATTGACTTTTGGTTTGACCTATGTTTTATTTTAATTAATTCACATGCCAATTTTCATTATTTTTAAAATATTTTTGGGGGATGATGATGTCCTGACCCCACCTTATTTAGTTTAATTTTTCATGATTTTCTTGATTAATTTTCTATTTATTTGTTATTTTTTAAGTTGACTTGAATTTTCAGTTGACTTCTATATGATCGATGTTTGACTTAGGGATTGCTTATGGCAATTGAAGAGATCTTTTGATCCTCCCTTGTTCATCTCATATGCCATGTATTAGAGGCCTTTTACCTTGATTTTATTTGGTCCTTACCTCATTTCCTGATGAAATTATTCAGTGGACCCTTCGTGTGTATATTTTCATCTGTTTGATTGATCTGTTATCTTTTATACTTGTTTCTCTCATTCATGCTTTCCATTGCTTGATTATTTAACATGTTCATACTCCCATGCATTGTTTAAATGCTCCATTATTTGATTCTTTGGTTTGATTATATATTGTTTATTTATTCGATCTGATTGATAATTGTTGCCTACTTGTATGATGTATGAGGCATATATTCTTATCGTTTGTTTGCCATGAACAATCCCTATTCATAACAAATGTACCCCTCTCCCATAAAGTGTATAATATTTATTTCTTTATTTCTTTATTCACCTGTTAATACAAGAATTAAAATGAACATCCGATAACCATTTTAAAATAAGATCAAAAGCTCGATCCAACGTCGAGTAATCATTTTCAAAACTTAACAGAACCAGCACACATTCATCCATCCTCTTGTAAGTCGATTGCCTCAGACATCGCCATCTACCTGTAAGTCGATTGCCTCCGGCATCGCCATCTACCCTTATCCGTAACTCCTGTCCACGCTCCATCCGTCGACTCTTGTTCCGTTTAGATAACACCCATTAGGTAGAACCCTTTGTATGATAACATAAGTAGAATTCCCTTATTCTTTGCATGCTAACATTAGGTAGATGTTCCCCTTTGTAAATCCTAACACATAGGTCCATATTGCATGACAACTCTAGAGCAGAGCTTCCCCACTTTTAGACCTTCCGTGCGTCTCCGATTTTGTGGCATGTCAGTCCGTTCTATTGCAAAGAGGTAACTGCCTAAGACTCGATTCAGCGAGCCGTGACACCTACTGCTAGGACGTTGAACACACTGCCCACCCTCCTTTGACACAGCTGGTGTCCTTTTTTTTAAGTCCATGTTCAGATGGCAATCCTTAACCCCTAGTTAGCCGAACTATGTTTTGCTCTAATTCTCATTCCAGATGAGATACGTAGGCATAAGACGCGACGTCTTACCGAGCACACTTCTCTTTAACCCATAGGTAGCCGAGCTACGAAGACTCTGATTCTCATACTCAGATGAGATACGTAGGCAGTGGATGCTACATCCTTGCGAGTTATTTTCTTTTAACCTTCCTTTTAGTAAATAGTACTTTAGATATTCCTACACCCTTTAGACTAGAACAACACTTATGAAAAGGTCTCCCTAGGAGTACCTAGGATGTTTTGGGTGCTTAAAACCTTCCCATTGCATAACAAACCCCCTTACCCAGATCTCTGACATTTTTACTAGTTTTTGATTCGATAAAACTTTTAGGTTTTTGTTCGCTTTCTAACCATTCCTTTGGATAAATAGAAGTGCGGTGGTGACTTGACTTGTATGGTTTACCTTGGATTTAGTCAATATCTCTAATGGTAACAAATACCCCGCTACAGAAAAGTGGCGACTCTGCTGGGGAATATCATTTGCCTAGTGGGTTTTGCCTAATTTTCATATTTGTTGTATTGTATGGTATATTGCTTTGTGACATATTTTTGTGCAATTTGAATTACTGTATTGTATGTAATGATTGAATTTTTTGAATATTAATTCCTTGTATGCTTGGTGATCTTCGTGAGATGAGTTCTATACACGAACTCGAGTGCACTTAGGATAGGAGAATGGCATAGTCTTGTTGACTTGTGTGGAGTTATTCCTTAGCAAGTTGACTTGCAAGCCCATTCACTTGGTGGAGGTTATGTTGGGATCAATAATGTCACACGAGTAGTCGTAGTTAGGCATTACTCTTTCCAATATATGCCTTAGAAGCCAAGGACCTTAGTTTACCACGCCCATCTTGGCCTATTTTTAGGATGTAGTGCGAAGATCGTTCAAGTGTAAGATTTGATACGATTGTTACGCGATACTACACTCATAAGAGTCTCTCTTGAGAATATTTTTGGAATACGAGTAGTCGTTTATCCGATAATATCCGAAATATGGGATGATGACTATGGGAACCTCTTGTAGAACATGATTGTCAGGTTTAACCATAGTACACTCCCTTTGGGTGGTTCTTAACCAAGACTCCATGCTCGCGACTCGCAACAAACCCTTGATTCGTGGTTGATCCGTTCTTGTGTATCCTTAATATCAATGGAACTTGGGTGTTGATAAGGTGTAAACCATAATCCACCAAAATGGATGATTGATATTAAGGATGACTTGATCCATCCCATGACCTTTGTGTGGTGTGATTTGGTTGATCCTTGAGTGTGATTGATGCACCCATGCATTCATGCATCCATACACATCCATATCATCAATAATGAGAAAACTTTCAAGGAACTTAAGAGGTCTATTTTCAAATTTTCAGATATGGATAAGCAATGAAGGAATACGAAGAAGTACAGTTTCAGTCAACCCGACTTGAAAGAGTTATGGAATTTGACATCCTATGTATTAGATCCCTTGGAATTCAAGGCTCGTCATGGGAAGCTTCTGTCTATTCTGGCTACTCAAGTGGATGTAGGTCTAATGAGTGTGTTGGTGCAGTTCTATGATCCCTTGTACCGTCGCTTCACTTTTCCGGATTTCAAGCTTTTACCCACGCTTGAGGAGTATGCCTATCTTGTGGGCATACCTATCCTAGACCAGCTGCCGTTCAGTGGCTTGGAGAGAGTTCCTTCTTCTCAAGATATTGCTGATCTGTTGCGTATAGATGAATCTATTATTGGTGCTCATATGACTACCAAAGATGGAACTCAAGGTCTCTCGTCTGATTTCCTCATTGATCAAGCTACTATGTTTGGGAAGGCCATGAGTGAGGACGCCTTTAAGGCCATATTTGTACTTCTCATCTATGGGCTAGTGTTATTCCCCAACATCGACAAGTTTGGGGATGTGAATGCCATTAGGATTTTCTCTACTCTTAATCTCGTTCCTACTCTGTTGGGTGACACTTATTTCTCTTTGCATATGAGGAATGCAAAGGGCGGTGGTACCATTGTGTGTTGTTTGCCTCTGTTGTACAAGTGGTTTATTTCGCACTTGCCTTAGATGTTCGCCTTCAAGGAGAACAAAGGATGTCTACGGTGATCCACGAGACTTATGTCTCTCACTAATAATGATATCTTTTGGTACAACCGTGTATATGATGGTGTGCAGATTATCGACTCTTGTGGTGAATTCTCCAATGTACCTCTTCTTGGTACATGCGGTGGAATTAACTACAACCCTATTTTGGCACGTCGTCAGCTTGGGTTCCCCCTAAAGGATAAACCTAATAACATTCTTTTAGAGGGTGTGTTATTTCAGGAGGGTAAAGATCCCCAAGGCTTGAAGGGCAGGATGGTCCGCGCTTTGCGTAAGATTCATAAGAAAGGAAGGAAGGAGCTAGGTCTGAAGAACTGTATCGCTTTGGAACCCTATACCTCTTGGGTTAGGAGGAGAGCTTATGAGTACCTCATGCCTTATGAGTATCCAAGACCTACACCTTTGGTTGTGGCTGGGCCTTCAACCCTCCCTGGCCAAGGAGTAGAGGAGTTGAGAGACGAAGACCGTTCCCGTGCTTGGATCCGTGAACGAGAGGAGTTGCTTCTGCAGATCAGAGAGAAGGATGCTTTGATTGAGTTCCTTGAGCACCAAGTTATTGATGATCCTGATGACGCATTGACTTCTCTATTTCCTCAGTCTTCCAAGTTTTGGAAGACGAAGTACGACCGACTCGCCAAGGAGAAAGCAGATACAGAGACAGCCTATGAGAGGGAGGTGAAGAGGCTTCGTGCAGCTTATCTTCCGATCTTGAGGGCTTTGGACGATTGCTTCTAGGGATCCATAGGATGTTCATTTTCCTTCTCTCTTGTATTGTATTTGGTTACCAAGACTTACTTCTTTGGCGTAAAAACATTTCCAAATATTAATTGACGTGATATTTCCGTATGTGATAAACGTTTAATATTTCCAAAATTTGCAAATAAGACTCTAAATTTCCTTTGATATAAAAATTAAATCATAAGCATTGCATGCATCATGTTTATCTATTCTTAGGGGTTTATAACTTCTTCTTGATTCTAGTCGGGGTTTTCTTACACTGTTTATCTAATGTGAGACTGGAATCAAGGGGTAGAATACTTTTTGAAATTGATAAACATGTCATTGCATTTGCATATTCATTAGCATGTCTTGCATAACAGGTACCGCCGTAGTGTTCTCAATTTGTTTGGTGTTCCATTACTAGGATAGCTAACTCAAGCATTCACCGATATGGTACCCGAAGGAATCAACAGAGAGCAATGGAAGGTTTACAAGCAGAGCTCGCTGAGATGAGGATTCGTATGAATTGGTTCATGGAAGTGGTCCAAGGAGTGGCTCAGGGACATCAGGAGATTAGATTGTTGGTACAGGGGAATCCCCCTACTACTCAACCGGAGGTTGTGGCTGATCCTCCCGCTGGAGAGGCTAATGGACCCAATGGACTGGGGCCTATCTCAATCCCACATGGCAACCTTGGTCAACAACCCATCCATGATGATCAGGAGGATCAATTCTCCCTGCTTCAGGAGGACTTTGCTATGGGCCATGGTATGGACCCTATGTTTCAGAGACTGGAAGAGAGGTTGAAAGTTGTGGAAGGATAGAATCCTCTTGGTGTGGATGTTGCTGACTTGGGGCTGGTCCCAGGCGTGAGAGTTCCGCCAAAATTCAAAGTCCCCGTGTTTGATAAGTACAATGGCAACTCTTGCCCGAAGACTCATGTACAAGCTTACTTCCGCAAGATGGTCGCGTATTCTGATGATGAGAAGTTGCTCATGTACTTCTTCCAGGACAGCCTAGCTGGGGCATCCTTGGAGTGGTATATAAGGCTGGACAGAGCCCATATTCGCTGCTGGAGAGACTTGGCTGAGGCCTTTGTGAAGCAATATCAGTACAATACGGATATGGCACCCGACAGGACTTAGCTCCAGAATCTGTCTCTCAAGAGCAACGAGTGCTTCAAAGAGTATGCTCAACGCTATAGAGAGTTGGCTTCCCGTGTTCAGCCTTCGATGTTGGAAAAAGAGATGGCCAACATGTTTATGAACACACTTCCTGGATCTTATTTGGAGCGTCTGGTGGGTTGCAATGCCTCAAATTTTGCTAATGTGGTCTCTACCGGTGAGAGGGTGGAGAAATACTTGAAGACATGTAAGATCCAAAATGGGGTTGGATCATCTTCGGGGTCAAAGAAGCCGTTCTTAGGAGGACAGAAGAGGAGAAAAGGGGATGCGAATGCCATATCTTCTTATCAGAACAGGGGTAACCGGAGGAATAACTTTTAGAATTACCATTAACAACCTTATGTTGCAGCAGTGACCATTCCGGCTGCAGCACCATTGCAACAACAACAACCTCAACGTCAACAAAATCAATACCAACAACAATAGGGTAATAGACCTGCTTATCAACAGAGACAGAGGATGATAGATAGGCGTTTCAACACTCTTCCGATGTCGTATGCCCAGTTGCTTCCCAAACTTCAACATTCGCAACTTGTGCAGTTACGCACTTTGGCTCCTCCCGTTGGCAGGCTTCCAGTGGGTTATGACGCCAATGCTAGGTGTAATTTCTACTCTGGGGCACCTGGCCACACTATTGAGAATTGCAAAGCTTTTAAGCACGTAGTTCAGGACCTTATTGACTCAAAGGCCATTAACTTTGCGCTGACTCCTAATGTTGTCAACAATCCCATGCCACAGCATGGTGGAGCAAATGTTAACATGGTTGAAGGAGAAGCCAAACTAGTCAAGGAGGTGTTGAAGCTGAAGACTCCACTGTTAGAAATCAAAGAATACTTGCTAAAGGAAGATGTTTTCCTCGGTTGTGGGAGCGGTTGTTTGGGTTGTGTTGCACAGAGTGGGGGTTGTGTGAAGCTGCAACAGGGTATCCAGGCCTTGCTTGACGATGGTATCCTCCAAGCTGAAGACTTATCTGCCCAAAGGTCTGTTGAAGGGGTTGTTGAAGGGGTTGTTGAGAATGCAAATGTTGATCCTCTCTTTCCTGAAGATGCTGAAGAATTTACAAATGTTGATCCTGCTGATTTTGTAATTCCCAATGATATCTCTGCAATCAACAAAGAAGATGGGGATAGTGATTGCGACATTGACAACTGGGTGCGTCCAAGGGTCCCGGGTGAAGTTCTCCGCAACTAGTCTTCTGAAGAGATTATCCAAGTCACTCTTCTTAAAGAGTGATTTTCTTTGTTTATTCATGCATATCCAAGTCTTACGTTCCGCCCAGGGCGTAATGACTCATTGTAGGGCTCATATATGTGAATACCTGCATTTTTTATCATAAATAAAGGACGTCTCTTTACATTCAAATATTTTGTTCACTTTCTTTCTATTTTTGCAGTTTTCAAAAAAAAATCAAAAAATATATATTTGGCAATGTTTTGTTTAGTTTTCACTCCTTGTTCACACTCATAAGCACATACCTTCACTCATGCAGATGCACGTCACCGGATCCTATTGATAACAGTTCTGCTATGGCTTGCTTCGACTTTGAAAATCCAATCTTTCAAGCTGAAGAAGAGGGTGATGAAGACTGTGAACTCCCTGAAGAACTTGCCAGGTTGTTAAAACAGGAAGAAAGGGTCATTCAACCGCATCAAGAGTCTACTAAGGTGATTAATCTCGGCACCGAGGACGTCAAGAAAGAAATCAAGATAGGGGTTGCTTTGGAAGATAATGTGAAGAAGGGGCTGATTGAATTGCTGCAAGAGTATGTTGACATCTTCACTTGGTCTTATCAGGACATGTCAGGGCTTGACATAGACATTGTGGTACACGGTTTGCCTCTCAAAGAGGATTGTCCTCCGGTCAAGCAGAAGCTCAGAAGAACAAGACCAGAGATGGCTGTCAAGATAAAGGAAGAAGTGCAAAAATAGTTGGACGCAGGGGTTCCTAGCAGTTACAAATTATCCGCCATGGGTTGTAAATATCGTTCCAGTACCTAAGAAGGATGGAAAGGTACGGATGTGTGTCGACTACCGGGATCTCAACAGAGCTAGTCCTAAAGATGATTTCCCATTACCTCACATCGATGTTTTGGTGGATAACACGGCTCATTTCTCGATATTCTCCTTTATGGATGGCTTTTCTGGCTATAATCAAACTAAGATGGCACCAGAAGACATGGAGAAGACAACTTTCTAAACCCCATGGGGCACCTTCTGCTACAAGGTGATGTCGTTTGGTCTAAAAAATGCTGGGGCAACATATCAACGAGCTATGGTAACTCTTTTCCATGATATGATTCATCATGAAATCGAGGTTTATGTTGATGATATGATTGCCAAATCTCAGACGGAAGAAGAACATCTGGTGAATTTGCAGAAACTGTTTGAGCATTTTAGGAAATTCAAGTTGAGGCTTAATCCGAACAAGTGCACTTTCGGGGTGAGATCTGGAAAACTGCTGGGTTTTATTGTTAGTGAAAAAGGGATTGAGGTGGCTCCGGCCAAAGTGAAAGTGATACAAGAAATGCCTGAGCCAAGAACAGAAAAACAAGTCTGTGGTTTCTTAGGAAGGTTGAACTACATTGCAAGGTTCATCTCTCACCTAACAGCCACGTGTGAGCCAATATTCAAATTGTTGAGAAAAGATCAGGCTATCAGGTGGAATGATGATTGCGAAAGGGATTTCGAGAGAATAAAAGAGTATTTGCAGAATCCTCCAATCCTTATGCCTCCAGTCCCAGGGAGACCGTTGATTATGTATTTGACAGTACTTGATAATTCCATGGGTTGTGTTCTCGGTCAACACGACGAGACAGGTAGGAAAGAGCATGCCATCTACTACCTGAGTAAAAAATTCACAGATTGCGAGTCGAGATACTCAATGCTTGAAAAGACATGTTGTGCACTTGCATGGGCTGCTAAGCGATTGAGACAATACATGCTGACTCACACAACCTTACTGATCTCCAAAATGGATCCAGTCAAGTATATATTTGAGAAGCCAGCTCTCACCAGAAGGGTTGCTCGTTAGCAAATGGTACTGACAGAGTACGACATCCTGTATACATCCCAGAAAGCCATCAAAGGGAGTATTCTGTCAGACTATCTTGCTCAGCAACCGATTGAAGATTATGAGCCGATGAAGTTTGATTTTTCGGATGAAGACATCATGTTCCTCAAGATGAAAGACTGTGAAGAGCCAGTTGTCGAGGAGGGACCTGATCCAGATGAAAAGTGGACTTTAATGTTTGATGGGGCCGTCAATGCCAAAGGAAGTGGAATTGGTGATGTCATTACCACTCCGAAAGGTGCCCACATGCCTTTCACCGCTCGTCTGACTTTTGAGTGCACCAATAATGAAGCTGAGTATGAGGCGTGTATCTTGGGTATTGAGCAAGCCATTGATTTGAGAATCAAGACTCTGGATATCTTCGGAGATTCAGCTCTGGTGATCAATCAAGTGAATGGTGATTGGAATACTTTCCAGCCTAATCTGGTCCCCTACAGAGACTACACGAGAAGACTGTTGACTTTCTTCACAACAGTAAAGTTGTATCATATACCTTGTGATGAGAACCAGATGGCAGATGCTCTTGCTACTCTGTCCTCCATGATCAAGGTGATTCGGTGGAACTATGCTTCCAGGATTGATGTTATGCGCCTCGATAGGGCCGCGTATGTGTTTGCTACTGAACTGGTAGTTGATGATAAGCCCTGGTATCACGACATCAAGTGCTTTCTGAAGAATCAAGAGTACCCTGCAGGGGCATCCAACAATGATAGAAAGACTTTGAGAAGATTGGCTGGCAGTTTCTTCTTGAACAAAGACGATGTGCTGTATAAGAGGAACTTCGACATGGTTTTGCTCAGATGCGTGGATAGACATGAAGCAGACATGTTAATGCAAGAAGTTCATGAAGGCTCCTTTGGTACTCATGTCGGCGGACATGCAATGGCTAAGGAATTGTTGAGAGCGGGTTATTACTGGATGACCATGGAATCTGATTGTTTCAAATATGCTCGGAAGTGTCATAAATGCCAGATTTATGCTGATAAAGTGCATGTGCCGCCAAATCCTCTGATTGTGATGTCTTCGCCATGGCCATTTGCTATGTGGGGCATTGATATGATTGGAAAGATTGAGCCGACTTCTTCCAATGGTCATCGTTTCATCCTTGTTGCTATCGACTATTTCACCAAGTGGGTCCAAGCAGCGTCATTTGCGAAGGTCACCAGACATGTGGTTACCCGATTCATTAAGAAAGAAATCATTTGTCGTTATGGGATTCCCGAAAGAATCATTATTGATAATGGTTCTAATCTCAATAACAAAATGATGAAGGAGTTGTGCAAGAACTTCAACATTCAACATCACAACTTTTCCCCTTATCGTCCTAAGATGAACGGTGTTGTTGAAGCAGCAAATAAGAACATAAAGAAGATTGTGCAGAAGATGGTCGTTACGTACAGAGATAGGCATGAGATGCTACCCTTCGCCTTGCATGGGTACCGTACTTCAGTACGTACATCGATCGGGGAAACCCATTATTCCCTTCTGTATGGTATGGAAGCAGTCCTACCTGTTGAAGTGGAGATTCCTTCTCTAAGAGTCATGTTGGATGTCAAGTTAGATGAAGCTGAATGGATTCAGACAAGGTTCAATGAGTTGAGTCTTATCAAAGAGAAGCGAATGGCAGCCATTTGTCATGGGCAATTGTATCAGAGTCGGATGAATAGAGCCTTTGATCAGAAAGTGCGTCCTCGATGCTTCCAAGTCGTAGATTTAGTGTTGAAAAGGATCCTTCCTCCTCAGACAGATCACAGGGGCAAGTGGACTCCTAACTATGATGGACCGTATATTGTCACAAAGGTTTTTTGATGGTAGAGCCTTAATGCTTGCAACTATGGATGGTGAAAACTTCACTTCCCCTGTGAACTCAGACGCAGTTAAAAAATACTTCGCATAAAATAGACCCGCTGGATGATAAAAAGAATAGTCCAGGCAAGAAAAATGGGCATCCCGGCGAACCAAGAAAATGAAAAAGGTTCGGGAAAAAGTTAGGGATTAAAAAATGAAAAGATTGTACACCCGGTAAGTTGAAAACCTGAAAGGGCAACTTAGGCAAAAATGGGTATCCCGATGGATTGAAAACCCGAATAGGCGATCCAGGCAAAAGTTAGGGATTAAGCGAATGGTTGCGTTCTGAATATCATCTCGTGTCGATAACTGGAATCTTCCGAAGGATAGGAAACAATCCAATCACCTTTTTCGGAAAGCTGGTCATTTGGAGGATCTTGAAGACGAGCGAATCATAGCAGAATTGGAACCCGATAGAAATCCATTTCACATTGCCATTAGATTAATTTCTGTTTTTATCTATTGTGCAATTACCTCTTTCTAGGGATTGCTTCCTGATGTAAATACCTATTCAGAGGCCACTCAATCAATAAAATCATGTTATTCAGTACATCTTTGTGTTCATTTTAATTTTACTGTTTTGTTTGCAAAAATGACGTCCGAATTTTTGATAAACATTGCATCATGAAACATAAGAGCTTTACAGGTACGTGCTTAATAAACATTGAAAATTGCTGTAAATTTTAAGTGTTTTGGATCGTCTATTCAGAACAGGTACACTCGGGTCATTTCCTTAAGGTCCCCATCAAATGTTCGCGGATGTTTTTCCTCAACAGTTGGAATTTGATATCTTATCCCTGTAGAGATGGTCTGAGCGTTGGATTCTTCAATCCCCAACAGGCTCTCACTGATGTACTTCCCCAAGCATTTGTTTCAGATTATACATTCACCAGTATAGTCGACAGTGTCTGACTGTATATCCCCAGCGGACTTGACAGTGTCTGAGTGTATATCCCCAGCGGAGTTGACAATGTCTGACTGTATATCCCCAGCGGAGTTGACAGTGCCAGACTGTATCTTCCCAGCAGAAGCGGCTGCTCCTCAGAGTTCGATGTCAGATCGATGATCTCGACGCTAGACCCATGGTCTCTTTCCTTGAAGTAGAATCTCAGTACCGCATCGGTGTTTGCTTCCCCTGCTGAGTCGTCTCTCTCGCAGATTATGGTTTCCAGAACCACTGTCGCTTTCCTCAGCAGCAAGTTTTAAGTGTCATTCTCTCCCCAGTCAGAGCCTCAGTATTTTGTTATTTTCCAGAACACCGTGTGGCGGATCATTTCCCCACAGAGTTCTTTGTGTTGTACATCTCCAACAAACTTGCCAGGGTCCAGAAGATGGTGATCATTTCCCCAGCAGAATTCCTTGCCTCAGCTTGGCGTTCTCTTTAATCAAGCATTTCGCATCCCTGCATGTAGAATCATATTGCATTGCATCCTTCCAAATTGCGTAGCATTTCCATTTTCATGGAGCATTACGCCATTGAAAAATTCAAATATACACATGTAAAGCATAAGGCATTCTCGGTATCCCAAGTGATAAGCCAGAAGTTGTTTCCAGCACTCAGACTGAAGATTGTCCATGACTTATCTTTATTATTCCCAGCAGGGGTCGTTGGCCCACGCGCCGCCTCAATTATCATTTTCCCTATTTCTGCAGATGCTGACAGTCATGAAAGTTGCCGGTATTCAGACCGAAGTGGCATTCAGGCCAGTTTTCCGATGTTCAGATCAAAGAAGTTTCCGACATTCAGGTCGATGCAACTTGTGGCATTCAGGCCAAGTTTCCGGTATTCAGACCGAAGTGGCATTCAGGCCAGTTTTCCGATGTTCAGATCGAAGAAGTTTCCAACATTCAGGTCGATGTAACTTGTGGCATTCAGACCAGTTTTCTGGTATTCAGACCAAAGTGGTGCTCAGGCCAGTTTCCCGACGTTCAGACCGATGTTTGATAATCTAGTATCTTCCGATGCTCAGATCGAAGTCATTTCTAGTATTCAGATTGATGAGCGGCATTCAGGCCATGGTTATTTCTGTGTTACCATTTATTTTGGTATTCAGGCTAATATTCCTTGTTTCGGTGTTCAGACCGACCCTCACCGTACCAGACGGATTCTTTTTCAAGACCACCTCTTGGCCGATTCTGACAGGCATTGTTACTTCATTTTTCACTACAGTGTAAATTTCTGGGCTTTTATCGTATTCAATCCCTTGCTACATCGAAAGTGCGAAAGCCGTTGCTATCTTCCTTTCGGGTTTCAAGTTGATTGAATAGGGGCAGCTGTAATACCCTAAAATTTACCCTTCATTTTTCTTGAAAGCATGGGATTATTTTTCACACTTCATTAGCATCATACTAGGTCATACTCATTACATACTACATTAGTGACTTGGAAATCAGGGTTTGATTGGTCACTCCTTAATAGAAGGAGCCCACACAAAGCAAGATTGAGAATTGGACTTCATTTTCTAAGTAAACAAGTCTCAAGGGTCTCAGTGGGGTCCAAGTATCTTATTATGGTCCTCAGTTCATTAGTGAAGGATTCAAAGCTATCAGAGTGTCCATCTAGATTTAATCAGAAATTAGGGTTTCATGGCTACCTGCAACAGGCAATGTTTGGATGGAAGTAGAGGAGCTCACCCATGTCATGATTAGAGTGGCATCTTGGCCTAGGAAGATTCACAATTATATCAGGAAGATCCATTGGCAATCAGTTCCTGATCATTTTGCCCAAAAACTAGGGTTTGGTATAAAATCACTTTATTTCTGATTCTTTGGGTGAAAATCTTTTCCATGGCCCTCCATATGTCCACAAGGGTCTACATACAAAAAATCAGCTCTTTATTTGAGCTAGAAGTGCTTCAATTGATTAATGGAATCGGGAATCAGACAGTTTGGGAAAAGTCAACTGTGGGGACAGAAAAGTCAACTCCTGACATTTTGAGAGTGGAATCTCAAAATCCATGCCAAGGGGATCCTACATGTGAAATTTGATCAAGGTTGGATCATGGATTCATCATTTAGTCAGGAATTGGAAAAGTTACTTAATTTGGAAATGGTTGACTTTCCATTTAGGGCAAGTTTTCATGATCGTTGCACTCACTTTAAGCCCATTTTGCATCAAGATAAAAGCTCCATTTGAATATTTCTCCAACATGAACGTTGTTCCTCTTGTTCCAAGATTTCTAGAGATATAAAGTTTTCTCCATTTGGATTAGAATTGAGAAAGTTATGCTTAGTCAAAGTGAGATATTTTTTTAGGACACTTAGAAAAAATTTTGAGTCCAAAATCTTCAAAATTTGTCAAGACTTCTTGGCCAGTTTTCTTGCACTTCAAGGCATTATTTGAAAATACTTTCTTCACAACAAATGTATCTTGCCATTTCCTCTTACACATCCTTTTGGAATCATCTCATTTGGATCCATGGTTTGAGAGATACATTCATTTAAAGTGGGCACCATGACTTGATTTTCAAGGCAGATTTTGGGTCTGGCTGGCCCAATCAGATTTTCTAAGCATGCTGCACGAACCAGTCACGTTTTTTACCTCTTTTGACCATGCACTGGACATCCATTCACTTATGTTTGGCCCAAAATAACAACATTTTACACCTCACTTCACACTTTTATTCTTATGGATAAATCACTTATTAAAAAGCCCATGAGAACACCTAATCCACCCTATTTAGGAAGCTGAAACCCTAACCCTAAAAGAGCATTGGAATTTCGTGGCAAGGAGGAAAAGCTTCATCACATATCAGATTCTATTCCACTTCTATTTTCCATTAGGTAATCATCTCCTCCATGGCCATGTTTGGATATATTTATGCTTGCTTACCATGTTCATCACCATTAATCCTTCCGTTTTCATATTTCTTTTTCTTATTTAAAATACTTTCTTCGTCCATAAAATTACCCAAAAATATTTTTCACTTTTCTTAACTTTTTATTTAATTTTATATAATTTTTATTTTAGTATTTTTTTTAATATTAATATTTTATTTTAATTATTTATTCTAAATGGTCCATTTTAACACACTTTTTTTATTGATTTTATCTTTATGACTTAAAATTACTGTTAGCATTTGATTTTTGGAATGAAGGTTAACCACTGTCTCATGGTCAACCTGACCTTTTCTTGGAATTTTATTTCACATTTTCAATTTATTTTGGATTTATTTTTAACCTAGTTTGGTTGGTTGACTTTTGATTTGACTTCTGTTTTATTTTAATTAATTCACGTACCAATTTTCATTATTTTTAAAATATTTTTGGGGGATGATGATGCCCTAACCCCACCTTATTTATTTTAATTTTTCATAATTTTCTTGATTAATTTACTATTTATTCTTGATTTATTTCTAACCTAGTCTTATTAATTGACTTTTTGTTTGACCTATGTTTTGTTTTAATTAATTCACGTGCCAATTTTCATTATTTTAAAAATATTTTTGGGGGATGATTATGTTCTGACCCACCTTATTTAGTTTAATTTTTCATAATTTTATTGATTAATTTGCTATTTATTTGTTATTTTTTAAGTTGACTTGAATTTTCAGTTGACTTCTTTATGATTGATGTTTGACTTAGGGATTGCTTATGGCAATTGAAGAGATCTTTTGATCCTCCCTCGTTCATCTCATATGCCATGTATTAGAGGCCTTTTACCTTGATTTTATTTGGTCCTTACCTCATTTCCTGATTAAATTATTCAGTGGACCCTTCGTGTGCATATTTTCATCTGTTTGATTGATATGTTATCTTTTATACTTGTTTCTCTCATTCATGCTTTCTATTGCTTGATTATTTAACATGTTAATACTCCCATGCATTGTTTAAATGCTCCATTATTTGATTCTTTGGTTTGATTATATATTGTTTATTTATCCGATCTGATTGATAACTGTTGCCTACTTGTATGATGTATGAGGCATATATTCTTATTGTTTGTTTGCCATGACCAATCCCTATTCATAAAAAATGTACCCCTCTCCCATAAAGTGTATAATATTTATTTCTTTATTTCTTTATTTCTTTATTCATCTGTTAATACAAGAATTAAAACAAACATCCGATAACCATTTCAAAATAAGATCAAAAGCTCGATCCAACGTCGAGTAATCATTTTCAAAACTTAATAGAACCAGCACGCATTCATCCATACTATTGTAAGTCGATTTCCTCAGGCATCGCCATCCACCTGTAAGTCGATTGCCTCCGGCATCACCATCTACCCTTATCCGTAACTCCTCTTCGCGCTCCATCCGTCGACTCTTGTTTCGTTTAGGTAGCACCCATTATGTAGAACCCTTTGTATGATAACATAGGTAGAATTCCCTTATTCTTTGCATGCTAACATTAGGTAGATGTTCCCCTTTGTAAATCCTAACACATAGGTCCATATTGCATGACAACTCTAGAGCAGAGCTTCCCCACTTTTAGACCTTCCGTGCATCTCCGATCTTGTGGCATGTTAGTCTGTAATCTCTGGCATTTTATTAGTTTTGATTATAAAACTTCTTATATTTTTGGGTTTTGTTCGTGCTTTTCCCTTGTCCCTTGGAAATAATAAAAGTGTGGTGGCGACTCTGGTTTTATTAACGTCTAGCTTATCCATAGCTTGATGGTCATGAATTTACCGCTATACGAAGTATCCCCAGCAGAGTCGCCAGCTGAAGCTAGCGGAAATATGCCCGAATGTATCGCACGCTCGAACATATAACAGAGTTGCCATAGAACTTTATTTATCCCCAAAGGGAAGGGAAAACATCGATAAAACCCGGGGGAAAGAGATATGTTGGGTAAGGAAGTCGGTTATGCAAGGGGAAGGTATTAGTACCCCAAACATCCATGGTACTCCATGGGAACCGTTTTGATTGTTCTCGCTCGGAAAGGTGTGATATCCAAAGATTACTAAAAAAAGAATGGGGAAAGGAAAGAAATAGATAAAGTGCTCGGTGAGGATTAGGGCCCTCATGCCTACGTATCCTCATAGTGCAATGAGGAATTCAGAGCTTCGTAGTTCAAGGAACTAGATGCGGGAGGTGGAAAGAATTATGATCAAAGTATGGTCTGAACCAAAGAATTGTGTTGCTTGAACTCCAAAAAGGGTGAAAGATGAACCCAAGAGTAAACAGGTATGAACCAATAAGTGAGGGCCTACAACACTTGTATCGCTGTATTGGAACAACCGAAAAGGAAAGAATTAGGTGTTTGAGTTAAGGGCCAAACATCTATTGGTTCACAAGGAGGTACAAGATAGAGCACAAAGGTATATTGTATTTGGATCAAACACAACTGGTATATCACATGAAGTGAATGAAGGTAGATTATGAATGCATCATGGAGATGAACATGGTGAAGTGACCGAAGTCACAGAAGTGAAAGGTTTAGTAACAAGTGACTGAAGAAATGTTGTTTGAAATTGAAAGGTGAAAATGTATTGGAATCCATAAGAGAAATGAGATTTCTACCATAGAGGGAAACAACTTTAACCGTTATATGGACCAGCGGGCTGCCACTATAGGGTGTTAGCTAAAAAGGAAGGAATTAAGTGTTTGGGGTTGTTTTCTCAAACAACTCTAGGTAGAAAGACGGGCTACATTAGGTGTCCTAAAAGGGTGTATATGGAATTCCAAAGAAAGTGTATTTCGATGTCAAAGAGACATTTTGGACCTGAAAAAAAAAGCAAAATTCCGAACTTTTGAGTTAGAAAAATCTAAAACCGTGGTTGCGACCGGGACGGCGATGTGAGAAATATTTGTGAAGGTTGTTTGGGCTACAGGTGAGTGGAACTTGGTTGCATGTGGGGTTTTGTGTGGTGAGGTGAGTGAGTTTTAATGGAGTTTATGAGAGAGTGGGAGAAGAAGATGAAAAAGTATGAGAGAGAATGATGATAATGGTGGTAACAATCTGATAATGATGAGTGATAAGGGAAAAGTGTGGTTAAGAGTGGTTTAAGTGGATGGGCCCCACGAAAATTTAAATTTTTCAAAAAAATTTCAAAAAATCCGCACGCCTGACACGGGTGGCCGTGTCAGGCTACTGTTTTACCATTTCCTCCAACTTCTTTTATAGTGATCCTGACACGGGCTGTGTCAGCTGACACGACCAACCATGTCAGCTGACACGGCCAACCGTGTCAGGCCACTGTTTTACCAAACCACCATTCAATTTTTCTTCAGTGCTCTTGAAATGGCCCGTGTCAGCTGACACGGGTGGCCGTGTCGGGCCACTGTTTTCCAACCTCTTCCAGCATTTTTCCCTCTCCTGACACGGCCCGTGTCAGCTGACACGGGTGGCCGTGTCAGGCTGTCCTTTTGGCCGTTTTTTTGGTTTTCTTGTCAGGTCAACCGCTGGTTCCTCTGGTTCCTCTGGCTCCTCCTTTTGGGACTCTTGTTTAGCTACAGACACACACATATGCTTAGAAATAAAAAGCGTGGGTTGCCTTCCAGGAAGCGCTGCGTTTAACGTCGCATGGCTCGACGGTTCATTTCCCTTATCATGGGGGGTATTTCAGGTTCAAAACCTTGTTGCAACTCTTGTCTACAACTCAGACATTGTCTCTTTTATCAGTGTGGACTCCTTTTTGCCACGATACCTTTTTAACCTTCCTTTCGGTGTTAAGAATCTTTCCGTTTAGGGTGGCTACTGGAAGTGGTGAGACTTTGATAGTATTCAATGTCCTGATTAAGCCTACTTGATACTGAGATTCTGTATCTTCCTCAATCTCCTGGTCTTCAATAGCATTCAATGTTATTTCCTTGTTGTGAACTTTCAAGGTTAACGTGCACTCATCCACGTCGAGCTTTCATCGACTCGTCTTCATGAAAGGTCGACCCATAATGATGGGTGCCTCATTGTCTTTAGATATGTCTAGGATTACAAAATCGACTGGAAAAGTCAAGTCCGCTATTGTTACCAGCACATCTTCAGCTATACCATATGCATCTTTTCTTGAGTGATCCACAAACTTCAGATTGGTCTTTATATCACTGATATTTTTAATACCCAGCCTGTGATAGATCGGTAATGGCATCAGATTCACACTAGCTCCAGAACCTATTAGTACCTTTTTGAAGGTTCTTTCTTTGATTGTGCATGGTACTGTGACAGTTCTTGGATTCTTTTGTTTGTTAGGAATGTTCTGCTCCAGGGAGTTTGCATTATATTCTTCCTTACCGGATACCTCTTCTTCAGTGGTTGGTTTCTTTTCAGCCATTACCTCTTCCACGAATTTCTTGTACATGGGCATCCTTTCAAGTGCTTCAAACAAGGCCATATGACCCTTAATCCTTTTAAACATTGTCATGAATTTCTCCAAGTCTGACTCACTAGGTTCCTTCTTTGTCATTCTCTGAGGGTAGGGCAACTTAATCACCGGTTTAGTTCCTTTTATAGTTTCTTCTTTAGTCGGCTCGCTCGGTGATATAATTTTTTTCTTTTTAGCAGCCTTTTTCTCTGTCGTCGTGAAAGTATTAACATTCTCTTGACCTCTCGGATTTTGAACTGTTTCACTTGGTAGGGAACCTGATGTTCGAGAACTTGCCAGTTGTTGTGCTATCTGCCCCAGCTGAACTTCGAGATTCCTTAGGGAGGCTGTGGTGTTTTTCTGATTGTTTCTAGTCTCTTCTTCAAATTGCGTTTGTACCTCCATAGTCACCTAGGAGTCTTTCCGGAGGTGGAATTGGAGGAACTTCAGCTATTGGTTCCTTGACTTCTGGTTGATCCGAGGTACTTTCTTCTGTAGAATCCACACTTTGTTCTCTGCGTCTTCTGTGAAGGGTTTTCTCGATCTCTGCGTCAAAAAGAATTTCAGCTGAGGGTTTTCCTCGCATACACTGGTTAGTAAAATATAAATGACAGAAAAATAATTTTACTGCAGAGCAACAAAATTTAGTTGAAATAAAATTAAACTCTATATTTTTGGCAGTCCCCGACAACGGCGCCAAAATCTTGATCGGGAAAATAGCAAGTGTACTATTTTGCCTTTTATAGTAATAATGGGGAAATTCCCCGAATGTCGATCTCAAGGACTGCACGTTAGTATTGAGTTTAAATTATAATTCAATTAAATAAAAAATATTAATTTGGGTTTTTGAGTGTAAAAAGAAAATAATAAAGAAATATGAAAATAAGGGTTTATAGAGAAGAAGGAACAATGCCAGGGAAGGTGTGTGATTTATCCCTGTAATAACTCTGAGTTACTATTGCATCAACAAATATCAATTACTACCAGTTCTCAAGGGTATTTTCTCCCAAGTCCTTGGTGAGAAAACCTTTAATCAATCTACCATAATTCCTATGTCCATAGCCAATTAGGGTGAAGTTAAGCTGTATAATATCAAGAATGCTCTGGTTCATACAGGGTATCCCTAGTCCTAGGTGATATCTACTGCAGAGTAACCTGATGAAAACCTTATCACTCGCGGTCCAGCCAAGTGATAACCATAGATCAATCTCAATTGGTCCGATAGAGAAAGCAATAAACACATTAAAAGGTTACCGTAAATAAAATATTATAAATGCAAATGTAAACTCAAATTCATTACAATTCTAAATCAGGACACAACCCCTAGCATTGGGGGGTTTAGCTACTCATATTGTTTAAAACAAATTCAAGATAAAAATTACACATTACAAGTAATTGGATGACCTTGATCTTCAATCGCTCCTGCTCATGAATCTCTTCATCTCTCCAAATGCCTTGATCTCTGTAATACTTGATCGCTTCACAATACTGTGGTTTGCTGTATTCCAAGATGATTTTTCCTTTGGCAGAAGACCTCTTTTTATAGTGAAAGTTCCCGGCAGCAGTTGGACAGGTCCAAAGATGTATCCATAAAGCCCGAAGAATGAAAAGCCCGAGAAAATTGGAAATATTGCGCTTGGGCTGACACGACTCGTGTCAGCTGACACGACTCGTGTCAGCTGACACGGGTGGCCGTGTTAGCCTACTGCCTCTCTTGACACGCCCATGGCAAGCCTAACACGGGGGGGTTTCTGGCTGACACGGATGGCCGTGTCAAGCTACTATTTTTCTTCTTCTGCTTCCCTTGCCCTGACACGGCCCGGGTCAGGTGACACGGGTGGCCGTGTCAGGCCTCCTGTACCGGGATTTTCTGCTCTTTTGCATGCTGGACTCTCGCACTGTCGTGTTCTGAGTTCTCCGGCTCTTCTACCTGGATCTGTCGGACAAAAACACAACTATCCCACGCATAAAATCAAGATAAACAAAGTAAAACATAACAAAGATTAAAAATGCGTAAATAAAATAACGGAAGTAAAACTAATCGAATTGTACCTTAAATGCTTGCATAGTGTATCAAATGTCTCTGTTTTACGTCGGATCAGTAATGAAAACTTACTATAAATGGTGACTGATCACAACCCCAAACTTAGCTCATTGCTTGTCCTAAGTAATGTTTCATTATCACTCCCAATAATTATTTATGCTTTCCACCACTACTGAGATCATTCGCGAACGTCTTCCCTTTTCTTTCCACAAGTCCTACCCATCCTCGTAAGTCATCATTCACACTTCCACTTTAAAGCACCGTTTCACCTGTCAGCTTATTTCACATTCTCACCAATTCTCTCAGAGTTAACTGTTTACACTCATAATTCAAAGTATGTAATATCACTCACAAGTTTGAATAGTCTCTCTTTTCTCATCACCTACACATAACACACACACTTTTGAGGTCTTTAGGGTTGTAGCTTGGCTTGGGTTACGGTATGGATTAAAAAGGAAAATAAGGGGCTTTTGGTTTAGAGTCGATGTTACATCCTGTGTTTATTTCTTTTATTTCCTCGGTTTTCTTTTCTTATTTCTTGAATTTTTGCCGACTGCCCTTTTTTGTGCTTTTTCTTTTGAATCATCGATTATTTGATTTTTATTTTTCTTTCTTTTTTTCGTTTCATCAATTTTTCTTATTCTTTTGTTTTTTGCACTTTCTAGGGCTTTGAGAGCTTTTGGGGTTTTTACCCCAAACTTAGCTTTTCCACACAGTTGGAATGTATTCTCATGACTCTGAACAGGGTGAGGAAGTGTTTTGGCCAATGGTTACATTCATGGTGTTTTAAACAAAAAAAATGGATATAGGCTCAAAGGGGGTTAACGAAGGATATAATAATGCGGGATGGCTAGAAAGGCTTGGGGTTAATTACAACCAACGTGCCTTAGTGTGTCTATCATGAAGTGACAGTCCCAGAGAGTCTACGCAAATTTAGAGTGATAAAGACAAACATGAATGACGCTCTTGATGATTAATGTGTTTGGCCTTTTCTGACTCACTTGGTTTGGTTCAGCTATGACAGGATCCACAGTGCTCCTTAATTTGGTGCAATTGCTTTCTTACTTCGGAGTGTGCAGGATACTCGTGTCTGTTAAGCTGTATACGTTGCGTCTGATCTTTACTTTCAGAAGTGTCACTTTCTGGGGAGATTCTTCACAACAAGCCATGGTGAGTGGTGTGATCTTTCATCCACTCTCAATTGTGATCATTACTTTTCCAACCTGTCAACACAGACTTGACACACACACATGCAGCATAATGTACATTCAGTAGACAAATGCAATTAAAAAGTAAAAATAACACAAACAAATTACAAATAAAAGACATAAAATCTCCCCCACACTTGAACTCAACATTGTCCATAATGTTTGAGAACAAGCGCGGAGGAGGGAACTCACAGGGTCCTACTGAGGGGGGGGGTGTGGGAAATGCAACATCAACTGTCGCATCGTGCTGCTCCTCTCATCCAACATCGCGCCCTGACGGGCTTGCTCGATGCCCTGCCTTTGCTGTTCAGTCCTCAAGTCACCTATCTCAGTTTGTACCCAGCTCCATTGGTCAGTTGACCAAGATGATGAACCTGCCGCCTGCTGGGTGGGTTCTTGATGCTGTGGAACAAACTGCTCAGGAGGTGCTTGAGGATATTCTTTTTCTCTTCCTTCTACCTGGTCATCTACAAAGTGCTCACCTGCATTAAAGTGGTCAGTTCCGTGGCCTTCATCCGCATCGGGATCAGCACTCACATATAACCAATTCGCACAGTCAGTGATAGCCACTCTGTCCGGATCCGGCAGAGCGATGATAAACCTTTTATGAATGAGGACGGAATAATAGGTAGGGGAAACTGCAATCATACCTAGGGAAATCAGAGCAGCCATGTCAATTTTTGTATTACTTGAAATTGGTGTGTCCTCGAGTAAAACAGCCTGATACCCGAAATGCAATGCAATTTGGGTGATCATACCTCCCGCGGATATGCCTCCGGAGTTCGCTCGGCCGACTCTCCCCAAGTAATCTGCTGCAAAGGCAGCTACATTGATGGTCTTGGTTTGAGCCATCGAGTACATGAAGAATAGCTCTCTCTGAGTAGCTACTCTAGTGTTGTCGCCTCTACCGAACAATGTGTAGGCTAAACCTTTTTGGGCGTACCTGAAACAGGGATTCTGGATGCCCGAGGCTTTCGCACCTTTGGAGGAGTAATTCGTTCTCCCAGTTATGGAGATCCAGAAATCCTTACGAGAAAACCCGTCTGGGACCGCTCCGGGTCCGTTCAGCGGGAGTCGGAGTATGGCAGATAACTCCTCAACAGACAATTCATGATAATTGTTAAACAATTGGAAGCGTAGGGTACCGAAATAATACTTGGTTATGTTAACCCACCGCTTTTCCAGCTGGAACTCCAAGGTGCTGAGGAACTCTAGAGTAATGCACTCGTAGGTCGGCGCCTCCAAACTCATAAACTCGAGCATGCCCAAAACATGGAACATTCAGTCTACCTCAATTTTCAGCCCTAGAGCGGTCAGAGTATTCTCACACATATACCTGGTCGGCGTGAGCTTGCGCTTCCGGTGACTTTGGTAACGTCGATCTTGCTTCGGGTTATCAAACACAATATTGTGGGGATTAGGCTTTTGGCTCGGGCGCTTCCGGGACTTCGGCATCTCTTCACGTTGTTGGTTTCCGGTAAGGATTTTGTTCGAGGACATTTTGGACCTGAAAAAAAATAGAAAAATTCCGAACTTTTGAGTTAGAAAAATCTAATATCGTGGTTGCGACCGGGACGACGACGTGAGAAATATTTGTGAAAGGTGTTTGGGCTATAGGTGAGTGGGACTTGGTTGCATGTGGGGTTTTGTGTGATGAGGTGAGTGAGTTTTAATGGAGTTTGTGAGAGAGTGGGAGAAGAAGATGAAAACGTATGAGAGAGAATGATGATAATGGTGGTAAAAATCTGATAATGATGAGTGATAAGAGAAAAAGTGAGGTTAAGAGTGGTTTAAGTGGGTGGGACCCATGAAAATTTAAATTTTTCAAAAAAATTTCAAAAAATCCGCACGTCTGACACGACCGTGTTAGCTGACACGGGTGGCCGTGTCAGATTACTGTTTTACCATTTCCTCCAACTTCTTTTACAATGATCCTGACACGGCCGACCACTGTTTTACCAAACCACAATTCAATTTTTCTTCAGTGCTCCTGACACGGGTGGCCGTGTCAGGCCACTGTTTTCCAACCTCTTCCAACATTTTTCCCTCTCCTGACACGGCCCGTGTCAAGCTGTCCTTTTGGCCGTTTTTTTGGTTTTCTTGTCAGGTCAACCACTGGTTCCTCTGGCTCCTCCTTGTGGGACTCTTGTATACCTACCAACACACACACATTCTTAGAAATAAAAAGCGTGGGTTGCCTCCCACGAAGCGCTATGTTTAACGTCGCATGGCTCGGCGGTTCATTTCCCTTATCATGAGGGGTATTTCAGGTTCAAAACCTTGTTGCACCTCTTGTCTACAACTCGAACGTTGTCTCTTTTATCAGTGTGGACTCCTTTGTGCCACGATTCCTTTTTAACCTTCCTTTCGGTGTTAGGAATCTTTCCGTTTAGGGTGGCTAATGACAGTGGTAAGACTTTGATAGTATTCAATGTCCTGATTAAGCCTACTTGATATTGAGATTTTGTATCTTCCTCAATCTCCTGGTCTTCAATTGCATTCAATGTTATTTCCTTGTTGTGACTTTCAAGGTTAACATGCACTCATCCATGTCGAGCTTGCATCGACTCGTCTTCATGAAAGGTCGACCTAGAATGATGTGTGCCTTATTCTCTTCAGGTATGTCTAGGATTACAAAATCGACTGGAAAAGTCAAGTCCGCTATTGTTACCAGCACATCTTCAGCTATACCATATGCATCTTTTCTTGAATGATCCGCAAACTTCAGATTGGTCTTTGTATCACTGATATTTTTAATACCCAGCCTGTGATAGATCGATAATGGCATCAGATTCACACTAGCTCCAGAATCTATTAGTACCTTTTTGAAGGTTCTTTCTTTGATTGTGCATGGTACTGTAACAGTGCCTGGATCCTTTTGTTCGTTAGGAATGTTCTGCTCCAGAGAGTTTGCATTATATTGTTCCTTACCGGATACCTTTTCTTCAGTGGTTGGTTTCTTTTCAGCCATTACCTCTTCCGCGAATTTCTTGTACATGGGCATCCTTTCAAGTGCTTCAAACAAGGCCATATGACCCTCAATTCTTTTAAACATTGTCATGAATTTCTCCAAGTCTGACTCACTAGGTTCCTTCTTTTTCATTCTCTGAGGGTAGGGCAGCTTAATCACCGGTTTAGTTCCTTTTGTAGTTTCTTCTTTAGTCGGCTCGCTCGGTGATATAATTTTTTTTCTTTTTAGCAGCCTTTTTCTCTGTCGTCGTGACAGTATTAACATTCTCCTGACCTCTCGGGTTTTGAACTGTTTCACTTGGTAGGGAACCTGGTGTTCAAGAACTTGCCAGTTGTTGTGCTATCTTCCCCAGCTGAACTTCGAGATTCTTTAGGGAGGCTGTGGTGTTTTTCTGATTGTTTCTAGTCTCTTCTTCAAATTGCCTATTTTGAGCTACCAGGCTTTCAATGGCAATCTCCCAGTCTGCCTTTTTAGGTGCCTGTTGTTGTTGCTGCTGATACTGAGTCTGATATTGCCCTGTACCCTGTTGCAGAACGTTCCCTCTCTGATCTTTCCAGGAGAAGTTTGGATGATTCTTCCAACCTGGGTTGTAAGTGTTAGAGTAGGGATTATTCTGCTTCAAGAATTTGATCTCTTCAATTTGTTGGGGAGTTGCAAAGCAATAGACCGTGTGATGAGGTCCATTACAGATTTCACAAGTGCTCTCCTGAGCTAGTTGAACCTGCACGATCTGTTGAGTACCTATATTCATAGCTTTCAGCTTTTTGTCTACTTCGGCAGCAACAGTGTCTTCTAGACGGATTTTATTTGTCTCTAATTTTAGACCAATCACCCCATCTGGCTGCCTGGTACACCTCTCATATAGCTCTAGATGCTCATTAGCAGTTATTGCTTCAATAATCCTCTTGATACCAGTGGCTGTTGAGAAATTTGTTGAGCCACCGGCTGCTGTATCAATCAATTGTTTTGTCTTTAATTTCAGCCCATTAACGAACATCTGCATTTGTTCTGTCTGATCCATATTATGGGTGGGACACGCGACTAAGATCCTTTCGAATCTTTTGTAAGTGTCTCCCAATGATTCACCATCCTTCTGTTTGAAATTCAGAATTTCATACCTTTTTCTCAAGAATACTGATGCTGGAAAATACTCATTTAAGAATGCAGTTTCCATCTCCTCCCAGGAAGTTATACTACCGGCAGGGAGAGAATAGAACCATTCTTCCGTGTCTTCAGCTAAAGTGACCGGGAAAATTCTTAATTTTTTTGCTTCATCAGTGTGACCATCAATTTTCAAGGAGGTGCTCATGGTCAGAAATCTCTGCAGGTGTTTGTTGGCATCTTCATTAACCTTTCCAGTGAAAGGTTTTCTTTCCAATTGATTGATTGTGCTAGGATGCAGTTGAAAATTTGTCACATTCACCGGTTGGTTAACAATGGTCAGTCGACCACCCGATGCGTTTGCACCTCCATAGTCACCTAGGAGTCTTTCCGGAGGTGGAGGAGGTGGAATTGGAGGAACTTCAGCCGTTGGTTCCTTGACTTCTGGTTGATCCGAGGTACTTTCTTCTGTAGAATCCACCCTTTGTTCTCTGCGTCTTCTGTGAAGGGTTGTTTCGATCTCTACGTCAAAAAGAATTTCAGCTGAGGGTTTTCGTCGCATACACTGGTTAGTAAAATATAAATGACAGAAAAATAATTTTATTGTAGAGCAACAAAATTTAGTTGAAATAAAATTAAACTCTATATTTTTGGCAGCCCCCAACAACGGCGCCAAAAACATGATCGGGAAAATAGCAAGTGTACTATTTTTCCTTTTATAGTAACAATGGGGAAATTCCCCGAATGTCGATCTCAAGGACTGCACGTTAGTATTGAGTTTAAATTATCATTCAATTAAACAAAAAGTATTAATTTGGGTTTTTGAGTGTAAAAAGAAGATAATAAAGAAATATGAAAATAAGGGTTTATAGAGAAAAAGGAACAATGTCAGGGAAGGTGTATGATTTATCCCTGTAATAACTCTAAGTTACTATTACATCAACAAATATCAATTACTACCAGTTCTCAAGGTATTTTCTCCCAAGTCCTTGGTGAGAAAACCTTTAATCAATCTACCCTAATTCTTATGTCCATAGCCAATTAGGGTGAAGTTAAGCTGTATAATATCAAGAATTCTCTGGTTCATACAGGGTATCCCTAGTCCTAGGTGATATCTACTGCAGAGTAACCTGATGAAAACCTTATCACTCGCGATCCAGCCTAAGTGATAACCATAGATCAATCTCAATTGGTCCGAAAGAGAAAGCAATAAACACATCCAAAGGTTACCGTAAATAAAATATTATAAATGCAAATGTAAACTCAAATTCATTACAATTCTAAATCAGGGACACCCCCTAGCATTGGGGGGTTTAGCTACTCATATTGTTTAAAACAAATTCAAGATAAAAATTACATATTATAAGTAATTGGATGACCTTGATCTTCAATCGCTCCCTCTCATGAATCTCTTCAGCTCTCCAAATGCCTTGATCTCTGTAATACTTGATCGCTTCACAATACTGTGGTTTGTTGTATTCCAAGATGATTTTTCCTTTGGCAGAAGACCTCTTTTTATAGTGAAAGTTCCCAGCAGCAGTTGTATAGGTCCAAAGATGTATCCACAAAGCCTGAAGAATAAAAAGCCCGAGAAAATTGGAAATATTGGGCTTGGGCTGACACGGCCCGTGTCAACTGACACGGGTGGCCGTGTCAGCCAACTGCCTCTCCTGACACGCCCATGGCAAGCCCAACACGGGGGGGGGGGGGGGGGGGGGGATTTGCCTGACACAGCCCGTGTCAGGCTACTGTTTTTCTTATTCTGCTTCCCTTGCCCTGACACGGCCCGTGTCAGGGCTCTTGTACCGGGATTTTCTGCTCATTTGCGTGTCGGACTCTCGCACTGTCGTGTTCTGAGTTCTCCGGTTCTTCTACTTGGATCTGTCGGACAAAAACACAGCTATCCCACGCATAAAATGAAGATAAACAAAGTAAAACATAACAAAGATCTAAAATGCATAAATAAAATAAAGGAAGTAAAACTAATCGAATTGTACCTTAATGCTTGCACAGTGTATCAAATGTCTCTGTTTTGCGTCGGATCAATAATGAAAACTTACTATAAATGGTGACTGATCACTTATCAATCGTTCGATTCGAATTGCACTAAAGTCTATGAATAGAGACGAATACGATGAGCGCTGGGTCATACGTCCCATACCCAAAGATACTCAGAATGGGGGTAGGAATACTCCAGTCCCACTCCTTCTCCATTACTTAAGGCTCGTATCGTACAACTTGATTCATGATTGATAAGTTGTTGAAGTCCTTTCTTTTGTTGTTTTTTCTTTATGAGGGGATAGACTTGTCAATCATATGATTAGAATTGTGCTAAAGTCTATGAATAGAGGTGAATACGATGAGCACTGGGTCATACGTCTCATACCCAAAGATACCTAGAATGGGGGTAGGAATACTCCAGTCACACTCCTTCTATATTGCTTAAGGCTCGTGTCACACTCTTCTAACTTTGATTTAACAAGTTCTTGAAGTTTCCACCTTTGATGTGCTTGAATAATCCGCTGCTTAGTATGACTGAGGATGCCTTGAATTAAGATCTTGTCTTGAGGCCTTGAGCTCCACAACTTGGAAGAAAAGTCTTATTAAGTAACCAAGGGTCTTTTGGTCACTCAATCTAGATTGTGGGATTATGCAAGTTCAAAGGATTTAATCAATCAAAATTACTTTCGATCTAATTAATCATGGGTTTGGTTTTGGTTTTTGGGAAATAGGTTTGGATCTAATCAAATTTAGTCATTGTTAGAAACTACCCTAAGGGATCATACCTTAGAAATTGATTGAAAATTTAGAATTCCTAAGGGAGCATGTACATATTGGTCAAAATATTAATTAAAAGTCCTATGTATAAATCCTAAAATTATAAGGAAATGACTAAAGTTTTATGTCATATTCTAATCCTAAAGGGGTCATACCATTATATCACAAAAATAACAAAATAAGGCCCATAAGGGCAAAATGGTCATTTGCAAAATATGTCAAACATTAACCATGGCCTAAAATTGATTAAATCCTAATGTTTAGAAATTAACCTAATGTGGAGAAGTGTCATGATCCTAAAATTAATCAAGAGCCTAATTAGAATTTAATCCAATTCCTAATCAAAATCCTAATTAAATTCTAATGAAAATTCTAAAAATGAGAGTTAATCCTAATTAAAATTCTAAAATGTAGATTAATCCTAAAATTCTAAAAATGTGAATTATTCCTAATTGAACTGTAAAAAAAAAAATTAAAATGGAAAACGGGTGTGAAATGGTAAAATGGTTATTGGGATGCTAAAAGAGCCCATTGTTGTTTTTGGTACAGCAAACTAATGTCCAAAAAGGGGGGAGGGGGGGGGGGGTGAAGTGAAAATGAAAATGGGCTGCCTGAGCCCAAACAACACTCAAGCGTTCAAAAAAAGGGGGATGCACATTGGAATTGGGTAGTACATCAGCAAAAGTACCAATGGGCTTGGTCAAGCCCAATTCCAATTCCTTTCTAAATCCTTCGGAGGTGTATTAGTAAGGCATGGTGTATGGTAAGTAAAAATAAATGGGCCTTGCAAGGATTAAGCCCAAATCCTCATACCTCTGTTGACTTGTCCAAGTCAACAGAGTTCAAATTCTTCTCATGCGCGTGCTTCCTCACTATCGTTCACCTTGGCTCACCGCGCTGGCATCCATCATCGGCGCCGATGTTGGCTTATGGTCAAAATCTCCATATCAATCTAAGTAACATGGCAAGCCAAGCACGGATATGGGGATGAAATTTGGAATCGGCCCTTGCATTGGCGGAATCGAACCTAAACATGAAGGAACCCTAACATCTACAAGCTAAATTAAATGGTGTATGGTGCAAATCAATCCCTACAACTATGGGGCTTCGGCTTCCTACTTCAAATACTACAACTAGGTGAGCTCAAAGCAAGAAAATACCACTAAAATGAAAATGACATACCGGAGAAGATGATTGGAAGATTCGCCGGTAAGCTTCCTGACCTTGATTCTTTCTTCTTCTTCTAAAATGGACCAATGCAAAGTGAGAGTGTTATGGCTTAGCTCAAGCGAAATTGAAGCTTCAATGTGAAGCTTCAATGGCTTTAAGGAGAGAATAGAGCTCTGAGTAGGGTGCGGGAAGAGATTGCATAGAGAATGTGCACAAATTCACGCAGATTTCCAAGGGTGATGAAAATGAGAGAGATGGATTGTTTAAATAGAGTTTAGGTTTGGGATTAGGTTAGGAGTTAGTTAAGTGTGACTCACTGAGTTAACTGTAAACTCAGTTGGTTAGTGATTAATGACCTTAGTTAAATAGATTGGTTTATATTGATTAATGAATGACTCTTAACTGGCTATTGCAGGTTAGGCTTAAGTTACATTCATGTTGAAATGATTTTGGTGACTTACTATCCAAGTTGCAGGTTAGCCCTAAGTGACCTTGGTTTGGCTTGGAATGATGAAGAATGAATGTTAGTGGCCTGTTGTCCAAACTAGTTGTAGCAGGTAGCATTGAAATGGAATTTCCTTGGAGCTTAAGTGATGACCTACTGAATAGGTCCACTCCTCAACATTAACTTGGTTAGTGAATTGTGGGCAATGTGAGGTTTCTATTGTTTTTCACTATAGCGGGGTATTCGTTACCTTTAGATTTATTGACTAAATCAAAAGTAAATCATACAATTCGAGACACCACCGCACTTCTATTTATCCAAAGGAAAGGCTATAAAGAGAACAAAAACCGAGAAGTTTTATCAAATCAAAAACTAATAAAAATGTCCGAGATCTGAGTAAGGGGGTTGGTTATGCAATGGAAAGGTTTTAAGCACCCCAAACATTCTTAGTACTCTAAGGGAGCCCGTTTTACAAATGTTGTATGGTAGGTTGGTATTTGTGAAAATATTTGTGCAAACATTATCGGGGAGATGAGAAAAGAATATACAAATTATTTACAATTTTGTGTTTCAATGGATAAACTAATTGCCTACGTACCATCTTAAAAAGGTAGGATCAAAACCTCGTAGTTCGGGGTAAAAATCTCAAAATAAGTTGGTGAATTGATTGGTCAAAAGCCTTAAGGTCTTTTGTTATCAAAGGGAGAAAACTCAACCTAGAACCACAAATCCACCATGTGAGGAGAGCTTCAACATGCTAGTGAGGGGTTAACCCTATAATAAGCATGGAAGACCTATACTCCATCACTACGGATATAGGTGAGTATTATATAAACCTCTAGGATAACTCAAACCTAATAGCTAATGTTTATGAAAAGCTTTGGCAAAAGTGGCCATTGGAACCACACAAAAATTGAGTGAGTTATATTTACAAATGAAAAGTATTCACAAAGTAAGGTCAAAGTTGACTTAGGATTCAATTCAAAATAAATGTTATGAAAAGAGTTTGAAAAAATCAAAGGCATAATGCCTAGGTTTCTAATTTTGAAAAGCAATGTTACTGTTTGCACAAAAGTTTGGCTTGGGTTAGACTGGAGAGAAGAAGAGAAGGGCTAGGTCCTAAACATGCAAAGATGAAGGAAGAGAAATAAAACCACATGGAGTTCCCTTCTTGAGATCATAAAGATGATCCAAGTTGCTCCTTCCTTTGGATTTAGCAATCAATAAGCAAATAACTCAAGCAATCAAGCAAATAATCAATCAAGCTCCTAGGAATCTTCCAATTGGCTTTTGTATCTCTCACTTTCGATGCTCATGACAATGGTTCTTCTACTTGGCTCAAGTTTAGGATCCCTATCAGAAGAACACACAAATCAAAAAGTTCCACAATGCAATAGAAAGAATGGACAAGAGTGAGTTTAGAATTAGGGGTCATTTCAAAGTCTTCTTCAAGATTAAGCATTATAAAGGCATGAGGCCTAGTTGCTCTTTGACAATTTTCCTTTTTTAGCATTCTAAAGGCATGAGGCCTAGTTTCTCTTCAAACTCAATTTTGCATAGGTAAGGTCCTAATTCTAAGTCCTTTCTCCATTTGCATTGGGTTCACACAAACAAAACAAAACAAACACAATAGTATATACACAATAATGTGCTCAAGTGAGCAAAAGGCAAATTGCATTAACATAAACATGAGCTCAAGTGAGCAAAGGGAAAAGGCAAATGAATTAATGTGCAAGAAATTAAATTGCATTAAAGTAAATTGCAAGACTTAAATGCTTGAATTAAAAGTTAGTCATTAGTAGTTAGTGTTAGTGTGCCATAAAGAAATTTAGCGCTTTGTTAAGCAATCGTAAGTGGACTAATGTAGTAGTCACACCTATCTGAGGTCGGTCAATAAAACTATAGGCAACAAACACAAGTTAGAGACCATGACTAGTAAGCCAAGCTTCTACAACTTGCCATGCCAAAAGAAAAGAAGAATGATCTTTTAAGGATTTAGGTTTTTTGCTTGACCAAGAAGCAACCTATCTCTAATGCAAAGCAATTCACTTGATCTTTGATCAAGATAAATTTGATTTGAATCAAAGAAGGTTAAGCCCATCATATGTCAAGGCTAACCACCAATCATTAACTCATTAATAAAAAGAAAGAAGAAGAAGAAGAAGAAGAAGAAGAAGAAGAAGAAGAAGAAATGGAATGTACCTCATTGAAATTCAAATGACATAAGCAAAACACATTGACCAAATATGAATGGAATCAACATCAATCAATGGTAAACAGAAGTGAGATGAAGTTTAGAAGTCAAGAAACAATAAAAATATTTTTGGTATTTTTTTGGAATTAAAATAATACTTGAATTAAAATAAACAAATAAAGGTCAAACTTCCAATACATTTCAAATCAACTTGGAAAAGTCCAAATGGATCATCCTAAGTTCAACATGGTCAAACAAGGTTTGACAAATTTTTTCATCATTTTTTGAAAACAGAAACTAATTTTAAACAATTAAAAATGAAGAAAAATAACATCATTGAACTAAAATCTCAAATAAATCTCAAATCAATTAAGAAATTGATGAGATTATTTTTCATAGATTCATCATCATTCAAAGATGTTAAGAAAATATTTTTGGTATTTTTGGATATTGGAAACTATTTTAAATGAATTAAAAAAAACCAGAAAAGATAAAATTCACAAAAAATATTAAATGGAACCATAAAAAATATTAAAAATTATTTTTAGAGACTAGAAGTTAAAAGGGGAATAATGCAATTGGTCCCATATTTTTATAATTAAAAATGAAGAAGTTATGAATTTTTGAAATAAAATAAAATGAAATTCAGAAATTGCAAAAAAATAGGGAGCGCCTGATCCTGATTCATTAAATGACGTGGATCATCACAAGGCTGATAAGCGTGCGCTCATGGTAGGCATTGGTCAAAAGAGAAACACGCTGATTAAATGAAAGTCATAACAACCAAGCGTCCAGATTAGATCAGAGGCAACTCATCCAATGGCCATGAACTCGTCCACGTGGGGACGATGGTGGAAACCACCGTCTTCTCCGACGAGACTCACCGTTCCGGCCAAAAATTGCAGGTTTCAAAACCTTCACCAAAATGCACGATCTATATATCTTTAGAAAGCTGGGGTGATGTACATAACCCCTATGACCTTTGTCGCACCTCGAAAAATGAATGGGGATACGACTTCAAAGCGAAACGCGATTCCACGCTCGCAATGATGGACTAAACAGAGTCGCCACCGAATTTTATTTATTCCTAAAAAGGAAAGGGGAAATATCGATAAAACCCAAGACAAAACGACAATGATTATTGGCCGTCGCAACCAAATCAGGGTTCGGGAGTCGATTACGCAAGGGGAAGGTATTAGCACCCCTCACGTCCGTTGTACTCAACGGGAACCATTAGGTTAGTTGTATGCGTTAGTGTTAGTTAAAATATTAGGCTTTTCGAATTATTAGGTGGGAAAGAAAGAAAGGATGAGAAGAGAATGTTTTTGGATTTTTGACGAAGGACTAAACCTAAGTTTTTTATTAGTGGGCCTGACAAGATTTACAAATCCTGCTCCTACGTATCTCAAAAGAGAAATCAAGGCTTACGTAGTTCTGGGTAGAAAAATGTTTGTTTGTTGGTCAATTTTAGCGAAAGCTATATTTTATTAATCGACGAAAACATTGTTTTACCCAAAACAGATGAGGAGTGGACGTATACCACACATCGAACGGATTTATAAATCTACATTCGGAAAAGCGTCACTTATCTCGACTCAACAATCGTGGCCGAAACATTGTTTTGTATCACTTAAGACAAAATACCTTTTGTTTATGAAAAAGGTTTTGATTAATCACACGGCGGCGAGAAAAGAGTTTGATTGGTTGGATGTATTTTGAGTGATGGCGAGAACTTGGATGAGCGAGATATACATCTCGAATCCTAGCCTCAGGAGTGCACAATATACACCATGTTCCATTTCCATCTTTATTGAAAGAGGTTAAGATAGGAATTAAGCATTTTGGAATTTGATTGAGAAAGGGTTTGAAGAAACCGGATTGACAATTTTAGACGATGGCGAGAGCCAAGATAGGCGAGGCATACGTCTCGAATCTTAATCTCAGGAGTGCACGGTATACACCATGTTCCATTTCCACCTTTATTGAAAAAGTGTTAAATAAGATTTAGGTATCTTAGATTTGATTGAGAAAGGGTTTGACAAAACCACATTTGACAATTTTAAATGATGGCGAGAACTAAGATAGGCGAGGCATACGTCTCGAATCCTAGTCTCAGGAGTGCGCGGTATACACCTCGTTCCACTTCCATCTTTATTGAAAAAGTGCTGAATACGAATTAGGTATTTGAAGTTTTTGTTGTAAAAAAGACTTGACCCTAGATCAAGTATTGATGGTCGTTCAAGAGAAATTTGAATGAGTGTTTGAGAGAGAACAAAGTGGATAAATTTGGATGATGGCGAGAGCTAGGATTGGCGAGATATACATCTCGAATCCTAGTCTCAGGAGTGCGCGGTATACACCACGTTCCACTTCCATCTTATTGAAAAGGTCTTAACTATAATTAATATTTTTGAGTTTTTTATTAAGAAAACTGGCTTGACGTTGAATCAAGCGTTTGATGAAAGTTTGAAAGAAATGGAATAGAATAGGGGGGAGAAATGAATTGATTTGTTTATTGAGAAAATACTCGACATTGGATCGAGTCATATTTTTGTATTTTTTGGAAATGGTTGATTTTATTCTTGTGTTAATATCTAACTAGACAGTCAAACAAATAAAGCAGTACAAAATTATTACACATCAGGGGAGTGGGGTACAGTTTGTCAAATGGGGATTCAAAATCATGAAACAATTAAATCGGGCCCAAACAACAAATAATGCAAAGTATGAGTGTAAGTGCAAGAGAAACTGACTCATTGTAAGAAAGCCCAAGAGTAAGCTATGTGAGGTTGATGGCGATACTTAAAAGCAATCGACTTACAAGGGTATGGAAATGGGCTCGACATTGAATCCAGAAAAGTGTGATTTTAATAGTTTAAAGCGGTTTGAATGGATGATGAAATTAAAAGAAATAAAATTTGTGTTATTAAACAATAATAAAACTATAAGTATAGGAGAAATTATAATAAAACATAAACATAAAAAATGAATGCTAAAAGAAATAAAATGCTACATATAGGTATCGAACCCACTCCACTAAAGATCATGAAACTACCCTCTCTCCACTAGACCATTTATGATTGGTTATTATTTACAATAACAACTTGGGTATATAAGCCAGAAAAGATTGGAACCAAAAAATTAAAAAAAAATAAAAACTAAAATAATAATAGAAAAGGGTCTGTTGGATTACCAAGAAAAAAACAAGCAATTAAACCCAGCCGCCTGGTTGTTGGGTTCTAAAGGCTGATAGATTGGGAACTCTAAACAGCATTAACAAACATTAATGTACACTATAAACGTATAAATTTTTTTTATGGTTTTTTAATAGCTTAAAGGTTTATTTTGCTTAAACTAAATAAAAGAAAAACAAATCAAGAGCAACCGTAACGGGTGCTTCATCATCCTCCCAATCTCACTTCACTCGCTCTCTCAATCTCAACGAAACTCTCTCTCGCAATCTCAACAAAACTCTCTCTCGCTCTCAACAAAACTCTCTCTCGCTCTCAACCCCACGTTTCTCTCAATCGCTTGCACCAATTTGACCTGTACCAACCTCACAATACCCTAATCTCATCCCAAATGCACAATATCCATGGCTTTAAAGAAAATCCAAAGCTTACCTTCGGTGGCGGTTCGGTAGTGACGGTGAGGCTCGGGACGGATTTCTTTACCTCAAAGCTTTCTCCTTGAAGTTCTTTGCCTTTTCCGTTTCAATCCAGGTATTTTTCGTGGTGTTTAGAATTAGGTTTTTTTCTTCTTTTCTTTTCCACCTCCAAGGTTTTCCCTCTTCTTTACTGATTCACTTCCTCTCTATTTATCTTCTACAAATTAGGGTTTTTGATTTGGTATGGTGGAGTTCAAAAGGGGTTTCTGCAAAATCCCTTTAGGGATTCTAAGTTTTGGATTGCCCTATTCGATGCTAAATCAGAAACGGTAATATGAACTCGTGCTTTCTTCCTCCGTTTTGTCTTAATGCCAATTTGGGAATTCTTTTTGAATTTTAACAGCTTTGCTGTTTTGCTTTTACTGCAGTGAATTCGGAGTGTTCATGAGTAACTTCGGTTCTTTCACGTGGCCTTGGTTTTGTACTCGGTTTTGGGTGGCTTGTGCATTGCGAATTTCCGGAGATCATCTATATGCATAATGATCACACCACCAGCTTTGTCGCAGGCCTCGGGATGGCTAGTATGTAATTTTGCAAGTTCGTTGTCACAGCCAATAAGGTAGTCGTAAGGAGTTGAAACAGGATGGCTACGGGAAGCTTTAAACTCCCACGGTGTGATTGGGCCTCTCATGATCATATCAGCATCAAGAATCACTATGTATTCAGCATCGATTTTTACGTGATTAAGCCAATGAATAACTGCAGCTGGTTTATTAATTGCTGGATACCAATCTCCTGTTAATGGATGTCGATTCATAGAAGGGACAAAATAAGTAGGAACCAGATCATGGCCTTTATATTTCATCAAATCCTCGCCGGAGCAGCTAAGTAGTCTGGTTACATTTCCGGGTTGTCCACTCAAACGAAAATTGTGCATAAATCCTACAGTTTGCCAATCAAAGTACGTCGTGCATTCCGTGGAAATTCGGAGGTAAGTTTTCCGACTACTATACCATCCTGAAATGAACATGTTCTTTGGGTGATAGACATAACTTTAATGAAATATTGACTCAGGATCTTGGTCCATGCTTTGTTTGTCATATAGCAAATGATTGTTGGCTTGGTATGTTTGCTGCTGCTATGCAGGTTTTTCCGTCATGAAAGTTTTACAGGTGGTTTTGAGTCAACAACCGACTTTGTCTCCACTGGGGTGTCCTTAATTTTGTAACAATTTTGTACCTTTTCAAACTTCCCTTGAGTAACAAGCCTTCTTAGCCTTGAACCTAATGCCCTTCTGAAATTTTGGTTTTGAGGAATGTTGTGCTTTTTCTCAATGAAGCTAACAATAGCACTCAAGTCGGACCCAATGGCATCTCTGATTGTTGATAAAGCTTCAAAAATCATTGAATTATACTATGGAGGAGCATCATCAATTTGAGAAGGCTGGTGCGTAGGAGTCTAAATTTGAGATGCAGGAGCAACATTTTGCAGAGTAGCATTAACTGGAGTAGCAGGGGCAGAAGCCGGAGTAGCAGGAGCTTTGTTTTGTCGATACCCATCCTCTCATCAAAATGAGGATTAGATTCAGGATCAACTTCCAAAACAGGTTTTAGTAATTCAAACGCATCCTTCTTCTGTTATGGAAACTGTGATGAATTTTTGTTAGAAACTTCTGTTGTGATTTTCTTATTGTGAAGTTTTTATGCAGGTTGGATAGAAAAGTTCTGTTAGTTGTTAATTTTTTTCTGTTATTATTTTGATGCAGATTTGTGTATGTTTGGCTTATTGCAGCTTGTGGTTGAGTTTCGTCGCGCGTTGCCGTTTGCTTTGGAGCTGCTTTGTGCTGCAACATTGTTTTGGATGCCGTTTCATGTCGTTTGCAGCTTGCTATTTGTATTGCATTGGCGTGGCTTAGTGTAGCAACTTTGGTTTTCGCGTACTCTTGCAGGTCGCATTGTCGGCGTCGCCGTTGCCGTTTGTGGCTTGGCTAGCTTTGTTTTTCTGTCATGAAAGTTTTGCAGGTAGTTTTGATGTAGGACTGGTTTTGGTGCAGGATGCAGGTACCAATGGTGTTTAACCCAAACGAAACACAATTGACCACCTCTCTCACATGTTGATTTGATAGAGCTGAGCCTCAAGCTTGCAGCCGGTTTTCTAACTGCAGGATGCAAGTTCACGATGAATTACTGCAGGTAATGTCATGTTTGGTTGGTTCCCTCACTGGTAGGATTGGCTGCAGATACCAAGTGATGGTCATGCTGCAATGACTGATGCACAACCATGTTCACTTGTAACTTGACATACTCCATGTGCTGTAGGTGATGTCCAGAATTTTCAAGGGCCTGAATGGTATTTTTCTGGCAGAATTTTGAAGAAGCAATCAAATATGTAGGAGAAGTTGTTGAATCTGTCAAAACACTTAGACATACTGCTCCACCTTAGGATGTTTCATTTTTGGAGTGGTTTTTTGTAAAATGGTTAGATTATATGTAACTGAAAGTGAGTGAAAATTTGAATGGTTTATGTAATATGTGTGAAATTGTTTGTAACTTTGGAATTGAGAAGTAAGTGGTTTTGAACATGTGAATTGAAATGGTTTATGTAATAGGATCCCACATGTAACTGTGACTTGGGATTATGTAATGAATGTTCATTGAATTGTATTGAATGTAATTGGATATATTGAATGAAGGTTTGAAAGTTTGAATGAATGGTAAGGTTATGGTTATAGTTTGAACTTGATTGAAGTGATTGTAAAGAATAAGAATGGTGAGACCTTGGTTTATGAAATGGGTGTTTGGTTATAAAATGGATATGGATGTGATGCATTGTTATGCTTGAATGTTAAATGAAAATGTATGTATGAAAATGAGTTTGGAAATGTTTGAAAGTCAAATGTTATTGAATGTTATGAAATGAGCGTATGTACTTATTTTGATTTGAAATGAACTATGGATGGAAAATGGATCATGTTTGGTTATAAAATGGATATGGATTTTTAGAAATAATCCAAGACTAATTTAAATATCAATTTAAATAATAATAAAAAATCAGCAAAAACCAAATTAAAATCAAATTAATCTATAATTTGTTAAAATTACTTTGATATCAATTCTAACATTTATTTGAAAATTAAAATCAATTAGAGTTTGAATCATTAGTAAAATAAACAATTAAGATTAAATTGAAATTTGGAATTAAACTAAATTCGAAATTAAAATCAAATTGAAAATTAAAAAAAGGTCAAATAATTAAAATCCATTTTAGAATCAAAAGCACCATCATCAAAAAGGCCTAGACAATGACCAATCTGTTACAAAAATATGGATTTGGGAATGGTCGGTTGCCTTTGGTCATGAATGTATGCAAATGAACTTTAGGCCAAGTGCCAAATAAAAATGAAAAAATGAAAAAAATTCAGGACCAAAATCGGGGTATGACAACCTTGGTTTCCACTCAAGATCTCTATGGAGAGAGAAATCTGAGATGGAAATTTATGGTGTTCAATCTGAGTTTGCTCAATTCATGAAATTAAATGCATAAATCAATTGCCTCTCACATGAGGACTTCAGAGGTACCAACAAACACAAGAAATGACGAGTACACAAGGAGTTTCAAACGAAAACAGTTTGAACAACAACCTTTGAAGTGCAGGTTTCAAACACTTGATCTACTCAAATTCTTTGATGCAACTTGTTCTTGAGATGGCAAGGAAGCAAGGTTTAGGAATTGAAGTTCAATGATCAACCAATGAAGTTGAAAATTGAACTTGAAAATTCAAAGAGAAAAGCAAAATTCCTTTTAATGGAGGTTGGGATTTCACTTCTGCAGCAGTTCAGGCGCCTTGAGGTTGGATTTTGAAGAGGAATGGAGCTTCTATTTAGAGCCAGGAATGATGCAAGCAATGAAAAATTCGTGTGTGCATGAGCATGGGTCCTCCTCTGATGGGCCTGTACAGGCGCATGTGAGGCCCAAACTCAATTGGTTTTGCATGCTGATGATGAGACAAATGAACTTGGACGTGTACATGGCAAGGCAATGTGGTGTGCAAGCAATTTAATCATGTTATGCATAATTGGAACCAAAACTTCTCCTCTTCGAAAATACCATTTGCCAAATTGAAACATAGGCATGTAGGTAATGCTTGGAAAGGTCTTGACATGACAAAAAAATGTTATGTTGAACAAAATCCATTTGGAGTTGGGAAAATATTGAAAACTGATCATGAAGTTCAAGGTGCAAAACATGTATATGGAAATTTTGCCAAAATGGACCAACTTCAAGCCCTTCTATTTCAATGATGAAAGCCTCAAATGACAAAACCTTTAACATCAACGTTGTAGATATGTTCGAGACAATCAATTTGGACTTATATTTTGCATCATTTGGATATTTGATGAAAACGTTTTGGGCATTTGAAGTTGGACTTTTTCACATTTCAATGACTTTGGTCCAAAGTGACCTATAATGTTTTGTATTATCACATGTGTTTCTTTTCGGATTATGAAATTTTGTCCAATATAACAATTGCAGTAGACAGCATAAAATTTCCAATTCATTTGGTCCCACCTCAAAATCATAAAAAATGAAGGAGTTAGGTCCTTGGGAAGTTGACCGAAAATTAGGGTTTCAGTCAAAATGACGTATAATGTTTTGAAATGAATGATGACCTTCCATGTTTCAAATGGATTTTTGATGAACATGAAAGTTGTTCATTTGGTTCTGAAGAACATTTTGTCTCTTGGGGTCATCATCATTTGACAAACACATCAAAAGTTATGTCTCATTCGATTTCAAAATAGTTAGATGAATTGACTGATCAACTTCTCAAGTCCAAACTTCAAATCTTAATGCCAATGCACAGATGAATCAAATAAGCTCAAATACGCATGAAATAATGAATGAAAGAACTTACCTGGATTGTATTTGATCATAAGTTGAGGTTGCTTCATGAGCAAGGCACAATCAATGCACAGATGAATCAGGGTTTCCTTGGGAAACAATCCTCAAGCCCTTTGGTTTATCTTGATCAAATTGACAAATTGAGGTACTTGGGAGGCATATATGATGATTGAGAGCTTTGTGAATCATTGTCATGCTTGCTTTCATCTTCAACTGGCCACTTCAATGGGCATAGGGGCCTCCTAGGAGCCTTGGATCACTTGACTGCTTGTGTTTCAAAACAAACAAAGTTAGTGACACATTTTTGTGCTTTTGGTTAGTAAACAAAATAAGAAAAAACAATAATATACAATTCAAGCATGCTTGGTGGTCTCAAACCGACTCACACAAGTCCCAACCCAAGGGTTAAGGAGCCAAGATGTTATGATCCTTGAGGCAAATGCAATGTGAAATAATATGATGCCATGAGGGATCTTAGGGTCAAAATTAGGGTCTTACAGATGCCCCTATTTAAGGTCATTCTAGCCGGAGAAGTGAAGGTTAAAATCTTCGTCTCGACGAGGTAGAATGGGCTTAAATAATAACAAAGAGATGAAGTTTGGTCCCTAAGAGACCTCATGATGCAAATGTATGTATGCAAAAGCTAATACTCTATGGGGATATGTGTCCACTAAGGATAAAAGAAATCAGGAGAAATTGAAAATCCATATGAGTAATACACTCAGGAATGGGACAGAGACTCTAGGGACTTTACTGGGGAATAAAATGCGTGAGCAGGTCACGACTTGAAACTTTCTACGAGACCCGAAGGGATTCCATGAAAATAAAGCAATGGAAAGACTCGAGCTGACGCAAAGATGCGTGTATTGGGGAATATGCCAATACATCACGCTATCCACAAAGGATACTTCGGATAAAAATCCAGACTCAGATGGGGAAAATCCACCAAGGGACTCAGTCGGGGATATCCATAAAGGACTCAGCTGAGGAAGAAACAAATGAGGTATTATCGGTTACTGGGTAATCAGCTCAAAGAGACATGTGATCAAAACACCGGTATAAGGGTGAGAGAATAACACACTCAGGGATAATGAATATCTAAGACCGGTATAAGGGTGAGAGATATCAATCATCCAAAACATCTGAGGAAGACCTAAAAAGGTATATTTCAACTCAGGAAATCTGACTCCACAGGGGACAAAAAGTCATAATAGGGAGCAGAGGGAAGGAACACCAGGGATACCGGTTACTGGGCATATAATAGGTGACCAACCAAGCGTGAATTGGGGAATATTTCCAAGACACTCATCATCCGAAAGGAGAGCTGGAAAAGCAGACTCGATTATGGGATGGGCATTCGATTCCATAAGGAAATACGAATCTTACTCAACTGGGGAAGAAAAAGACTTCGACTGAAGAGCGCATGAGATATGTTATCTATTACCGTCAGAACATAGATAATATGCTCGCATGGAAGATTATCCATAACCGGTTACTGGGTTAATAAAGGATAAATCGACCGAAAAGAAAGGACATCGGGATACCGACTATTGGGTATAAAATGATGACCAATCAAGGGGGGAGAAACAATCTTTTCCAAATAAGGGTAAATGAAAGATGACTCGTTGGGGATAAATTCCTTGATCAGAGCAGTTATCCAAGATACATATCACCGGTTACTGGGTGGTATACTAAAAAATGAAGGAATATCTATACTGAATATCGGATAAAGATAACCAACAAGGAGGGGATTACATCTACCAGTTACTAGGTAGAAAACCACAGAAGAGAGTAACAGTCATCGGTTAGGATGAACAAAATCAAGGGTTAACTCTGCAAGGGGATAAAATGGGGTTTACAACTACCGTTTACTGGGTAGTAAACCACAAAAATAGGACTTACAAATACCGGTTACTGGGTAGAAGGCCACAAAACTCCGTCGGGGAAGAGATGGACAATTACTGGTTACTGAGCAATCATTCATCTAAACTACGGGGAAGTGCAGGGGAAATAACAAGACTAGTCAATCTAGGAACAAACTAGAGAGGCACAATGAAAAAAGACTCAACCCAATGAGGATATAACTCAAGGGAGTAATTTCGTCCTAATACATATTTTGGGAGGAAACAAAAATAATAATCATCCACGAGGACCTAACTCAGCGGGGAATATGGAAGAAAGGGTAGACACTTTCTACCTAATGGGACTGACTCTATATGGAAAGATCAGACACAAGCACCTGCTTGGGGAAATATATATCACCAATTAGCAAGAGATAACAAACAAAGATATATGGCAAAGAATGCAACATGAATATCTGAATGTTAGAATTATGCATGTATATGCATGGTTTATGTATGATTAATGCTGACAAATAGACATATCTAACACAAACAGGTCCAAGAATCAATGGACAAACATCCGGTACTACATCTCAAAAGAGAAAGCCAGGCCCATAGGAGAAATCTAATCTAGCGGGAGCAACAAATACCAGGAAACACCGATCTCTGCAGGGGATAAAGGCCAAAGTTAAGGATCAAACAGAGTCATTGCCGAGAACAAGGACTACTGCTAGGGGAACAAGTAGGATCACCGGGGATCAGAGACTGCTGTTGAGAATAAGCAAAGGATCACAATCACCAAAGTTGGGGATCTTCCAACAATACCCAGAGACAAGGATAAGATCAGTCAGAGAAGAAATCTACTAGGGATCTTATCTAGGGGTGATGTGGACTTTTGTGGGGAACAACCACCAAACAGAATCACATCAAACAACATTCACTTCTAATGACGGAATGAAATGTCTCTGTTATGGAGAAGGAGAACCAGTCACTTCGTTGGGGAAGGAAACAATGCATCCTTCTCAGAAGTTCCATCGCCAAACCAAAATTAGGTAAAGCCTTAGCTGGAGAAGCTACTTAATCACCACTAGGGAGTTTAACACACGTAAGATCCATTGTAGAAGTAACTCTACTGGGGAAGAGCTAAGGAAAGATAAGAAACTCTTCGGGGAATAACCACCGAACAAAAGTTCTAAAAACCAAGACATTTCCTCAAACTGCTGGAGAAACAAATCTCTGCCGAGGAAAGGGGGGACACTGCTCCGCTGAGGATAGAAAAATAAACATTTTCATCACCCGCTATACTAGGAGGAAAACTATCCGAGAAGGAGGGAGTAACAATAATCAGGCTCCGATCAGGCAACTCCACTAGGGAAACAATTGCTGAGGACTGAACCAGGAACAACCTATAGGCGATCAGCTGGAAATAACCTGTTGGTGACCAAACTGGGGATCTCTAATGTGAGCAACCTGTTGAGGATGAACAAGAGGCAAACCTGCTGGAGATTAATGTAGGCAAATCCATAGGGGATAAGCTACAAACCGACTTCCTCGAAAAAGATAGCATGCCAATTTATCAATCTATAAGCGATTTTAGGTCAATCCACATAAGGGATGACAACCATATAATTGATAACACAGATGCTAGATCCAGCCTCACTGGGGAGCTAGAAGATTAGGACCAAACTCCAGACTCTCACGGGATCTTGGTGGTGTATCACTTTCACTTGCCGAGGAGACAAACCTGAAAGATGATGAAGAGGATAACAGATATGCTAGGAATATGAACAAATGTCTTACTCTTTTGGAGGTCATACTATCCTTGGGAGAGCACTGAAGATGTCCCAATTATCCTTTCTGTCATTGTGAATGTTCACTTTGTTAAAAAAACAGTTTATAAAAACTTTATTTGTTTAAAACAATGATATTTATCAATTAAAACATGCAAACATTGATATTTGCCTAGATCGCCCTTTCGGGTTTTCAATCCACCAAGACGCTCATTTTTGCCTAAGCCGCCCTTTCGGGTTTTCAACTTAGCGAGCTATTCTGTTTTTATTTTAGGCGAAGTATTTCTTGACTGCATCTGAATTCACAGAACGAGTGAAATCCTCCCCATCCATAGTTGTAAGTATCAAAGCACCGCCTGAAAAGGCTCTCTTAACAACATATGGACCTTTATAGTTTGGAGTCCACTTGCCCCTGAAATCGGGCGCGAGAGACATAACTTTCTTGAGCACAAGGTCACCTTCTCGGAACACACGAGGCTTGACCTTCTTATCAAAGGCTTTCTTCATCCTTTGCTGATATAACTGACCATGGCACATGGCAGTCAATCTCTTCTCTTCTATTAAGTTCAACTGGTCATAACGACTCTAAACCCATTCAGCCTCAGTCAACTTGGCTTCCATCAAGACTCTTATTGATGGGATCTCAACCTCCATGCCATATACAAGAGAGAAAGGGGTTGCCCCTGTTGAAGTGCGGACAGATGTACGATAACCATGCAAAGCAAATGGCAGCATCCCATGCCAATCTTTGTACGTAACAACCATCTTCTGGATAATCTTCTTGATGTTCTTATTAGCAGCTTCAACAACCCCATTCATCTTGGGTCTGTAGGAATAAGAATTATGATGTGCAATCTTGAACTCGCTACACAGCTCTTTCATCATCTTGTTGTTCAAGTTAGATCCATTATCAATAATGATCTTGTCTGGCACACCATATTGGCATATGAGTTGATTCTTGATAAACTTCACAACCACCTACCTGGTCACATTCGCGTACGACGCTGCTTCAACCCACTTGGTGAAGTAATCAATTGCCACGAGAATAAACCTGTGACCGTTGGACGCCTTTGGCTCTATCATGCCAATCATGTCAATTCCCCACATAGAGAAAGGCCATGATGATGAAATTACATTCAGAAGTTTCGGGGGAATATGAATCTTATCCGCATAAATCTGACACTTATGGCATTTCTTCAAATATTTGCAGCAGTCAGACTCCATTGTCAACCAATAGTAGCCCGCTCTCAACATCTTCTTTTCCATGGCATGTCCATTGGAATGAGTGCCAAATGAACCCTCATGGACTTCAGTCATTAACAGGCCTGCTTCGTGTTTATCCACGCATCTGAGGAGAACCATGTCAAAATTCCTCTTATAAAGCACATCACCATTGAGGTAGAAACTGCCAGATAATCTCCTCAAAGTCTTCTTGTCTTTAGCAGATGCCCTAGGCGGTAGATCTGACTCTGAAGAAAAACTTTGATGTCATAATACCATGGCTTATCATCTTTCACTTCTTCTACTGCAAATACATGAGATGGTCTATCCAAGCGCATCACAGTAATATTGGGAACTTCATTCCAGAATTTCACCATAATCATCGAAGCAAGTGTAGCAAGCGCATCTGCCATCCGATTCTCATCTCGAGGAATGTGATGGAAATCAACCTCAGTAAAGAATGTTGAAATCCTCCTCGCATAATCTCTGTATGGGATGAGGCCAAGATGATTCGTTTCCCATTCACCCTTAATGTGATTAACAACAAGGGCCAAATCACCATAAACATCAAGATGCTTGATCCTAAGATCAATACATTCTTCTAAACCCATAATATAGGCCTCATATTCCGCCATGTTATTCGTGCATTTGAAAGTTAGCCTTGCTGTAAAAGGAAAATGTATGCTCTGAGGAGTAATAATCACTGCCCCAATACCATTTCCATATTGATTTACAGCGCCATCAAACACCATACTCCATCGAGAACCAGGCTCTGGCCCTTCATCGAGCGTAGGCTCGTCGCAATCTTTCATCTTTAAATACAAAATCTCCTCATCTGGGAATTCGTACTGAACAAACTGATAATCCTCAATTGGTTGATGTGCCAAGTGGTCAGCCAAGATACTACCTTTAATAGCCTTCTGAGCTCGATACTCAATATCATACTCAGACAACAGCATCTGCCAACGGGCAATCCTCCTAGTTAAAGCAGGCTTCTCGAAGATATACTTAATTAGATCCATTTTGGATATCAACCAAGTCGTATGATTCAACATATACTGGCGTAAGCGCTTAGCAGCCCAAGCCAGAGCACAACATGTTTTCTCAAGCATTGAGTATCGAGACTCACAATCAGTGAACTTCTTACTCAGATAGTAGATAACATATTCCTTCTTCCCTGATTCATCTTGCTGACCTAGTACACAACCCATAGAGTCTTTAAGAACTGTTAAGTACATAATCAAGGGTCTCCCTTCCACAGGCGGAGACAGAATCGAAGGCTCGGACAGATACTCTTTAATACTGCCAAAGGCCTTCTGGAAATTCCCGCTCCAATCGTGACGCTGATCTTTCCGGAGGAGCTTGAATATTGGCGCACATGTGGCAGTCATGTGGGATATAAATCTGGAAATATAATTCAAGCGGCCAAGAAAACTTCGGACTTGCTTTTCAGTTTTGGGCGCAGGCATCTCTTGTATTGCTTTGACCTTGGCAGGATTAACTTCAATACCTCTTTCACTGACAATAAAGCCCAATAACTTGTCGGAACGGACTCCAAATGCACACTGGTTAGGATTCAGACGAAATTTGTAATTCCTCAAACGCTGGAAAAGCTTCAACAAGTGTTCTACATGTTCAACTTCTGTTTTCGACATCTTTTGCATCATATCATGAAACAAGGTAGTCATAGCTCGTTGATACGTGGCTCCAGCGTTCTTCAAAATGAAGAGCATAACTCGATAACAGAATGTTCCCCAAGGTGTGATGAATGTTGTCTTCTCCATATCCTCGGGTGCCATTTTGATCTGGTTATATCTGGAAAATCCGTCCATGAATGAGAAGACATTGAATTTAGTTGTATTGTCTACCAACATATCAATATGTGGTAGAGGAAAATCATCTTTCGGACTAGCTTTATTCAAGTCTCTATAGTCCACATACATTCGGACTTTTCCATCTTTCTTAGGCACGGGCACAATATTGGCCACCCATTGAGGATATGTAGAAGTCACCAGAAACCCGGCATCAATTTGTTTCTGAACTTCTTCTTTAATCTTCACTGCCATATCAGGATGGGTTCTTCTGAGCTTCTGCTTCACAGGCACACACTCAGGCTTCAAAGGCAGGAAATGTTACACGATATCAGTATCCAGACCAGGCATGTCTTCATATGACAAGGCAAAGACGTCGATATATTCTCGTAGCAACTCAATCAACCCCTTCTTCACATACTCTTCCAGGAATGCCCCAATCTTCACTTCACGAACACAATCTTCAGACCCCAAATTGACTGTTTCCAGATTCTCAAGATGTGGCTGAATGATCTTCTCCTCGTGCTCAAGCAGACGGGTAATCTCATCAGGAATCTCTTCAACATCATCTTCTTCGGCCTCAAATACAGGAAACTCAAAGTTGGGAGATGATGTTGGATCATTATGTTCAATGGGTTTGATTAACCTGCATAGTGATTTTGGATATAAAAGAGATTTTAGAATTCAAACAAGGCAAATCATTATGCAGATGAAAAGATTGATTTTATTCTTTTTTTTAGGGTTTTTTAGTGATCACCAATTTCATGCAATAAAGCAAAAAGCGAAAATAATTTGGAAAAACAAACATTTAACATGTAATTATTGAATGAATATCATTGTATTTATGGGCCAACAATGTCGTCACTTCTCCTTTTGGCATGGGAGAAGGGTTTTTAAACAAAAATGAACATTACGTGGACTTATGGACAACTGTTGGAACATCAACAGTGACCCAATTATTGCAGACGCCTCAAGGGATGACAAAGTTTCTAGAATCATCCTCTGCGTCATCTTCCACTATAGCAACAGCCTCCTGATCTTCGACTGTGTGGATGAAACCACCACTCTAAAACAGACCGTGCTTGTTGAAAGTGCCTGAAGAGTACCCTATGCCAGCCCGTGATTTATTGCCTTCCAGCTTGATCATTTGTCCTAAACCAGTAGTTGTGCCATGCTCAATGGCCAACTTCGCATCATTGTAGGACGCAAATGAAGAAGTTCCTTTCTTAGAAGACTCGGCAATAGACAAGGCTTGGAACGGGGTCCCAACCTCATCCTCAGCATCAATGTAAGAAAAAGAAGACAAATGGCTTACCAAGAAAGCCTTCTCTCCCCCTACCACCACCAACTTCTTGTTCTTCACGAACTTCAACTTTTGGTGTAGGGTGGATGTCACGGCGCCTGCCTCGTGAATCTATGGTCTGCCTAACAAACAACTATATGATGGGTGGATATCCATGACCTGGAAAGTGATCTGGAAATCACTAGGTCCTATCTTGACTGGGAGTTCAACCTCTCCAATCACAGTCTTACGGGATCCATCAAAAGCTTTCACGGCCACTCCACTCTGCCTCGTGGGAGGCTCCTGATATGAAAGTTTTGCCAGAGTGGATTTTGGCAACACATTCAGCGATGATCTTGTGTCTACCAGCACGTTAGACAGGGCATCATCCTTGCATTTCATAGAGATGTGAAGTGCCAAACTGTGGTCTCTTCCCTCCTCAGGGAGATCAGCATCACCAAAGCTCAGGTTGTTACAAGCAGTAATGTTTGCAACAATGCTATCAAACTGTTCTATAGTGACATCGTGATCTACGTACGCCACGTCCAACACCTTCTGCATGCTTCTTGGTGTGGCTCGAAATTCATCAACAAAGACAACACATATATCTTTGAAGGTGTTTGTAGCAGCTGATATACAACATTGTACTCACTCCTCTTGATGAGCCTCAACATCTCATCACATTCCTCTCTAATCATGCCATTCTGGCTAGCAGGGACAAGAGCTATAGCAACAACGGCAGGTCTGTCAACAGCAAGTGCCAGATTCGGACAAGAAGAAGAATTCCCCACAGGACGGGTAGCACTATCAACAACGACATCAGCCCTTCTAGTGTCAGCCTGGGGTTTCGGCGACGCCGAAAAAACACGACCACTACGGGTCAAACAACTGACATTAACAATATTGGTAACAGAAGTGGAGGGCAACGTCACCTCCTTCCCATCTTCTAATGCAACAGCATTATATCGATAGGGAACATCCTTGTCAGAAGAGTATGGAACAGGGCCAGCTGGCTTAATAATGAGAGTAGGAGAGGCCTTCCACTTGCTGCCATCATATCTGACCACAACAGGCTCAGGTATTCTGAACACATGGGATATAACATTGACTTCGTCCTCATCACGATTCTGAAGTATCTCGATCACACCCTGATCCAGCATTTCTTAAATGTCTTTCCTGACTTGACGACATCCCCTCTCATGATAGTGCATACACGGCAGCCGTCATGGTCATGCTCGTAAAGACTGTATCCACATAATAGTTTGTGCATCTCGACCAGTGATTGTTTGATATGGCTGACATATCTGACCTTATACTTGCCAGGGAAACCCTGAACCATATTAAAAGCAGATTTCCCATGCTCGGGCAATGGGTTCTTTTTGACGTTAGGACCTACGTCCTTGAAAAACAGAATACCGCTTCTAACAAGGTCTTGAACATTGGTCTTGAGAGGGTAACAGTTCTCCACATCATATCCGGGAGCACCAGAATGATAAACACAGTGAAGCTTAGTCTTATACCACCACTGAGGGTTGGTTGGTATATCAGGTGGGTCACGTGGAGTAATCAGCTTCCTTTCAATTAATGAAGGATATAGCTCGGCATAGGTCATTGGAATAGGATCAAAAGTGACCCTCTTCCTATCATAGCTAGTGCTGGTTTGATTGTTGTTTCGAGGCTGGTAAGCCTGCTGTTGAGGACGGTGTTGTTGCTGCTGATACTGTTGATGTTGCTGTTGTAGGTTCTGATGCTGATAATGATGGTTCTCTCTGAAAGCAGGTGCTATATGAGCCACTTGGTGCTGGTTACTGGCTGGACGTACAGTCTTCCTCTTTACAAAGGGTCTTCTAGATATAACATGGGAGGTCATAGCATGTGCCTCTCCATCTTTCTTCTTGGCAAACGCCCCATAACGTTTGGCAAAAGAGCCTTCTTCTCTGGTCAGGCGCCCTTCCCTGACCCCTTCTTCTAAATGCATCCCCATGTTCACCATCTCGGTGAAGTCAGAAGGAGCGCTAGCAATCATCCGCTCGTAGTAGAAAGAGCTTAAAGTCTTGAGAAATATCTTTGTCATTTCTTTCTCTTCGAACGGGGGCATTATCTGTGCAGCCAATTCACGCCACCTCTAGGCGTACTCCTTAAATGTTTCTTTCTCCTTCTAGGACATGGCCCTCAGTTGGTCCCTATCGGGAGCCATATCAATTTTGTACTTGTACTGCTTGACGAAGGCTTCGCCAAGGTCGTTGAAGGAGCGAATGTTCGCACTATCCAGACCCATGTACCATCTCAATGCGGCACCGGACAGGTTGTCCTGGAAGTAGTGGATCAGGAGTTGATTGTTGTCGGTCTGAGTCGACATCTTGCGTGCATACATCACAAGATGGTTGAGCGGGCAAGTGTTTCCTTTGTACTTTTCAAAGTCAGGCACTTTGAATTTGACAGGAATCCTGACATTAGGCACGAGGCATAGCTCAATAGCAGATTTGTCGAAGAGGTCCTTCCCTCTAAGAGTTTTAAGTTCCTTGCGCAGCTCAAGGAATTGATCATTCATAGCGTCCATTTTCTCATAGACATTTGGGCCTTCAGATGGCTCAGAGTGGTAAATGGTGTCATCAACTCTCGGCAAAGTATGCACGACTGGAGGTGGCACAGCAAGGACCGGGCTAGATGCCGGCAGAGAAGCAAATGTAGGGGCGAGACCCTCTGGAGCAAAATTAGAGGGCATCCCCCAGGGAAACCTGACTGGCATAGCAGATGGAGAGAAGTGAGCACTGGCAGCAGGCACGGTAGAGGAAGCAACCTCTGAAATGACCGTCCTCTGGGGAGGAGTTGAAGGCGTTGGAGAAGACTGGCTTTGGGCGGCCAAGAATGACTCCATCAGGGCAGTCAATCTTGCCACTTCCTCCTTGAGTTCTCTGTTCTCTTGCTCGAGGTGATTCATTAGCTTTGATGAGTTGACTCTGGTGTAGTACCGGTGCATCATCTTGTCTTCAAAATAAATGAAGAACACAGAGTTAGAGCACTGAACAAGAAGCCCTGGAACAAAACCTGCTTATGCACATGATGCATGCAATGCTTGTGCATATGATTTATTTTTTAGTCAGAGGAACTTTAGAGAACTATTTGCAAACATTTTGGAAATATTAATCATTTAGACATATACTGGAAATATCCTATCAATAATATCTGGGAAAAAGTTTACACCAAAGAAGTACAGTCTTGGTAACCAAATACAACACAAGAGAGAGGAAAATGGACATCCTATGGAACCCTAGAAACAATCATCCAAAGCTCTCAAGACCGGAAGATAAGTTGCACGAAGCCTTTTCACCTCTCTCTCATAAGCTGCCTCCATATCTGCTTTCTCTTTGGCAAGTCGGCCGTACTTCCTCTTCCAAAACCTGGAAGACTGAGGAAGAATCGAAGTCACCACATCATCAGGCTCGTCGATAACCCGATGCTCCAGAAACTCTATCAAAGCATCCTTATCTCTAAACTGCTGAAGTAGCTCCTCTCGCTCACGGACCCAAGCACGTGAACGATCTTCATCTCTCAACTCCTCTACTCCTTGGTTAGGGAGGGTTGAAGGCCCAACCATAACCATAGGTGTAGGTCTCGGGTAATCATAAGGCATGCGATACTCAAAAGCTCTCTTCCTCACCCACGAGGTGTAGGTTTCCAAAGCAATACAATTCTTCGGACCAAGCTCTTTCCTTCCCTTCCTATGAATCTTGTGCCAAGCACGGACCATTCTGTCCTTCAAGTTTTGGGGATCTTTACCCTCTTAAAAGAATACACCTTTTAACAAAATGTTATTAGGTTTATCCTTTAAGGGGAACCCAAGCTGACAACCTGCCAAAATAGGGTTGTAGTTAATTCCACCACATGTACCAAGAAGAGGCACATTGGAGAATTCACCACAAGAGTCAATAATCTGCACACCATCATATACACGGTTATACCAAAAGATATCGTCATTAGTGAGAGACATAAGTCTTGTGGATCACCGTAGACATCCTTTGTTCTCCTTGAAGGCGAGCGTCTGTGGCAAGTGCCAAATAAACCACTTATACAACAGAGGCAAACAACACACAATGGTACCACCACCCTTTACATTCCTCATATGCAAAGAGAAATAAGTGTCACCCAACATAGTAGGAACGAGATTAAGAGTAGAGAAAATCCTAATGGCGTTCACATCCACAAACTTATCGATGTTGGGGAATAACACTAGCCCATAGATGAGAAGTACAAATATGGCCTCAAAGGCGTCCTTAGTCATGGCCTTCCCATACATAGTAGCTTGAGCAATGAGGAAATCAGATGGGAGACCTTGAATTCCTCCTTTGGTAGTCATATGAGCACTGACAATAGATTTATCTATATGCAACAGATCAACAATCTCTTGAGAAGAAGGAACTCTCTCCAAGCCACTGAACGGAAAACTGATCTAGAATAGGTATACCCACAAGATAGGCATACTCCTCAAGCATAGGGAAAAGCTGGAAATCTGGAAATGTGAAGCAACGGTACAAGGGATCATAGAACTGCACCAACACATTCATCAGACCTTCATCCACCTGAGTAGCAAGAATAGACAGAAGCTTCCCATGACGAGCCTTGAACTCCAAGGGATCTAATACATAGGATGTCAAACTCCTTAACTCTTTCAAGTCGGGTTGTCTGAAAATGTACTTCTTCGTATTCCTTCTTTGCTTATCCATGTCTGAAAATTTGTAAATAGATCTCTTAAGTTCCTTAAAAAATTTCTCATTGTTGATGATATGGATGTCTATGAATGCATGAATACATGGATGCAACAATCACACTCAAGGATCAAGCAAAAAACACCACACAAATGTCACGGGGATCAAGTTATCCTTAATATCAATCATCCATTTTGGTGGATTGTGGTTTACACCTTATCAACACCCAAGTTCCATTGATATTAAGGATATACGAGAATAGATCAACCGTGAATCAAGGGTTTGTTGTAAGTCACGAGCATGGAGTCTCGGTTAAGAACCACCCAAAGGGAGTGTACTATGGTTAAACCTGACGATCATGTTCTACAAGAGGTTCCTATAGTCATCATCCCATCTTTCGGATATTATCGAATAAACGACTACTCGTATTCCAAAAATATTCTCAAGAGAGACTCTTATGAGTGTAGTATCGCGTAACAAACGTATCAAATCTTACACTTGAATGACCTTCGCACTACGTCCTAAAAATAGGCCAAGATGGGTAGGTAATCTAAGGTCCTTGGCTTCTAAGGCATATATTGGAAAGAGTAATGCCTAACCACGACTACTCGTGTGACATTATTGATCCCAACATAACCTCCACCAAGTGAATAGGCTTGCAAGTCAACTTCCTAAGGAATAACTCCACACAAGTCAACAAGACTATGCCATTCTCCTATCATAAGTGCACTCGAGTTCGGGTATAGAACTCATCTCACAAAATACCACCAAGCATACAAGCAATTGATATATCAAGCAATTCATACATTACAAACAATACAGTAATCCCAAATTTTCACAAAAATACATCACAACTAAATATAAACATACAATACAACAAAGGTAAAAAGTAGGCAAAACCCACTAGGCAAACCTCCCTAGCAGAGTCGCCACTTTTCTGTAGCGGGGTATTCGTTACCTTTAGATTTATTGACTAAATCAAAAGTAAATCATACAATTCGAGTCTCCACCGCACTTCTATTTATCCAAAGGAAAGGTTAGAAAAAGAACAAAAACTGAGAAGTTTTATCAAATCAAAAACTAATAAAAATGTCAGAGATCTGGGTAAGGGGGTTGGTTATGCAATGGGAAGGTTTTAAGCACCCAAAACATCCTTAGTACTCTAAGGGAGCCCTTTTTACAAATGTTTTATGGTAGGTTGGTATTTGTGAAAATATTTGTGCAAACATGATTGGGGATATGAGAAAAGAATATACATATTATTTACAATTTTGTGTTTGAATGGATAAACACATTGCCTACGTACCATCTTAAAAAGGCAGGATCAAAACCTCGTAGTTCGGGGTAAAAAAATCTCAAAAAAAGTTTGTGAATTGATTGGTCAAAAGCCTTAAGGTATTTTGTTATCAAAGGGAGAAAACTCAACCTAGAACCACAAATCCACCATGTGAGGAGAGCTTCAACATGCTAGTGAGGGGTTAAACCTATAATAAGCATGGAAGACTTATAGTCCATCACTAAGGATATAGGTGAGTATTATATCAACCTCTAGGATAACTCGAACCTAATAGCTAATGTTTATGAAAAGCTTTGGCAAACGTTGCCATTGGAACCACAAAACAATTGAGTGAGTTATATTTACAAATAAAAAGTATTCACAAAGTAAGGTCAAAGTTGACTTAGGATTCAATTCAAAATAAATGTTATGAAAAGAGTTTGAAAAAATCAAAGGCATAGTGCCTAGGTGTCTAATTTTGAAAAGCAATGTTACTGTTTGCAAAAAAGTTTGGCTTGGGTTAGAGTGGAGAGAAGAAGAGAAGGGCTAGGTCCTAAACATGGAAAGATGAAGGAAGAGAAATAAAACCACATGGAGATCGTAAAGATGATCCAAGTTGCTCCTTCCTTTGGATTTAGCAATCAATAAGCAAATAACTCAAGCAATCAAGCAAATAATCAATCAAGCTCCTAGGAATCTTCCAATTGGCTTTTGTATCTCTCACTTTCGATGCTCATTGTAGCACCTCAAATTTGCACCTCCCATTTTGTACATTCATTTTCATATTAAGTCATTAACATAACATTGTCCACTGCATAACATTGCATTGTTCCATTTGCCCAAGTGCAAGTCACCAGACAAGATTAGGTCAAGATGATTAGGAGAATCAGTCAAGCAAGCAAAATTGTGCAATCCCTATTGAAGCAAAGGTTGGATGATCAGAGCTCAACTAGTCAAGTTGAATTTCATCTGAAACCCTAGAAAGTCAACTGTGGTCAACTGTGCCTGAATTCATGGATTTGAAGGTGGGAGATGGTTTGAAAGGCCTCATTCATGTCCATACAAGTCTCATTTGACATTTAAAAGATCAAGATTGAAGAATTTGAAGTCAGAGGAAAAGTTTCCAAAAATAGTAAGTGACCTGTAATTTCAAACTGCCAAAAATGGAAAGGTCTTCTCCTCAAATTTACATCATCATACAAACTTCAAATGAAATTTTGTCCAACATGAAAGTTGAATATCTTGCTCTCACCTTTCCAAAAAGTCCAAGAACATCCACTTCTCATATGTGGTTGGCAAGTTATGATCAAATCATTGTCAAGAATTTTTGAACTTCAAAGTTGGATAACTTTCACACCAATTGGCCAAATTGAGTGGGGTTTTTTGCTACAATCTCCTTTTGACATGCTCTATCATAATCATTCATTACATTCCATCAAAAATCATTACATAAAAATGGCATTTTTCATGTGATTGAATTTTAAAAAAGGGAGGAAAAAAGTGACTTTCAAAACTAAGCATTTTCCATGCATTCCAAGCTTGGCATTTGGTCTTAAATGATAATTGGAGGGTGTTTGGCCAATAATTCGTGTACTGTAGCAAGGCATTGCATACATGAGGGTGGCATGACCATTTGTACATAAACTTGCATTTTCACTAATCACTTTGATTTTGGCTAAGCTTGATTAACAAAGTTGATTAACAGCACCTATATATTGTTAATCCTAACTGAATTCCTGATTAACACTTCATTCAAACAGATCTAGATCCAAAAATAGCAAATTCTCTCAACTTTTCTTCTTGATTTTTTCTGAGATTTCTTCATAGATCTTGAATTGATCTTCAAGGATCCATCATCTCCAAGCATTGTAGGGGCTTTTGCAAGCAGGAATTCACCACTGTCGAGCATATTCTTGAACTGTTACATTGAGCTTCTTCTATGGCAAGTGTTGATTGGAGCTGCTTCAAGAACATTTGAGCCACGATCCTCATTCCATTCATCAATCTAAGCATCATTGACCATCTGTTTTGCCTTTCCAAAGCCAGAAAAACACATTTCCAGTTCTGCAATTCAATCCAGGTTGGAATTCGAATTCTCTAATTGTTGAAATTAGGCTATGGCTTATGTAGATCTTCTATTGTGGAGCATGTTGCACTTTGTAGTTTTAATTTTCATTAAGAATTGAGTGAGATATTGTGAATTTAAGTTTGATGTTCAAATCTTCTCTTGCTCGATCTGGATTTGTTAGCATGAATTAGGTCAAATTGGTTATGGATTGTTGTTGAGCATTGAAAGATGAAGCTATTGATGTGTTCAATTCTAATTTCTGTGAGAAATGTTCATATACTGGAAATTGGATGAAGAACGTGATGAATGTGTGAAGAACACTTTCCAGATGCATGTTTGACCTGCTCCCCGCGTGTTTGCATGAATTACTTTGTTTTTGTGCCATGTAGCAAATCAAACCACGCCACCTGTAAAAGTGAAACGCGGCGTTTCACTTGAACGCGCGCATATTTGAAATGCCAGCCGGTTCGATACCTGGCTAGAGGACTTTCAACATCAGCCTTGCATTTTTTTTTGTGTCATTGCCTTCATCCATGCTTCACATGTCTTGTTCTTTTTTTTATTTTTTCATGCCATTACAAAAATCATAACTCATTCAATATTTGTCCAATTAATATAAGGTTTTTTCCATGATGATCCTTGCCATGTCTAGTATCTTTTGATGATTTTTATGGAAATTGTGCACATGTGGAATCTGTTTTGGCTTAGGGTTTATGTGAACATGTCATTTGTTACACCTTGTTTACCATTTTGATCATGAAATGATGATGCTTAATTGGATGAAGCTGAAACTTTGCATGCATAATCTAGACACCTTGAGGAGCATTTTGGTATATAGTTTGTGATTTTTGAATTCCTGGATTGTGAGATATGCTATGATCATTAGAGGTGTGACAATTTGTGTCACACCATTTCGTGTCCAACTTCTTGATTTTATTTGCCATGCCATATGAACTCAAAATGACTTGAATTTTTGCATGTTGAATCATCTGGAGGTTAAGTTTGAATGTGAATTTTTTTCGATTATTTAAGTGCATTTCCAATTTGATTGAGATTTTCTTCGCTGTTTGACCAATTGTGGGCTTCTTGTGAGACATGATTTCATATGATTTGTGAAATTCTTGTTGTTTATTGGATGGACTTGAAATTTGGCATGTGTATTATAAACATCTTGAAGTTTGCTATGGTTTTTGTTTCATTCATTTATATTATGCCAATTCTGATTTATGATTGATTGAAGTGGATGCATGATTTGGTGCCTTGTATGAGCTTGTTTGAACATGCTTTGACTTAGGGATTTTAATTGACTTGCTTCCTTTTATCCAAATGGCCTGAAATTTGGTGTGATGATACCTTGATGTGTGCTATTTATACATGAATTCTTTGGGGATTTATTGAAATGTTTGTGAGTTGCTTTGAATTGGATCTTTCTGTTTGGTCCTATGAGGTTCTAAATTGCATGTTTTGTACTCTTTGCTTCATGAAATGATATTGCTTGATGATATGAGCATGAGACCACTTGGATTTGATTATTATTTGGCTGATCTTGATTTTTGATAGGTTTCATGTTCTGTTTTGACTTTTTGTTCTCATTTTGACCCTAGTCTTGTACTAGTGGTTAGTGTTCTCACATTTGAGCTTTGTTTCAGGTCAAAGAGCACAATTGCTTATACTTGATGATGTGCACTCAATTGGAGTTGGTTTATTGCTTGTTTATGACTAACATTGAGTTTGTTTTGTAGGCATTGAGACTTGTACTTATGCCTTGTGGCTTGCACCTTTGTGCATTGATGCTTGTTATCTGTTTGTGCTATGGACTTGTAATTGTCTGTTTGACTTTTGATTGAGCTGAGTACTGATTATGTTGGATTGATTTCAGGTACCTTAGTTGCTATAGTTCCCTTGTGAACTTGTGTTTGCTTTGCTTGCTAGCTTGAGCATTGAGGTATAATGATCTCTTATCCATGTAGTCTGGAAGACCTGGCCTGTTACTTGGCCAGGCACCTGTCTGAAGTCCTCCTTAAGAGGCAATGTTTGTGCTTGTTTATTTTTGTCCCCAAGCAGGAAAAGACCTTTGATAAGGCAATTGGCATACACAAGAGATGTGCAATCCATCTCCTGCTATTCTGTTGAGTCTTCCCTTGGCTCACATCACATGTTGATGCCTTGTGGACATTAACCCAAGATCCTTGTACAGTTGTACAGTTGAGTCAATGTCACAAGTGTAGAAGGGTTCCCACTTTCTGGACCCACACTTCATTGTCTGAAGCTCTCCCAGGACAGGGATAGAAGCTGTGAAGTCTCATCTTCACTCACCTTTCATCAGCTTCACCCTAACTCTCAATGTTAGGGTTAAGAGCTAACATCACCCTGATACAGTTGGCTTGCTCTTGCAGCCTAACCTTTGTTTGAGCCCCACTTGGTGTGTATATAGTGTGTGCTATCTGTGATTGTTTGCTTTGTTATTGCATGTGCTTTAGGATAGCTTGCTCCCTGTGCAAGTTAGCTAGAAACCTTGACTTAGGGATGATTTTGCATGATAACATCTAGGCTCGAGTTAGTCTCCCTAGTTGTGTCTCCCTCTGTTATCTGGTTAGGCTAGTCATTTGTCCCTTCGTAGGGGAACTACGTCGCCCTGATCCTCATACCAGATGAGGTACGTAGGCAGGAGATGAGCTGATCTCTCCGGGCGCCCTTTTTGTTTTGTCTTGTGTGTGTTAGGAGATGGATGTAAGCCCAGCGATTGGCATTTCGTATCCTCTTGTTGTGTGCTTGGAGTCCGGTATAAGTCCATCAAGTGGCATCTGGTTTCCAGTGTGGGTTGTTTTGGTTCGGAATCTGATGTAAGTCCAGCGATTGGCATTCGGATTCCACGTTTGCCTGTGTCTGTTGTGTTTGGTGTGCGTGAGCCGAGCTACGGATGCTCTGATTCTTCTTAGTCCAAGAAGATACGTATGCACAGGATGCGACATCCTAGCGAGCATGTGTTTTTCCCAGTCCGAACTACTTCGACTCTGATGTTTATGCTTGATAGACTAAGTAGGCCCAGGATGCGAGATCCTGCCGAGTCAGTCTCGTTTGTTTTCTTGTGCCTCTTTCAGCCAGTGTTTGTTTGTTTATGAGCAGTGCTTTAGCAACCATATTCCTTCCTTTTGTGCGTGGATCCCGTCGAGTACGACGGATGCGTAGGGGTGCTAATACCTTCCCTTCGCATAACCGACTCCCGATCCCATTCTCTTTGGTCGCGAGACCATGTCTTTTCCAAGTTTACTTCGAGCGTTTCCTTTCCCTCTTGTGGGATAAATAACGCACGGTGGCGGCTCTGTTGTCTTCGTTTCCCGCCGGTTTTTCGCGTAATGCGACACTCATGACAATGGTTTTTCTACTTGGCTCAAGTTTAGGATCCCTATCACAAGAACACACAAATCAAAAAGTTCCACAATGCAATAGAAAAAATGTACAAGAGTGAGTTTAGAATTAGGGGTCCTTTCAAAGTCCTCTTCAAGATTAAGCATTCTAAAGGCATGAAGCCTAGTTGCTCTTTGACAATTTTCCTTTTTTCGCATTCTAAAGGCATGAGGCCTAGTTGCTCTTCAAACTCCATTTTGCATAGGTAAGGTCCTAAATCTAAGTCCTTTCTCCATTTGCATTGGGTTCACACAAACAAAACAAAACAAACACAATAGTATATACACAATAATGTGCTCAAGTGAGAAAAAGGCAAATTGCATTAACATAAACATGAGCTCAAGTGAGCAAAGGGAAAAGGCAAATGAATTAATGTGCAAGAAATTAAATTGCATTAAAGTAAATTACAAGAATTAAATGCTTGAATTAAAAGTTAGTCATTAGTAGTTAGTGTTAGTGTGCCATAAGGCAATTTAGCGCTATGTTAAGCAATCGTAAGTGGACTAATGTAGTAGTCACACCTATCTGAGGCCGGTCAATAAAACTATAGGCAACAAACACAAGTTAGAGACCATGACCAGTAAGTCAAGCTCTTACAACTTGCCATGCCAAAAGAAAAAAAGAATGATCTTGTATGGATTTAGGTTTTTTGCTTGACCAAGAAGCAACCTATCTCTAATGCAAAGCAATTCACTTAATCTTTGATCAAGATGAATTTGATTTGGATCAAAGAAGGTTAAGCCCCTCATATGTCAAGGCTAACCACCAATCATTAACTCATTGATCAAAAAGTAAAAAGAAGAAGAAGAAGAAGAAGAAGAAGAAATGGAATGTACATAATTGAAATTCATATGACATAAGCAAAACACATTGACCAAATATGAATGGAATCAACATCAATCAATGGTAAACAGAAGTGAGATGAAGTTTAGAAGTCAAGAAACAATAAAAATATATTTGGTATTTTTTTGGAATTAAAATAATACTTGAATTAAAATAATGAAATAAAGGTCAAACTTCCGATCCATTTCAAATCAACTTGGAAAAGTCCAAATGGATCATCCTAAGTTCAACATGGTCAAACAAGGTTTGACAGAAAATTTCATCATTTTTTTAAAACAAAAACTAATTTTAAACAATTAAAAATGAAGAAAAATAACATAATTGAACTAAAATCTCAAATAAATCTCAAATCAGTTAATAAATTGATGAGAATATCTTTCATAGATTCATCATCATTCAAAGATGTTAAGAAAATATTTTTGGCATTTTTGGATATTGGAAACTATTTTAAATGAATTAAAAATAACCAGAAAAGATAAAATTCACAAAAAATATTAAATGGAACCATAAAAAATATTAAAAATCATTTTTATAAACTAGAATTTAAAAGGGGAATAATGCAATTGGTCCCATATTTTTATGATTAAAAATGAAGAAGTTATGAATTTTTGAAATAAAATGAAATAAAAGAAAATAAAATGAAATTCAGAAATTGCAAAAAAACAGGGTGCGTCTGATCCTGATTCATTAAATGACGTGGATCATCACAAGGCTGATAAGCGCGCGCTCATGGTAGGCGTTGGTCAAAAGTGAAACACGATGATTAAATGAAAGTCATAACAACCAAGCGTCCAGATTAGATCAGAGGATACACATCCAATGGCCATGAAATTGCAGGTTTCAAAACCTTCACCAAAATGCATGATCTATATATCTTTAGAAAGCTGGGTTGATGTACATCACCCCTGTGACCTTGGTTTCCACTCAAGATCTCTATGGAGAGAGAAATCTGATATGGAAATTTATGGTGTTCAATCTGAGTTTGCTCAATTCATGAAATTAAATGCATAGATCAATTGTCTTTCACATGAGGACTTCAGAGGTACCAACAAACACAAGAAATGATCAGTATACAAGGAGTTTCGAACGAAAATAGTTTGAACAACAACCTTTGAAGTGCAGCTTTTAAACACTTGATCTACACCAATTCTTTGATGCAGCTTGTTCTTGAGATGGCAAGGAAGCAAGGTTTAAGAATTGAAGTTCAATAATCAACCAATGAAGTTGAAAATTGAACTTGAAAATTGAAAGAGAAAAGAAAAATTCTTTTAATGGATGTTGGGATTTCACTTCTGCAGCAGTTCAGGCGCCTTGAGGTTGGAATTTGAAGAGGAATGGAGCTTCTATTTATAGCCAGGCATGATGCAAGCAATGAAAAATCCGTGTGTGCATGAGCTTGGGTCCTCCATGCATGGGCCTGCACAGGCGCATGTGAGGCCCAAACTCAATTGGTTTTGCATGTTGATGATGAAACAAATGAATTTGGACGTGTACATGGCAACGCAATGTGGTGTGCAAGAAATTTAATCATGTTATGCATAACTCGAACCAAAACTTCTCCTCTTTGTAAACACCACTTGCCAAATTGAAACATAGGCATGTGGGTAATGGTTGGGAAGGTCTTGACATGAGGAACAAATGTTATGTTGAACAAAAATCAATTTGGAGTTGGGAAAATATTGAAAACTGATCATGAAGTTCAAGGTGCAAAACATGTATATGGAAATTTTGCCAAAATGGACCAACTTCAAGCCCTTCTGTTTCAATGATTCAAGCCTCAAATGACAAAACCTTCAACACAAAAGTTGTAAATCTTTTCAATACAATCAATTTTGACTTACATTTTGCATCATTTATATTTTTGATGAGAAAGTTATAGGCATTTGAAGTTGGACTTTTTCACATTTCAATGACATTGGTCCAAAGTGACCTATAATGTTTTGTAATATAACATGTGTTTCTTTTAGGACTATGAAATTTTGTCCAACATAGAAATTTAAGTAGAAATCTTAAAATTTCCAATTCATTTTGTCCTACCTCAAAATCATAAAAAATTAAGGAGTTAGGTCCTTGGGAAGTTGACCCAAAATTAGGGTTTTAGTCAAAATGACCTATAATGTTTTGAAATGAATGATGACCTTACAATTTTCAAATAGGTTTTTGATGAACATGAAATTTGTTCATATGGTTCTTAAGAACATGTTTTCTCTTGGGATCATCATCATTTGACAAACACATCAAACGTTAGGTCTCAGTGGATTTCAAAATAGTCAGATGAATTGACTGATCAACTTCTCAAGTCCAAACTTCAAATCTTAACGAATTGATGATTTAGGACACTCACATAAGCTCAAATATGCATGAAATGATGAATGAAAGAACTTACCTTGATTGTATTTGATCATAAGTTGAGGTTGCTTCATGAGCAAGGCACAATCAATGCACAGATGAATTAGGGTTTCCATGGGAAACAATCCTCAAGCCCTTTGGTTTATCTTGACCAAATTGACAAATTGAGGTGCTTGGGAGGCATATATGATGATTGAGAGCTTTGTGAACCATTGTCATCCTTGATTTCATCTTCAACTGGCCACTTCAATGGGCATATGGGCCTCCTAGGAGCCTTGGATCACTTGACTGCTTGTGTTTCAAAACAAACAAAGTTTGTGACATATTTTTGTGCTTTTGGTTAGTAAACAAAATAAGAAAAAAACAATAATATACAATTCAAGCATGCTTGGTGGTCTCAAACCAACTCACACAAGTCCCAACCCAAGGGTTAAGGAGCCAAGATGCTATGATCCTTGAGGCAGATGCAATGTGCAGTGATATGATGCCATGAGGGATCTTAGGGTCAAAATTAGGGTCTTACATGCACCTTACCTATTTTGATTTCTCTTGAACAACATTGGATTGTTATGGCTTGTTAAACAGGGTGCTGATGTGGTTGTTGTTATGCTTTCAGATTTAGAGCTAGGCCTAGCCTTAGACAAATGTTTCCATTCATGATGAAGACCATATAGTAAGGCATTGTTTGAGCATGACTGCAGGTTTGTAGGAAAATAGCCATTGATGCATATACTTGGGTTGTTTGCATGGCTAGTAATGTTGAATTATTAGCCTGGTTGTGTTATGAGGCAGGGATGCAATTTTCGTGCTTGCATTAGTCATTCTGCTACAGGTAAATCGTGCATTTCAAATTAGGTAGGTCTTCAAGGCTTGTCTTAATCCTACCCTTATTTGTGCATTAAGTTTTCAGGAGATCATGCTTGGCAAGTTGTTTGAGTGATTGTAGGATGGTATATCTCTAGTAGGACTTGGTCTAGTCTCACAAAACGATCATGATGCATTGATGCTTCAGCTGCAACATGCATTGCAGGTTGGTCTGTGAATTGGTTTGTTTGTTTTTGGTGTATATTAACATGTCATGACAACATTTGGTTGTGTGGGTCTGTTGCTGCAGGAAGGTTCCCAAGTTGCATCTCCCATGAGCCATCACCACCATAAACTGCAAGTGTGAGCATGTTCAGTTGGTTATCAACTGGTTGTGTGGTTATGGGGCTACTACAAGGCTATAGGCAAGGCAAAGTGCAGCATGGCATTGAACTGACGGCTGCAGTAGTAGGGCTAACATGTCATGTATCTTCATTGGCTTGGTCACACATTTCAATGGTTTGATGTGTAAAGTTATTTTTGCAGCCAAGAGATATGAGCAAAGGACAATGGTTGGACTGTTAGAGGACTCCTTGGTCATTGATTAGGGGCAGGTTAATGGCAATGGTGAATCGTTCAAAAAAGCCAGAATGACATGGTGCACCATATGTATTACTTGCAATGGAAGTAACCAATAAAAACATCAACAAACATGAAGATTGGATGACACATTGAAGCAAAGGGCCAAGCCAAGTTTGGATAGTCAAGAGCAAGTGAGGGTTGACTTTGATCAAAGTTGACCAAAACGTCAATTGTTGACCAAAGTCAACAAATGGTAAAAAAATGCATTTTCTTTGTAAATGGACAATGAACTTTTGGTTAGGGTGAAATTTTGGTTTTTTGGATTTTGGGTTGACTTTGGTCAAAGTTGACCAAAAAGTCAACTATTGACCAAAGTCAACATTTTGTCAAAAATGTCAAGACTTGTATTTTCTTGTGTAGAATCAAATGTAATGGTTTAAAATGACATGAAATGGATTGAAATGGTTTGAAAAATGATTGGAAATTGTTTTCACAATTGGTTTATTTATGACTTGAATGTTTGACTTTTGAAAAGAAAATAATTTGACTGATAATGTATGTTAACAAGAACATGAAATGGGATCTTAAGATTAGGGTTTTTATGTAATATTAATGAATCAATGCCATGACTAGCAAGTGGCTTGAGACACAAGAAGTTTGGTTGTTTAGATGACCAGGACCACAGGTGTATCCGCAATCACATGAATAACACCATGACTTTGGACCAAGACCAATGCTCATATAAACCCAAAGTAAGGTTAGGCCAAGGATATTGATAATAGGTGAAGATTGAGGGGTCATGGATGCATGATAACACTTGAATTTACCGTATTTTCGACTCCGATTTCACATGCATTCTAGTTGTTTTATTATCATTTTGTTGTGTTATTGCTATGTTTTCCTTTGTTTTTAGGTTTTTACTTTAATCGGAGCCCCGATCGAGAAAAGGAGCGAAAAAGAGCCAAAAACCCTAAAAATAAGTATTTTGTACTTATGGCCTACCCAATGGCGGGCGCCACAGACCCTGCCATGACGTGTCCAAGATCAACTTCCCTCAACTCCCACGTTTTCCACTACATCCACTAAGGCGCCTCACTTTGGCCTTGTGGCGGGCGCCATGGCCTTGTGGCGGGCGCCACAAGAGGAAAACAGTTTCCCTCCCATTTTCAAGTTGAAGGGCATCCAAGTCATTTCCATCTTTTTAGTTGCTTATAAATAGAAACTGGAATTCACTTTTACAACCATCCAAACTTAGAGCAGAGGCAAACTCAGAGCAACTTTGTTTCACTTAGGCATATATTCAGTTTTATAAAGTGGTAATCGCTTCGCATTGGAGTGTTACCACAGTTGTGTAATCGAGTCTGTGATAGAGTCTGTAATCGAGTTTGGAGCACTTTGGAAGGAAGTTAATCCTGCCGCCATTTTCATTTCCGCACTGCAATTTATTCAATCCTCCGATTGGAGTAGGTTTTTATTACTTGTCTTTATTTTATTTATTTCCCGCACTCGCTTTATTTTATTTATTTCCTCGCACTCGCTTTACTTTTATTTATTTCTCGCACTCGCTTTACTTTTATTTATTTCTCGCACTCGCACTACTTTCATTTATTTCCTCGCACTCGCACTACTTTTATTTACTTTCCGCACTCGCTTTACTTTTATTTATTTCTCGCACTCGCTTTACCTTCATTTATTTCCTCGCACTCGCACTACTTTTATTTACTTTCCGCACTCGCACTACTTTTATTTACTTTCCGCACTCACACTACTTTTATTTAAATTAATGCACTTTTAAATTACCATGTCTAACTAAATTTATAAGGTTAGAATGTAAGGATCGTAATTGAACCGATAATCCGTGAAATTGTTCGTAGAAACACTTAAGGGCTATTTTTAACTTTCAACTTAAGTTTTCCCGCACTTCAATTCCGTTGGGTAAGATCGAAAGTCGTCCAACGTCTTTTTAAACTTAATTGTTTTTAACTATTTCAAAAACAGCGAAAGCGCTTTGTTTAGTTCAATAGGAGATTTTAACATTAAGAAGAAAAGAGATTTTAAAACTATTTTCGGACGCGTTTATAAGTTTAGAGTCTGGTTCGTGAGAACCTCTTTTGGTTAAGAAATCCAGGTTATAATACTTTTCAACTTAGTCGAGATACTATATTTCTTAAAAATAGGCTTACTACTCTAACGAAATGCGCGCCTTTTATAAGTGACAATAAGAGGGTTTGATTAGGGAGTACAACTTGGTTCTGAATACGCGAAAGCGACAGTTCCTATTAAATTAGTTCTTTTCAAAGTAGGAAACACTGCCCATAAGTAGCTCTACTAGAAAGTACTTGGATTATTAATTAATTACGAGAATTACATTCAACCCTGTCTATATTAATTAAATTTATTTCAAAACATTAGTCTTCATTGCACACTACAAAAACACCTATTTCGATTGCCTTTGATAAACACCATAACAATAGATAACGATAGATTGACGCTTGGTCTCTGTGGATTCGACAATCTTTTATATTACTCTGACGCGTTCGTATACTTGCGAACCCCGCATCAAGTTATTGACCGCATCAAGTTTTTGGCGCCGTTGCCGGGGACCAATTTCGTCAAATTTCATTTTCCTGTTATTATATCGTTTAGACCTAGGCTATTTCCCGCCGGTCAATGCGAAGAAATCGCAGTACCGGAAGTTTAAGCTTAGTATACCCTTTGGCGGAACCTGAATGTTACACTCGCGCACGTTTATTCTTTCATAGAATTAAGAGAGCTATGGCCGAAGACCAAAACCAAAGACCTCTTAAGGACTTCGCTCAACCATATAATGAAGAACCTAGTTCTAGTATAGTAAACCCAACCATACCAGCTAATACTTTTGAACTTAAACCATCCCTATTGCAACTAGTGCAACAGAGACAATTCACGGGTCTCGCTACCGAGAACCCAAACAAACATTTAAAAATATTTCTTCAATTAGCAGATACTTTTAAAACCAATGGAGCTTCTCCTGAGGCAATACGTTTAAGATTATTCCCTTTTTCCCTTAGAGATAAAGCCCTATCATGGTTAGATTCCCTTCCACCCAGTTCCATTACGACTTGGGATAACCTTAGAAGAGTTTTTCTTGCTAGATATTTTCCCCCGAGTAAGACCGCCGTTCTTCGAAACCATATAACTAGATTTACCCAAAACCAAGGAGAATCGTTGTTCGAAGCTTGGGAGAGATATAAAGAGTTATTACGAGCATGCCTACATCATGGTTTAGAAAATTGGTTAATCATTCAAACCTTCTATAATGGACTTCATTACAACACAAAGATGACCATCTACGCTGCCGCAGGCGGTGCTCTGATGAACAAACCTTATCCTGAAGCTAGTGCCCTCATCGAAGATCTGGCTCAAAACCATCAATCATGGGGAGTCGAACGAGCAACAGTTGAGAAGAAGGAAGCCCAACGAGGAGTGCATGAACTAAGCTCTATAGACATGATGCAAGCAAAAATGGACGCATTAGCCCTCAAAGTCGAACATATGTGCATAAACCCGAATACTATAGCCGCAGTTTCGTCGGATTGTGAGATATGCGGAACCAAAGGACACCAATCTGTAGAATGCAGTCTATTAAACGAAACCCACTCTGAGCAAGTGAACTACACCCAAGGGAACCCATATTCGAATACCTACAACCCTGGATGGAGGAATCACCTGAACTTCTCCTATAAAAACAATAACCCTATCCAAAATAATGCACCTCCGAGACCTAGTTATCAAGCCCCTAGATCAAATCAACCTATGCAACCTGTACCACCAAAGCCGAGCCTTGAGAAAATTATGGAAAATTTTATCACCGCTCAAACCCAACAAAAAAAGGAGTTCATGAACCAAAACATTCATGTTAACGAATTGATTACTCAGTTAGGAACCAAGGTTGACCAAATAGTTACTCATACCAAGATGCTTGAAACCCAGATCTCTCAGGTAGCTTTAAACCAAGCCCCTCAGACCACACCTGGAGCACAGTTCCCTGGACAACCTCAACAAAATCCGAGAGGACAAGCCAATGCCATTACCCTACGAAGTGGGAACGCTTATGATGAGCCACCAAACCCTAGATTGAGTGAACCCGAAACTTATAAGGAATGTACCAAACCCCCAGACGAAGTAAAGGAACCAGAGGAATCTGAAAAACAGGAAGGTCGAGAAAAAGGAGAAGAACCTAAAGATAAAACTTACGTACCACCCTCGCCATATAAACCACCTATAAGACTCAAACAAACCCATATCAATAAACAGTATCAAAAATTTATTAATGTTATAGAAAAACTTCATGTAGAAATCCCTTTCACAGAAGCCATTACCCAAATACCTTCTTATGCAAAGTTTCTCAAAGACATCCTTACCAACAAACGTAGACTTGACGATCCGAAGCCTTTGGAATGTAATGCTATTTCCGAGGACAAATTAGCAAAGAAAGATAAAGATCCTGGAAATTTCTCCATTCCTTGCCTTCTAGGTAATCATGTCATCGAAAAAGCTTTTCTAGACTTAGGAGCTAGTGTGAGCCTAATGCCTTTAGCGGTTTGTGAGAGGTTAAACTTAGGAGAATTACAGCCCACTAAGATGTCACTTCAGTTAGCCCATAGATCTGTTAAATATCCGATAGGCATTTTAGAAGATGTTCCTGTTAGGATAGGTCAGTTGTTTATCCCTACTGATTTTGTTGTCATGGACATCAAAGAGGACAATGATATACCAATCCTTCTAGGTAGACCATTCTTATCGACTGCAGGAGCCATAATAGATGTCAAAGAAAGGAAAGTTGACATTTGAGGTAGGTGACGAGAAAATAGAATTTATACTTTCGAAATTTCTTATGGCACCTATGATGGGAGACTCGTCTTATGCCTTAGATATCATTGATGAATGTGTTAGAGAATTAGAACAAAAAGAAATTATAAAAACAATTAAGTTACCATCAACTCTCATAAAGGAAGATGATGACTTTAAGAAACCCTACATCGATGATAACCTTTACGAATGTTTATCCCTTACTCCAGATCCTATGCCATGCCCTAAGAAACCAACCTTAGAACTTAAGGAACTGCCTAAGAACCTGAGATACGAGTTCCTCGATGAAAAGATGAACCGTCCAGTTATAGTTAGTGCTACCTTGAGCCAAAAGGAAACAAACCAACTTTTACATGTTTTACGAAGATATCCCTCAGCCTTAGGATATAATATCTCTGACCTGAAAGGTATAAGCCCATCCGTATGCATGCATCGGATTTCGCTCGAAGAAGATTCAAAACCCTCTAGGGAACATCAGAGAAGAATAAACCCTATAATGAGTGATGTTGTTAAAAAGGAAGTTCTTAAGTTACTTGAGGCAGGTATAATCTATCAGATCTCGGATAGTAAGTGGGTGAGCCCTGTGCATGTAGTACCTAAAAAGGGAGGCATCACAGTCGTGCAAAACGATAAAGGCGAACATGTAGCAAAACGTTTAGAAGGAGCATGGTGGATGTGTATAGATTATAGAAAATTAAATAAAGCAACTAGGAAGGATCATTTCCCTTTACCATTTATAGACCAGATGTTGGAGCGTCTAGCCAGACACTCTTACTTCTGTTATCTAGATGGATACTCTGGGTTCTTCCAAATACCTATCCACCCCGAAGATCACGAAAAAACAACCTTTACATGCCCTTATGGAACTTTTGCCTACAGACGAATGCCGTTCGGCCTCTGTAATGCCCCAGCTACTTTCCAACGCTGCATGACGTCAATCTTCGCAGATTACCTAGATGGCATCATGGAAGTGTTTATGGATGATTTCTCGGTTTGCGGATTTGATTTCCACAATTGTCTTGCTAACCTTGAGAAAATCCTGGAGAGATGCGTGGAGGTGAACCTCGTGCTAAATTGGGAAAAATGTCATTTTATGGTAACCGAAGGAATAGTTTTAGGACATATAGTTTCTGAAAAAGGTATAAAGGTAGATAGAGCTAAAATAGAAGTTATAGAAAACCTAAAACCCCCAAAAACAATCAGAGAAGTCGGAAGCTTTCTTGGACACGCTGGATTCTACCGGCGTTTTATTAAGGACTTCTCCAAAATAACTAAACCTTTAACCGGACTTTTAATGAAAGATGCTGAATTCATTTTTGATGAAAAATGTAATGACGCATTTAATCTTTTAAAGCAAGCATTAGTATCTGCACCCATTATGAAACCACCCGATTGGTCAGAACCTTTTGAGATAATGTGCGATGCTAGTGATTACGCAGTTGGAGCCGTTCTAGGATAAAGGAAAGATAAAAAATTACATGCCATTTATTATGCCAGTAGAACCCTAGATGCTGCCCAACTTAACTACGCAACAACTGAAAAGGAATTACTCATTGTAGTTTTCGCTATAGACAAATTTAGATCTTATCTAGTAGGAGCAAAAATTATAGTTTACACCGATCATGCTGCCATTCGTTACCTATTAAGTAAAAAAGATGCCAAGCCCAGGTTACTCCGATGGATTCTATTACTACAAGAGTTTGATTTAGACATAAGAGATAAAAAAGGAACTGAAAATGTAGTAGCCGATCACCTTTCTAGGCTGGAACATCTAAAACCTGAACTAGTACCCATAAATGATGACTTCGCCTATGATAGACTGATCGCTAGAGTAGAAACCATTGAAGATAATAACCTAGATCCTTATGAGCAACCGCAAAATTCCTTAGCAATAAGTAACGTACCCTGGTATGCAGATTTCGTTAATTACCTAGCTGCTGATATAGTACCCCCTGATCTTGACTACCACCGTAAGAAGAAATTCTTCCACGATGTGAGAAACTTCTATTGGGACGAACCGCTCCTTTTCAAAATGGGTAAAGATGGCATTTTTCGCCGTTGCGTTCCAGAAGAAGAGGTAAATAGTATTATCGAGCATTGTCATTCTGCACCTTATGGTGGACATGCGAGCACCTCTAAGACATATGCCAAGATTCTTCAAGCTGACCTATTCTGGCCTACCATGTGGCGTGATGTCTATGCTTGCATTGTCAAATGTGATAGATGCCAACGCACTGGAAACATTTCAAGACGTGATGAAATGCCCTTAAGAAACATTCAGGAAGCAGAACTCTTTGACGTATGGGGTATAGATTTCATGGGACCTTTTCCACCATCCTTAGGAAATAGGTACATCTTAGTAGCTGTAGATTATGTGTCTAAGTGGATTGAAGCTATAGCTGCACCCACGAACGACACTAGGGTAGTAATCAAACTATTTAAAAACTATATATTCCCTAGATTTGGAACACCACGTTTAGTCATAAGCGATGGAGGATCACAGTTTATATCGAGAATATTTGACAAACTTTTAAGAAAATATGGAGTCAGGCATAGAGTAGCAATACCATACCACTCACAAACTAGTGGCCAAGTAGAAGTATCTAATAGGGAGATAAAACAAATCCTAGAGAAAACTGTTTCTATTTCTAGGAGAGACTGGTCTCAGAAGCTTCAAGAAGCGTTATAGGCCTATAGAACCGCTTTCAAAACCCCTATAGGAACTACTCCTTATCAACTAGTTTATGGAAAATCATGTCACTTACCATTCAAATTAGAGCATAAGGCCTATTGGGCCATTAAAACTTTGAATTTAGACTACTTAGCCGCTGGAGAAAAACGTACCCTAGACATTCATAAACTAGAAGAACTTAGGCAATCTGCCTACGAGAATGCAAAAATATATAAAGAGAGGACAAAATCCTATCACGACAAAAGAATAGTAAAGAAAAACTTCAATATAGGCGATTCTGTTCTCCTTTTCAACACTAGGTTACGACTCTTCCCTAGAAAGCTACGTTCAAGATGGACTGGTCCTTTCGAAGTATCCAAGATTCTGAGATCCGGAGCCGTAGAAATCAAGAACCAAACCTGTAGCCCATTCATTGTAAATGGACAAAGACTGAAGCTCTACGAAGGAGGAGACATTCCAGCATACTACTCGAGCCACACCCTGACTGATCCACCAATTCCTACTACTACAAATGTATAAATTCTAATCGTCAAGCTAATGACGTTAAACAAGCGCTGCGTGGGAGGCAACCCATGGTTTTTCTTTCGTTTTACTTTTTCGCATTTATTTACTTCTTTTTTTTTATTTCATCGTATTTTGCATTGAGACTAAGATTTGAATGGTTTGTATTTTCAGGATCACTTTCTTAACTTTTACAGGATGCAGGATTTTGATGACATGCACGTGGCCTATAGAGATAATGCTCAGAGGGAGCGCTGCATTGATTTGTATCAGCGCCCTATGGCACCTATACGTTATCCTGATCAGCACTGTATGGAGGCACTGGGTATCGAGCCGAGTATCCGATTCCTTAGCCACCAGCTTCCTTGGGACGAGTTTGCTGATGACTTGAGTAACACATATAGGAACCTGACTTTGGAGTTCCTGAGTTCATTCGACTATGACCCATATTCTGGACCAGATGGGTATGCTGCTTTTAGACTTTTCGGAGTTGAGTACTCCTTCAGCCAGAAAGAGTTCGGCAACTTATTGGGTTTCCAGACCACTCCTGATGCTATCCCGGAGACACCTATGGGATATTTCCTGGGTAAGGAGGTGGAGAAGTTTTGGAGTGATGTATCGGGTGGCGGAAGCCAGGATCCATCTATGCAGCTGTCTCATGTCATACATAACCCCGCCTTCAGATACATTCAAATGATATTAGCACATTCCTTCCTGGGAAAGCCGGATGCAGAGACACTAATGAGTGAAAAGGAGATCTTCCTATTATTTTGTGCATCCCAGTCTCGCCCAGTAGCATGTGGGAACTTTTTATTATACAGTCTCAGCGGTATCTCCAGATCCACCGAAGGAGTCATCCATGTTGGCGGAATCATCACTCAGATTGCTGTCGCTTTAGGTCTGTCTCGTAAGCTGTTACATCTTCGGACCTACTGTGGGTACACTACCATGGACATCGACTTCTGTTTGACCAGAGGATTGATAAGGAGAGCCTCTTTCCACCCATGTCAGTTCCGATTGCTAGTCGACAGCGAGGCTATCCATTATTTCACACTGCCAGATCCTATGATGACCAGTGTGCATGATCCAGCGAATTGGAGTTATGCTCTTGAGGGCCAGGGAGAGACCGTTGAGGAACCGAGATCACCACCCATTTCTGAATACACGCCTACACCACCATCTCCCAGAATCACTGTTTTCTCTAATAATATTTCATTGCAGACAACCGACATCCGCACTCAGATTGTTGAGTGTCGTAGAGAGAACGCAACGCTTAGACAGGAGGTGGCAGACCTCACTTTACAGATGGGAGTGTCTAATCTCACCCATGCTACTGAAGCCGACTGCCTATATCAGGAGATCGCCGAGCTCAAGCAGGAAATCGCCACGCTCCGTGGATCTACTCAGGAAGATGACATCCCTACTATATGATCTCACCATTCCATCTTATTTTATAGCTCTTTTATTTTATTTTATTTTTCTCGTATTTTATTTTATTTTATCGCATTTGGAATATCATATAAACTACTACTATACATTAGTATTTCTATTTTTATATATATATGTTCTATGTTTATTTTATTTGCATTTTAATTTTTTAGTTATTTATTTATCTATATTTAATTTTTGTTTTTGTTTCATTTTTATTTTTGTTTTTGTTTTTACCTTTATAAAATTATGCAAGTCAAAGATACTAAGAGAATCACAAGACAAATGCTATCCAGACCCCTCAAATCCAAAAGACAAGCGAAGCCCAAACCAAAGGACCAAAATCTGGCCCAGCCAGATTTTGCCTTGTGGCGCCCGCCATAGACCCTGTGGCGCCCGCCACAGTGTCTGTAAATGGTCGGGGCAGAACCTTTTTCTTCACCATTTTTGTAACCTACAACCTCCCAAACCCATTTTTTCACCTTGGAAAAACATCCTTGAACCCACAAAAAGCTCATACTTTTCTAACCACCACACCACACAAATCATTATTCCACTTTCCATTTTCGATTTCATCCGTCGGATTTTGTAAAAATCCAACCTTTTCACAAACCACTTCATCTTCTTCATCACTTTTCAAGAGCATTCAAATGGAGTTTAACAGATTCATTCTTCGAGGAGGGAAACCGGGGGATCGACAAAGAAAAATTATTGAACGGTTGCAAAATCGGGAAATCCTCCCGACAAGGTATGTTGACGAAGACTGTCTCTACACTTTAGGTATCTATCATAGCATATTTCATTTATTAGATAATTTAGGTTTACATAATTTATTTTCCAATAAAGAACCTACCTATGAGCGGTTGACAATTTAATTTTTGAGTTCCTTAATTTATATTGTCAACCCTAACACTGCTAGCACAGTTGGTACTGTCAAATTTAGAATGTTTGCTGTTGAATACCAATTCATTACCGACGAACTAGCCAGCTTGTTAGGAATCCCTCATGGGGACGGTGCTATTTGTGAGGCCCCTTTGGATTCCGAATTGTCTGTTGAGGTATTTTCCTTCTAGGGGCATCTATCAAACACTTCCATAAACTCTTTTGAAGGAGTTCTTGCCTCAACTATCCATAACCCGACCATCAGAGTTTTTAGATATCTGTTGGCATGCACTATTTTTGGCCGGGAGAATCCAAATAAGGTTAATGCTAAAGAGCTTCTATTTTTACAAGGAAGCCTCACAAATAGACGTATTAATTCGGTCCCGTTCATGCTTGCTCATATGATTTTAACTTTGAATAAAGTGGGACCGATTTCTTTTGGTGGATTGATTACATCTATTGCTCGGGCGCTTAACCTGAACAATGAGATGGCTACCCTAGACCCCTTACCTCCTCGCACAATTAACCTAAAATTTCTAAGAGACATGAAATTGTGCCGCTCGAGGAGAGAAGGAGGCTATATGCTTATGGTTCATGGTGTAGCCATCCCGTCTGTTGTTTTACCGTGCACTAGACGTACAGACGTAGGAGATGAAAGGAATTGGACCTACGATTTAGACGCTCCACCTGTTTTAGGTCCTCTTCCTCCTAACATTCCTGATGATGCGGGACCAGACACTGATGATGAATATGATCGACGAGAGAGATCTCCCGTACCCCATGTGTCCCCTCATCATCCTTCACCACCACACACTGCACCATCTTCTTCTTCTGCAAGTACCACTACTGGCTTCTATATTACAGAAGAGATGTGGAGTGACCACATGGCTAGAGAGCAAAGGCGTGACAACCTACTCTCTACCATCCAGCAACAAATGGCGGATAACATGCGCTTCATGCAAGAGTCGCAGCGGAGGACAGACAGGTCCTATGACACTATTCTACAGTCTCTGCAAATGATCAAAGATTCACAAGCCCGTCAGTAACACCACCACCGTCAGCATATTGCTCTCATAGAAAACACTCAGGGTACCATTTTAGGTCACCTTCGAGAAGTGAGGACCGCTCAGGATGCCCTGCAGGAGAGGATGGATCAGAGAGACCGTCGTTGTACCCGATCACGTCGTCCACCTCAGGATGGCGAGGGCACTAGTGGTCAGTAATAGGTTTCCAGGTAACTCTTCCCTTATCTTATTTCGAAACATTAGGGACAATGTTCGATTTAAGTGTGGGAGGAGACTCTATCGTCTTTTCTTTATTACCTTTCTCGTTTTGCCTTTATCATTTTTTCTTTGCTGTTTTTAGATAGTTTATTGTTATTTCCTTTTAGTTGTTTATTTTGCTTTTTAGTATAATGCATGAGTCTGACGAGTCACCAAATACAGTAGATCTTTAGTACAATCCTACCTCCCCATACCTTTAGCCCCACCAAAAAAAATTTGCAAAAGAAAATAGTGTCATTTCGAAAGTTTTCAGGTTTTAAGGACATGTTTTGAGTAAGGATGCGGTGACATGGGAGAACTTTGTGAAACATTAGTATTATTTTAGCACCATAGACTTCGTAAATATAGGAATCATTCCAGAAACCCCATATACCATGGCCTTAGTCATCATTTCCGTCTAAGTCCTTAGTAGTTTATCTCAACAATCAGCTCCGCCCTACGCATCCTCTACGTAGGGGACCGATGCAAATAAGTGAATGATCCAGAAAAACAAAAAAAATAAAAGAAAGCAAAAAGGCAACTCCGGTATAGGTGACCCTCACAAAGTCATTTAAACCAAAGAATTGTAAAAAATTGCTACAAAAAGAAAAAGAAAAAGAAAAAGAAAAAGAAAAGCAGTACCCACTGCTAGTTGGTTCAGAGGTATCTGGCACTGAACTCGGTAGGGCTTGATTACGATCCGATCCCCCACAACTACAGTTGGGTCCAATAAAAGGTTTTACACATGTTTATGCGCCAGAAACCCCATGCTCTGATCATAATCACTAACAGGCCACTCTACTATGAAGCATGTATAGATTACAGGCTTAATGTGATTGCGCCTGAATGAAAAGGATATAAAAAGAGATGAAGAGGCAGGCCTAGGTATTGTGGGATAATATGGGTTGGTTAATATAGGAATGAAGTTTATGTCCGTATTTGCGGATTAGTGTCATCATGATACCCTTAGTTCACTCAGTTAATACCTATCACTGCATCCCGACTTGAACTTAGAATTTTTACCTGAAGCACTCGTTTACACGAATTTTCTTTTATGAGCTTTTCAATGTTTTGCTTGAGGACAAGCAAAGGTTTAGTGTGGGAGAGTTTGATAACACTGAAATTTACCGTATTTTCGACTCCGATTTCACATGCATTCTTGTTGTTTTATTATCATTTTGTTGTGTTATTGCTATGTTTTCCTTTGTTTTCAGATTTTTACTTTAATCGGAGCCCCGATCGAGAAAAGGAGCGAAAAAGAGCCAAAAACCCTAAAAATCAGCATTTTGTACTTATGGCCTATCCAATGGCGGGCGCCACAGACCCTGCCATGACGTGTCCAAGCTAAACTTCCCTCAACTCCCATGTTCTCCACTACATCCACTAAGGCGCCTCACTTTGGCCTTGTGGCGGGCGCCACAAGAGGAAAACAGTTTCCCTCCCATTTTCAAGTTGAAGGGCATCCAAGTCATTTCCATCTTTTTACTTGCTTATAAATAGAAACTCGAATTCACTTTTACAACCATCCAAACTTAGAGCAGAGGCAAACTCAGAGCAACTTTGTTTCACTTAGGCATATATTCAGTTTTATAAAGTGGTAATTGCTTCGCATTGGAGTGTTACCACAATTGTGTAATCGAGTCTGTGATAGAGTTTATAATCGAGTTTGGAGCACTTTGGAAGGAAGTTAATCCTGCCGCCATTTTCATTTCCGCATTGCAATTTATTCAACCCTCCGATTGGAGCAGGTTTTTATTACTTGTCTTTATTTTATTTATTTCCCGCACTCGCTTTATTTTATTTATTTCCTCGCATTCGCTTTACTTTTATTTATTTCTCACACACGCTTTACTTTTATTTATTTCTCGCACTCGCACTACTTTCATTTATTTCCTCGCACTCGCACTACTTTTATTTACTTTCCGCACTCGCTTTACTTTTATTTATTTCTCGCACTCGCTTTACCTTCATTTATTTCCTCGCACTCGCACTACTTTTATTTACTTTCCGCACTCACACTACTTTTATTTACTTTCCACACTCGCACTACTTTTATTTAAATTAATGCACTTTTACTTTACCATGTCTAACTAAATTTATAAGGTTAGAATGTAAGGATCGTAATTGAACCGATAATCCGTACAATTGTTCGTAGAAACACTTAAGGGCTATTTTAACTTTCAACTTAAGTTTTCCCGCACTTCAATTCCGTTGGGTAAGATCAAAAGTCGTCCAACGTCTTTTTAAACTTAATTGTTTTTAACTATTTCAAAAACAGCGAAAGCGCTTTGTTTAGTTCATTAGGAGATTTTAACATTAAGAAGAAAAGAGATTTTAAAACTATTTTCGGACGCGTTTATAAGTTTAGAGTCTGGTTTGTGAGAACCTCTTTTGGTAAAGAAATCCAGGTTATAATACTTTTCAACTTAGTCGAGATACTATATTTCTTAAAAATAGGTTTACTACTCTAACGCAATGCGCGCCTTTTTATAAGTGACAATAAGAGGGTTTGATTAGGGAGTACAACTTGGTTCTGAATACACGAAAGCGACAGTTCCTGTTAAATTAGTTCTTTTCAAAGTAGGAAACACTGCCCATAAGTAGCTCTACTAGCAAGTACTTGGATTATTATTTAATTACGAGAATTACATTCAACCCTATCTATATTAATTAAATTTTTTTCAAAACTTTACTCTTCATTGCACACTACAAAAACACCTATTGTGATTGCCTTTGATAAACACCATAATAATAGATAACGATAGATTGACGCTTGGTCTCTGTGGATTCGACAATCTTTTATATTACTCTGACACGTTCGTATACTTGCGAACCCTGCATCAAGTTATTGACCGCATCAATGCACAGTCAGGCCACCAAGTTCATCTGATTCACCATTTCCTGATTATGGTTTTGAAGGCCAAGACAAGGCCTGGGGAAGCTCCATGAGATCATGCCTTGAGAAATTAGGGTTTTGAAGACCCTAGAGGATTTTCTGGTAGCATCTTTGTTGAATTCAAGCCTTCACCACCACCATTAGGGTTTCACATCCCCCGTGCTGATGATATGGTTAGACCATGCTTTTGAGCTTTGACATCCACACAAACCCTAGCTTCATAAGCCCAAGTTTTTGAATCCATGATGAATGATGCATGTGGATGAATTATAAAATGTATGCAAGTGATCTCCTGATTAAGTGATTTGATGAATAAGTAAGAAAAAGGAAGGGAAAATTTTGGGGTACAACAGAATCAACCCGGGTTGATACCATATAGAGATTATGCGAGGAGGATTTCAAATTTCTTTATAAAGGTTGAGTTTCATCATATCCCTCGAGATAAAAATCAGATGGAAGATGCCCTTGCAACATTGGCTTCCGTGATTGTGGTGAAATTTTGGAACGAAGTTCCCAATTTTACTGTGATGTGTCTTGATAGGGCAGCTCATGTGTTCATTGTTGAAGATGTCAAAGATGAAAAGCCGTGGTATTTTGATATCAAATGTTTTCTCCAAAGTCATATTTACCCGCCTGGGGAATCTTTGAAAGATAAGAAGACTTTAAGAAGATTAGTTGGCAACTTCCATCTGAATGGTGATATGCTTTACAAGAGAAACTTCGATATGGTGTTGCTCAAATGCATGGATAGACACGAAGCAGACTTATTGATAATTGAAGTCAATGAAGGTTCCTTTGGTACTCATTCCAATGGACATGCTATGGCAAAGAAGATGTTGAGATCAGGTTACTATTGAATGACAATGGAATCTGATTGTTGCAAGTTTGTGAAGAAATTCCACAAGTGTCAAAATTATGCAGATAAGATTCATGTTCCTCCGACACTATTGAATGTCATTTCCTCTCCATGGCCCTTCTCCATGTGGGGAATTGATATGATTGGCATGATTGAGCCCAAAGCTTCGAACGTACATCATTTCATTCTGGTGGATATTGACTACTTCACAAAGTGGGTTGAAGCGGCATCGTATGTGAATGTAACCAAGCAAGTTATTGTGAGGTTTATCAAGAATCAGATTATATGCCGTTATGGTGTGCCAAGTAAGATCATTACTGACAATGGATCAAACTTGAATAACAATATGGTGGAAGCTCTTTGTAAAGACTTCAAGATTGCATATCATAATTCTTCTGCCTACAGACCCAAGATGAATGGGGTTATTGAAGCTGCGAACAAGAACATCAACAAGATCATTTAGAAGATGGTTGTGACATATAAATATTGAAATGAGATGCTCCCATTTTCTTCGCATGGATATCGTACATCTATCCGCACTTCAATAGGGGCAGCCCTTTTTTCTCTTGTTTATGGTACAGAAGTCATGCTCCCTGTAGAGGTTGAGATCCCATCATTGCATGTCTTGAGCGAAGCCAAGCTGACTGAAGTTGAATGGTGCCAGACTAGATACGACCAATTGAACTTAATTGAAGAGAAGAGATTGACTGCCATGTGTCATGGTCAGCTATATCAGCAAAGAATGAAGAAAGCTTTTGATAAGAAGTTTAGGCGTAGTGTGTTTAGAGAAGGTGACCTTGTGCTCAAGAAGATTTTATCTTTCAAACCTGACGCCAGGGGAAAATGGACTCCTAATTACGAAGACCCATATATTGTTAAGAGAGCCTTCACAGGCGGTGCTTTGATTCTTACAACTATGCATGGGTATCGTACATCTATCCGCACTTCAATAGGGGCAGCCCTTTTTTCTCTTGTTTATGGTACAGAAGTCATGCTCCCTGTAGAGGTTGAGATCCCATCATTGCATGTCTTGATGGAAGCCAAGCTGACTGAAGTTGAATGGTGCCAGACTAGATACGACCAATTGAACTTAATTGAAGAGAAGAGATTGAATCCCATGTGTCATGGTCAGCTATATCAGCAAAGAATGAAGAAAGCTTTTGATAAGAAGTTCAGGCGTAGTGTGTTTAGAGAAGGTGACCTTGTGCTCAAGAAGATTTTATCTTTCAAACCTGACGCCAGGGGAAAATGGACTCCTAATTACGAAGGCCCATATATTGTTAAGAGAGCCTTCACAGGCGGTGCTTTGATTCTTACAACTATGTATGGTAAAGAGTTCACTCGTCTTGTGAATGCCGATGCAGTCAAGAAATACATTGCCTAAAAAGAAAATAACAGCTCGCTAAGTTGAAAACTCAAAAGGGCGGCTTAGGCAAAAATGAGCGTCTCGGTGGATTGAAAACCCGAAAGGGTGATCCAGGAAAACGTTAGAGACATAAAACAAAAATTTATCCCGCTAGATTGAGTACCCCGCCTTGGGGCAATCTAGAAAAAAATGAGGGATTATGGCAAGTAACTGCATTCGTTTAGGCCAGATCATTAGAGAAAGTTTTGAGCAAGTCATTCGTTTCTGATTCGGCATTCTCGACCGAAGCCAAGAACACGGTGGATATTAAAGTTGGTAGGGAGAGTAGTGATCATTGTATTCAATATAGCCCTTTTCCATGTAAATTACCATTTTTCAACTTTTGTAAAGATCTATGGAGTCTTGTCATTTACAAACTACCATTCTATTAAATAAAGTTGAGCTTTCTATCCAATTGTTCCTACTCTTATTTATTTTTCAGCTTAAATTAAATTAAATTTTTATGATGATAGTTTTGAAATAAATTAATAAAAATCCCTTTTTTTCTTAAATAATAAAAGCAATCACTTTTAAAAAGCAGTTAAATTTCAGTAAGGAATATCAACAACAGTCTGAGGACAAGTAAGTCTTGACAATGCGGAGCCTTTTTTGTCTTCCCCAATCAATTGGTTTGATAATTCCCAAAAACAGTTCATTATTTGTCCCCCATAGAGTTGAACTGCTGATCAGTCCATTTTGTAAATCATTTTCTCAGTTGAATCAAAGGCTCACATCCTCAGCGGTATGCCTAGATCCTCCGATCAAAGTTTTATCTCTTGTACTCCCCGATGGAGTTCATCTTCAGATACGAAAGTGTTTGATTCTGAGTGGTATTTAATTTGGTCCCCTGTGAGGTTGTCTCCCATTTAATTTGGTATTGACCTAAAACTCCCCACTAAGTTGACAACTCGCATCCTCAGTAGATATTTTCTCCTTCCCAAGTCAGGGTTTGAGTTATCCAGAGCCAAACAATTGGCGTCCATCCCCAGCATCTTTTCTCCAGTTGGTGTTCCCATCTTGTCGAGATTAGTCGAGTGTTACAGTGGTGATTCAAATCTGTGATAGTTTTATCCTTTGCGATAGTTTTACTAGCATAATCATCAATCATATATGCATATTCACGCATAAAGCACAATATCATATTTTTCATTATGCATTTTACTGCATTTGATTCCCTGTTTTGATGATATTATTTCCCCGTGCAGAGTTAGTGCGTCTGTCTTCCTTCAATTGTAGAGTGTCAGCCCCCTTAAGCAGGAAGAGTTTAACCTTTCTCATTTCCCCACTGAGTTATTTCCTCGTGGATATTCTTTATTTTAGTTTCTTTCCCAGTTAATTATCTAAATGGAACCATTCCCCTTGAGTTATATCCTTATTTGGGTTGAGTCCTTGTTCAACCTTTCTTTCTAGCTCTTACCTAGATAGATACTTTCGGTCCCCTGAGAGTTTGTTACCCAGTAACTGGTAATATTCTTCTTAATTTATGAGTACTTTACTTTCCCAATACCCGGTAAAAGTAATCCACTTCCTTTATTTTCCCCAGCGGATTCGTTTTCACGTTTCCCTAGGCAGTTAATCTTTGATATGTTCATCCTGACTGATGATGGATTTTCTCCCTTTGTGGTTTTCTACCCAGTAAAAAGGTAGTTGTAATCCATATTTTCATTCCCCAGAGAGTTAATCCTTGATATGTTCGTCCTAACCAATGACGGATTTTCTCCCTTTGTGGTTTTCTACCCGGTAAAAAGGTATTTATAAATCCTGTTTTCCCCTGCTGAGTCTATCCTTGATATGTTCATCCTAACCGATGACAGATATTCTCTTTTTGGTATTCTATCTAGTAACTGGTAGATATAATTCCTATTTTTCCCCGACAATCTATCCTTAATAATGTCATCCTAACCGATGACGAATATTCTTCCTGTTGAGTTTATCCTTGATATGTTCACTTTAACCAGTGACGGATATTCTCTCTTTGGTCTTCTACCCAGTAGCAGGTAGTTGTAAATCCTATTTTCACTAGCAGGTTGTTTTTACCTAGTAACTGGTAACGAATACACCTCATTTTTCCTTAGTGAGTCATCCTTGATATGTTTACCCTAACCGGTAATGGATGTCCCTCTATTAGAATACATTATCTTCCTACCCAGTAACCGGTATTAGATAATATATTTCTAGTACTCTTGTGTTGAAGATCTTTCTTCCCCAGTTGAGTTTGGTTTGAGTATCTCAGATTTGTTCTGATCTACCCGCTCCCCTGTAGATTTTCCCCTTATCCCCCAACCGAGTCCTTCCATTGATTTATTTTAATGGAATTCCCCTCGTGTCTCCAGTAGTTTTTAAGTCGTAGCCTGGCCTACGCATAACCTATTTACCCCTAGAGTCTTTGTCTCCCTAGTGAATGTTCTTTATGGAATGCATTATACTCCTGTGGACTTTCAGTCTCTACGAATTTTTTTCCTTTTTGGAAATATTTCCCCACAAAGACTATTTTTAACATTCATATCATATACATCATGAGGTCTCTTAGGGACCAAAATTTGTTTCTAAATGTTATTTAAGTCCATTCTACTGAGTTGATACGAAGATTTTAACCTTCACATCCTCAGTTAGAATATCCTTAAATAAGGACAGCTATAAGACCCTAATTTTTACCCTAAGATCCCTCATGCTATCTCATCATATGCATTGATTTTAGGATCACACCTTGACCTCCTCCTTACCCCTCATTCATTGGGTTTGCATTGGGAGAGATCACCAAGCACATTTGATTGTATCATACATTGTTTTTCATTATTTACTAACCTAAATACCAAAAATACGTCAATGCGTAGTTTAACTCTTTTGTAGGTAGTACATCCACCAATGTCTCATCAAGCTCATATCTAGGGTTTAAGACCCTCAATGCAAGGATATTAATCAAGAGATGGTTCACTTTGACTCTATACATCATATATGGATCCCCATGATCTTCACATATCATTTTGATCAAGAATTCATCAAAAGTTTGAAGCTTGTTTACCTTGGATGCCCTAACTCATCTGGGTATCTTGTGTGACTTCTTCAGAAAGTTTCCTCACCAATTGATCAAATATTTCAATGGATACTTCATATTACATCATCTTATGGATATATGATCCTCCATGAGTCCAAAAATTCAAGATAATGTCAATCTAACAAGATGGTTCATGGTGGTTGACATGAGAAAGTCAACTGGTCAAAACTGGGGTTCGCTAGACCCTATATCCTACATTTTTTGTCATATGAAAATGATTCCAAGAGAAATGTTACTCCTTATGACATTACAAACAACTTTAATCTAGAATTCAAGAGCTATTTTTTATTGGAAACTCATTTTTTTATGGTGAAATATTATAGGTCATTTAGTCTAAACCCTAGTTAGGAGGTCAACTTTCGAGGACCATAACTTGCTCAATTTTTATGATATGAAATCCAAAAATTCCATGATCAAATTAACGGTGTCATTTTCAACCTTTATGTTTTGATGAAGTTCAAATTCGACTTGAAAATGCATGTGCCAATAGGAAACATTATAGGTCATTTTGGGCCATTACCATTGAACAAGTGATTTTCCTCAACTTCTAAAATGCATAACTCCTTCATTCCAAATCCAAATGAGGTCACATTTGTTACCAAATTAAATAGGCTTTAGAGAGCTACAACCTTTATGAAGGAAGTTTTTCCATTTGAAGTCCATAGCAAACGTTATCTAAGGTGGAAGAAGTGAACATTTGACTTGGTACTTAGAAAAGTTTCAAATATGTTTGATTTTCCAAACTTCCACCTCAAAATGCATCATGATCCAAGCTTCAAATTGAAAAGTTTTCAACATGAAAGTTGTTTCCCTTGATCTCACCTTTTCAAAAAGTCCAGGATAATCTCAATTAGATTAAAATTGAAGGACTTGCGCATGGGTGCAATGCATGGACCAATTTGGAATATTTTCATGACCAATTTCCATTCCACATTGCATGGCTTCATGAATTGCTTTCAGCATCACATGTGCACGACTTTGGACCCTTTGACATCATTCTTTGGGTTTTGTACACAACCGTGCAAGCATGCATGAGTTCATTAGTATTTTTGGAGTTTGAATGAAATTGTGCAAAAAGCATTTGAAAAGCCTATAAATACAAGTGTCATGAGCTCAGAAATGAAAGAACACCTTGCCGAAGCTTTGCCAAGACAACTCAGACCCCTCACTCCATAGAATTTCTTGAGGATTTCATTGAAATCGAGTTTGAATTTCACCTTCTGTTTTGAAATTCAAACTCCAAGAATTCATTGCCTTTTTCAACTCAATTGATCACTGCAAGCAAGAGGAGGAAGAATCAAGCAAATTCAGATCAAGATCAAGCTGAATTGAAGCTACTCAAAGGTTAAATTTCAGAAACTTCATCTCTTTGATTATCTCTCAATTCTTCACTTTCTTTGTGGTTTTTGGTTGGCTGAAGTCCTATCAATTTAGGAAACAAGATTGAGTTGCTTTGAGGTCAAATCGAAGCAACTCAATTCATGATCCTCAAAATTCAAATCCCTGTATCTTTTTATATACTTGGAATTGGAGAAAATTGAGGCCAGATTCGTGATCCTGGGCATTTTCTCTTCAATTTAGTGTCCTTGTTTTTCATTTTTCATGAAGTTTAGGTTGGACAAGTCTAGTGGTCCTCACCGGAGAAGATGATCGGACCTAGGGCTCTAGTGCTGTGTTGGCAAGGTTCCAACCATCTGATCTTGGTCAAGCGTCCTAATCTTGGGCATTGTTTTGATTACCACGTGTGGGGTGCTTTGACTCAAGTTCACCAAGGATAGTGCGCGCGTGGCCATCAAATTGGTTCTGATTTTTCATTTAATTGCTTTATTTCGTTTAATTCATATGAATTTCATTTAAATCCAAAAAATATGGGACTTTCACCAAAAATCTTTAAATATTTTTCTCTTTCATTTTTTGAATTAAAATTATTCTTTGGGTTAATTGTGATATTTTTCATGAATTAAGTGTTTTTGTGCATATTTTTAATTGTTTAAAAATACTTCTGACTTTTCAAAAATCATGATTTTTTTATCTAAGGTCCTTTGACCTTGTTTGACCTAGGATAAATCTCTTGGCCATTTATTTGTTGCTTTGAAGAGATTTTAGGTCTTGACCTAATTAAATTGAATTTTAATGTGTTTTTAATTTGATTTTTAATTGATTAACTGTGTAAAAATTATGTTGAGCCATTTTTATGGTCTTGTGATGTTTGACTATTTGTTTGGGCCTTTGTCAAGGTTGATTTGACTTTTTTGGAGTAAAATAATTGGATTTAGGGGATTGATTAAATGTACATTTCATATCCCAAAATGAATGAATGATTTTTATTTGATAAAATTCCTCCCATGATCAATTTTTGTTTCTTTCACTTCCCCCCCCCCCCCTCTTCATATTTATCCTTATTATTTCCCATTCCTTTCATTGACCAATGAAGTCTCAATATCCTCAGGCTAATTGGTTCATCAATGACTTTGTGTCAGATGAACCAATACAAGTATGGATGAGATAGGTCCATCCCTTTTGATCTTTTCGTTTAGTGTGTGGTATGTTTTACGAATTTGGTTCATTATACCAAATCTCTAACATGCATTAACACCTAAATTTTTATTGCCCAGCCTTAGATAGTTGTGACTTCTACGTAAGTCCAATTACGAATGCTTAACATAGAACTAAATTTGACCCTAAAGGCATATCACTCTAGTAAGTGAGATTGTAAGTCTCCCATCTTTCATGGTATTGTGTGGAAACTTGGCCTTTTTTCCTTCCTTTAGATTTTGATTGTGTTTGTGGTCTTAGGACCTTAAAATACTTATAAACAACAAAAACCCTAAAAAAAATTGGTGGACTGTTGATCTTAATCTGAACTTTTGGACTTAGAACTAGGCAACATTCCCTGTGCAAAAAGGACTTGGCCAATGCCAACATTCTTAGACCAAGTTATTGAGAACTAAGCCTTTATATAATGTAAGTATTGGGATTCATCTAAACTCATCTGCTACAATATCTAGATGTAAACTGTTACTTTGATCTTGTATTTAATGTCTTATTCTGAGTGGATCAATGAGTGTTTCATCTGATACATGAGAAGACAAAAAAGACTCCTAGCTATGGGATTTGCTTGCTTGGATGTGGCTATCTTTATTTGATGCCTTGATCTTCATGATGTCTGGTATTGCTAGTTTCTTGCTGATTATTTGCTTGATTCAAAGTCCAAAGGGAAAGTGGGTTTTCTATATGACATTCTTGTCTGTTGGATTGCATCCCATTGGTCAGATCTTTTCAACTCTTAACTTTTAATTTTATGCTTAGGATTAGTCTCTTCATCTTCTCCCCCTTCTTAAATTTCAAACCTCTCCCCCTTTTCAGAAACTTTCTTTGCTTGTGATTTCAAATTTAGACCTTATTTCAAATAGAAACTTTAGCCTTATGCCATTAAATTTTTAAACTCTTTTCTTAAATCAAACTTGTAAGTAAATCTAATTATATTGACTTAAAATTTCAAAAGACAAAAAGAACTAACACTCATTCAAACTTTTGGGCCCTTTGTGCCTCTTTCCACTTAAATTTTCTTAAAAGAAACTCACCCATTTTGAAATTGATACCACGAACTACGAGGTTTTGATCCCTCATTTTTATGTTGGTACGTAGGCACAAGACCGAAGGTCTTGTCAAACACAAAAATATAATTAATGAATTATTTTCTCATTCCCAAACTCTATTTTTCTCAAACATCTTTTATACCAAACACATATACACACATAAAAAAGGGCTCCCTAGGAGTACCTAAGACACTTTGGGTGCTAACGCCTTCCCTCTGTGTAACCAACCCCCTTACCTGTAATCTTTGGCATTTTATTAGTTTTTTTTTAAAACTTCTTATCTTTGGGTTTTGTTCGTACTTTTCCCTTTTCCTTAGGAAACAATAAAAGCGCGGTGGCGACTCTGGTTTTATTGACATTAAGCTTATCCATAGCTTGATGCTCATGAATTTACCACTATAATATGTTCATTTTAACAGGTGACAGATATTCTTCCTTTGAGTTTATCATTGATATGTTCATCTTAACTGGTGACGGATATTCTTCCTTTGAGTTTATCCTTGATATGTTCACTTTAATCAGTCACAGATACTCTCTCTTTGGTCTTTTGCCCAGTAACAGGTAGTTGTAATTCCTATTTGATTTCTTTTTCCCCAGTAGGTCATTCTTACCTAGTAATCGATAATGAATATGCCTCATTTTTCTCAGCGAGTCATCCTTGATATGTTTACCCTAACCGGTAACGGATGGCCCTCTGTCCGAGTATATTATCTTCCTACCTAGTAACTGGTAATAGATAATATATTTTTTTACTCCTTTGTTGAAGTCTTTCTTCCCAAATTGAGTTTGGTTTCATATTTCTTTGAGAAATCGAATTCCGTTTTGCATGAATATTTCAGCTATGTTCTGATTTATGAATTTCCCCAGCGGGTGTTTCTTGTTGTATTAGTGTTATCCTGATACATGCAGATTCCCTTCTCCCCAGTCTGAACCTTTCCATTGATTTATTTTCATGGAAATCCCCTTGCGTCTCCAGCAGTTTTTAAGTCGTAGCATGGCCTACGCATAACTTTTTTTCCCTAGAGTATATGTCTCCTCAGTGATTTCCTTACTGAATGCATTATGCTCTTGTGGACTTTCAGTTTCTTCTAGATTCTTTTCCTTTGTGGAAATATATTCCCCACAAGGAATATTTTTGCATTCATATCATATGCATCATGAGGTCTCTTAGGGACCAAAATTTATGTCTTGATGTTGTTATTTAAGTCCATTATACTAAGTTGATATGAAGATTTTAACCTTCACATCCTCAAATAGAATATCCTTAAATAGGGGCAGCTGTAAGACCCCAATTTTGACCCTAAGATCCCTCATGCTATCTCATCATTTGCATTGGCTTTGGGATTACACGTTGGCATCCTCCTTACCCCTCATTCATTCGGTTTGCATTGGGAGAGATCACCAAGCATATTTGATTGTATCATACTTTATTTTCTTTTGTTTACTAACCAAAATACCAACAATATGTCTATGTGTAGCTTTGTTTTATTTGTAGGTAGTGTGTGCATCCACCAGTGCCTCATCAAGCTCATATCTAAGGTTTGAGACCCTTGTCACAGAAGATCAATCAAGGAAAGGTTCATAATGGTTCTAAGGATCATATATGGATCCTCATGTTCTTTATTTATCATTTTGATCAAGAATTCATCAAGAGTTTGAAGCTTGTTTGCCTTGGAAGCCCTAATTTATCTGGGTATCTTGTGTGACTTCCTCATTAAATTTCTTCATAAATTGGTCAAATATATCAAGGGATGCTTCATCACACATCATCTAACACATATATGACCCTTCACGGGCCTCAAAGATTAAAAGAACTTCAAGTTTTCAAGTTGGTTCAAAGAGGTTGACCAGAGAAAGTAAACTGGCCAAAACTAGGGTTGCCTAGACCCTACCTCCTGCAATTTTTGTCATATGAAAATGAACCCAAGATCGAAGTTACTTTTTATGACATTCCAAAAAAATTTCATGTTGATATTAAGAGCTAGTTACTCTTTATGACATTCCAAACAACTTTCATGAAAATGACTCCAAGATCAAAGTTACTCTTTATGACATTCCAAACAACTTTATGGTGAAATATTATAGGTCATTTTATATGTTCCCTAGTTAGGAGGTCAACTCCCAAGGACCATAACTTGCTCAATTTTTATGATATGTGTAGCACCTCAAATTTTCCCTCCTCATTCATGCATTCATTTTAGGTCATTTAACATTTCATATTGCATTTCATCATGTCAATCAGAATTAGCTCCAAGAGTCTGTCTTCCAAGAAGCTTGGATATCATTCAAGTTGTTTTCAGAGGTTTTCTTCATAAGATCAAGCTTAACAGGCTCAGTACAGTTCAAAATTCAACTGTGAAATCAAAAGTCAATTGTTGGTCAACTGAAGGTCAAAGGGCTAGGGAATAACTTGAGTTACTTCCAACATGTTAAAATGAGGCCTATTCATCATTCGACATATTACTCTTGAAGGAACAAAGGTCCAGCGCACAGGTTACAAATTTGGAAAGATGACTTGAACTGTCATGCTCGCTAGGCGAGCAGAATGGTTCGCCTAGCGAGCCACCAGAGTCTGAACTGTCATGCTCGCTAGGCGAGCAGATTCTTCGCTAGGCAAAGCCCACGCGTTTTAAAAATAAAAAAAATATAACATAAAAATCTTGGACTTGGACCTCTCTCATTTGAGCCCACAAAGCCACGAAAATCAATTATAAATTCTAAATTTCAGTAGAACAAAAACCCTAGAGAGTGAGAACTAATTCAGAGCAGCTTCCAGAGACTGAAGTGAACTCATCTACAAAGAACCAATTCCCTCTCATATAAACCTTAAGATTATTCCGCAAACCCAACGGTGCAATTCAATTTCATTCGATCTCTCCAATCAGGTTTGCCCTATTTTCACTACTTTATGCTTTCAATTTGAAGTTTCTAAATGTATGAGGCATTATGGGTGAATTTGGAAGAGTGGGTGTCGTTAGGTTTTGCGTGTGGGTTTAGATGTGCATGAATGTGTAGAATAATGCCTTGAATGTTTAATCACTTCATTGCTGAGATGGATACCATAGGGTTTGGGATTTCTGAAATCGTACTGTTATCAATGGAGAATCCAGAACCCGTAGGCATTCGCTAGCCCATCGCTAGGCGAGCCTGCAGCGAAGCTTCGCTAAGCCTTCGCTAAGCGAGACAGTAGCGATCGTGACAGTAGTTGGTTTTTCTGTTTGCTTTCTAATCTGTTCTGTGTTTGTTATGACATGTTTTCTATTGTACCCGTGCACTGTATACCTGACACTGTTGTCGTTATGTTTCTTTTGTTTGGTGCAACTCATGATTGCACCCCATCTTGTTATTCTAACTTGTTTGTTGAGTTTTTGTGAGGGCTCACATGACTCTTGAAGAGATAGCTTGCTTGGTATTCCACTTTATTTGTGGGATACCATTTGGAGATTTATTCTGATTACTTTGCTGACTTGCTTTCTTTGATGGTGCTAGCTTGAGAGATCACCATGTTTCTTGCTTCTTTAGCTGTTATTACTTCGGATTTTTATCCGTGTGGTAGATCTCTTGATCCCTTCATCTTTCCCGCATTTTGCCGCTTTCTTAGCTGGAAGACCTCAATAGGAGGCAATGTTTTCTTTTGTTTGTTTACTTTTATGCCCAAAGACCTCCAAGAAGAGGCACCAGTGCTAAAGACCTCCATGAAGAGGCAATTGACGGATAAAAGGGATTAGTAGTCAATCCCCCGTTATTCAGTTTGTCATTCTTTATGCTCGCACTACGTGTCGATGCTTCAGAACAAAAGCCCAAGATCTTTTGTCCGGTCAGTCAGTGGAGAGGGTTCCACCTTTTTGAATCCCCACTTTTTGTCATGAGCTCACCCTGTCCAGGGTTAAGAGCTATGAGGTCTTATCCTCATTAGCCTTTTGATCTGCTCATCCTGACGTTCAGTGTCAGTGGTTAAGAGCCCGTTTGATTACCCTTCCATGGCTTGTTTGTCGAGGTTGATATGACCCTTCTTGACTAAAGCCCTACTCATGTATGTTTGAGCCCCCTCGTCGGCGTGTTTACTTTATGCATGTTTGTTTTGTATGGTGTGATCGTCTCGCCCATAGGACTGCTAGGCTTCGTATAGTCTCTCGCTTGCATGTCGATTAAGGTAGCACGGTTCCTTCATCTAGGACTTCCTTTTTTGCATGAGAATTCCTAAAACACAAACAAACTCATTGATTTTTCTTCTCCTAAGAACACGTTAACTCCTTCTACTACAAGCGAGTAAGTCTCCAAAGGTCGAGCATCCGGTAGATTACGTAGTAACGTCGTTCACCTAAAAAACACAAAACAAACACATAGGTTAGCCAAATTACGACTTGCTCTGATTCTCATTCCAGATGAGATACGTAGGCATAAGACGCGATGTCTTAGCGACCACACTCCTTTTTAACCCATAGGTAGCCGAGCTACGAAGACTCTGATTCTCATATCTAGATGAGATACGTATGCAGTGGATGCGACATCCGTGCGAGTCATTTTCTTTTGACCCCTCTTTTAGTAAATAGTACATTAGATAAACCCACACCCTTTAGACAAGAAAAACAAGAGTGGATCCCGTAGAGTACTACGGATGCGTAGGGGTGCTAATACCTTCCCTTCGCATAATCGACTCCCGAACCCAAGATTTGGTTGCGAGACCTTGTCTTTTCCTTTCCTTTTTCCAGGTTTACTTCAAGTGTTTCCTTTCCCTCCTTTGGGATAAATAACGCACGGTGGCGACTCTTCTGTCATTGCTTTTTTCGCCGATTATTTTTTCGCATTCCCTTTTTCAGGTTGTGACAATATGAAGGCCATCCAAGTTTCATTATCCATTTCAAGATATATTCTCTAACTTTGATTCTTTGAGAAATATCAAATTCTACTTGCAAGGGCATGTGCCAAGAGGAAAAATTATAGGTCATTTTGGGCCATTACCATTTAAAAAGAAATTTTCCTTAACTTCTAAAATCCATAATTCCCTCATAAAGATCCAAATGATATCAAATGTGTGACCAAATTTAAGAGGAGTGAAAGAGCTACAACTTTGGTGAAGGAACCATTTTAATTTAAAGCTCATAAAAAAGTTATTCAAGGTGGAAGAAGTGGTCATTCGACTTTATACTTAGAAAATTTCCAACCATATTTGATTTCTCCAACTTCCACCTCTAAATTCATCATGATCCAAGTTCCAAATGAAGAAGTCTTCATCGTCAAAGTTGTTCCCCTTGATGTTAGATTTCCAAAACATCTAGAATCATGGCATTTGGAGCATTTTTTATTGACTTATGCATAGGTGTAATGCATGGCTTCATTTGGTAAGATCAATGTCCAATTTCCATTTCCCTAATTCATGATCACATGATATCATTTTAGGTTGATTATCATACAATGTTTGACCTTTTGGCATCATTCAATGGGCCTTGTACATGCCCATGCAACCATGCAACCAAGGGTTTCTATTTTTGACAAATTTTTGAAGGTGTGTGGAAAGCAATGCAATGTCCTATATATACATCACTAGCTGCTCAGAATCAAGGACCTTGGCCCAAGCTTTACTCCTGCAACCTTCCCATCACCATTAGAGTATAATCTTGAAGGTTTTCAATTTGAAAATCAAGTTTCAAATTCACTTTTGTTTTGAAGTTGAAACTCCAAGAGTCCAAGCAAATTAAGCTTTCATTTCATCTCCTGCAAACAAGTAGAAGCAAGTCCAAGCCATTTGAGATCTAGATCAAGCTTCATCACTATAAGAAGAAGGTGATTTTTGTGAATTTTCTCTTCTTTCATTCACCCTCAATTCTTAACTATTTTGATTGATTTTTGGTTCTAAAGCCCTACCAATGTAGGCAATAAGATTGAGTTACTTTGAGGCCAAATTGAAGCAACTCAGATCATGCACCTCAAACATCAAGTCCATGTATCTTTCAAAATACTTGGAATTGGGTGAAATTGAGGCCATATTCGAGCTCCTGAGTATTTTCTCTTTAAATTAGTATATGCACTTCTTATTTTGAACTTTGGTTGTGGACCAGTCCGGTGAGGTCCACGGGAGAAGACGACCGGAGCTAGGACTCCGGGTATGTGTTAGCGTGCCTCTTAGCCATCTGATCATGTTAAATTATTTTAATCTGAGCCATTCCTTTTAATTATAAAGCATGCGGCGCGTTGACTCTGGCTCAGCATGGAACGCGCGCTTGGCCATTAGATCTGCCACCTCAATTAATGAGGGAGATCTGATGGCCCTTGTTTTTTCTATTTTTATTTTTATTTCTAATTTTCCATTTAATCCTTTTATTTTGTTTAATTCATACTAATTTCATTTTTAATCCAAAAAATATGAGACTTTCACAAAAAATCTTTAAATATTTTTATCTTCCATATTTTGAAATAAAAATATTTTTTGGATTAATTTTGATATATTTCATGAATTAAATGATTTTTTAACTTGTTTTAAATATTTTTAAAATACTTCTGACTTTCCAAAAATTATGAATTTTTTTTTCTAAGGTCCTTTGACCTTGTTTGACCTAGGAAAAATCCTTTGGCCATTTATTTGGTGTTTTAAAGGGATTTTAGGTTTTGTCCATTTTAAAATTCATTTCAATTCACTTTTAATTTTATTTTTATTTGAATAATTGTTTAAAAATTGTATTGAGCCATTTATTTGGTCTTGTGATGTTTGACTTTCTGTTTGGCCTTGATCATGATTGATTTGACTTTTGTTTGACAAATACTATTGGATTTAGGGGAGTGATGAAATATCCATTTCATCTCCCAAAATAAATGGATAGTATTGATCAGATGAAATTCCTCTTGTGATCAATTTGGGTTTCTATTCCCCCTTCCCTCTTCATCTTCATCCCTATTCTTCCCTAATCCATCATAGGCCAATGGTTTCTCTAATGTCTAATGATAGTTGATTCATCATTGATCTTGTGTCAGATGAATCAACATGAGCCTAACTGAGATAGGTTCCTCCCTTCCTTTTTTAGTGTGTGGTATGTTTTAGGAGTTTGGTTCTTTGTACCAAATCTCTAACCTGCATTAACACCTATATTTTTATTTCCCGACCTCAGATAGTTGTAATTTCTATATAAGTTCAATTACGATTGTTTAACTTAGAGCTAAATTTGTCCCGCAAGGCATATCATTCTAGTAAGTGAGATTGTAAGTCTCCAATTCTTCATGGCAATGGGTGAAAACTTGACCTTTTTTCCATTCATGAGAGCTAGTGGCATACTTGTTAATGTATCCAAGCTGGAGCCCTTCTCATGGATGATGTCTTGGTTCATGGATTCATAATTGTGAATGAATGGTTGAATTTTCTCCAAAAAATGACTTAATCAATTAAAATGCTTCACTAACATTTGACTTTGAATCCCATCGGTCAGATCTTTTCAACTCTTACCTTTTAATTTCTGTCTAGAATAGTCTCTTCAGCTCCTTTCACATCTTTAATTTCAAAATCTCCCTCTCTTTTCAAAAACCTTATTTGTTTGTGTTTTTAACTTAGGCATGTTTTAATGATTAGAAACTTTGGCCTTATGCCATTGAATTTTCGAACTTTTTCTTAAATCAAACTTGTGAATGAACTTAACCATATTGCATTTAATTTCTAAAAGACAAAAAGAACTAACAACCTCATTCAAATATTTGGCCTTTTATGCCTTTTCATTTAAACTTTTGTTAAAATCAATTCACCAACTTCCTTTAAAAATTTTACCACGAACTACGGGGTTTTGATTCCTCATTTTTATGTTGGTACGTAGGCTTAAGACCGAAGGTCTTGTCAAACACAAAAATATAATTAGTGAATTCCTTTCTCATCCCCTCACTTTATATTTTATCAAACATCATTTTGACCAAAATCACTTGCACACAAAAAGGGCTCCCTAGGATACTTTGGGTGCTAACACTTTCCCTCTATGTAACCAACCGCGTTACCTGTAATCTCTGACATTTTATTAGTTTTGATTTGAAAACTTCTTATCTTTGGGTTTCCTTCGTTCTTTTTCCCTTTTCCTTTGGAAACAATAAAAGCGCGATGGCGACTCTGGTTTTACGGACGTCAAGATTATCAATAGCTTGATGGTCATGAATATACTGCTACATTAGGAGGAAACGCCACATTAGGAACTAAGCATGAATCCTTGGCATCCATACCATAAGTAGAGAAACCTTTAATGGCTCTGATCCTCTCATATATTAACTGATAGTCTGTCTGTATGTTCTGATCTAAACCAAAAGAAATCTGATTAGCAGGCTGAATATTAGCTTGATGATTGATAAGTTGAACATCCTGAGAAGTTTTCTGACCAATGACTGGAGGAGAAGCAAATTGGGGATACCCTTAAGGATACATCAGTTCTGGATTAACCATATGACCAACAGTATGACCATACTAACCCTGATATGGAGCATAATATGCCCTAAGATACACAGATGAAGGTGCAACATTAGAAGATGTCCATGGATAAGGAGGAGGTATATGAACACCTTGATTCAAATTTTGAACAGTAGGTTAAGTAGCTTGAGGAGGAAGACGGAAGTGAAGCATATGGCATTTGTACTCAGCTTCGTTGTCATTAGGAGTATCAACAATAATTGGTGCAGAAGTCTGAGGAGCCTGTTCTAGGTTGATCTCATGCTTGTCGGCACTAACCATCTAAGGAGAGTGAGTGGTCATGCCCCAAGGATGGGCAATAGAGTTACCATTAGCAGAATGCACAGTAAAAGGTTGATATGGCACAAAAGCATTCCCATTAGCTAGTTGGGGAGTAAAGTTTGGAGGTAATCTCCACGGATAGGCAGCAACATGCCTACTAGGACCTGGATGACAGATCGACTGGCTCACCATAGGTTGAATCACAGTGTCCACAACAACATTAACAGAAGAGGTGACAACCATGGCATCAATAACCATAACATTAATAGGATCGGCAAGAGTAGAGGTAATAGCCTTTTGAGCTTGAAGGTACTCCATTATGGTGTTCATGTTACTTCGGAAAAGGTTCATTTCACCCTGGAATTATGCCAAAGCCTCCTTGACAACAGAGTTCTCGTGTTATATATCTTCCATAATTCTCGATTTATTATCTCTTATAAAGTACTAGGGTCGAAGAGTCGTCGTCTTTCTGTCGGAGGAAAGGACAAGGTAAGCTCTTTCTTGTTGATAGGCATGAGATGCAAATGCATGAATATGTTGGGGATGGAATGAAAATGATTATGCAATCATCCATAGATTCAAGTATTGATGGTGTAATAACTTACGTTCAAAACTCCTACATATATACATCAATGCAAAAATGATAAGAAATAATCTATATTAACATCATAAAATAATTTGGATAATCTGCATATACTTCCTAATACAGGATCAAAGGTCCGACTTCCATCAGACTAAGGTATGTAGAATCTATGGTTTTCTGCAGAAAAACTCATATCCCCCTCACAGGTAGGTTATAGTCTTCAAAAGGTAGTCCCTAAAAGGTCTCCTAGAGTCATCGATCCGAAATGAAAATACCTTGTCGTAGCGAATTCTTGCAGGACAAAAGTAATTCCAAGTGAATCTAGTCTGGGTGTAGCTCTCGTGACAACCTAATGCGCGAAACGCATGTGTACACGACTATCCATGAGTCTATCCTATGTATACACTCAGCTTGGGTATAGAGCTTCACTCATGTATCATAACCCTAAGCCAATAGAGAGTATAATAAATAATATCAAGTATAAACAATATTTAAAGCAATAAAGAATATGATAAATAAAGCGAGTAAAGCAAGAAGATAAACACCTAGAGCAAGTGAAGAAAGAAATAAAAACTAGGCTTGACTCCTTTTAGAGACTAGGAAATACTCCAAGTAGCTGAGGTCCCCCGTAGAGTCGCCAGCTAAAGCTAGCGGAAATATACCCGAACGCATCGCACGCTCGAACATACAACAGAGTTGCCATCAAACTTTATTTATTCTCAAAGGAAAGGGAGAACATTGATAAAACCGGGGGGGGGGGGGAGAGAGATAACTAGGTAAGGAAGTCGGTTATGCAAGGGGAAGGTATTAGCACCCCTTACATCCGTTGTAATTAATAGGAAACATTTTGATTGTTCTTGCTTAAATGGCTGTTATATCTAAAGGATACTCCCGGAAGAATAAATTAAAAAGAAAAGAAATAGATAGAGTGCTCGGTGAGGATTGGGGCCCTCATGCCTACGTATCCTTATAGTGAAATAACAAATTCATAGCTCCGTAGTTCATGGAACAAGTGGTGGGAGGTGAAAAGAAATTATAATCAAGGTATGGTATGAACCAAAGGATTGTGAGCTTTGAAATCCTAAAAGGGATGAAATCTGACCCAAGAGTAAAAATGGTGTTGACAAATATATGGGTAGTCAGAAGCGTCTATCACTACATTTGGTATATCCGAAAGCAAAGAGAATTAAGTGTTTGGTTTCATAACACAAATAAATCTTAGTTCATAAGCAGACACAAGATGAAGCTCAAAGAGATATTGTATTTGGCTCAAAGATAGGGTATATCACATGGAGTGAATGAAGGTAGAATTATGAATATACCATGGAGATGGATGGGGAGAAATACATAAATATGCTCGCGGAGGATTTAAACCCTCGTTCCTACGTATTCTCATCATGCAATGAGAAAGTTAGAGCATTCGTAGTTCGTCGAACCATGAAAACAAAGAAATGATTGATAAGATTTCCCATAGGCAAAGCAAATTGCTTAACAAGCAAGGGTGTGGAATTAACCAATAATGGTAATCAACCATAGGGTATTTATGAAGGCACGATCTGAACCAAGGATGCTAGCCGAGTCTGAGACTCCCTGGGGTAGAAAAGGATATTGCCAGGGTCTGAGTCTCGGACGCGTTTATAAGTTTAGAATATGGTTATCCGAGTGAAAGTTGGGAACCCTTTAGAGTTAAATTTTCCAACCAAAACCACTTTTTAACTAAGTAACAAAATCTAATTTCTAAAAAAGGCTTTCACTACTTTAACGCAAAACGCATCGGGCACACGAGAGTGGACAGTATAAATTAGAGAGTAAAACTCGATTTCGAATACGTGAGAGCGACAATCCCTTTTAAATTAATTATTTTTCAAGGAAGAAAATAATGCCACGTAAGTAGTTCTACTTAGAAATAATAAGAGTACTATTGGTCGATGAGAGCCACATTCTAGTACTACATTTCTAAATTCATTCAAGTCTTTTATTTTCACTTTGTTGTTCCTATTCCAATTCTTTTACGGTCGCCTTAGATAAACAGCGTAGCAATAGAAAATGATATATTGACCATTAGGTCTCTGTGGTAACAAGGAGCCCATAAGTTAAACATGAAAGTTCCATCATGCCCTTGTAAACAAGGTATTTCAACCGAGCCTTCTTCTCTGACAAGGGAGTCAAAAAAATAAATCATCAATTCAAAGATTGGAAAAAAGTCAACAATGGAGGTTTTAGAAAACGATTATCAACCATGAAGGTTGGAAAAAGATCAAGGCCCGTTAACCCTGAAGGTTGGAAACAAGGAAATATCAATCGTGAAGATTGAAAACATGTTCATCAACCATGAAGATTGGAAACAAAAGGGTTATCAACCCTAACAGTTGGAAAAAGATTCATCAACCATGAAGGTTGGAAACAAAAGATTATCATCAACCATATGATAACACCAAAACACACTACGTATTTGACTCGGATTGCACATGTTTTACCGTCATTTTATTACCATTTCTACTGTTATGCTGGTATTTTTCCTTGTTTTCAGGTACATAGCCTAGAAAAGGCCTTACTCGAAGAAAAGAAGCAAAACGGAGGAAAAATGGAGAAAAATGAGTAAACTATACACATGACGTTCAACATGGTGTTCACCATAGAGGTAGCCACGAGGAAGATGATGTGTCCCACGTCCCAACGGTCACAAAGACTGGGTCCATCCAATTTGGGAATATGGAGGTCTCCATCCCTACATGGCGGTCACCATCTTTGATTTTGGTGATTCAGTCAAAGGAAGTTGGAGATTTAGCCTCATGACCGCCGTTTTTCTATCACATGAATGTTGAAGAAGTTATGTGATTCCCTAGGTCTAGTACTAGTATAAATAGGGCATAAAGTTCACAATTTTGATCATCGAAGCTTAGTTGCAGCATAAGCCATATATTCACACTGTTAAAGCGATAATTCTTCACATCGAGGGGTTATCGCACTATTGTTTTTATTAAGTTTGGAGCATCGTAGCCGTAGCATTTAATATTGTCTCCATTTTTATTTCAGTTGTATAAGATTCAAGTCTCCAATTGGAGCAGGTTTTTAATATATTGAGTACTAATTTATTTTATTTACTCTATCGCATCACTTTACTTTCTTCACTTTATCGCATTGCTTTACTTACTTTTATTTCCTCGCACTGCTTTAGTTTGTTTTATTTTCCTGCACCGTTTTACTTTGTTTACTTTATTTCCCGCTTGTTACCTTCCGTGCAAAAATATATTTTTGAAGCTATGCATTTATTTGCAAGTTCCATGAGTCAATCACACACGTATCACTTTAATATGTCATATCTTACTTTTCAATCATATGTTTTATTGTTTACCATAACCATGTCCAGCTAAATCATTAGTGCTGGAATGTGAGGATCGTCTATTTGACGGTACTCCATATGTCATCTCTGTCAGAGTGCTTTTAAGGTTGTTTTGACTTTAATACAATTTTTATGTGATTCATCTGATCTTTTAATACAAAAGTAGTACCGTGACCAATTCAGGTAAGATTGAAAGTCGTCTGAAACTTAGGAAAAAATTAGTTAGTTTTTTGTTAATAAAAATAGCGAAAGCACTTTGTTAATTAATTAGGAGAGTTTAATATTACTAGAATGAGGTTTTGAAACTATTTTGGGACGCGTTTATAGGTTTAGAATTCGGTTGTCCTAGCATATTCCGGAAACCCTTTTAAGTTAAAGTTTTCAATCAAAATTACTTTTCAACTTAGTTAAAGAGGTGATTACATAAAAAAGTATTTTCTACTTTGACGCAAGACACGACCAATGCAGCGTGAGCGGCTGGTATAGTTTAAAGATAAAGTCTAGTTCCGAAAAATTGAAAGTGATGGTTCCTTTTTAATTAACTCTTTTTCAAAGAAGAAAACATTGCCCCAAAGGTAGTGTAAGACCCCAATTTTGACCCTAAGATCCCTCATGCTATCTCATCATTTGCATTGGCTTTGGGATCACATCTTAGCATCCTCCTTACCCCTCATCCATTGGGTTTTCATTGGGAGAGATCACCAAACATATTTGATTGTATCATACTTTGTTTTTTATTATGAACTAACCAAAATACCAAAAATATGTCTATGTATAGCTTTGTTTCTTTTGTAGGTAGTATATGAATCCACCAATGGCTCATCAAGCTCATATCTAGGGTTTGAGACCCTCAATGCAAGGAGATCAATCAAGAGATGATTCCCATTGTCTCTATAAATCATATATGGGTACCCATGATCTTCATTTATCATTTTGATCAAGACTTCTTCAATAGTTTGAAGCTTGTTTGCCTTGGAAGCCCTAATCCATCTAGGTATCTTGTGTGACTTCCTCAGCAAGTTTCTTTAACAATTGATCAAATATCAATGGATACTTCATTACACATCATATTATGCATATATGATTGATCGGTCACCATTTGCACTTAGTTTTCATCATCCATCCAGCATGAATCTTCAAGAATCGGTAACACTTTGTTCTTTGTTTTAGTTGATTTCCTAAGTTTTATCGCATTTCATAATTTCCTTCTTGTTTTATGTTTTATTAGTGATTCATCTCTTTTTGTCGCATTTTATGCGTTTCCGTCGTAGTTCTATTTGGTTTCCAGGTCCAACAATAAGCCCGAAAGATGCGTAAGGGAAGAACGGGAGTAAAAAATAGTTTGCAAAGCAAAATATGCGTAAAACGGGTGCCTGACACGGGTGTCCGTGTCAGCTTATGCAAAAGATGGAAGACTTGAAGGCAAAAACAGGGTGCTGACACGGGTGCCCGTGTGAAGACATGACTTCTCAGATATTTTGATGACGACAAACCTTGCTACATAGCTAAAGTCAGATTAACAAAAATATTGATCAAGGTTCAAGCTCGTATATGAAGTTTCCAACATATGATCAATTCCTGATGAATCACGTGAAGAATCGGCTTTCAGATGGATTAGGTAACACTTGAACTCTAGATAGTTATACAAGTGTTCATAACATATTGCATTTATATCAAAATCATTGAAAATAGTTGTATGCATCAAACAAACCACCACACTTCACTCTTTAAGTCATTTTTGAAAATAGTTTTATGCATCATAGTTTCATTTCAATTAAAGAACACTTGTATAATTACTGTGAGATTTGAGTGTTACAAAGGAGAAGATCAATTATTTAATTGATATACTTCAATTTTCATCTATCTCATCTTATACAAATTATTCAGAATTATATTCTTTGATTACAACTTATTCTTAGGATTATTAAGGATAGGTTTGTAAGGTGTTATCCTTGTTATCCGTGTGTGGATACAAGAGGTCCATTTGTGAGAAATTGAGTCTCGATTGGACTTTAAACATTGTAAATCCAAGAGGATTGTTCTTGGTGTGTTAAAATAGATAGAAAGGCCTTAAGGTGTCTTGTCTAGGAATCTAACATTATAGTGAAATTCTCTTCCGTGTTGAAAGGGGATTGGAGTACTCTAAATCTGTGAGGGGAACCACTATAAATCGATGTGTCCTTTACTTTCCGCACTTTACCGCTTTTCTTCACTTAAGCATTTCAGAAAGTAAAAGTCATAAACCGTCAAAAGTCCAGAAAATACTCTAAGTGTCTCATTCACCCCCCCCCCCCCCCTCTAAGGCACTCCTTAAACTTACAATTGGCATCAGAGCAGGTTATAAGTAACCTGTTCCTAAAAGATCTGTGTGGCTTCCGCAAGCACGAATCCGAATTTTAAAGACGGTGAAAGTAGTAAAAAACCACCACTATTCTTAGGAGAATATTTTGATTTTTGGAAGATCCATATGAAGGCACATCTAGAAGCCCAAGGAGAAGGCATATGGGAAGCCGTTGAAGATGGTCCACATAATCTTACAAGTGTGATCAATGGCGTTGGTACTCCAAAGATAAAAAGTTCGTACGATGAGGATGATAAGAAAAAAACTTAAATGAAAAGAAAGCATAAAACATTCTTCAAAGTTCTTTAAGCATGGATGAGTTCTTCCGCATATCTCAATGCAAGTCAGCAAAAGAAATATGGGACGCCTTAGTGGAGACACATGAAGGCACCGCCGAAGTAAAGAGATCAAGGTTGAATACATTAAGTCAAGAATATGAGATGTTTAGAATGCTTCACGGAGAATCCATCGTGGCGCTACAAAAGAGATTTGTTCACTTGAAAAACCACTTGATTGCTCTTGGAAAAACATTTACAAATGACGATCTCAATCTTAAAGTACTAAGATCATTGACTCGAGAATGGCAACCGAAGGTGACGGCTATCTCCGAAAATAAAAGTCTTTCAACAATGACGTTTGCATCACTCTTTGGAAAACTTCAAGAACATGAGTTAGAACTTGGTAGGCTTGAGAAACATGAAAGACAAGAAAAGAAATCTAAAGGGATTGCCTTGAAGGTTGACTCAAAAGAAGATAAAGATGACGACGCATTGGAGGAAGATGAGAATTTCATGCTCCTTGTTAAAAGGCTCGGAAAGTTCTTCAACAAAAATGATAAATCCTTTAACGCTAAAAAGAATAGACATTTCAGGAAAAAGGAGGCCACCACATCTATGCAAGATGTAACATGCTACGAATATGGAAAGCAAGGCCACATAAAGCCGGAATATCCTAAAATCTCAAAGAAAGGAGGATTCAAGAGCAAGAAGGACTTCAAGAACAAAAAGGCATATCTTGCATTGGAGGACAATGAAATTAGTTCTTCATCCGGATCGGATAGTGAGGAATGTGCAAACTTGGAGCTAATGGCTTCACACCATTCTGATGATGAAGAAGAGGTTAGTGATAATTTTTCTATTTTTGATGATGATGCACAAGATTCAATTAATGAATTGTTAAATGAGTGCAAAATTCTTTATAAAACTATATCATCTCAAAAGAAACAAATTTCTTCCTTGTAAGAAAAGATTGAAGCTTTTGAAAATAAGAAACAAGAGATGATTAGTGAAAAGAAGAATTGTGTATGTCTAGAGTGTGAGTCTCTCTCGTTCCAAATTCTCCAACTTAAAAGAGTCCTTGAAATATATGAAAAAGGACAAATTGGTTTGGAAGGGGTTCTTAGCCAACAAAGGTACTCAAATGACAAAAGTGGACTTGGTTACTCCAAAGTTTCTAAACCAAGTACAAGTAAAACTATCTTTGTAAGGCCTAAGGATCAACCTCCAAAAGAAAGAGTCAACACACCAAAAGTTGTGCATCAACATCCTAAAAAGAAAAAGTTTACGAAAAAAAATCCGTTCGTTCCTAGATATAAAAGCAATTTTGAACCAACCTGTTTTTATTGTGGTATTATTGGCCATACACCTAATGCTCGCTACATTAGAAATTTTAGTGTAGAAAAAGGGCATTATGTATGGGTTGAAAAAGGTACTAATTATAAAGGACCCAAATCAATTTGGGTACCTAACAAAACTTAACTTTGTTTTGTAGGTTTGCTTGAAGGCCACAACAAATCTTTGGTATTTAGATAGTGGGTGCTCCAAGCATATGACCGTTGATATGCATAAATTTTCAGATCTAAAGCTTCAGGCCAAGGGTTATGTTACTTATGTAGATAATAACAAAGGAAGAATTCTTGGCATAGGCAAAGTAGGTGCACCAAATTTCATATCCATCGAAGATGTGCTATATGTCGAAGGACTAAAGCACAATCTCTTAAGCATCAACCAACTTTGTGACAAAGGATTCAAAATAAGGTTCACAAAAGATGAATGCTTAATCGAAGACGAAGTCACACAAGAGGTAATGCTTATAGTTAAGCGAATTAATAATATTTTCATGATTTCCCTTGACGATGTTTCTTTGAAGGTTAAGTGTCTTATGGCAAATAACAACGACTCATGGTTATGGCATAAGAGTTTGCTCACATTCATATGGAGCACTTGAATAACTTAGTAAAACATGACCTTGTCATTGGACTGCCAAAGATAAAATTCATCAAAGATAGGCTTTGCGATGCAAGTCAAAAGGGGAAGCAAACCAAGTCAACTTTCACATCCAAAAATGTGGTGTCCACTTCTAGGCCACTACAACTGTTACACATGGACTTATTTGGTCTATCAAGAACAAGAAGCTTCGGAGGTAACTTATATGCTTTAGTTATTGTTGATTATTATTCTAGATATAATTGGACTTTCTTTTTAGTGCAGAAAAGTGATGCATTCAAAGCATTCAAGAAGTATGCAAAACAGATTCAAAATGAGAAATCATTAATAATTGTCTCCATAAGAAGCGATCATGGTAGAGAATTCCAGAATACCTCCTTTGAAGATTTTTGCGAAGATCAAGGAATATTTAACAACTTCTCGGCTCCAAGGACTCCACAACAAAATGGAGTAGTTGAAAGAAAGAATAGGTCATTGGTGGAACTTGCAAGAAAAATGCTTAGCGACTCAAATCTTCCTAAGTACTTTTGGGCAGATGCGGTTAGCACGACATGTTTTGTAAGCAATAGAGTTAACATAAGACCTATCCTAAAGAAGACTCCATATGAACTCTTCAAAGGAAGGAAATTCAACATATCTTTCTTTCACATCTTTGGATGCAAGTGTTTTATCCTAAACAATGACAAAGACAACCTTGGTAAGTTCGACGAAAAATCGGATGAAGAGGAAATTGTTGTTTGTGATGATGATGATGATTTTGTAGAAATTCCTAAAGAAGATACTTCAAACAAGGATCAAGAAGCACCGATTCAACAAGAGTCAAATGAAAATGATCTACCTAAGGAATGAAGAACTCATAGAGATCATCCCATTGACAAAGTAATTGGTGACATTAGTCAAGGTGTTGCTACAAGATTGAATCTCAAGGATGCATGCTTAAACATGGCGTTCGTTTCGCAAATAGAACCTTCCAAAATTGATGAAGCTCTAGAATATGATCAATGGATTGTTGCTATGCAAGAAGAATTAAACCAATTCGAGAGAAATCAAGTTTGGGAACTTGTTCCTAGACCAAGTTGTAAGCACATCATTGGAACAAGATGGGTGTTTAAGAACAAGCTTGATGAGAATGGGATAATTGTTCGAATCAAAGAAAGATTGGTCGCTCAAGGGTACAATCAAGAAGAAGGAATCGACTTTGAGGAAACCTTCGCTCCAGTTGCAAGGTTAGAAGCTATTCGTTTATTACTTGCTTACGCATGTTCAATGAATTTTCAGCTTTTTCAAATGGACGTCAAAAGCGCCTTCTTAAACGGCTACATCAACGAAGAAGTCTATGTCAAACAACCCCCGGGCTTTGAAGACTTCAAGCATCCTTCACATGTATACAAATTGAAGAAAGCGCTCTATGGATTAAAACAAGCACCAAGGGCGTGGTATGATCGTCTAAGCAATTTTCTATGTGAAAAAGGTTTTGAAAAAGGCAAAGTAGACAAGACTTTATTTATCAAGAAGATAAAAGGGAATACCTTATTTGTGCAAGTCTATGTAGACGACATAATCTTCGGTTCATCCAACAAAGAACTATGTGAAGAATTTGCATTGATAATGCAAGGTGAATTTGAAATGTCTATGATGGGAAAGATGAATTACTTCCTTGGATTGCAAATCAAGCAACTAAAAGACGGAATTTTTATCAACCAATCAAAGTATTGCAAAGAACTGTTAAAGAGATTTGAAATGGATGGGTGTAAAGCAATGTCAACACCAATGGGCTCTTGAACTTATGTTGATCAAGACGATTCGGGTGTGTCGATTGATATCACGAAGTATCGAGGTATGATTGGTTCTTTATTATATTTGACGGTAAGCCGTCCTGACATAATGTTTAGCGTGTGTTTATGTGCTCGCTTCCAAGAAAATCCTAAGGAGTCACATCTCACGGCGGTCAAAAGAATCATGAAGTACCTCAAGGGGACAACCAACGTTGGATTATGGTATCCTAAAGGTAGTGTTTGTAAGTTAATTGGTTATTCTGACGCGGAATATGCAGGTTGTAAAACAGATAGAAAAAGTACTAGTGGAACGTGTCACATCCTTGGTAATGCTCTAGTCTCATGGTCCTGTAAGAAACAAGTGTGTGTTGCTCTTAGTATGGCTGAAGCAGAATACATAGCAGCATGCAGTTGCTGTGCACAAAATCTTTGGCTAAGGCAACAATTAAGTGACTATGGAATCGATATTGGATGCATACCACTCCGATGCGACAACACAAGTGCGATTAGTATCACAAAGAATCCAGTCATGCACTCAAGGACCAAACACATAGACATTTGACACCATTTTCTTTGTGATCATGTGCTTAAAGGCGATGTCGAGTTACCTTTGTCGATACTCATAATCAACTGGAAGATATCTTCAAAAAGCCGCTCACAAAAGAACCATTTTATAAGATTCGAAGAGAACTTGGCATTCTCGATGAAGGTGACATATAACTATCTCACAATTATTCACTATACATAAGGCCAAGGTACACAAGTTCTCAATCCTTCTTAATTTTGTGAAAAAATTTCTTCTAAATTTTTTTTGTATATGTGCTTTTTGCCACTGTGTAACCGGTTACTTCATTTTGGATAACCGGTTATCCTGTACATTTTTGCGTAAATTCACAATTTTTCACTCTGTGTAATCGGTTACTCACATTTGGATAATCGGTTACCCTGTAGTTTTTTTGTCTAAAATCACATTTTTCCTTTCTAGGTAAACCGGTTACTCCCTTATGGATAACCGATTACCCTGCACTTTTTCAGTTTTCTCACGCGTTTTGCTCACTGTGTAACCGGTTACTCCCCATTGAGTAATCGATTAACACTGTTCATCCCAGAATTTAAAAAAAAAAATTACACGTGACTTTTTGTTTTTTTATATGCTAAGTGCTTATTTGTATTTCTTCGTATTTTCTTTAAACACTTCAAACATTAAGCTCTCTCTCCAACCTTCCTTCATCTTCCTTTCCAAAACCCTCCTTCTCCCTTCCAAAACCCTAACTAGCTCCATTATCACCACTCATCCTTCAAAGGTATTACAACACTCTCTCTTTCAGCTCACCATACTCCATATCCAACTAAATCTAGAAACCCTTTCCTAAACCCTAACCTTCACAAATTCCATGGCTCCACCTAAACAAGATAAGGGAAAGAAGAAAGTGGGTGAAGAATCTTCTCATCAAGAGCAACAAGCTGGAAGTGTAAAGTCCCGACGATTAAGCTGTGTTGTCCGGACTCGGACCCTAATGCCGGTAAAGTACGTTAAATTTCAAGATTTTCCATCGCACAGCTTTAATTTTGAAACCTTGCTGCGAAACTCTGGCGTAGATAAAGTAGTTTCGGATATAGGAGATTACTACCCAAATTTGATAAGAGAATTATATTCCTCCATTAAGTTTGGCACAGATGAATTTGGAGACTTGGCTTTTATTGCAAAGGTGAAGAATGTGGAAATTTCTATGGATCTTTCTCAACTAGGATAGTGTCTTGAAATCCCTTCGGAAGGAGAGGTATTCCGTCAAGGTACCGAACCTGACAATGCTGCTTGGAATAACTATAATAGTCTGGAATACTTTGTTTCCATCTCTAGAGGTACTCAAGCCAACCTCATGAGCCGGCAACGCACAAAATCTTCAAGAGTTGGGAAGTATGCTAACATGCTTTCTGTGAGCGATAGGATGCTCCACTAAGTCCTGGCATATGTGTTGGTACCAAACCACTCTAATAATTCTCAAGTCAGTGAACTTGAATTGCAGTTGATTAGAGCCATGAAGTTGAATTTGAAGATTAACTGGGCATATGTTATTTACCAACACATTATGCATCAATTTTCCTTGAGTGGTGGACTTTCCTATGGTCATTTTGTCTCAAGAATTCTTGAATTTTCTGGTGTTCCGCTTCAAAGGGAACCAAAGACCTCCATGTCTGTCAGGAATGGTGAAATTAACGAGGTGACTATAACAAAGAATACCGGGGTTGGTATCGGACCTAATGGAGTGTATCGATACAAAGATTCGGTCACCCCTTCTGCTCCTCCAACCATTCCAAAAGGTGAAATTTCAAATACAATGCTATATAATAAAATGTGTTCTATTGAGACAACAATGCACCACAATCATCGGGTTACTCAGCGTGGCATCAAGTCCCTTAGAAAACTTCTCCTCTCTTTAAACTGCCAACCTAACCCTAGTGAAGAAGGTGCGAAGGAAAGTGCTGATGAAGATGAAGAGGATGAAGGAGATGACATGTCTGAAAGTGATTAAACTTAGTCATGTTGCTTTGTTGTTTCACTAGCTTATGTTTGTCTTTATGTTCGTATCATTCTAGTTTTATGTTCAGACCTTGTTACAAATATTGGTTTATATTATGGTTGAATTTTCTTGTGTGGTATATGATGCTTAGTCCATTCTGTTTGCATGCTTGTTATTTATCTCTTTTTCACCCTTTTTGTTAATGACAAAGGGGGAGAAGAAAAGAAATTATTGCTATGATATTTCCTTGCTGGTTGTGTCTCTCTAACAAATATGCAGAATTCAAAGACTCCTTAATTCTTCAATTAAGGAGGAGCATAATTTAAGGGGGAGATTTTGATAGAAAAACACCACGGGATCAAATCTTCATGTTTTTGGGTTGTCATCATCAAAAAGGGGGAGATTGTGAAGACATGACTTCTCAGATATTTTGATGACGACAAACCTTGCTACATAGCTAAAGTCAGATTAACAAAAAGATTGATCAAGGTTCAAGCTCGTATATGAAGTTTCCAACATATGATCAAGTCCTGATGAATCACATGAAGAATCGGCTTTCACATGGATTAGGTAACACTTGAACTCTAGATAGTTATACAAGTGTTCATAACATATTGCATTCATATCATAATCATTGAAAATAGTTTAATGCATCAAACAAACCACCACACTTCACTCTTTAAGTCATTTTTCAAAACTGTGTAAGAGTAACTAGTTATCAGCTTTAGAGTAACCGAATACTCTGTGGGATTTTCAAACATTTTTGTACCATTGGAACTATGTAACCGGTTATCCAATTTAAGGTATCCGGTTACCTCAAGAAAATTTCAAATTATTTTTTAACGTTGAATGCATGTAACCGGTTACCCATTTTAAGGTAACCGATTACCACTGATCCAGAATGAAAAATATTTGCATCTCTTCATGAAAACTCTTATGTTTTCCTCATCATGAAACATGGTGACCGTTGGATTATTGTATTCATCTAAGGAGGTGTTTTAGACTTTATATAAACATTATTTTTCAGATTTCAAAATTACCTCCTTGCAAAATTTTAAATCATTTACACATATTCTCTCAAACTTTCTAAGTGTTCATCCAAATTTCCTTAAGAGTGAAACTTTGCATAAAACTTCATTTTCAGCATCATAGTTTCATTTCATTTAAAGAACACTTGTATAATTACTATGAGTTTTGAGTGTTACAAAGGAGAAGATCAATTATTTAATTGATATACTTCAAATTTCATCTATCTCATCTTATACAAATTATTCAGAATTATATTCTTTGATTACAACTTACTCTTAGGATTGTTAAGGATAGGTTTGTAAGGTGTTATCCTTGTTATCCAGTGTGTGGATACAAGAGGTCCATTTGTGAGAAATTGAGTCTCGATTGGACTTTAAACATTGTAAATCCAAGAGGATTGTTCTTGGTGTGTTAGAATAGATAGAAAGGCTCTAAGGTGTCTTGTCTAGGAATTTAACATTATAGTGAAATTCTCTTTCGTGTTGAAAGGGGAATGGAGTACTCTCAATCTGTGAGGGGAACCACTATAAATCGTTGTGTCCTTTACTTTCCGCACTTTACCGCTTTTCTTCACTTAAGCATTTCAGAAAGTAAAAGTCATAAACCATCAAAAATCCGAAAAATACTCTAAGTGCCTCATTCACCCCCCCCTCTAAGGCACTCCTTAAACTTACAGCCTGTGTCAGCTGACACGACCCATGTCAGCCTATGCAAGAGTGGAGAGCAAGGAAGTAGAAAATAGAGGGCTGACACGGGTGCCCGTGTCAGCAAAGGCTGAAGGAAAAAGAGTTAACAGAGAGCCAACACGGGTGCCCGTGTTGGCCAATTCCCCCCTTTTGCTGATTTTTATTGTTCAAGTCTCTTTATAAGTCCCGAGGGAAGTCTTGGTATTTCACGATGCTTTTAGATGATTTGGAACTATTTAGTCTACTATTGGTAAAGAGAAAAGGGACTTTAGAGGGTACGAAGAATAGACAGAGAAGAGAACAGAGCTTTCAAGGGTTTTGGAGAAGAAGAGATCTTCAAGATCAAAAGAGATTGAAGATCAAACTTCATCACAAAAGAATTGTAATGTCTCTATTTTGTAATTTTTTTTCTTTGAATACTATGAGAAGCTAAACCCCCCAATGCTAGGGGGTGTCCCTGAATTGCTTATGTATGAACAATATTTCTATGTTTTTATGATCATCAATGTTGTTCTTAATTTAAATTATTATACAAAGTTCTTAAGGCTTTTTCTATCGGGCAAATAGAATTGTGATCTATGGTTAGGGTTGAGGTCGGACAAACCACCTTATCGCTTTTTGTATAAAAATACTTCGGTTTAATCGCTTGGGAATAAGGATCAAACAGTAGTAGCCGTAAATTCTTGTTACAACTGCGTTTTTCTTAATGTCATTTTGAATAGCTAAGGAATTAGGATGGAAAATGACTGTTAATGGTTTTCGGCTAAGGAATTAGAGAAAAAAATTCTTGAGAATCGGCGTGGAATAATTACAACGTAGATATTATATAATATGGAAGTAGTGTAGTACAAAGCAATTCATACATCTTACCCTAGCATGCTTTCTTATATCGATTAAAAGATTTTTATATGCTTTGTGTAATTTATTCTTGTAATTATCATTTCGAAAACAATCAACAAACCCCTTTTGATTTTTTGTTCAATGGAATTATTGTAAAGGTTTGTACTTAATACGCAGTCCTCGAGATCGATACTCAGGATAACTCCCATTTTATTACTACATCAGTGCAAATAATACACTTGCTATTTTACCGATCAATGATCCTCCATGAGTTCACAATATCAAGAGAACTTCAAGTTTGCAAGTTGGTTCATGGTGGTTGACCAGAGAAAGTCAACTGATCAAAACTGGAGTTCCCTAGACCCTATCTCCTACAATTTTTGTCATATGAAAATATTTTTAAGAGAAACGTTACTCCTTACGACATTCCAAACAACTTTCATGCTAAAGTCAAGATCTAGTTGTAACACCCAAAAATTTGCCCTCCTCATTCATGCATTCATTTTTAGGTCATTTAACATTTCATATTGCATTTCATCATGTCAATCAGAATCAGATCCAAGAAGCTTGAACATCATTCAAGACTCTTTGTGGGTTCTATCCGGGTGATCAGTCAACACAAGGGAAAGACTTGAGCTACTTCCAACAGGTTCAAATGGGGTCTATTCATCACTCAAAGCGCTAATCTTGAAGAAGCAAAATCTGTCCTCGAGCTGTCATGCTCGCTAGGCGAGCAGCGTGGTTCGCTTAGCGAAAGGAACTGTCATGCTCGCTAGGCGAGCAAATCCTTCGCTAGGCAAAGCGCACGCGTTTTAAAAAAAAAACTAAAAAAACTAAAAAAAAAAACTAAAAAAACTAAAAAAAAATAAAAAAAAACTATAAAAAAAACGAAATAAATAAATAAATAAATAAATAAATAAATAAAATATAACAGAAAAATCTTGGACTTGGACCTCTTTCATTTGAGCCCACAAAAATCAGGTTATAAATTCTAGACTTCCATCTTCCAAAAAACCCTAGAAAAAGATAGTGAGAGAAGAGCTAACAGAGTTCAAAGCAGCCTCCAGAGACTGAAAGGAACTCATCTGCAAAGAGCCAATCCCATCTCATATAAACCCTCAGATTGCTTTGCAAACTCAACCGGGCAATTCAATTTCATTCGATCTCTCCAATCAGGTTTGCCCTATCTCCATTACTCTATGCTTTCAATTTGAATGCTCTGAATGTATGAGGTATTATCGTTAGGTTTTGCATGTGGGCACATGTTTTAGTATGTATGTCATGCCTTGATGTGTGGATCCTTGCCCCCTGACTTTGAATTTTGATACCCTTTTGATGCATGTGTTTGGCAAGAGGTTTAGGCCTCCTACCCTTGGTTGCTTTTTGTGAGCTTTTTGTGAACTTTAATGGCATGATTTATGTGATTCTCTGTTTGGTGCAATTCTTGATTGCACTCCATCTTATTTCTCTAACCTGTTTGTTGAGTTTTTTTTGTGAGGGCTCACATGAACCCTGAAAGGATAGCTTGCATGGTATTCCACTTTATTTGTAGGATACCATTTGGAGATTTATTCCGATTACCTGTATTGACTTGCTTTCTTTGATGGTGCCAGCTTGAGAGATCTCCGGGTTTCTTATTTCTTTAGTTGTTGTTACTTCGGATGTTTATCCGTACGGTAGACCTTTTTGATCCTTTATTTTTCCCGCATTTTACCGTTTTCTTAGCTGGAAGACCTCGATAGGAGGCAATGTTTTTGTGTGTTTATTTTTGTGCCTAAAGACCTCCATGAAGAGACAATTGACGGATAAAAGGGATTAGTAGTCAATCCCCCGTTATTCAGTGCGTCGTTCTTTAAGATCACACTACGTGTCGATGCTTTAGAACAAAAGCCCAAGATCTTTTGTCCGGTCGGTCAGTGGAGAGGGTTCCATCTTTCTGAACCCCCACGCCTTGTCATGAGCTCACCCTGTCTGGGGTTAAGATCTATGAGGTCTTATCCTCATTACCCTCTGATTTGCTCACCCTGACGTTCAATATCAGTGGTTAAGAGCCCGTTTGATTACCCTTCCATGGCTTGTTTGTCGAGGTTGATATGACCCCTCTTGACTAAAGCCTTACCCCTGCGTGTTTGAGCCCCTTTGCTGGCGTGTTTACTTTATGCATGTTTGTTTTGTATGGTTTGATAGTCTCCTGTTTGCATGTTTATTAAGGTAGCGCGGTTCCTTCGTCTAGGACTGCCTTTTTGTATGAGCATCCCCAAAACACCCCAACTCATTGATTTTTCTTCTCCTAAGAACACGTTTACTCCTTCTACTACAGGCGAGTAAGTCTCCAAAGGTCGAGCATCCGGTAGATTGTGTAGTAACGTCGTTCACCCAAAAACACAACCAACCCCGTAGTTAGCCGAACTACGGCTTGCTCTGATTCTCATTCTAGATGAGATACGTAGGCATAAGACGTGACGTCTTACCGAGCACATATCCCCCTAACCCATAGCCAGCCGAGCTACGAAGACTCTAATTCTCATATTCATATGAGATACGTATGCAGTGGATGCGACATCTGTGCGAGTCATTTTCTTTAAACCCCTTTTTAGTAAGTAGTACATTAGATAAACCTACACCCTTTAGACAAGAACAACAAAAGTGGATCCCGTAGAGTACTACGGATGTGTAGGGGTGTTAATACCTTCCCTTCGCATAATCGACTCCCGAACCCAAGATTTGGTTGCGAGACATTGTCTTTTCCTTTCCTTTCTCCCAGGTTTACTTCGAACGTTTCCTTTCCCTCCTTTGGGATAAATAACGCACGGTGGCGACTCTTCTGTCATTTCTTTTTTTGCCGGTTGTTTTTTTCGCATGTTGCGACACTAGTTTTGCTTGAAAAGTCATTTTTTATGGTGAAACATTATAGGTCATTTTGTTTGTGCCCTAGTTAAGAGGTTAACTTCCAAGGACAATAACTTGCTCAAGTTTTATGCGATGAAGGCCATCCAAGTTTCATGATCAAATTAAAGATGTCCTCTACAACTTTTATTCTTTGAGAAATGTGAAATTTAACATGCAAGGGCATGTTCCAAGAGGAAACATTATAGGTCTTTTTGGGTCATTACCATTGAACAAGCAATTTTTCTAAACTTCTAAAATGTATAACGCCTTCATGCCAAATCCAAAGGAGGTCAAATTTGTAACCAACGTGAATAGGTTGGAAAGAGCTATAACTTTGATGAAGGAACTGTTTCCATTTGAAGCTCATAGAAAAAGTTATTCAAGGTGGAAGTGAACATTTGACTTGGTACTTTAAAATTTTTTCAAATATGTTTGATTTTCCAAACTTCCATCTCAAAATTCATCATGATACAAGCTCCAAATGGAAATATTTTCAATATGAAAATTGTTCCCCTTGATCTCACCTTTCCAAAAAGTCCAAGATCACCTCATTTGGACCAAGATTGAGGGACTTGCGCATGGTTCCTTTCATAGGTTTGTTTTGGTAAATTTTGAATTCAAATAACCATTTCCTATCGCATGCTTACATGTTATGGTTTCAGTACTCAATGTGCACGAATTGGAGTTGGATTGCATCATTCCTTAGGCCCAAATCATTGCCCATGCGTCCATGCACCAAAGTTGCTAAAATTGGCAAATTTTCAAAGTGTGTGAAAAGAAACTTGATACACTACAAATACAGGGCCATTGTGATCAGAAAGAGGATCCCTGTTTTCCCAAGCTTTGAACCATTGTCTCCCTAACCTCCATTAAAGGATAAACTTGAAGATTTCACTTGAAATCGAGTTTCAAATATCCTTCTGTTTTGAGATTGAAACTCAAAGAATCCAAGCCCTCCTTTGATCCAATTCACTTCCTGCAAGCTTCTGGAGTTGACCCAAGGCCAATTGGAAACAAGATCAAGCCAAATTCAAGCTACTTGAAGGTGATTTTTTAGAAACTTTGTCTCTTAGATTCTCTCTTAATTCTTCACCATTCTCTTTGATTTTTGGTTGGCTGAAGTCCTACCAATGTAGGCATCAAGATTGAGTTGCTTTTAGGTCAAATCGAAGCAACTCAGATCATGAACCTCAATTTCAAATCCATGTATCTTTCAATATACTTGGAATTTGAAGAAATGGAGGTCAGATTCGTGCTCCTGAGCATTTTTCCTTCAAAAACATGTACTCACTTTTCATTTTCCGTTTGGTTTATGGTGGACCAGTCCGGTGAGGTCCACCAGAGAAGATGACCGGAGCTAGGCCTACGGTGGTGTGTTTGCTTTGCCCAGACCATATGATCTTGGTTCCACGTTTTAATCAGAACCCTTGCTTTGGCATACCACCCGCGTACACGCGTTGACTTAGGTATTGGATGGAAGTGTGCGCTTGGTGATCAGATCTGCCACCTCAATTAACGAGGGCGATCGGATGGCCCTTGTTTTTTTGAATTTATTTTTATTTTTTGAATTTCCATTTAATCCACTTATTTTATTTAATTCATAGAAATTTCATTTTTAATCCAAAAAATATGAGACTTTCACCAAAAAACTTAAAATATTTTTCTCTTCCATATTATGAATTTAAATTATTTTTTGGATTAATTTTGGTATTTTTCATGAATTAAATGTTTTTGTGCATATTTTTAATTGTTTAAAAATACTTTTAACTTTTCAAAAATAGTGAAAGTTTTTGTCTAAGGCCCTTTGACCTTGTTTGATCTAGGATAAATCCCTTGGCCATTTATTTGGTGTTTTGAAGGGATTATAGGTTTTGACCAAATTAAAATGTATTTTAATTCTTTTTAAAATTATTTTTTAATTGATTAAATGCTTTAAAATGTTGTTGAGCCATTTTTATGGTTTTGTGATGTTTGACTTTCTATTTAGGCCTTGATCAAGGTTGATTTGACTTTTGTTGGATCAAAACCATTGGATTTAGGGGATTGATTAAATGTACATTTCATCTCCCAAAATGAATGGATGGTTTTGATTTGATGAAATTCCTCCCATGATCAATTTGTGTTTCTAACTTCCCCCCCCCCCCCCCCCTCTTCATCTGCATCCCTATTCTTTCCCATTCCCTCATTTGACCAATGAAATCTCTAATGTCTAAAGGCTAATTGGTTCATCATTGACCTTGTGTCAGATGAATCAATACAAGTATGACTGAGATAGGTCCCTCCCTCTTGATCTTTTTTTAGTGTGGTATGTTTTAGGAGTTTGGTTCTTCATACGAAATCTCTAACATGCATTAACACCTAAATTTTTATTGCCCGACCTCAGATAGTTGTGAATTCTACATAAGTCCAATTACGATTGCTTAAGATAGAGCTAAATTTGACCCTCAAGGCATAGCATTCTAGTAAGTGAGACTGTAAGTCTCCCATTCTTCATGGCATTGTGTGAAGACTTGACCTTTTTTCCTTTCATGGGAGCTAGTGGCATACTTGTTCAATTATCCAAGTTGGAGTCCTTCTGATGGAAGATGTATTGGTTTAAGGATTCATACATGTGAATGAATGGTTGAGTGTTATCCAAAGAATTACTTAATCAATTAAAAATCGCCACTAACTTTTGACTAACATTTGACTAACTCTTGTTAATATTGCTTTACTTTCAAGTCATTTACTTTATGCAATTTAAATTTCAGTCATTTATCATTCATTGCCATTTACACTTCATATAACTTGTTTATGTTTATGTTATTTTCACTTTGCTCATTTGAGCCATATCTTGTGATTGTATATATTTTGTGTGTTTTGGTTTTGTTTGTGGTCTTAGGACCTTAAAATACCTAAATAAAAACCCTGAAAAAAATATCTGGTGGACTGTTGAACTTGATCTGAACTCTTGGACTTAGGATTAGGCAATATTTCGTGTGCAAAAAGGACTTGGCCAATGCCAACATTATGAGATTGAGATATTGTGAACTGAGCCTTCATCTGATACAAGCCTTGGGATTTATTTGTATTCATCTGCTACTCTGTCTTTGTGCTTAATTGTTATTTTGATCGTGTGTCTGATGCTTTGCTCTGAGTTGATTAAGGAATATTTCATCTGATACATGGGAAGACAATGAAGACTGCTAGCTTTTGGAATTGCTGGCTTGGATGTGGATACCTTTATTTGATGCCTTGATCTTCATGATATCTAGATATTGCTCATTGCTTATTGATTATTTCTTGATAAAAGTCCAAAGGAAAATGGGTTTCTATATGACATTCTTGTTTGTTGGATTGCATCCCATTGGTAAGATCTTTTCAACCCTTAACTTTTAAATTTGTGTTGAGGATAGCCTTTTCATCTCCTCCCACTTCTTAAATTTCAAAATCTCTCCCCTTTTTTCAAAAAACTTATTTGCTTGTGATTTCAAACTTATACTTTTTTTTAATAATTAGAAACTTTGGCCTTATGCCATTGAATTTTCAAACTCTTTCTTATATCAAATATATAAATAACTTAACCATATTGACTTATATTTCAAAAGACAAAAAGAACTAACAACTCCATTCAAACTTTTGGCCCTTTGTGCCGTTTCTCATTAAACTTTTGTTAAAAGCAATTCACCAACTTATTTGAAATTTTTACCACGAACTACGAGGTTTTGATCCCTCACTTTTATGTTGGTACGTAGGCACAAGATCGAAGGTCTTGTCAAACATAAAAATATAATCAATGAATTCTTTTCTCATCACCACACTCTATTTTTTCTCAAACATATTTTATACCAAACATATATGCACACATAAAAAAGGGCTCCCTAGGAGTACCTAAGACAGTTTGGGTGCTAACACCTTCCCTCTGTGTAACCAACCCCCTTACTTGTAATCCCTGGAATTTTATTAGTTTTGATTTGAAAACTTCTTATCTTTGGGTTTTGTTCGTACTTTTCCCTTTTCCTTTGGAAACAATAAAAGCGTGGTGGTGACTCTCGTTTTATTGATGTTAAGCTTATCCATAGCTTGATGGTCATAAATTTACCGCTACAGAAATTAAGTGGCGACTCTATTGGGGACTAGTCCTAGGTGGGTGTAGCCTACTTTTTTATATGTATATATTTGTATATTTGATGTTTGTATATATTTTTTTTGTGATATAATTTGTTTGTTGTGCTTGGTGATCTCTATGTAGTGAGATAAGTTCTAACCCGAACTTGAGTGAAGCTAAGATAGGAGGATGGTATAGTAATGTTCAACTTGTGTGGAGTAGTCCTTAACAAGTTGGCTTGAGATCCATCTACTCAAGGGACACCTCTTTGGAGTTATTGATGTCACACAAGTTATTTGTGGATAGGCATTACTTTCTCTGATTTGGGGTTCCAGAAGCTGAGGACCATAGAACATTTAACCCAACTTGGCCTATTTAGGACGTAGTGCGGAGACTATTCAGGTGTAGACTTGATCACAGTTGTTACGCGATACTACACTCAGACGAGTTCCTCTTGAGAATATTATGGGTTGATGAATCAGCCATCCTAACATGTAATATCTGATACATGATCTACAGGTTTTTTATCCTTAGCACACTCCTTAGGGATGGTCCTTAACCTAACTCCATGCTCGTGACTCACAACAAACCCTTTGATTCTCGGTTGATCCGATCAAGTCTCATCAATATCAATGGAACTTGGATGTTGATAAGGTGAAAATCATAATCCACCAAAATGGATGATTGATCTTGATGATGACATGATCCATCCCCTGACCTTTTTTTGTGTTTTCCTTGTATGTGATCCCTTGTGTGTGATTGTTGCATTCATGCATACATGCGCATCATAACATTCATCACAAAAAAGTAAATTTCAAGGAAACTGAGGTCTTGTTTGCAAATATTTTTAGACCATGGATTATGGATGAAGGAACACTAAGAAGTACAGTTTCAGATGTCTTAATTTGAAAGAGCTAAGGAAGTTGTCATCCTTTGTACTAGATCCCTTGGACTTCAAGCAACATCATGAGAAGCTCTTATCTGTATTATCTACTAATGTGGTTGAAGGACTTCTGAGTGTTTTGGTTCAATTCTATGATCCTCTCTACTAGTGCCTCACTTTTCCCGATTATCAGCTTGTACCTACGTTGGAGGAGTATGCCCATCTCTTGGGAATACCTATATCTAACAAAGTACCTTTTATGGGATTTGAGGAGATTCCCAAATCTCATATTATAGCTGAAGCTCTTCATCTGAAGAAATCTGAGATTGATGCTCATTTGGTGAAGAAATGAGGTATTCTTGGGTTGACTTTTGAGTTCCTCATTGGTAAAGCTATTTTATTTGCTCAAGCCAGTAGTATGGATGCTTTTGAAGCCATCTTTGTATTGCGCATCTATGGTTTAACTTTATTCCCTAACATTGATGATTTTGTTGATGTTAACGCCATTAGAATCTTCTTGATTGGGAATCATGTTCCTACTCTGTTGGGTGACATGTATTTCTCTTTGCATTTGAGTAATTCTAAAGGTGGTGGGACTATTGTGTGTTGTGTTCCTCTTCTGTACAAGTGGTTTATTTCGTACTTGTCTCATATGCCTGCTTTTTTGGAGAACAAGCAATGTCTACGGTGGTCTCAGAGACTTATGTCTCTCACTAATGATGATATTGTTTGGTATGGTTCTGCATTGAGTAGTGTGGACATTATTGATAGTTGTGGTGAGTTCTCTAATGTGCCTCTCATTGGTACACGAGGAGGAATCAACTACAACCCTGCTTTGGCCCATCGTCAACTTGGGTTCCCCTTGAGAGATAAACCTAATAATACTCAGTTAGAAGGTCTATTCTATCAAGAGGATAAATATCCCCAACATTTGAAGCAGAGAATGATACATGTGTGGCATAATGTGCATAAGAAAGGAAGATCCGAGCTTGCTCTGTGCAACTGTGTAGCCTTGGAAGCTTACACGATTTGGGTGAAGAAGAGAGCTTTGGAGCTCAAGATGTCGTACACTTGTTAAAAACCTATGTCTGTGGTTATGGATGAGCCATCAACTCTCCCGAACCACGATGTAGAGGAGTTGGGAAACGCACTCACCAAGATGAAGCAAGAGAAAGATATGTGGGAAGAGTTGTTCCGTGCTTTGAGCCGAAACCATGAAGAGTTGCAGCTTGAGTCGAAAGACAAGGACGCGGTTATTGAGATTCTTGAAGATCGAGTAGTGAAGTGACAGAGAGAGATAGAGGGTGCATCTTTCTCTAGTATGCCTCAACCTTCCCGTGCTTGGAAGAAGATTGTTGATCAGCTAGTTCTTGAGAAAGCTCAGATGAAGACATCTTTTGAGTCCGAGATTCAATGTATCCGAAGGAAGTATACACCCATATCCAGATTATTTGATGCAGTTGCTAGAGATCCTTAGGATGACATTTTCCTTTTCTCTTATGTTTGTACTTCGGTTTCTGAAAATGTACTCAGTGTAATCCTTCCAATTTTATGAATAAAAAAAGATTTTATGGTCAATCAAATTGTTATTAGTGTTATTGTTTGAATATATATTTGCAAATAGGACTTCATATGTTCCTTGAAATTAAAAACAAACAAAAACATTACATTTCATGCATCGTTTGCACAACAGGTCTTTGTCGCCAGATGTCTTATCATTTCTTCTTATGTGCATCAGCCAAGCTGACTCACCACTATAATACTCGCGCTAACCAACCAAAGACCATGGAGCATCTAGAGCAAGAGTACCAAGAGCTAAAGGACGAGATCACCAGATTAACGATGCTGAAGGAATCTGTGGTTGCTACCCAGAATCAGTCATCACCAACTCCCGCAACTCCTCATACTCAGAGGAATGTCATTTCTGAGGTTGCTACTTCAATTGTTCCTGTTGTTGCTGTCATTCAATCCATTCCTTTTATGCCTACTGGATTCCCTTGGGGAATGTCGTCAAATTTATGCCAGAAGGGTATGCGCCCACATTTGTTTCTCTGTCGGCATCTAGCCGGTCATGTTAGTGCCACCTCTGGTTATTCACACTCTGGCTCGTGTTGAGGACATTATCTACCACTCTGATTCGTCTGAGGGTCCAGATGGATATGAGAAGATGGATGAGATTAAATATCAATTCCTCGAGCTGCGCAAAGAGTTGAAGAGTCTGAGAGGGAAATACTTGTTTGGGAAGAGTGCTGCTAAACTCTGCTTGGTCCCTAATGTCAAGATCCCGGTGAAATTCAAGGTCCCAGACTTTGAAAAGTACAAAGGGAATACTTTCCCGCTAAGCCATCTTGTTATGTATGCTAGAAAAATGTGTACTCATATGTAAGACCCCAATTTTGACCCTAAGATCCCTCATGCATTTTCATCATAAGCATTAACATTGGGATCATACCTTGGCATTCTCCTTACTCCTCCTTCATTGGGTTTGTTTTGGGAGATATCACCAAGCACTTTGTGATTGTATCATACTTGTATATTATTATTTTACTAACCAAAATACCAAAAAGATGTCTTTTCATTTGCCTAACTTTTTTGTAGGTAGGGCATGATCTCCATTGATCTATCAAGTTCATATCTTTAAGACCCTCATGACAAACAGCACAACCATGAATTGATCCAAGAATGGTTATAAGCATCATATATGAGTTCCATTGATTCCTACATGTCATATTGATCAAGTTTTCTTCAAGAGTGTGGAGGTGATTTGCCTTGGAAACCCTAGTTTGACTAGGTATCTTGAGTAACTTCTCCAACAAGCTATCTTACCATTTGATCAAATCTATCAAGGAACACTTCAAAATTCATCATCTTATGCATATATGATCTACCATGAACTAAGAAAGTCCAAATAATTGAAGGTTAGCAAGTTGGTTGATGGTGTTTGGCCAGATGAATTCATCCGATCAAAACTGGGTCTCCCTAGACCCTATCTCCTACAATTTTCACCATATGAAAATAATTCCAAGAGCAAAGTTACTCTAAATGACATTCCAAACAACTTTAATATTGAGACCTAGAGCTAGTTTTTCTTGGAAAATCGTTTTATATGATGAAACATTATAGGTCATTTTGTTTAAACCCTAATTTGAAAGTCAAATTCCCAAGGCCATAACTTGCTCAATTTTTATGATATGAAAGATTTCCAAGCTTCACAATCAAATTCAAGATGTCTACTTAAACTTTGATGTTTTTAGTGAGAGCTGATTCAACTTTTATGAGCATGTGATATGAGGTTACATTATAGGTCATTTTTGACCTATACCATTGAACAAGTGATTTTTCCAAACATAAAAAATGCATAACTCTATCATTCAAATCCAAATGACATGACATTGGTGACCATTTTTAATTTCTTTGAAAGAGCTACAACTTTGATGAAGACACTTTTCTCATATGTAGCTCACATAAAAAGTTAAGCAAGGTGGAATATTGAGATATATGGCTTGACACAGAAAAAATTTCAACATTTTGAAATTTCCAAACTTCCACCCCAAAATTCTCCATGTTCCAAGCTCCAAATGAAAAAGTGTTAAACATAAAACTTGTTCCCCTTGATCCAAGCTTTCCAAAGAACCCAAGTTCATGCATTTAGGATGAGGTTTGCTAGGTCTGCACATGGCTTTAACAGCACTGCATAATTGGAAAGAATCAAACTTCAAAACTTCAGTTCACTTTGCCTTGCCAATCAAGCTTCTGTTCAGACTTCATTTGGCTTGATTTTGGACCTTTTTGCATTGCATCATGGGTCTGCACATGCCCATGCACTCGTGCCATCAACATTGCTAAATTTAGACAAAATTTGAAGTGTGCAAATATCATTCATCCATGCTATAAATACATGACCTCTGTGCTCATCTGAATCACACCTTGCGTGCCAACTTTGCCCCCCATTGAAACCATTTCATTCCAAAGGAAAACCTAATAAATTTCAGTTTGAAATTTGAGTTTGACTCTCAATTGTTGGAGATTCAAGAACTCCAGGATCCAAAGCCTTGCAACCTCTCTAATCACTTCCTACTAACTTCTCAAGTGTGATCAGATCGTGTTTGGAGCAAGTAACATCAAGAACTGCATAGCATTGAAGGTACTCAATTCTCTTGGATCTTTGATTGTCTGAAGTCCTACCAATGTAGGCAAGAAGATTGAGTTGCTTAGAGGTCAAATCGAAGCAACTCAGTTGACACACCTGAAAATTCAACTCCTCATATATTTCTATATATGTGGAGTTAGTTAAAATTAAGGTCAGATTCGTGCTCTACGCCATTTTTTCTTTCAGATCATGTCCTCCTTTTTTATTTTGGTGATGGTTGAAGGTGGACCAGTCCGGTGAGGTCCACCGGAGAAGAAGACCGGAGCTACCGCTCCGACCGTGTGTTGGCATGTCTCCAACCATAGAATCCTTTTCAAATGATTTAATCTCACGTGTTGGTTCTGATTACCATCCCTGCAGCGCATTGACTAGTGTCCATTGTGGAACGCGCGTTAAGGACCACTTGAACTACCACCTCAATTAATGAGGGAGATCAAGTGGTCCACGTTTTTTGTTATTTTCTGATTTTCTTTTATTCCTTTTATTTTCATTAATTCATATTAATTTTAATATTGATCCAAAAAATATGAGAATTTCACAAAAAAATATTCAAATAATTTCCTCTTTCATATTCTGAATTAAAATTACTTTTTGGATCATTATTAATATTTTTCATGATTTAATTGATTTTGTGATTATTTTTAATTGTTTAAAAATACTTTTAAGTCTTTAAATTTTCTGAAATTTTTTCTCCAAGGTCCTTTGACCTTGCTTGACCTATGATAAATATCATGGCCATTTCTTTGGTGTTTTGATGAGGTTTTAGGAATTTGACAAACAATATTTAATTTAAATGCCTTATTTTAGTATTTTTAATTTGAATAAATGCCAAATAATTTTGTTGACCAATTGTGATGACTTGTTTGAGTTTGACTCTTGTTGTTGGGCCTTGGTCAAGGTTGATTTGACTTTTTCAAGTTAATATCATTGGATTTAGGGGATTGATGGAATGTACATTCCATCTCCCAAAATGAATGGATGATATTAATTTGGTAAAAGTCCTTCTTTGGCCAATTTGAGTTTTGATCCATTCCCCTTCCTCTCCATCTTATTTCCCTTCTTTATGCATTCATCTCATTTGGCCTATGATATCTCAAAGTCCTAAAGCTAGTTGGTTGAATGATTAACATGAGTAAGGATGAGATTAGGCCACCTCTTTTGCATATTTCTTTTTGTGTGTGGTATGTTTCATGAGCATAGTCCATTATATTGTGTCTCTAACATGCATTAACACCAAAATTCTATTGCCCGACCTTAAATAGTCGTGACTTCTACATAAGTCCAATTACGATTGCTTAACATAGCACTAAATTTGTAACACAAAAGGAATAGCATTCTAGTTAGTGAGATTGTAAGTCTCCCCTCTTTCATGGTATTATGTGAAAACTTGGCCTTTTTTCCTTCCTTTGAAAGATGTCTTGGCTTAAGGACCCATTCTTGTGACAAGTGGGATGAGTGTTCTCCAAAGAATGTCTTAAAATGAAAAGCAAAAGCAAAACAAATACTAACTTCTAACTCATTAACAACTAACTTTTAATTTCAAGCCATTTACTTTAATGTCATTTAATTTTAGCTTTTATTCATTTGCCGTTATTCATACCATTCTAATTGTTTATGTTAATGCAATTTTCCCTTTGTCCATTTGGACCATATTGCGTGATATATCTTGTTTGTGTGTACTTTGCTTTTTTGTATGGTCTTTGACCATTAACTTACATAATAACAACAAAAACCCTAAAAAAATGTTTGTGTGGACTGTTGGCTTGATCTTGGACAAATGGACTTAGAACTTAGGCAACATTCCTATGCTAAAGGACTTGGTCAATGCCAACTTATTGTGAAACCAAGTTCTTGCAATTTGAACTTCATCTGATACATCATTCAAGATCCCCCTGAGTTCGTCTACAACATGATCATTGTGAAGCTGTTATTATGAACCTGTGACTTGTGGAATCCATCTATTACATGGGCTAATCTGAAGAAGATCATGGAGTGGCTAAAGCTTGGGTGTGGCTATCTTTATTTGATGCCTTTGCTCTTCAAGATAATATAATTGTTCATTTTTGTGTTGCTTGATTCTAAATGTTCAAGGGAATTCTGGGTTTCTATTGACATTCTTATCTATTGGATTGCTACCCATTATGGTCAGGTCTTTTCAACTCTTAACTTTTAATTTTATGCATAGGATTAGTCTCTTCATCTTCTCCCCATTTCTTTAATTTCAAAATCTCTCCCTCCCTTTTCAAAATCTTCTTTGATTGAACTTATTTTGTTCTAAATTTTGACCATTTTGCAAAAAGATAGAAACTTTGGCCCTATGCCGTTGTATTTTCAAACTTCTTTTCTTAAATCAAAACTTGTAAATAAACTTAACTATACTTGACTTAAACTTTCAAAAATCCAAAAATAACTAACTCATTCAAACCATTTTTAGGCCTTTGTGCCTTTCAAACTTAATCTTTTTGTTAAAAGAAATGCATCCACTTTGAAATTTGTATCACGAATTACGAGGTTTTGATCCCTCATTTTTATGTTGGTAGGTAGGCACAAGTCCGAAGGTCTTGTCAAACAAAAATATAATTAATGAATTCTTTTCTCATCCCCCCATTCTATTTGTTTGTAAACATCACTTTTGTACCAAATACATATGCACACAAAAAGGGCTCCTAGGAGTACCTAGGACACTTTGAGTGCTAACACCTTCCCTCTGTGTAACCAACCCCCTTACTTGTAATCCCTGGAATTTTATTAGTTTTGATTTGAAAACTTCTTACTTTTGGGTTTTGTTCGTACTTTTTCCCTTTTCCCTTGGAAACAATAAAAGTGGTGACTCTTGTTATTTGATGTTTAGCTTATCCATAGCTTGATGATCATGAATTTACCGCTACACCAGACTGATAATGATCAGTTGTTGATTCAGTATTTCCAAGACACTTTAACTGGAGATGCCTTGAGGTGGGACATGGGTCTGGACAGTGCAAGCATTCATACTTTCAATAACTTAGGTGAGGCCTTTGTCAAGCAGGATAAGTACCATGTGGATATGGCACCTGATAGAGACCAATTGAGGTCTATGTCTAAGAAGGATAAAGAGACATTCAAAGAGTATGCCCAGAGATGGAGAGAATTGGCTATCCAGATAAGCCCACTTCATGAAGCAAAAGAAATGATGAAGATCTTCTTGAAGACGTTGAGTTCGTTTTATTAAAAACGTATGATTGCGAGTTCCCCCAATGATTTTACCAAAGTGATAAACATGGGGATAAGGCTAGAAGAAGGAGTTCGTGAAGGACGTTTGTCTAAAGAATAAGCATTAGCCAGCAAGAAATAGGGTGGGAGTTTCTCCAAGAGAAAGGAAGGAGAAACTAATTAAGTATCAGTGGGGACGCAGAGGAGGCCTCATGTCAGAAAAAGTTCTCAATCTCGTAAACATCAACATCAAGTTTCCTCAATAATTTTGGTTTTTTCCAACAATTCTAATCAATCAGTTCCAATTCAGCAACAACAACATCATCAACAACCGCCACAAAGAACCAACTACAACAACAACAACAATAATCATCAACAAAATTTTGAGAGGAAGAAGGTCTCCTTTGACCCTATTCCTATGACTTATGCAGAGTTATACCCATCATTGGTTCTCACGAACCTCATCCAGCAAAGAAATCCTCCACAAATTCCTGAGCCACTACCATGGTGGTTCAAGCCTGATCTTCATTGTGCTTTTCACCAGGGAGCCCCTGGTCATGATATAGAAAACTTTTATCCATTGAAATATGAAGTTCAAAAGCTGGTAAAGAGTGGTATGGTGTCCTTTGAGGATAGAGCGCCAAATGTGAAAGCAAATTCGTTGCCCGCTCATGGTAATGCTTATGTCAGCATGGTGGACGACTATCCAGGGAATTTTCGAGTTTTTGATGTGAGACGTATCTGAAGATATCTGGTGGAGATGCATAAGACTTTGTGTTTAATCAGTAACTGTGAACATGACCAAGATGGTTGTGTAATTTATAGCATGAGCCCCCGTGGGTGTATGGTCATCAAGAGGGATATCCAGAAATTGATGGATGAGAATGTAATCCAGATTCAACAGTCGAGGGATATAGGAGATGTTGTGAATGTGATTGTGTCAGTATTCAAGGCCCCTGAGCGGGTAGTCATTCGGTTTGATAGCAGCAACAACAATAATGTTAATAGATCGGTATCGCCATTGGTTATACGGTTAGAGGGCCCTATCCCTTATGCATCCAATAAAGTTTGGCCATATCAATATAATGCCACTATGATTGAAAACGGTCAAGAGGTTCCTCTACGAGTTGCAGACTCAGTGGTAAATATTGCAGATATTGCAAAGGTGACCCATAGTGGTTGTGTGTTCAGTCCAGTTTTCCCTAAAGTGATAGAAGATGTTTTAGTAAGTAAGAAAGCAGATATTCCAGTAGTGAATCTGATTAGTGCTCCAACGTGTCAGTCTGGTGCATCCAGCAAGTTGAAGACTAACGATGATGATGAGGTTTTAAGGTTAATCAAGAGAAGTGAATTTAATGTTGTAAAGCAGCTGCTCCAGACTCCATCGAAGATCTTTGTGCTGTCACTGTTGATGAATTCTGAAGTGCGCAGGGAGGCATTGAAGAAAGTGTTGGAGCAGGCTTATGTTGAACATGATGTGACCGTGGATCAATTTGAACACATAGTTGCCAACATCACTTCTTGTAAAAATTTAAGTTTTTGTGACGAAGAACTTCCTGAGGAAGGCAGAAATCATAACTTAGCGTTACATATTTCAATGAATTGCAAGGAGGACGCTCTGTCCAATGTGTTGGTTGACACTGGGTCATCATTGAATGTGTTTCCAAAATCAACTTTGTCAAGACTCTCTTTTCAAGGTTCCCCATTGAGGTACAACGGCGTAATTATCAAAGCGTTCGACAGTTCTCGTAAAACTATCATAGGTGAAGTCGACCTTCCGGTTAAGATAGGTCCTAGTGATTTCCAAATTACTTTCCAGGTAATGGCTATCCACCCGGCCTATAGCTGCTTGTTGGGAAGGCCATGGATTCATGAAGCTAGAGTAGTGACGTCTACTCTTCACCAGAAGCTAAAATTTGTGAAGAATGACAAGCTTGTCATTGTTGGTGGAGAGAAGGCATTATTAGTAAGCCATTTGTCATATTTCACGTATGTTCATGGTGAGGAGGAGGTTGGAAATTCGTTCCAAGCCTTATCTATTACTAATGAGTTAAAGAAAACTGGGGCACCCATGTCTTCTTTGAAAGATGCACAAGAGGCTATTCATGCTGGCAGCATTGACAAGTGGGGTCGTGTTATAGAGGTCGCCGAGAACAAGAACAGAGATGGACTAGGATTTCAACTAGAATCGTTCAATGCCAAATCCAAAGTTAGGCAACCAATTTTCCACAGTGAAGGGTTCATTCACAGGAATGATCAACACTCAGCTGCCATTATTGAAGATAGTGGTGATGAAGACGAAGCTTGTGCCAACTTTGTAACACATGGCCAGACTTGCAACAATTGGGTTATTGTTGATGTTCCTGTTGTCATTCACCGTTCTAAGTAATTTGTTTTTTGTTGTTTTAAGAAAAATCCTTCTCTTATGCCTAAGGGAGAAGTGAACATTGTTGGGCATTTTCCTTATTATCATCAATAAAATACAATTTTATTCATCCACATCTATGATGTTATATTTTCACATTTTTCTTTTTCTGAAAATGGTAATCACAAAAAACATAAATAAATAATAATCTTCCATCTGCATAATATTTGTTGGCACTCCACTTCTCAAAAATCAAAATATCAAATCATTATGCAGGTTGATTCTCAAACCCATTTAATATAATGATCCTACTCCCTCTCCAAACTTTGATTTTCCTGTGTTTGATGCTGAGGAAGAGATTGATGATAAAGAAGTATCTGATGAATTATCTCGTTTACTTGAGAATGAGGAAAAATCCATTCAGTCGTTTGAAGAGCAGATTGAATTAATCAACTTAGGTTCTGAGGATGATGTGAAGGAAGTCAAGATTGGGTCTCAACTGTGTCCAGAAGCTAAGAAGGGGTTGATTGATTGATAACACTGAAATTTACGTATTTTCGACTCCGATTTCACATGCATTCTAGTTGTTTTATTGTCATTTTGTTGTGTTATTACTGTATTTTCCTTTGTTTTCAGGTTTTTACTTTAATCGGAGCCCCGATCGAGAAAAGGAGTGAAAAAGGGCTAAAAACCCTAAAATTCAGCATTTTGTTCTTGTGGCCTACCCCATGGCTGGCGCCATAGACCCTGCCATGACGTGTCAAACTCAACTTCCATCAACTCCCACGTTTTCCCACTACTTCCACTAAGGCGCCCCATATTGTGCTTGTGGCGGGCGCCACAAGAGGAAAAACGGTTCCCTCCTATTTTCAAGTTGAAGGGCATCCAAGTCATTTCCATCTTTTTACTTGCTTATAAATAGAAACGTGAATTCACTTTTACAATCATCCAAACTTAGAACAGAGGCAAACTCAGAATTAAATTTGTTTCACTTAGGCATATATTCAGTATTTTATAGTGGTAATCGCTTCGCATTGGAGTGTTACCACAATTGTGCAATCAAGTTTGTGATAGAGTCTGTAATCGAGTTTGGAGCACTTTGGAAGGAAGTTAATCCTGCCGCCATTTTCATTTCCGCATTGCAATTTACTCAGCCCTCCGATTGGAGCAGGTTTTTATTACTTGTCTTTACTTTGTTTATTTCCCACACTCGCTTTACTTTATTTATTTCCCGCACTCGCTTTACTTTGTTTATTTCCTCGTACTCGCTTTAAATTATTTATTTCCTCGCACTCGCTTTAAATTATTTATTTCCTCGCACTCGCACTACTTTTATTTACTTTCCGCACTCGCACTACTTTTATTTACTTTCCGCACTCGCACTACTTTTATTTACTTTAATGCACTTTTACTTTACCATGTCTAACTAAATCCAAAAGGTTAGAATGTAAGGATCTTAATTGAACCGATAATTCGTACAATTGTTCATAGAAACACTTAAGAGCTATTTTAACTTTCAACTTAAGTTTTCCCGCACTTCAATTCCGTTGGGTAAGATCGAAAGTCGTCCAACGTCTTTTTAAACTTAATTGTTTTTAACTATTTCAAAAACAGCGAAAGCGCTTTGTCTAGTTCATTAAGAGTTTTTAACATTAAGAAGAAAACAGATTTTAAAACTATTTTCGGACGCGTTTATAAGTTTAGAGTCTGGTTCGTGAGAACCTCTTTTGGTTAAGAAATACAGGTTATAATACTTTTCAACTTAGTCAAGATAGTATATTTCTTAAAAATAGGTTTACTACTCTAACGCAATGCGCGCCTTTTTATAAGTGACAATAAGAGGGTCTGATTAGGGAGTACAACTCGGTTCTGAATACGCGAAAGCGACAGTTCCCGTTAAATTAGTTCTTTTCAAAGTAGGAAACATTGCCCATAAGTAGCTCTATTAGCAAGTACTTGGATTATCAATTAATTATGTGAATTACATTCGACCCTGTCTTTATTAATTAATCTTTATTCAACACTTTACTTTTCATTGCACAATCCAAAAACACTTATTTTGATTGCCTTTGATAAGCACCATAACAACAGATAACGATAGATTGACACTTGGTCTCTGTGGATTCGATAATCTTTTATATTACTCTGACGCGTTCGTATACTTGCCAAAACAATGCATCAAGTTTTTGGCGCCGTTGTCGGGGACCAATTTCGTCAAATTTCATTTTCGTATTGTTATATCGTTTAGACTTAGGTCATTTCCTGCCGGTCAATGCAAAAAACTCGCAGCACCGGAAGTTTAAATTTAGTAAACCCTCTGGCGGAACCTGAACGTTACGCTCGCGCACGTTTATTCTTTCATAGAATTAAGAGAGCTATGGCTGAAGATCAAAACCAAAGACCTCTTAAAGATTTCGCTCAACCATCTAATGAAGAACCTAGTTCTAGTATAGTAAACCCAATAATTCCAGCAAATAATTTCGAACTTAAACCATCTTTGTTACAACTAGTGCAACAGAGACAATTCGCGGGGCTCGCTACCGAGAACCCTAACCAACATTTAAAAATATTTCTTCAATTAGTAGATACTTTTAAAACCAATGGAGCTTCTCCTGAGGCAATACGTTTAAGATTATTTCCTTTTTCCCTCAGAGATAAAGCCCTATCATGGTTAGATTCCCTTCCACCCAATTCCATTACAACTTGGGATAACCTTAGAAGAGTATTTCTTGCTAGATACTTTCCCCCAAGTAAGACCGCCGTTCTTCGAAACCATATAACTAGATTTACCCAAAACCAAGGAGAATCGTTGTTCGAAGCTTGGGAGAGATATAAAGAGTTGTTACGAGCATGCCCACATCATGGCTTAGAAAATTGGTTAATCATTCAAACCTTTTATAATGGACTTCACTATAACACAAAGATGACCATCGACGCTGCCGCAGGCAGTGCTCTGATGAACAAACCTTATCCTGAAGCTAGTGCCCTCATTGAAGATATGGCTCAAAACCATCAATCATGGGGAGTCTAACGAGCGACAGTTGAAAAGAAGGAAGCCCAAGGAGGAGTGTATGAACTAAGCTCTATAGACATGATGCAAGCTAAAATGGACGCATTAGCCCTCAAAGTCGAACATATGTACACAAACCTGAATACTGTAGCCGCAGTTTCGTCGGATTGTGAGATATGTGGAACCAAAGGACACCAATCTGCAGAATGCAGTCTATTAAACGAAACCCACTTTGAGCAAGTGAACTACACCCAAGGGAACCCATACTCGAATACCTATAACCCTGGATAGAGGAATCACCCGAACTTCTCCTATAAAAACAATAACCCTATTCAAAATAATGCACCTCCGAGACCTAGTTATCAAGCCCCTAGATCAAATCAACCTATGCAACCTGTACCACCAAAGCCGAGCCTTGAGAAAATTATGAAAAATTTTATCACCGCTCAAACCCAACAAAACAAGGAGTTCATGAACCAAAACATTCATGTTAACGAATTGATTACTCAGGTAGGAACCAAGGTTGACCAAATAGTTACTCATACCAAGATGCTTGAAACCCAGATCTCTCAGGTAGCTTTAAACCAAGCCCCTCAGACTACACCTGGAGGACAATTCCCTGGACAACCCCAACAAAATCCGAGAGGACAAGCCAATGCCATTATCCTACGAAGTGGGAACGCTTATGATGAGCCGCCAAACCCAAGATTGAGTGAACCCGAAACTTCTAAGGAATGTACCAAACCCCCAGACAAAGTAAAGGAACCAGAGGAATCTGAAAACCAGGGAGGTCGAGAGAAAGGAGAAGAACCTAAAGATAAAATTTACGTACCACCCCCGCCGAATAAACCCCCTATACCATATCCGCAAAGACTCAAACAAACCCAGATCAATAAACAGTATCAAAAATTTATTAAAGTTATAGAAAAACTTCATGTAGAAATCCCTTTCATAGAATCCATCACCCAAATACCTTCTTATGCAAAGTTTCTGAAAGACATCCTTACCAACAAACGTAGACTTGACGATCCGAAGCCTTTGGAATGTAATGCTATTTCCGAGGACAAATTAGCAAAGAAAGATAAAGATCCTGGAAATTTCTCCATTCTTTGTCTGTTGGGTAATCATATCATCGATAAAGCTTTTCTAGACTCAGGAGCTAGTGTGAGCTTAATGCCTTTAGCAGTTTGTGAGAGGTTAAACTTAGGAGAATTACAACCCACTAAGATGTCACTTCAGTTAGCCGATATATCTGTTAAATATCCGATAGGCATTTTAGAAGATGTTCCTGTTAGGATAGGTCAGTTATTTATCCCTACCGATTTCGTTGTCATGGACATCAAAGAGGACAATGATATACCAATCCTTCTAGGTAGACCATTCTTATCGACTGCAGGAGCCATAATAGATGTCAAGAAAGGAAAGTTGACATTTGAGGTAGGTGACGAGAAAATAGAATTTATACTTTCGAAATTTCTTATGGCACCTATGATGGGAGACTCGTGTTATGCCTTAGATATCATTGATGAATGTGTTAGAGAATTAGAACAAAAAGAAATTATAAAAACAATTAAGTTACCATCAACTCTCATAAAGGAAGATGATGACTTTAAGAAACCCTACATCGATGATAACCTTTACGAATGTTTATCCCTTACCCCAGATCCTTTGCCATGCCCTAAGAAACCAACCTTAGAACTTAAGGAACTGCCTAAGAACCTGAGATATGAGTTCCTCGATGAAAAGATGAACCGTCCAGTGATAGTTAGCGCTACCTTGAGCCATGAGGAAACGAACCAACTTTTAGACGTTTTACGAAGACATCCCTCAGCCTTAGGATATAATATCTCTGACCTGAAAGGTATAAGCCCATCCGTATGCATGCATCGGATTTCGCTAGAAGAAGATTCAAAACCCTCTATGGAGCATCAGAGAAGAATAAACCCTATAATGAGTGATGTTGTTAAGAAGGAAGTTCTTAAGTTACTTGAGGCAGGTATAATCTATCAGATCTCGGATAGTAAGTGGGTGAGCCCTGTGCATGTAGTACCTAAAAAGGGAGGCATCACAGTCGTGCAAAACGATAAAGGCGAACATATAGCAAAACATTTAGAAGGAGGATGGCGGATGTGTATAGATTATAGAAAATTAAATAAAGCAACTAGGAAGAACCATTTCCCTTTACCATTTATAGACCAGATGTTAGAGCGTCTAGCCAGACACTCTTACTTCTGCTATCTAGATGGATACTCTGGATTCTTCCAAATACCTATACACCCCGAAGATCAAGAAAAAACTACCTTTACATGCCCTTATGGAACTTTTGCCTATAGACGAATGCCGTTCGGCCTCTATAATGCCCCAGCCACTTTCCAACGCTGCTTGATGTCAATCTTTGCAGATTACCTAGATGGTATCATGGAAGTATTTATGGATGATTTCTCGGTTTGTGAATTCGATTTCCACAATTGTCTTGCTAACCTTGAGAAAATCCTGGAGAGATGCGTGGAGGTGAACCTCGTGCTAAATTGGGAAAAATGTCATTTCATGGTGACCGAAGGAATAGTTTTAGGACATATAGTTTCCGAAAAAGGTGTAGAGGTAGATAAAGCTAAAATAGAAGTTATAGAAAACCTAAAACCCCAAAAAACCATCAGAGAAATCCGAAGCTTTCTTGGACACGCTGGATTCTACCAGCGTTTTATTAAGGACTTCTCCAAAATAACCAAACCTTTAACTGGACTTTTAATGAAAGATGCTGAATTCATTTTTGATGAAAAATGTAATGACGCATTTAATCTTTTAAAACAAGCATTAGTATCTGCACCCATTATGAAACCACCCGATTGGTCGGAACCTTTTGAGATAATGTGCGATGCTAGTGATTATGCAGTTGGAGCCATTCTAGGACAAAGGAAAGATAAAAAATTACATGCCATTTATTATGCCAGTAGAACCCTAGATGCTTCCCAACTTAACTACGGAACAACTGAAAAAGAATTACTCGCTGTAGTTTTCGCTATAGACAAATTTAGATCTTATCTAGTAGGAGCAAAAATTATTGTTTACACCGATCATGCTGCCATTCGTTACCTATTAAGTAAAAAAGATGCCAAGCCCAGGTTACTCCGATGGATTCTATTACTACAAGAGTTTGATTTAGATATAAGAGATAAAAAAGGCATTGAAAATGTAGTAGCCGATCACCTTTCTAGGCTAGAACATCAAAAACCTGAACTAGTACCCATAAACGATGATTTTGCCTATGATAGACTGATCGCTAGAGTAGAAACCATTGAAGATAATAACCTAGATCTTTATGAGCATTCCCAAAATTCTTTAGCAATAAGTAACGTACCCTAGTATGCAGATTTCGTTAATTACCTAGCTGCTGATATAGTACCCTTTGATCTTGACTACCACCGCAAGAAGAAATTCTTCCACGATGTGAGAAACTTCTATTGGGACGAACCACTCCTTTTCAAAAGGGGTAAAGATGGCATTTTTTGCCATTGCATTCCAGAAAAAGAGGTAAATAGTATTATCGAGCATTGTCATTCTGCACCTTATGGTGGACATGCGAGCACCTCTAAGACATAAACCAAGATTCTTCAAGCTGGCCTATTCTGGCCTACCATGTGGTGTGATGTCTATGCTTACATTGTCAAGTGCGATAGATGCCAACGCATTAGAAACATTTCAAGACGTGATGAAATGCCTCTAAGAAACATTCAGGAAGTAGAACTCTTCGACGTATGGGGTATAGATTTCATGGGACCTTTCCCACCATCCTTAGAAAACAGGTTTATCTTAGTAGCTGTAGACTATGTGTCTAAGTGGATTGAAGCTATAGTTGCACCCACAAACGACACTAGGGTAGTAATCAAACTATTTAAAAACTATATATTCCCTAGATTTGGAACACCACGTTTAGTCATAAGCGATGGAAGATCACACTTTATATCGAGAATATTTGACAAACTTTTAGGAAAATATGGAGTTAGGCATAGAGTAGCAACACCATACCACCCACAGACTAGTGGCCAAGTAGAAGTATCTAATAGGGAGATAAAACAAATCCTAGAGAAAACTGTTTCTATTTCTAGGAGAGACTGGTCTCAGAAGCTTCAAGAAGCATTATGGGCCTATAGAACCGCTTTCAAAACCCCTATAGGAACTACTCCTTACCAACTAGTCTATGGAAAATCTTGTCACTTACCGTTCGAATTAGAGCATAAAGCCTATTGGGCCATTAAAACTTTGAATTTAGACTACCTAGCCGCTGGAGAAAAGCGTACCCTAGACATCCATAAATTAGAAGAACTTAGGCAATCGGCCTACGAGAATGCAAAAATATATAAAGAGAGGACAAAAGCCTATCACGACAAAAGAATAGTAAAGAAAAACTTCAATATAGGCGATTTTGTTCTCCTTTTCAACACTAGGTTGCGACTCTTCCCTGGAAAGCTACGTTCAAGATGGACCGGTCCCTTCGAAGTATCCAAGATTCTGAGATCCGGAGCCGTAGAAATCAAGAACGATACCTGTAGCCCATTCATTGTAAATGGACAAAGACTGAAGCTCTACGAAGGAGGAGACATTCCAGCATACTACTCAAGCCACACCCTGATTGATCCACCAATTCCTACTACTACAAGTGTATAAATTCTAATCGTCAAGCTATTGACGTTAAACAAGCGCTGCGTGGGAGGCAACCCATGGTTTTTCTTTCATTTTACTTTTTCGCATTTATTTATTTTATTTTTTATTTTATTTTATCATATTTTGCATTGAGACTAAAATTTGAATGGTTTGTATTTTCAGGATCACTTTCTTAACTTTTACAGGATGCAGGATATCAATGACATGCACGTGGCCTATAGAGATAATGCTCAGAGAGAACGCACATCGCTCTGTATCAGTGTCCTATGGCACCCACACGTTATCCCGATCAGCACTGTATGGAGGCACTGGGTATCGAGCCGAGTATCCGATTCCTTAGCCACCAGCTTCACTGGGACGAATTTGCCGATGACTTGAGTAACACATATAGGAACCTGACTTTGGAGTTCCTAAGTGTAAAGACAAAGTCTCATACAACATACGATGTCAAGTTTCGATGATGACAAAAGACCACCATGCAAGTCTACGAACAAATGCATCACGTTACCTACCATATCCTTTTTCACGTTATCCTAAAGCTACTATAATCATTAAAGACATATAAACAAAGCGTGATCATGACCAAATATGTGAAAATCACTAACCACAGCTTTTTTGCAGATTTAAAGGCTTTGAGTCGACCATAGGGGTCAGCTCAAAGCTCACGGGTCGGCGCAAAGGCTCTGGCCAAATTGGAGGGAGTCAGCGCAAGAACCCTTTGCGTCGACGCATAGGGTCGACGCTTAACTCACGGGTCGGCGCAAAAATCCCTTGCGTCGACGCATGCAGTCAGCGCGTGCCCCACGGGTCAGCGTGCGCTGACCCTATGGTCGACCGTTCGCGCGCAAACTCAGTTTTCTGAGTTATTTCAAAGTTTAAATTTCTGTTCTGTCTGTTTGGTTTTGTCTGTTACTATAAATAGAAGTAAAAACACTTCTGTTAACTAACATTTGAATTTTTGAGTACAAGTGTTCAAGGAAACAAGAAAGAGTGAAATAGTTGTCAAAGATTCATCATCTTCATCTTCAACAGTCCAAAATTCATCAACTGCACACAATAACTGTTGATGCGATTTGTGATACTTTGAAGGTGATAAGGTTCGAGGTAGCGATTGAAGAATCGAGTTCGAGTTGAAGTCTTGGCAGGTTCTTTCTTGAATAAAACCATTAGGGTTTTATCCTCCAATACCGGTTTGCGTTTGGGGGTTTTTGGACGGGTTGCTTCATTATCATTCAGCTGAGCGAAGGTAACTGATAAGAGAAAGTCTTCATCAGTTTAGTAGCGGAGTCGGTGATTGAGCAGTGAAGAATCCGGGTTTGATTCGTTCGTGTTCGTGATCAGCCGGGCCAAGGGGTTGAAGAACGGAAGGTTCATCAACGAGCGGCAGGAAACGGAGGACAAACATCAACAATCAAAGGTCTTGATTCATCTTGAATCAAGGGGCAAGGAAAAGAAGTATCATTCAACATATTGCGAAATTCTGTTGTTTACATACTCTGCACTCCTTGTAAAAACGATTAAACATCACAGGTTATATCTATTGATCATCTCAATTCTATTTTTAGAATTGAGGGCAGACGTACCCCGAAGCGAGGACGGCGGGGGAACTGCCTCATCAAATCTCTGTCTTCTTTAATTTTCTGCACAAGTTAATTTTCAGCTTAATATTTAAGTGATTTTAGTTTAAGCAATTTTCTGACAAACATTGATTTAAGTTGAGAAAGTGTTGCAAACTGTTGTTGGAATACTAAGTACAATAACATATTGTACTAGGATAAATCGAAACACTTACTCAACTCAAAAATCACTTGGAGTGTTTGTGCACACCAAGTGTTTGTAAAATTGCCTAAGCCAAAATTGCCTTAAGTTTGCATTGAGTTTCAAGTTGGTATTTTGATTCATTGGAACTAGGCTTGCAAATAAGTGAACTATATAATTGATTGTGCTTTGTGTGTAGTAAATTGTATCTCTTTTAATCAAATATCCATTAGCTTAACGCATATCCGGTTTTCCAATAACGGTTCGTTTTTAGACTAATTTTCCTCGGCCGCTTCCGCACCTAAAAACATTTTTAAAACCAATTTTTCTTTTAAATTGGTAGCGCCGACTAAAGTTTTTAATTGGGATCTATTCAACCCCCCCTTCTAGATCCGTGCCATAGTCTAACAAGTGGTATCAGAGCCTGGTTCACTCCGTGCTTCAAAAATACAACGTTGATAGAAAATGGCTAACGAACCTAAAGGGGCTTACAATAGAGCTCCCGTTTTCAATGGTGAAAATTATAGTTATTGGAAAGACTGTATGCGGGTGCACATAAATTCCATAGATAGAAAAATATGGAATGTTATTCTCAATGGTCCAATTGAAATAACCATGACCAATGAGAATAATGAAATAGTGCCTAAGCCTGAAGCACAATGGACCGATGATGATGAAAAGAAATACAACTATGATTGGAAAGCCAAAAACATCTTAATCTCCTCATTAGGGGTAGACGAATACTATCGTGTATCCCATTGTCCTACTGCTAAGGCCATGTGGGATTCACTTCAAATTGCCCATGAGGGGACGAACGATGTTAAATTGGCTAGAATCAATACACTAACGCAAGAGTTTGATCTCTTTTTCATGGAGCAAGGGGAAACCATTGCCGACATGCAAAAGAGATTCACTCATCTAATCAATCGATTACATTCACTAGGTAAACCTATTTCCAATGATGTTGCTACTAATAAAATCTTAAGATGTCTTAACAGGGAATGGCAGCCAAAAGTGACCGCCATCAAAGAGGCAAACGATCTTACCATTTTGGACTTAACAACATTGTTCGGAAAACTACAAGAGCACGAACAAGTTCTATTAAGCTTGGAACAACATGAAAGGAAAGATAAGAAAGACAAAGCCAAGGTGAGCGAAAAGAAATCAATTGCTCTAAAGACTTCCTCCTCAAAGTCTCAAGCAAAAGAGCAAAGTGATTATTCTACGAGTGACGAAGAAGAAGAGGACAAGAGTGAAGATATGGGGCTGTTCGTCAAACGCTACAACCGTTACGTGAGAAAGAACGGCATCCAACATTCCGAGAAGAACTTAGTTAACTTCCGGAAGCAATCTAGGTTCTCCAAAAATGATGACTTCAAAGGAAAAACAACTAGAGGGTCGTGCTACAAGTGTGGAAAGCCGGGTCACTACAAACCGGACTGTCCGATGAATAAAAAGACAAAAGAAAAAGATTCATACAAATCGCATAAGAAACCATCAAAGCCAAGGAGGGCATATATTGCTTGGGAAAGCGATAGCGACTCCTCCGACGATGAAAGCTCAAGTGATGAAGATGAAAATGCAAATCTATGTCTCTCTGCTCATCAAAAGAATAAGAAGAAACAGGTACGACATTCTAAATACGAAAACTCCTCTAGTATGACCCATCAAGAATTACAAACTGCTTTTGAAACTTTACACTATGAAGCAAAAGAGGCCTTTAAAAGGCTTGCCTCAAATAAGAAAATTTTTTCTCATTTAGAACAAAAAATCCAAGAATCCGAAAGGAAACTTGAGGCACTTAAGGCTTCTATAGTGGAAAGCACAAAAACTAGTTATGAGGACCTTAAAAGTAGAATGATGAACTTTGGGTGTGATACTTGTTACATTTGGCAAGGTGAAGTAAGGAACCTAAAAGCCAAACTTAACAAGGCTCTTGAGCCCAAGATTACTTTTGCTATTGATAAATCTAATTTTCGAACAAGTATGGTTAATCCATATCAAAAGTACAAATATGTTATAAAGGATGAAGATAGCAAAAGTAATCAAAATGAAAAGTTCTCTTGTCTTTATTGTTGCAAGAAAGGTCATTCCATTGCTAAGTGTAGATTTAGGAGATTTTTAGTTCCTAAAGGCATTTATCAATGGATGCCCAAATGCAACCAATTTGCTTCTCACCACTAAGGACCCAATAAGCCATTGGGTACCTCCTTTTGTTAATTATCTTATCACAGGTACAATGCCTCGAGACTACCGAGAGAAGATGGGTTCTCGATAGTGGATGCTCAAGGCATATGTCAGGAGACATATCTCTCTTCATTGACTTCGTGGCTAAGAAGAAGGGATATGTAACTTATGGTGACAATAACCGAGGAGCAATACTTGGTAAAGGTAGTGTAGGTAATCCCTCTTCCACTACTATTTCTGACGTATTGCTTGTCGAAGGTCTTAAACATAACCTACTTAGCATCAGTCAGTTATGCGACAAAGGATACAATGTATCATTTTCAAAAGATTGTTGCAAAATTGTGCATACTGATGATAAGAAGAGCATGTTTAATGGTCTTCGTGTGAACAATGTCTATATGCTTGACTTAAATGAAGTATCGTTAACAAGTGACAAATGTCTTGTAACAATGAATGAAGATTCATGGTTATGGCATAGACGTTTAGCACATGTTAATTTCGACTTACTTAACAAAATAGTCTCAAAAGATCTAGTCCTAGGTCTCCCCAAAATTAAATTCACCAAGGATCACCTTTGTGATGCTTGTCAAAAAGGGAAGCAAACGAGGATCTCTTTTAAATCCAAAAACATCGTTTCAACAACGAGACCCCTCGAGCTTCTCCACATGGATTTATTTGGGCCATCTAGGATTAAGAGTCTAGGAGGAAACTATTACGGTTTCGTAATAGTGGACGACTACTCTCGATTTTGTTGGACTATTTTCTTAGTAAGTAAGAGTGACACATTCGCCGCCTTTGAACGATTTGCTAAGCTTTCTCAAAATAAACTAAACACAAACATTGTTGCAATTAGAAGCGATCATGGAGGTGAATTTGAAAATCACCTATTTGAAGAATATTGCGGTAACCATGGCATTGATCATAACTTCTCCGCTCCACGTACTCCTCAACAAAATGGGGTTGTGGAGCGTAAAAATCGAATTTTGGAAGAATTGGGAAGAACAATGATCAATGAAAGTGGCTTACCAAAATATTTTTGGCCGACGCCATTAGTACGGCTTGTTACGTTTTGAATAGGGTGCTCATTCGCCCCATTCTAAACAAAACACCGTATGAACTTTTAAAAGGGCGAAAGCCAAATGTTTCTCACCTTCATGTCTTTGGTTGCAAATGCTTTGTGTTAAACAATGGAAAGGAAAACTTAGGGAAATTTGATTCCAAGGCCGACGAAGGTATCTTCCTCGGATACTCTCAATCAAGCAAAGCATATAGAATTTACAACAAGCGATTACTTACAGTAGAAGAGTCTGTGCATGTTACCTTTGATGAATCCAATCCGAGAAACGTCGGAAAGGATAGTGTTTTTCATGGTGCAGGTACATCTACCAAAGACATACTCAATGATGGCGAGCCGGGGATTGATCAACCCGACACAATCAAAATTGAGGAGGACAAAGATGTACTCCATGATGAAACAGAAGTAGATCATCCGCCTTCAAACGATGATCTTCCTCAAGCTTGGAAGTCTTCCAAAGACCATCCAATCGACAACATTATCGGAGATATCTCAAAGGGCGTAACAACTCGATCTAAGATAAGTAATTTCTGTTATCACTTCGCTTTCGTTTCGCAGATGGAACCTAAAAACCCTAAAGAAGCCCTACTCGATGAACACTGGTTTTTATCAATGCAGGAGGAACTTAATCAGTTCACCAGAAATGAGGTTTGGGACCTTGTCCCTCCTCCGCGAGATCATCGAGTAATCGGCACCCGATGGGTGTTTAGGAACAAGCTGGACGAAAACGGGGTAATAACCCGTAATAAGGCGCGTTTAGTCGCGCAAGGGTATAACCAAGAGGAAGGCATCGACTATGAGGAAACTTATGCGCCGGTTGCCCGACTCGAGGCTATACGCCTTCTCCTTGCCTTCGCTTGTGCAAAGGATTTTAAGCTATTCCAAATGGATGTTAAGAGCGCTTTCCTTAACGGTCACATTAATGAAGAAGTTTATGTCGCACAACCTCCGGGTTTCGAATCCCATGAGCATCCTGATCATGTTTATAAACTAAAAAGGGCCTTGTATGGTCTCAAACAAGCTCCTAGAGCTTGGTATGAGAGACTAAGCAAGTTCCTACTAGATCAAGTTTACTCAAGAGGAAAGGTTGACACAACCCTCTTCATTAAACGTCAAGGAAAGCACTTGATACTAGTGCAAATTTATGTAGATGATATCATTTTTGGATCTACTAACATGAAGCTTGTGAGAGAGTTTTCTGACCTTATGCAGGGTGAGTTCGAGATGAGTATGATGGGGGAGCTCACATACTTCCTCGGTCTACAAATCAAACAGCTCAAAGAAGGAACGTTCGTGAGCCAGACAAAGTATTGTTTGGACCTTATCAAGAGATTTGACATGGCAAAAGCTAAGGCCATAGACACCCCCATGCCTACGTGTACCAACTTGAACAAAGACGAAGACGGTAAGGAAGTAGATGTAAAACGGTATAGAGGTATGATTGGTTCACTCCTTTATCTTACTGCTTCTCGTCCCGATATTATGTTTAGTGTTTGCATGTGTGCAAGATACCAATCATGTCCCAAGGAATCCCATTTAAAAGCCGTTAAACGGATACTTCGATATTTATCCGGTACTCCGAAGTACGGACTATGGTATTCCAAAGGTAACGATTGTTCTTTGGTAGGTTTTTCCGATTCCGACTTTGCCGGTTGCAAATCGGATAGGAAAAGCACAAGTGGCACTTGTCATCTATTTTCAAACTCTTTGGTTAGTTGGCATAGTAAGAAACAAGTTTCTGTCGCTTTGTCAACCGCCGAAGCTGAATACGTTGCAGCCGGTAGTTGCTGTGCCCAAATCTTATGGATTAAGCAACAACTATTGGATTTTAACCTAAAACTGGAACGTATTCCCATATTTTGTGACAACACGAGTGCTATTAACCTAACCAAAAATCCTGTGCTACATTCTCGCACTAAGCATATCGAAATTCGACACCACTTTCTTCGGGATCATGTAGAGAAAGGTGACATCGTGTTTGAACACGTAAACACTGAAAATCAACTAGCGGACATTTTCACAAAGCCGCTAGCAAATGAACCTTTCTTTCATATTCGCCGAGAACTTGGCATCCTCGATATTTCGGAACGGGCAGTCTAAACTGCTGTTTACATTCTTCCATCTTAAGCCTTAATACTGTACTTCTAACAAATTTCTGTTGTTGCAAGCACATGTCTAATGTTCACTGAGTCACTGTGGTATTAAGGTGATATCGTTCCTTTCTCTATATCTCTGCTAAAGCTCATGACTTCAAAATTTCTTCTCAAAATGATGTGGTTTATATATATATATTCCCTTAATATATCCATTTGGTTGTGTATTGATGTATATACTGTTGCTTATGCATCAAACTAGTCATTGCATGTGGTAAACAGTGGAAAATGAAAATTTGTACAGTATGAGTCGACCGCACTAGGGTTATGGTCGACGCATGATAATTAATTTCTGCATATTTTCAAAAATCAAACAGTATGCGTCGACGCATACAGGGGTATGGTCGACGCATCGCTCGAAAATTCCGTTTTTCTGCAGAAAAATTTGAATCATCACTCATGCATTCCATCATTAAATGTGCAATTACATTCCATTACCTTTCAAACTACCCACTACTTTGTAACTTGCATCTACCTAGTGGCTATTGCTCCTTGATCTTCCATCTTCCCAAAACCCTAAACCTTTCCACTATAAATTGGGAAAAACCCCTCTCTTGAAAAATCACTCTCAAAACCCTCATTAAACCTTCTCTATACATCCAAACACTCTGTCTCAAACACACTCAAATGGCTTCTTCATCACGCAGACCTTCCGGCAAGAGACCACGTGAATCATCCGGTGTATCCCTTCCCATATCTGCCGTATCTCTCGTTCCACCTGCTCGTGTTGAAATCTTCAACAAAGACATAGGTAAACGAGGAGTTATGCCACAACATGCATTCTACAAGCTTACCGCTGAACGCATGCAACTCGCTCGAATCGTGGGCCTATTGCAGCATCAAGGCTTCATAAATTTCTTGGAGTGCAACTCTCAATACAGTGAAGACCTTGTCCGAGTCTTCTACTCCGGTCTTCATGAGAATTTTCGCGGACACAAACTCTCCTCCAAAGTTGGCTCTGCTAAGGTATCAGTTAAATCAAACTTTTGGAATAGATATTTTGATTTGTCTGTGGATGATGCTGGAAACCCCCTGCCTGAGGTGACTGATTCTCACCACATTGATGGCTATGAGTTTAAGAGTGCATTAAATGACATGTTGGAAGAGCCATATCCTGACGAGTTTGTGCAGAGTGACTTGTTCCCACGAACCGTCACTGCAGGCAAACTGGGCGCCGGGGAAAGGATTCTCCATTGGATTGTCTCACGCATCCTGCGGCCCAAGAAGGGCGGTCTCTCTAGAGTCGAACAGCCCGAAGTTCATTTGCTTTACATTCTGAAAAATAAGATAAAAATTAACTGGCCATACTACATTGCCAGTAGAATGTATGGCCTTCGGGATTCCGGACGAGGAACCGCTCTTACCTACGGATCCTTCATCCAAGAAGTCCTCACATCTGCCAATGTTAGTCATCCATCCTTCCCGCTCAAATCAATCTCACCTGACAAAGAGTTTAGCACAAAAACCATGTCTATGATGGGCTATGTATGGTGCAAGGAGCAGAAGAAATACAAGTTTGTTAGAAGAGGATATGTTTCTCCAAGGGTTGATAGTGATGAAAGTGAAGAACAAGATGATGAAGTGGAAAGAGAACAAGAAGACGAAGAAGAAGAAGAAGAAATAAGGCACAATGATGCTTACATTGGTGGAGACGCAAGTCCTTCACCAGTTGGCATGCATGATCACTCCGGCTCTGCTTGGGTACAGCAGCCGGATACATATGAAGAAGATGCTCCAAAATGGGGTGGCTGGGGTGAATGGCAACATTCAGGTTGGACAACACAACGTGAATTTTACCAGCCATATCACCAGGTTGAGGAAGAACTTCCTCCATCCCCTCCACATCAAGCTGATTCTTCAGAGCTGTTGGAGATGATGCAAAGCATGCAACTTGCCCAACAAACATTCATGCAATCCCAAGATGACCGACTTGCTTAAATCAACAGTCAACTTCAAACCCAAAATGAGCGGCTCGAAAATCTCTCCACAAGCCTAAATGAACGGTATGCAGATTTGGATCGGCAAGTCACCGGGAGTCTTAGGCATCTGGAAGGTGTCACCGATTACCTAGAAACTCTGGCTGACCCCAGCAGAAATCCAGGCGTATGCTACCATCCTGGACACCGTCACTTAAGACAATAGCCATTCATATGCACTTTACATCTTGCTTGTTATTTTTGCATGTATTTTGTTGTTGTTTTGCCTGTCTATGCACCACAACTTCATTATGTATTTTCTCATTCTTAATTAATGACTACTGCTAAGAAATGATATTTGTGTGATATTATTTCGTTGGTATCTACTACTGCCTGTGAATTTATCGTTGCAACCTTGAATAATTACTCTGTCTCTCTTTTTGATGTTGTCAAAGGGGGAGAAAAATGCTGACATTGCTGACAAACTAACAGTCTGACAAACTGCAAATGGCCTTAGATTACAAAAGAAAGGGGGAGTGTGCAAAATGTGTTAATACTGCATGATGTTCGTCACGCTGAGTTATACGGGTTGTCATCATCAAAAAGGGGGAGTATGTAAAGACAAAGTCTCATACAACATACGATGTCAAGTTTCGATGATGACAAAAGACCACCATGCAAGTCTACGAACAAATGCATCACGTTACCTACCATATCCTTTTTCACGTTATCCTAAAGCTACTATAATCATTAAAGACATATAAACAAAGCGTGATCATGACCAAATATGTGAAAATCACTAACCACAGCTTTTTTGCAGATTTAAAGGCTTTGAGTCGACCATAGGGGTCAGCTCAAAGCTCACGGGTCGGCGCAAAGGCTCTGGCCAAATTGGAGGGAGTCAGCGCAAGAACCCTTTGCGTCGACGCATAGGGTCGACGCTTAACTCACGGGTCGGCGCAAAAATCCCTTGCGTCGACGCATGCAGTCAGCGCGTGCCCCACGGGTCAGCGTGCGCTGACCCTATGGTCGACCGTTCGCGCGCAAACTCAGTTTTCTGAGTTATTTCAAAGTTTAAATTTCTGTTCTGTCTGTTTGGTTTTGTCTGTTACTATAAATAGAAGTAAAAACACTTCTGTTAACTAACATTTGAATTTTTGAGTACAAGTGTTCAAGGAAACAAGAAAGAGTGAAATAGTTGTCAAAGATTCATCATCTTCATCTTCAACAGTCCAAAATTCATCAACTGCACACAATAACTGTTGATGCGATTTGTGATAGTTTGAAGGTGATAAGGTTCGAGGTAGCGATTGAAGAATCGAGTTCGAGTTGAAGTCTTGGCAGGTTCTTTCTTGAATAAAACCATTAGGGTTTTATCCTCCAATACCGGTTTGCGTTTGGGGGTTTTTGGACGGGTTGCTTCATTATCATTCAGCTGAGCGAAGGTAACTGATAAGAGAAAGTCTTCATCAGTTTAGTAGCGGAGTCGGTGATTGAGCAGTGAAGAATCCGGGTTTGATTCGTTCGTGTTCGTGATCAGCCGGGCCAAGGGGTTGAAGAACGGAAGGTTCATCAACGAGCGGCAGGAAACGGAGGTCAAACATCAACAATCAAAGGTCTTGATTCATCTTGAATCAAGGGGCAAGGAGAAGAAGTATCATTCAACATATTGCGAAATTCTGTTGTTTACATACTCTGCACTCCTTGTAAAAACGATTAAACATCACAGGTTATATCTATTGATCATCTCAATTCTATTTTTAGAATTGAGGGCAGACGTACCCCGAAGCGAGGACGGCGGGGGAACTGCCTCATCAAATCTCTGTCTTCTTTAATTTTCTGCACAAGTTAATTTTCAGCTTAATATTTAAGTGATTTTAGTTTAAGCAATTTTCTGACAAACATTGATTTAAGTTGAGAAAGTGTTGCAAACTGTTGTTGGAATACTAAGTACAATAACATATTGTACTAGGATAAATCGAAACACTTACTCAACTCAAAAATCACTTGGAGTGTTTGTGCACACCAAGTGTTTGTAAAATTGCCTAAGCCAAAATTGCCTTAAGTTTGCATTGAGTTTCAAGTTGGTATTTTGATTCATTGGAACTAGGCTTGCAAATAAGTGAACTATATAATTGATTGTGCTTTGTGTGTAGTAAATTGTATCTCTTTTAATCAAATATCCATTAGCTTAACGCATATCCGGTTTTCCAATAACGGTTCGTTTTTAGACTAATTTTCCTCGGCCGCTTCCGCACCTAAAAACATTTTTAAAACCAATTTTTCTTTTAAATTGGTAGCGCCGACTAAAGTTTTTAATTGGGATCTATTCAACCCCCCCTTCTAGATCCGTGCCATAGTCTAACACTAAGTTCATTCAACTATGACCCATACTCTGGACCAGATGGGTATGCTGCTTTCAGACTTTTCGGAGTTTAGTACTCCTTCAGCCAGAAAGAGTTCGGCGACCTGTTGGGTTTCCCGACCACTCCTGATGTTATCCCGGAGACACCTATGGGATATTTTCTGGGTAAGGAGGTGGAGAAGTTTTGGAGTGATATATCAGGTGGAGGAAGCCAATATCCATCTATGCAGCTATCTTATGTCATACATAACCCAACCTTCAGATATTTTCAGATGATATTAGCACATTCCTTCCTGGGAAGACCGGATGCAGAGACACTACTGAGTGAAGAGGAGATCTTCCTATTATTTTGTGCATCCCAGTCTCGTCCAGTAGCATGTGGGAACTTTTTATTATACAGTCTCAGCAGTATCTCCAGATCCACCGAAGGAGTCATCCATGTGGGTGGAATCATCACACAGATTGTTGTCGCTTTAGGTCTGTCTCGCAAGCTGTCACATCTTCGGATCTACTGTGGATACACTACCATGGACATCGATTTCTGTTTGACCAGAGGATTGATGAGGAGAGCCTCTTTCCACCCATGTCAGTTCCGATTGCTAGTCGACAGTGAGGCCACCCATTATTTCACATTGCCAGACCCTATGATGACTAGTGTGCATGATCCAGCGAATTGGAGTTATGCTCTAGAGGGCCAGGGAGAGACCGTCGAGGCACCGGATCACCACCCTCTTCTGAATACACGCCTACACCACGATCTCCTAGAATCATTGTTTTCTCTAATAATCATTCATTACAGACACCCGACATACGCACCCAGATTGCTGAGTGTCGTAGAGAGATTGCAGAGCTTAGACAGGAAGTGGCGGACCTAACTTTACAGATGGGAGTGTCTGATCTCACCCATGCTATTGAAGTCGATTGTCTATATCAGGAGATCGCAGAGCTCAGACAGGAGATAGCCATGCTCCGTGGATCCACTCAGGCAGACGACACCCCTACTACCTGACCTCACCATTTCATTTCATTTTATTTCTCTTTTATATATATTTATCGTATTTGCATAATCTATTTTATATTATCGCATTTAGAATATTATATAAACCACTAATATACATTAGTATTTCTATTTTTATCTATATATGTTTTATATTTATTTTATGTGCATTTTAATTTTTCAGTTATTTATTTATATTTAATTTCTGTTTTTGTTTTTGTTTCAGTTTCACTTTTTATTTTCGTTTTTACTTTTATAAAATTATGCAAGTCAAAGGAACTAGGAGAATCACAAGACAAATGCTATCCAGACCCCTCAAAGCCAAAAGACAAGAGAAGCCCAAACCAAAGGACCAAAATCTGGCCCAGCCAGATTTTGCCTTGTGGCGCCCGCCATAGGACCTGTGGCGCCCGCCACAGCGTCTGTAAATGGTCGGGGCAGACCCCTTTTTTTCACCATTTTTGCAACTTACAACCTCCCAAACCCATTTTTTCACCTTGGAAAAAAGTACTTGGACCCACAAAAAACTCATACTTTCCTAACCACCATACAACACAAATCATTAATCCACTTTCCATTTTCGATTTCATCCGTCGGATTTTGTAAAAATCCAACCTTTTCACCAACCACTTCATCTTCTTCATTCACTTTTTAAGAGCATTCAAATGGAGTTCAACGGATTCATTCTTCGAGGAGGGAAACCGGGGGATAGACAAAGAAAAATTATTGAACGGTTGCAAAATCGGGAAATCCTCCCGACAAGGTATGTTGACGAAAACTGTCTCTACACTTTAGGTATCTATCATAGCATTTTCCATTTATTAGATAACTTAGGTTTGCATAATTCCTTTACCATCAAAGAACCCACCTATGAGCGATTGACAATTGAATTTCTGAGTTCCTTAATTTATATTGTCAACCCTAACACTGCTAGCACAGTTGGTACTGTCAAATTTAGAATGTTTGCTGTTGAATACGAGTTCAGTACCGACGAATTAGCCAGCTTGTTAGGGATCCCTCAGAGGGAAGGTGCTATTTGTGAGGGCCCTTTGGATTCCGAATGGTCTGTTGAGGTATTTTCCTTCTGGGAGCGTTTATCAAACACTTCCATAAACTCTTTTGAAAGAGTTCTTGCCTCAGCTATCCATAACCCGACCATCAGAGTTTTTAGATATCTGTTGGCATGCACTATTTTTGGCCGGGAGAATCCAAATAAGGTTAACGCTAGAGAGCTTCTATATTTGCAAGGAAGCCTCACAAATAGGCGAATTAATTCGGTTCCGTTCATGCTTGCCCATATGATTTTACCTTTGAATAAAGCGGGGCCGATTTCTTTTGGTGGATTGATTACGTCTATTGCTCGGGCACTTAACCTGAACAATGAGATGGCTACCCTAGACCCCTTACCTCCTCGCACAATTAACTTAAAATTTCTGCGAGACATGAAATTATGTCATTCAAGGAGAGAAGGAGGTTATACACTTATGGTTCATGGTGTAGCCATCCCATCTATTGTCTTACCTTTTACTAGACGTACAGATATACGAGATGAGAGGAATTGGACCTACGATTTAGATGCTCCACCTATTTTGGGTCCTCTTCCTTCTAACATTCTTGATGAGGCGGGACCAGACACTGATGATGAATATGATCGGAGAGAGATATCTCCCGTACCCCATGTGTCCCCCCATCATCCTTCACCACCACACACCGCACCATCTTCTTCTTCTGCAGGTACCACTCCTGGCTTCTATATTACAGAGGAGATGTGGCGAGACCACATGGCTAGAGAGCAAAGGCGAGATGACCTACTCTCTACCATCCAGCAACAAATGGCGGACAACATGAGCTTTATGCAAGAGTCGCAGCAGAGGACAGACAGGTCCTACGGCACTGTTCTACAGTCTCTGCAAACGATCACAGATTCACAAGCCCGTCAGTAACACCACCACCGTCAGCATATTGCTCTCATAGAAAACACTCAGGGTACCATTTTAGGTCACCTTCGAGAAGTGAGGACCGCTCAGGATGCCCTGCAGGCGAGGATGGATCATAGAGACCGTCGTCGTACCCGATCCCGTCGTCCACCTCAAGATGGCGAGGGCACTAGTGGTCAGTAATAGGTTGCCAGGTAACTCTTCCCTTATCTTATTTCGAAACATTGGGGACAATGTTCGATTTAAGTGTGGGAGGAGCATTTATCGTTTTCCTTTTATTTCTAAGTTTATTTGTTGTTTTTAGATAGTTTATTTCCTTTTCGTTGTTTATTTTGCTTTTTAGTATAATGCATGAGTCTGACGAGTCACCGAATATAGTAAATCTTTAGTACAATCCTATCTCCCCATACCTTTAGCCCCACCAAAAATTTTTGCAAAAGAAAACAGTGTTATTCCGAAAGTTTTCAGGTTTTAAAGACATGTTTTGAGTAAGGATGCGGTGACTTGGGAGAACTTTGCGAAACATCAGTATCTGTTTTAGCACCATAAGCTTCGTAAATATAGGAATCATTCCCGAAACCCCATATACCATGGCCTTAATCATCATTTCCGTATAAGTCCTCAGTAGTTTATCTCAGTAGTCAGCTCCGGCCTACGCATCCTCTACGTAGGGGACCGATGCAAATAAGTGAATGATCCAGAAAAACAAACAAAAAAATAAAAGAAAGCAAAAAGGCAACTCCGGTATAGGTGACCCTCACAAAGTCATTTAAACCAAATAATTGTAAAAATTGCTACAAAAAGAAAAAGAAAAAGAAAAAGAAAAACTTACCCACTGTTAGTTGGTTCAGAGGTATCTGGCATTGAACTCGGTAGGGCGGATTACGATCCGATCCCCCACAACTTCAGTTGGGTCCAATAAAAGGGTTTACACATATCTATGTGCCAGAAAACCCGTGCTCAGATCATAATCACTAACAGGCCACTCTACTATGAAGCATGTACGGATAACGGGCTTAATGTGATTGCGCCTGAATGAAAAGGACACAAAAAGCGATGAAGAGGCAGGCCTAGGTATTGTGGGATAATATGGGTTGGTTAATATAGGAATGAAGTTTATGTCCATATTTGCGGATTAGTGTCATCATGATACCCTTAGTTCACTCAGTTAGTACCTATCACTGCACCCCGACTTGAACTTGGAATTTTTACCTGAAGCACTCGTTTACACAAATTTTCTTTTATGAGCTTTTTAATGTTTTGCTTGAGGACAAGCAAAGGTTTAAGTGTGTGAGAGTTTGATAACACTGAAATTTACGTATTTTCGACTCCCATTTCACATGCATTTCAGTTGTTTTATTGTCATTTTGTTGTGTTATTACTGTGTTTTCCTTTGTTTTCAGGTTTTTACTTTAATCGGAGCCCCGATCGAGAAAATGAGTGAAAAAGGGCTAAAAACCCTAAAATTCAGCATTTTGTTCTTGTGGCCTATCCCATGGCTGGCACCATAGACCCTGCCATGACGTGTCAAACTCAACTTCCATCAACTCCCACGTTTTCCCACTAAGGCGCCCCATATTGTGCTTGTGGCGGGCGCCATGGCCTTGTGGTGGGCGCCACAAGAGGAAAAACAGTTCCCTCTTATTTTCAAGTTGAAGGGCATCCAAGTCATTTCCATCTTTTTACTTGCTTATAAATAGAAACGCGAATTCACTTTTACAATCATATAAACTTAGAACAGAGGCAAACTCAGAAGCAAATTTGTTTCACTTAGGCATATATTCAGTATTTTATAGTGGTAATCGCTTCGCATTGGAGTGTTACCATAATTGTGTAATCAAGTCTGTGATAGAGTCTGTAATCGAGTTTGGAGCACTTTGGAAGGAAGTTAATCCTGCCGCCGTTTTCATTTCCGCATTGCAATTTACTCAGCCCTCCGATTGGAGCCGGTTTTTATTACTTGTCTTTACTTTGTTTATTTCCCGCACTCGCTTTACTTTATTTATTTCCCGCACTCGCTTTACTTTGTTTATTTCCTCGCACTCGCTTGAATTTATTTATTTCCTTGCACTCGCTTTAAATTATTTATTTCCTCGCACTACTTTTATTTACTTTCCGCACTAGCACTACTTTTATTTACTTTCCGCACTCGCACTACTTTTATTTACTTTAATGCACTTTTACTTTACCATGTCTAACTAAATCCAAAAGGTTAGAATGTAAGGATCTTAATTGAACCGATAATTCGTACAATTGTTCGTAGAAACACTTAAGGGCTATTTTAACTTTCCACTTAAGTTTTCCCGCACTTCAATTCCGTTGGGTAAGATCGAAAGTCGTCCAACATCTTTTTAAACTTAATTGTTTTTAACTATTTCAAAAACAGCGAAAGCGCTTTGTCTAGTTCATTAGGAGTTTTTAACATTAAGAAGAAAAGAGATTTTAAAACTATTTTCGGACGCGTTTATAAGTTTAGAGTCTGGTTCGTGAGAACCTCTTTTGGTTAAGAAATCCAGGTTATAATACTTTTCAACTTAGTCAAGATACTATATTTCTTAAAAATAGGTTTACTACTCTAACGCAATGCGCAGCTTTTTATAAGTGACAATAAGAGGGTTTGATTAGGGAGTACAACTCGGTTCTGAATACGCAAAAGCGACAGTTCCCGTTAAATTAGTTCTTTTCAAAGTAGGAAACATTGCCCATAAGTAGCTCTATTAGCAAGTACTTGGATTATCAATTAATTATGTGAATTACATTCGACCCTGTCTTTATTAATTAAACTTTATTCAACACTTTACTTTATTCAACGATAGATTGACACTTGGTCTCTGTGGATTCGATAATCTTTTATATTACTCTGACGCGTTCGTATACTTGCGAAAACCACGCATCATTGATCTTCTTCGAGATTATTCTGATGTGTTTTCTTGGTCCTATCAAGACATTCTTGAGTTGGATTCTGAGATTGTAGAGCATAGATTACCATTAAATCCATAATGCCCGCCGGTTAAGCAGAAGTTAAGAAGAACTCATCCTGATATGGCAATAAAGATCAAAGAGGAAGTGCAGAAGTCGATTGATGTTGGTTTCCTTATTACCTCCAAAATTCTGCAAAGGGTGGCCAATAATGTGCTTGTTCCAAAGAAAGATAGAAAAGTACGCATGTGTGTTGATTATAGAGACTTGAACAAGGCTAGTCCAAAAGATGATTTTCCTCTGCCATACATTGATATGTTGGTGTACAATACAGCTAAATTCAAATTCTTTTCGTTTATGGATGGATTTTCCGGTTATAATCAAATCAAGTAGGCACCTAAAGATATGGAGAAGACCATATTCATTACGCCCTGTTGAACATTCTATTATAGAGTGATGCTTTTTGGTGTAAAGAATGATTGTGAAACGTACCAGAGAGATATGACCATTCTTTTTCATGATATGATGCATAAAGAGATTGGAGTCTATGTTGATGATATAATTGCTAAACCAAGTGATTATGAAGAACATGTTGAGCATTTATTTAAGTTATTCCAACGTTTGAGGAAGTATAAACTCCTCTTGAATCCCAATAAGTATACTTTTGGTGTTCGCTATGGTAAGTTGTTGGGTTTCATTGTCAGTCAGAAGGGTATTGAAGTTGATCCTGCCAAGGTCAAAGCAATACAAGAAATGTTTGCACCCAGAACTGAGAAGAAAGTCAAAGGTTTTCTCGACTGCTTGAATTACATCTCAAGATTCATATCGCATATGACTGCCACATGTGCGTATATTTTCAAGTTTCTTTGGAAAGATCAGTCTTGTGATTGGACTGAAGATTGCCAGAAAGCTTTTGACAGTATCAAAGAGTATTTGCTTAAGCCTCTGATTCTGTCTCCGCTTGTTGAAAGAAGACCGTTGACCATGTATTTGACTGTTCTTGATAAGAGTATGGGTTGTGTCCTTGGTCATCAAGATGAATCTGGAAAGAAAGAGTATGAAATTTACTACCTCAATAAGAAGTTCACCGACTATGAGACTCGGTATTCTATGCTTGAGAAAACATGTTGTGCATTGGCTTGGGCTGTTAAGCGTCTCCGCCAGTATATGTTGAATCATACTACTCAGTTGATATCCAAAATGGATCCAATCAAGTACATTTTTTAGAATCCTGCTTTAACTGGGAGGATGGCCCGTTGGCAGATGTTGTTATCTGAGTATGATATTGAATACCGATCTCAAAAAGAAATTAAGGGTAGTGTCTTGGCTGACCATTTGGCTCACCAACCGATTGAAGATTACCAGTTAGTACATTATGATTTTCCTGACAAAGAAATTTTGTACTTGAAGATGAAAGATTGTGATGAACCATTGCTTGAAGAAGGGCTAGAACCTGGTTCCCGTTGGGGCATGGTATTTGATGGAGTTGTTAATTTGTATGGTAATGGAATTGGGGAAGTGATTATTACTCCTCAAGGCACTCATTTTCTGTTTCCAGCTAGATTAACCTTCAAGTGTACAAACAATATGGTTGAGTATGAAGCTTGTATTATGGGGCTTGAAGAGGCCATTGATCTCAGAATAAAGTATCTTGACATCTATAGAGATTCAGCTTTGGTTGTGAATCAGATCAAAGGTGAATGGGAGATGAATCAACCCTGTTTGATACCATATAGAGACTATGCGAGGAGGATTTCAACTTTCTTCACAAAGGTTGAGTTTCATCATATCCCTCGTGATGAAAACCGGATGGCAGATGCTCTTGCAACGTTGGCTTCAATGATTGTGGTGAAATTTTGGAATGAAGTTCCTAATTTTACTATGATGCCTCTTGATAGGTCAACTCATGTATTTGTTGTTGAAGAAGTCAAAGATGAGAAGTCTTGGTATTTTGATATCAAATGTTTTTGCCAAATTCAGATTTACCTGTCTGGGGCATCTTTGAAAGATAAGAAGACTTTGAGAAGATCAGTCGGCAATTTCTACCTGAATGATGATGTGCTTTATAAAAGAAATTTCGATATGGTTTTGCTCATATGCATGGATAAACACGAAGAAGACCTATTGATGACTGAATTCCATGAAGGTTCCTTTGGTACCCATTCCAATGGACATGCTATGGCAAAGAATATGTTGAGGGAAGGTTACTATTGGCTAATAATGGAATCTGATTGTTGCAAGTTTGTGAAGAAATGCCACAAGTGTCAAATTTATGCAAATAAGATTCATGTTCCTCTGACACTGTTAAATGTCATTTCTTCTCCATGGCCATTCTCCATGTGGGAAATTGATATGATTGAGCCCAAAGCTTCGAACGAACATTGTTTCATTCTGGTGGTTATTGACTACTTCACAAAGTGGGTTGAATCGGCATCGTACGTAAATATAACCAAGCAAGTTGTTGTAAGGTTTATCAAGAACCGGATTATACGTTGTTATGGTGTGCCAAGTAAGATCATTACTGATAATGGATCTAACTTGAACAATAATATGGTGGAAGCTCTTTGCAAATACTTCACGATTGCGCATCAAAATTATTCTCCCTACAGACCTAAGATGAATGGGGTTGTTAAAGCTGCAAATAAGAACATTAAGATCATTCAGAAGATGGTTGTGACATACAAAGATTGGCATGAGATGCTCCCATTTTCTTTGCATGGGTGTCGTACATCCATCTACACTTCAACAGGGGCAACCCTTTTCTCTCTTGTTTATGGTATGGGAGTTGTGCTCCCCGTGGAGGTTGAGATCCCATCACTGTGTGTGCTAATGGAAGCCAAGTTGAAAGAAGCTGAATGGTGTCAGACCAGATATGATCAGTTGAATTTGATTGAAGAAAAGATATTGACTGCCATGTGTCATCGTCAGTTATATCAGTAAAGAATGAAGAAAGCTTTTGATAAGAAGGTCAAGCCTCGTGTGTTCCGAGAAGGTGACCTCGTGCTCAAGAAGATTTTATCTTTAAAACCCGATGTCAGGGGCAAATGGACTCCTAATTATGAAGGCCCATATGTTGTTAAGAGAGCCTTTTCAGGCGGTGCTTTGATCCTTACAACTAAGCATGGTGAAGAGTTCACTCGCCCTGTGAACACCGATGCAGTCAAGAAATACTTCACCTAAAAAGAAAAAAGAATAGCTGGCTTAGTTGAATATCCAAAGGGGAGGCTTAGGCAAAAATGAGCATCTCGGTGGATTGAAAATCTGAAAGGGCGATCTAGGAAAAAATTAGAGACATAAAACAGAAAATTTATCCCGGTAGATTGAGTACTCCACCTTGGGGAAATCTAGGCAAGATTAGGGATTATGGCAAGTAACGGTATTCGGATGATCCTGATCATGGAAGCTTTTATTTAGCAAGTCATATGGTTCTGATTCATCATTCTCATTTGAAGACAAGCCCCGTGGATGTTGAAGTTGGTAGGGAGAGTAGTGACCATTGTATTTAATGTAGCCCTTTTCCATGTAAATTACCATTTTTCAAACATTGTAAAAATCTATGGAGTCTCATCATTTACGGACTACCATTCTATTAAATAAGGTTGAGCTTTTATCTAATTATTTTTATTCTTATTTACTTCTGCTAAATGAAATTGATTTTTTATGATAATAATTTTGAAATAAATTAATGGATAATCATTTTTCTTAAAACAATAAAAACAATCACTTTAAGGATAACCGATTTCAGTAAGGAATGTCAACAGCAATCTGAGAACAGGTAAGTATTGAAGTGTGAAGCATTGTGGGTCTTCCCCAAGAAGTTGGTTTGGTAATTACTTCCTCCCCAACAGTTTGTCATTTATCTCCATCTTGATCGATGAGTTCTCTCCCCGAGTGATTTCTCATCCCTAGTAGAGTCGGTGAGTCCCATCACCAGTAGAGTTGAGCTGATGATCGGTCCCCTTTGTAAATTCATATTCCCCAACTGCGGCGCTCATGTTTTGTATCCCACGATTTGTAATTTAGGATTGGACCCTGGAGATCCAGAACCTTTATTTGGTTTCCGTTTGCATAATTATGTTGCATAACTTTGGCAGTTTCTCCTTTGTGTGAATCAGATTCGGTTATCTTTGCCTTGGAATTGGTTTATTTCGTAATTTCCAAGAAGATTTTTATTATTATTAAGGAATGTGATGATCTTGGTCATAACATCTCTAGCAGTTTGCTTAAATCCCCGTGCAGAGTTTTACCTCTTGTATTCCCCTGCAAAGTTCATCTTCGGATATGAAGATCCCTCGTTCCTGGCAGAATTGGATTTTGAGCAGTGTTTGATTTTTGGTCCCCTGCAAGGTTTCCTCCCATTATTACATGGTGTTGACCTAAAATTCCTCGTAGTATTGACAATTTGGATCCTCAGTATATCATTGTTGTTCCCTCGGCATGTTTGGTTGGTTATCCTTCAGCGGTGTTCTCTCCCCGTAGAGTTCATCGTGATTGTTTGGAATCATGTTCTCCGTGATTTTTCCAGCCAGAGCTGATTTCTGTCGAGCTAGATGATTTACTTTTATCCCTAGCATGTTTCTCAGTTGGTGTTTCCATCCTGTTGAGATTAGCCGAGTGTTGCAGCAATGATTCAAATCTTTGTTATTTGTATCCTTTGTGTTGTTTTGTCCATATAATCATAATCATACATGCATATTCATGCATAAAGCACAACATCAGATATTTCATTATGCATTTTATCGCATTTGATTTTTTCTTATGATCCCCTACTTCGGTGATATTATCTCCCCATGCAGGTTTAGTGTGTCTGTCTTCTTTCAATTGTAGAGTGTCAGCCCCTTAAGCAGAAAGAGTTTAACCTTTCCCATTCCCCACCGAGTTATTTCCTCATGCAATATTATTATTTCAATTTCCTACCCAGTTAATTATCTGGATGGAACCACTCCCCTTGAGTTAGATCCTCATTGGGTTGAGTCTTTGTTTGACCATTTCTTTCTAGTTTTTGCCTAGATATATATTTTAGTCCACTGAGAGTTTATTACCCAATAACCGGTAATATTCTTCTCGTTTTTTAGTACTTTACTTTTGCCCAATACCTGGTAAAATGTAATCTACTTCCTTTGTTTCCCCAGCGGATTCATTTTCATGTTTCCCCAGGTAGTTTATCCTTGATATGTTTATCCTTGATATGTTCAACTAATAAAAAGGTAGTTGTAATCCCTATTTTATTACCCAGAGAGTCTATCCTTGATATGTTCACTTTGACCGGTGATGGGTTTTCTATTCATTTTGGTATTCTACCCAGTAACTTGTAGTTGTAATTCCTACTTTTCCTTGCTGAGTTTATACTTGATATGTTCATCCTAACCGGTGACGGATATTCTCTCTATGGTATTTTATGCAGTAGCTGATAGATATAATTCTTATTTCTCCCCGGCGGTTTATCCTTGATATGTTTACCCTAACCGATAACGGATATTCTTCCTCTTTCCCAGGTGGTATATCCTTGATATGTTCATCCTAACCGATGACGGATATTCTTCCTTTGAGTTTATCCTTGATATGTTCACTTTAACCAGTGACGGATACTCTATCTTTGGTTTTTTGCCCAGTAACTGATAGTTTTAAATCCTATTTGATTTCTCTCCCTAGTAGGTTATTCTTACCCAATTGACCGGTAATGAATACACCTTTTTTTCTCAGCAGGTCATCCTTGATATATTTATCCTAACCGGTAACGGATGTCCCTCTATTAGAGTATATCATCTTTCTACCCATTAACCTGTTATAGATAATATACCTCTGGTACTCCTGTGTTGAAGTTCATTCTTCCCCAGTTGAGTTGGAGTGCGTATTTTCTCGGGGGAATCGCCTTTTCCTGTTTGATTTGAGTATTTCATCTTTGTTCTGATCTACCCATTTCCCCTGTAGATTTTCCTGGTTCCCCATACCGATTCCTTCCATTGATTTATTTTCATAGAAATTCCCCTCGTACCTCCAACAGTTTTTAAGACGTAGCCTGGCCTACGAACAACTTTTTATCCCCTCAGAGTCTTTGTCTCCCTAGTGAGTTTTCCTTATGGAATGCATTATGCTCTTGTGGACTTTCAGTCTCTCCGGATTCTTTTCCTTTGTGGCAATTTATTCCCCCACAAAAATTATTTTTACATACATATCATATGCATCATGAGGTCTCTTAGGGACCAAAATTTGTTTCTTGATGTTGTTATTTAAGTCCATTCTACTGAGTTGATGCGAAGACTTTAACCTTCACACCCTGAGTTAGAATGTCCTTAAATAGGGGCAGCTGTAAGACCCCAATTTTGACCCTAAGATCCCTTATGCTATCTCATCATTTGTATTGGCTTTGGGATCACATCTTGGCATCCTCCTTACCCCCCATCCATTGGGTTTGCATTGGGAGAGATCACCAAGCATATTTGATGGCATCATACTTTGTTTTTTATTATGAACTAACCAAAATACCAAAAATATGTCTATGTATAGATTTGTTTCTTTTGTAGGTAGTATATACATCCATCAATGCCTCATCAAGCTCATATCTAGGGTTTGAGACCCTCAATGTGTCGCAACCTACCTGCGAAAAAAACAACCGGCGAAAAATAAATGACAGAAGAGTCGCCACCGTGCGTTATTTATCCCAAAGGAGGGAAAGGAAACGCTATAAGTAAACCTGGAAAAAGGAAAGGAAAAGACAAGGTCTCGCAACCAAATCTTGGGTTCGGGAGTCGATTATGCGAAGGGAAGGTATTAGCACCCCTACACATCCGTAGTACTCTACGGGATCCACTCTTGTAGTTCTTGTCTAAAGGGTGTGAGTTATCTAATGTACTATTTACTAAAAAAAAAGGGTCAAAAGGAAATGACTCGCACGGATGTCGCATCCACTGCATACGAATCCCATCTGAATATGAGAATCAGAGTCTTCGTAGCTCGGCTACCTATGGGTTAGGGGGGAGTGTGTGCTCGCTAAGACGTTGCGTCTTATGCCTACGTATCTCATCTGGAATGAGAATCAGAGCAAGCCGTAGTTCGGCTAACTACGGGGTAAGGGTTGTGTTTGGGGGTGAACGACGTTACTACATAATCTACCGGATGCTCGACCTTTTGAGACTTACTCGCCTGTAGTAGAAGGAGTAAACGTGTTCTTAGGAGAAGAAAAAACAATGAGTTAGGGTGTTTTAGGGATGCTCATGCAAAAAGGCAGTCCTAGACGAAGGAAGCGCGCTACCTTAATAAACATGCAAACGGGAGACTATCAAACCATACAAAACAAACATGCATAAAGTAAACACGCCAGCAAAGGGGCTCAAACACGCAGGGGTAGGGCTTTAGTCAAGAGGGGTCATATCAACCTCGACAAACAAGCCATGGAAGGCTAATCAAACGGGCTCTTAACCACTGACATTGAACATCAGGGTGAGCAGATCAGAGGGTAATGAGGATAAGACCTCATAGCTCTTAACCCTGGACAAGGTGAGCTCATGACAAAAAGTGGGGGTTCAGAAAGGTGGAACCCTCTCCATTGACTGACCGGACAAAATATCTGGGGTTTTTGTTCTGAAGCATCGACACATAGTGTGATCTTAAAGAATGACGCACTGAATAACGGGGGATTGACTATTGATCCCTTTTATCCGTCAATTGCCTCTTCATGGAGGTCTTTAGGCAAAAAGTAGTAAAATGCGGGAAAGATAAAGGGGGTTAAGAGATCTACCACCCGGATAAAGATCCGAAGCAACAGCAAATAAAGAGATAAGAAACCCAGAGATCTCTCAAGCTAGCACCATCAAAGAAAGCGAGTCAGTACAGGTAATCAGAATAAACCTCCAGGTGGTATCCCACAAATAAAGTGGAACACCAGGCAAGCCATCTCTGCAAGAGTCATGTGAGCCCTCACAAAACAAAACTCAACAAACAGGTTAGAGAAACAAGATAGGGTAATCAAGAGTTGCCCCCAAATCAAAATGTAACCACATGAATCATGCCATTAAAATTCACAAAAAGCTCACAAAAAGCAACCAAGGGTAGGAGGCCTAAACCTCTTGTCAAACACATGTTGGAAGTATCTCAAGCCATTTGTAATACCAATAGAATGGCCTTTTGTTTCACTGAAACTCTGAATTTATTACCTGATTTTTGTGGACCTGTGTTCTCTCACTATCTTTTTCCCAGCCAGGGTAATACCAATAGAATGGCCTTTTGTTTCACTGAAACTCTGAATTTATTACCTGATTTTTGTGGACCTGTGGGCTCAAATGAGAGAGGCCCAAGTCCAAAAAAAATTTGTTATATATATATATATATATATATATATATATATATATATATATATATATATATATATATATATATATATATATATATATTATTTTTTATTTTTTTTTTTTTTTTCTTTTTTTTTTTTTTTTTTTTTTTTTCAAAACGCGTGGGCTTCGCCTAGCGAGCATGACAGTTCAAGAAATTCCTCTGAGCGCAGGTGATTCTGGTGGCTTTTCTTGGGACTCGCTAGGCTATCCATTCTGCTCGCCTAGCGAGCATGACAGCTTATGAACAAACTTTTGCTCCTTCAAGATTAACGTTTTGACTGATGAATAGACACCATTTGAACATGTTGGAAGTATCTCAAGCCATTCCCTTGTGTTGACTGGTCACCCAGATAGGACCCACAAAGTGTCTTGGATGATGTTCAAGCTTCTTGGATCTGATTCTGATTGACATGATAAAATGCAATATGAAATGTTAAATGACCTAAAAATGAATGCATGAATGAGGAGGGCAAATTTTGGGGTGTTACAGCTGCCCCTATTCAATCTTCAGCTAACCCGAGCCGGATGAAAGCGAACAGTTTATCAGACAAACAGGGTGAGTTGTGATTGAATACCAAAGACAACCCAAAAATTTGCACTCTGAGAACACCACAAAAATCCTAAAATACACCGCGCTGATTATTTTTCCTCCGATCCTCTGGCTGGATCTGAATCGGTCTTCTGACTTAACCTGGAGTTTCGATCCTCTGGCTGAATCTATACTCAATTTAGTCCTCTGGTTGGATATTAATTTTGATCCTCGGACTGGATACGATTTTGATCCTCAGCTAGATCTACTTCGATCTTCTGGCTAGATCTTCTTGTTTCGATTCTCTGGTTGAATCGATTCTCTTTGATTCTCTGGCTGAATCTGACTTCGATCTTCTGGCTAGATCTTATTCGATCTTCTGGCTAGATCTACTTCGATCTTCTGCCTAGATCTTCTTTCTTTGATTCTCTGGTTGAATCTATTCTCTTTGATTCTCTGGCTGAATCTGACTTCGATCTTCTGGGTAGATCTACTTGTTTCGATTCTCTGGCTGAATCGATTCTCTTTGATTCTCTGGCTGAATCTGATTTCGATCTTCTGGCTAGATCTTCTTTCTTTGATTCTCTGGCTGAATCTATTCTCTTTGATTCTCTGGCTGAATCTATTCTCTTTGATTCTCTGGCTGAATCTATTCTCTTTGATTCTCTAGCTGAATCTATTCTCGGTCTTCGGGCTAGACCTGACTTCGATCTTCTGGCTAGATCTACTTGTTTTGATTCTCTGGCTGAATCGATTCTCTTTGATTCTCTGGCTGAATCTGATTTCGATCTTCTGGCTAGATCTGGATTGTTTCGTTGATAAATTCCCATCATTAGGATCTCGCACCTGAGGCATGCGCTGGTTGACCCTCTTTCGAAATCTACACCCAATCTTCATGTTGGATATGCAGCTTCGAGAATATTCCACTTTTTGGGCTTCGTACATATTCTTCAGGCTAGAACATGTTGTAACGACTCTTCAATTAGACTTTTGTTTTCTAAATTGCGATCTGCGGGCTGGATCCTCTTGTAGGCTGATTTTCTGTTGAGCTGTCAATCTACTCCTCCAGCTGGCTTGCTGGGGAAATAACGCTTGCAGGCGACTCTCTGGCTGAGTCTTCAAATTGAACCTTAGGCTGGCTCTTTGAAAAACGATTCTCAGACTGAATCTTTGAACTGACCCTCATGCTGGATCACACACACTCGATCCTCTGGCTGAATCTCATGACTTTGGTTGTAAAGTAACTCTTCAGTCTGCTTTGAAGAACATGTTTATCAGCTTATGCGTATGCTTGATATGATATGCATGCAAATGCCAATGTTATGCATGGTGCAAAAAGAAATCTGCTTGGGGAAGCAAATTCTGGTAGGCAACGGATCACTGTATCAATCCTTGAATGCTCTGTGCGGAGTGATCCGTCTGCCGGGACCGGGGAACCACCGAAAATAAATCGGCTCTCCCTTTTTTGAAAAGTTGACCTTGCTGGGGGAGTATCAACTATTGGGAACTTTGTTTGGCGAGGCTCTGTGAGGGGAGTCTGTGGGGAAAGCACTTCCTGGGGAAATGTCGTAGGAATCGACCTTTGCTGGGGGATGTGAACTTGTTAATCGTCCTCAGGCTGAGGATCAAAACAAATCTGTTAAAAATAATCTGCTGGGGAATGAGATGAGCACTGGGAACACCACCCTCTTGCATGTTGGGGATGCAACTACTCCGCTGTTGCTGAGGATACAAGGTGCAACTCTACTGGGGGACATGCTCTGCTGAGGAGAGACTTTATCAACCGCTTGGGGATGAGGATTCATGACTTGGCATCCGGTTCCTGTGACCTGCAATCACACACGTATGTCCCGGGGGAATTACTCGGTTTGAATTCACCGTCCGGGATTAAGCACATTCAAAGTAATTTTAAATGTTTTTCTGTGAAAATCATCTGTAAAAGCCACCATTATATTCAGATGCAATATGTTTCATCAAAGATTCAGACAGCTTTTGCAAACAAACTGATAAATGAAAAATAAAGAGGCTTTTTAACTGAATTATTATACTTTCATTGGTTGAAAAATTTGTGCCAAGAATAGGCGAGTACATCAGGAAGTTGATCCCTGAAATGAGGCAATCGCTATAAATTGAACAAAAGAAACTATCCTAATGGCAATGTGGATACGGGTCCCACTGAGTTTTGACTCTGCTATGGCTCGTATAACCTCAAGACGCTCTACTCATCTTGCTTTCTGAAGTGGATGATTAGTCGATCTTTAACCTTCGGAGATTGCTGGCTTGAATGAAACGGTGATATAACACGGATGAATTTAGATCGCAGTCATTCACTTATCCCCTCTTTTGCGTGGACCGCCCTTTTGGGTTTTCAATCCACTGGGAAACCCTTTTTTTCCTGAGCCGCCCTCTCGGGTTTTCGACTCATCGGGTGTACATTTTTTTTTTATATCCCTAATTTTTCCCAAACCTCTTTTTTTTTTGGTTCGTCAGGATGCCCTTTTTTGCCTGGACTCTTTTTCTTTTGTCCAGCGGGTCAATTATGCGAAGTATTTTTTAACTGCATCTGAGTTGACAGGGGATGGGAAGTCTTCGCTATCCATGGTTATTAGCATCAAAGCTCCGCCGAAGAAAACCCTTTTAACCACGTATGGACCCTCATAGTTCGATGTCCATTTGCCCCTGCGATCTATGTTGGGAGGAAGAATTCTTTTGAGTACAAATTCGCCGACTTGATACTCCCGAGGGCGTACTTTCTGATCAAACGCTCTCTTCATTCGTCTCTGATATAGTTGGCCATGGCATATAGCTGCTAGTCTCTTTTCCTCAACTAGGCTCAGCTGATTGTATCGGCTTCATTGTTGGTGCAGGGAAAAGTTATTCTGGCACAAAATGGCATATGAACCCCCTCTGGCGTGATCAACACTGCACCAACTCCGTGACCATTGACGTTGACCGCCGCATCAAACATCATAATCCATTTGGATTCAGGGTCAGGCCCCTCCTCCGGGAGTGGTTCCTCGCAATCTTTCGATTTGAGAAACATGATGTCCTCATCAGGAAAGTTGAACCTCATAGGTTGGTAATCATCAATCGGTTGCTCTGCAAGATAGTCTGACAAGACACTTCCTTTGATGGCTTTTTGTGAAGTGTATTGGATGTCATACTCTGTCAGTATCATTTGCCACCTAGAAACTCTTCCGGTAAGCGTTGGCTTTTCAAAAATGACGGGATCCATCTTTGATATCAATAGAGTCGTGTGAGTCAACATGTACTGTCTTAGTCGGCGAGCAGCCCATGCCAAAGCGCATCATGTTTTCTCGAGCAGTGAGTATCTTTGTTCACAGTCGGTAAACTTTTTGCTAAGGTAGTATATTGCATGCTCTTTTCGACCTGACTCGTCATGCTGACCGAGCACACAACCCATTGACCCTTCTAACATCGTCAAGTACATGATCAACGGTCTTCGATTTTCATTGCCATGTCGGGATGAGTTCGGCGTAACTTCTGCTTCACCGGCGACATATCTTCATTCAACGGTAACCTGTGCACAACGATGTCTGTATCCAAACCTGGCATATCTTGATATGACCAAGCAAAGATGTCGACGTACTCACGACGCAAACTGATCAACTGTTCTTTCACCTCGGCTTGTAGACTGGCCTCGATCTTGATCTCTTTCTTGTCGTCTTCGGTACCAATGTTAACGGTCTCAATCACCTCCTGATAAGGTGTAACAGTTCGGTCCTCCTATTTCAACAACCTGGCTAACTCTTCAGGCAATTCACAATCTTCCTCAACCCCTTCTTCGGCTTGATAGATAGGATTGTCGAAGTCATACTTGGCCATAGCAGTGTCGTTAGCAGTGAGATCCGGGTGATCATCTCTGCATGATGGAGGATCATGCTTTACCTTAGAACGAGAGATTTTTGGAAGGAAGAACGAAAGAGAAACATTGCCATTTTTTGTAAAAGTAAAATAATTGAAAGAAAGAGAACACAAAATTGTTTGCAAAAGTTGTCCTTTATTGATGATGAAAATAATTGCGAAATGTAACTAAATGGATGGCCCTACAGATGAGTCATTACACCTTGGGCAAAGTGTAAGACTTTATTATGCATGTAATAAAAGGAAAACAATAAAAATTACTCCTTCAGTAGAGTAACCCGGACGACTTTTTCGAACGACCAATTGTTGAGCTTTTCTCCCGGGACACACGAGCGAATCCAGCTATCTAAGTCACAGTCGCTGTCAGCCTTGTCTTCATCTGCAGCATTGACGATGTGGGGAGAAACCAAACCCCCGCTGGAGAAAGTACCGGCTTCGTTCTTCTAAGACCCCAGAGTAAACCCCAATCCAAACTTGTCTTCTTTGATGACTGGCTCCACAAATTTTCCCCAGCCTCGGGCATTACCAACTTTAACCACTTCAATAGCTTGCTTGTATGAAGAGATAGAAGTCCCGACCTTCTAAGTCTTAGGTGAAAAAACAGCTTTGGGCGCGACCTCACTGATGTTTATGGCTTCGAAACCCTGACACAGCATCTCATGCATCTCGCCATCCATCTCCACATACTTAAATGTAGACAGGTGGCTAACAAAAACATCCTCTTCACTACAGACAGTGACGACCTGACCTTCTAGTTCATATTTGAGCTTCTGGTGGAGAGTAGAAGTAACAGCACCGGCAGCATGAATCCAAGACCGACCTAGCAGACAGCTATAGGCAGGCTGGATATCCATCACATGAAAGGTGCTCTTGAACACCTGCGGTCCAATCTTAACTGGCAACTCAATTTCGCCAAAGACAGCTCTCTTAGAGCCATCAAAAGCCCTCACAACTAAATTACTTGGCCTCAGGATGATGCCATCGCAATCCAACTTCTTTAAGGCTTTCTTTGGAAGAACATTCAGAGAAGAGCCTGTATCAACCAAAACATGGGAAAGCACCACCCCCTTGCATTCCATTGTGATATGCAAAGCTTTGTTGTGATTCCTGCCCTCAGATGTCAGGTCATAATTGGTGAAACCTAGCCCATGGCTAGCGTTTACATTTGAAACTACCGACTCTAGCTGGTTAACAGTTATCTCTGGTGGAACATAGGCCATATTCAGTACTTTCAACAAGGCTGCTCTGTGAGCCTCAGAGCACATCAATAATGAGAGAATGGAGACCTTTGAGGGTGTCTGATTTAACTGGTCGACTACCTTGTAGTCACTTTTCTTGATAATCCTCATAAACTCACCCACTTCCTTCTCGAATGCGGTCTTAGGAGGAGCTTCCTCAGTAGTAACCTCTTCGGTGGCTACCTGTTTTCCTTTAGCCTTGGCAGCTGCCTCAGCTTCAGTATTCGTGCGCAATGTTGATGGTGCAAATAGGCGTCCACTTCGAGTGAAGCCACCAACCCCTCCAACATTGTCTACAGCGAAGCTATCAATGTCAATGTCTTCCCTGTTAACTTTCCGCCCCTGGAAGTAGATATCAGCCCCATAGTGCCACGGGATCGCACTGTCTTTCTCATACGGAACAGGTCCTGGTACCGTGATGGTTACCGGACTAACCAAAGACGATTGAGGGCTGTCAGAGTAAATTGTAATTGGTGCTGGACTTTTGACGTTCACCGTTGCTGGTTCTGTACTTTCTGGGAAATATACTATTATCGGAGCGGGTCTCTCGGGAACATATATTTCTTCAGGAGTGAAATAAATTGTCACTGTCGACACATCATTCTTCATTGGACGGGTCTGATCGAACTGAAGACAACCTTCATCTATCAGTTGTTGAATACCTCTTCTCAAACTGTCACATCTGTTCTCGGCAGCTTGGCAATTTCTGCACTCTCTCCCACAGCCCGGGAAAATTTGTCCTTTCAAAAGTCGGTCTTTGACCACCGATAGCGAAGTCTTCACTTTAGTCACATTAGAAACCAAATTCAAAATTTCCCCGCTATCAACAGCATTAATCCTTTGCCCGCCGTGGGCTGGCATCGGGTTTTGGATAACATTAGGCACCGGAGAAAAATTGATAGCCTTGGCGTCTCTCAAATCTTGTACTTTTAGCTGGAGAGCCTTGCAATTATCTGTAGTATGGCTAGGTGCATTGGAGTGAAAAGCACATCTGGCGTTGACATCATAACCTCTGGGTAAATTATTGGGATCGATTGGTGGAGCCAGAGTTCTTAACGTAACCAGATTCAGGTCAATCAGCCTGGGAAGTAACACAGAATAAGGCATTGGGATTGGCTCAATGACCCGGTCCGTCTGCCTTGGACGTTGTTGATAGTGTCTCTGCTGACCCGGATTACCTCCTTGTTGTTGATTGTTGTACCTGGGTTGCAGATGATACTGCGGTTGCTGTTGAGGAGCAGGTGTCGGAATAATGACTGCGGCCACTTGATCTTGATAATAATTAGGGCATCCTCTGCCTCTGCCTCTGCCGGCATACACAACGCTTGTCTCGCCTTCTCTTCTTCGCTGACCATTACCAGCAAACGGTTTCTGGGAAGCACTATTGTCTTGAATTCGGCCCATCTTCAACAGACTCTCGATTCTTTCTCCAGCAATTACTATCTCTGCAAAGCTGATTGACGGGCAAGCAGCCAACCTCTCAATATAATTGCCTTGAAGATTGTTGATGAACATGTCCGCCATCTCCCTTTCAGACATAGGGGGTTGGACGGACGCAGCAATTTGTCTCCAACGCTGAGCATATTCTCTAAAGGTCTCCTTGGCAGTCTGAGACATTCCTTGCAATAAGGTCCGATTTGGAGCCAAGTCCAAGTTGTATTGATATTGCTTGACAAAAGCCTCTGCCAAGTCTTTCCAGCTCTTGATGGTAGTACGAGACAAATGAGAATACCATTCACGAGAAGCTCCAGTTAGACTGTCTTCAAAGTAGTACATCCACAGCTTTTCATCTTCCGTGTGAGCTCCCAACCTTCCCAAATAAGATTGGAGATGAGTGTGTGGGCAAGAAGCCCCGTTGTATTTCTCGAAAGTAGGGGGTTTGAACTTGTGAGGGATCCTTACTCCCTGAACCAGACCAAGATTTGTGACATCAAAACCTAAGGAATTTTGAGACTCCAAAGATTTGAGCTTCTCAGCAAGCTCATCCATACGGCTAGTGGTCTCATGGGCTTCGTCGTGCAAAGAGAATTGATCATAATGATAATCCTCAGTAACGGGGCGCCCGTTAATCCGAATTCCTTGATTCACATTGTACCTTCCGCCAATCCCATCTCCAACATTTCCCGTGTTTCCAACATTACCAGGGTTTCCATCAGCATTTGCGTTACCCGCATTACCAGTGTTCATAGGGTTATCAGCGTTCCCAGGGTTACCAGGGTTTCCTTCAGCATTTGGTATCTCTACATCTGGATCGAGCCTTGGTTGCTCAACCAATTCCCTCAGCTTTTCCTGGCCTTTTTCCATACCAGTCATCAATGTCATGAACTGATCCATCCTTTCACGCATATCAGTCAGCTCTTTCTGTACCTGGTCCATGGCTAGTTGCAGACGATTTTCCTTGGTCGGGTACCTGTGGACTCGCTTGGGACCAATAATGCCTGAGACAGGGAACAAACATTAGACACTGCAGTGACACCTGCAAAATAAACAAGGGTTAGTATGCATGGTATGCGATGCGCTGCTTATTCAATTTTAAGGCACCCCCCTTAAAAAGGGAATACCCCGCAAATGAATAAGCATGAGATGTTGAATGCAAATATGCAGATGATGTTATGCAATGCAAAGGCATGTCAATCAGGATTGCTGGATCCGCTTGAACATCTATCAGGTTGCACTGTCTGAAGAGAAACCCCACTGAAGAATATAATACAAGATCAAAGCTCTGCTCCAGAAAACCGGGTTGGTTGAAGGTTAAGGTTTCCTAAACTTAGCCCGCCCCTCACTGGTAGGTTCTAAGAACAGAAGTTCGTCAACTTCAGCCCTTCAGTCGAGAATAATATGTTTACCACTGAAGGTTTGACATTATTACGGGATAAAAAGACCTCCGCTGACTCCCCTCAACAGGACATCCTAATAGCAAGTTCCCAGTCTCGGGGTCCTCGGATTGATTGGCGAGAATGCGCCCACCAGAGCTAACATAATCACGTCTCGGAGGAGAGGCCTCGATTGAGTTCTCGGGAAATGGTCACCAGAGTCGACGATTTCTAGAGGAACATCATGCCGTTACGGAACACCCGTAGGACAGAATATATCCAAAAGAAACCTCGTATGGGTATGGGTCTTCATGAACGACTTAACGTAGCAACACGCCACGCAAGCCTCATGACTATCCACTCTAAAACCTGTGTGTACGATCAACCCTGGGTAATGGGCTTATCTCTCATAGAACATCCCACCCCAACAAACAGAACCAGCAGATACGGCAATCATATGTACACAATGCAATAAGATAAAGCAGGTAAAGGCTGAAAAATAAATAACTGTACAAAAGGATAAACACCCAACAAACAAGCAACCTACAAAAGCTAGGAGGGACTCGCTTAGGGAAACCAGGGTCCCCAGTAGAGTCGCCAGCTGTCGCAACCTACCTGCGAAAAACACAACTGGCGAAAAAGAAATGACAGAAGAGTCGCCACCGTGCGTTATTTATCCCAAAGGAGAGAAAGGAAACGCTCGAAGTAAACTTGGAAAAAGGAAAGGAAAAGAAGGTCTCGCAACCAAATCTTGGGTTCAGGAGTCGATTATGCGAAGGGGAGGTATTAGCACCCCTACGCATCCGTAGTACTCTACGGGATCCACTCTTGTAGTTCTTGTCTAAAGGGTGTGGGTTATCTAATGTACTATTTACTAAAAAAAGGGTCAAAAGGAAATGACTCGCACGGATGTCGCATCCACTGCATACGTATCCCATCTGAATATGAGAATCAGAGTCTTCGTAGCTCGGCTACCTATGGTTTAGGGGGGAGTGTGTGCTCGCTAAGACGTTGCGTCTTATGCCTACGTATCTCATCTGGAATGAGAATCAGAGCAAGCCGTAGTTCTGCTAACTACGGGGTAAGGGTTGTGTTTAAGGGTGAACGACGTTACTACACAATCTACCGGATGCTCGACCTTTAGAGACTTACTCGCCTGCAGTAGAAGGAGTAAATGTGTTCTTAGGAGAAGAAAAAACAATGAGTTGGGGTGTTTTAGGGATGCTCATGCAAAAAGGCAGTCCTAGACGAAGGAAGCGCGCTACCTTAATAAACATGCAAACGGGAGACTATTAAACCATACAAAACAAACATGCATAAAGTAAACACGCCAGCAAATGGGCTCAAACACGCAGCGGTAGGGCTTTAGTCAAGAGGGGTCATATCAACCTCGACAAACAAGCCATGGAAGAGTAATCAAACGGGCTCTTAACCACTGACATTGAATGTCAGGGTGAGCAGATCAGAGGGTAATGAGGATAAGACCTCATAGCTCTTAACCCTGGACAGGGTGAGCTCATGACAAAAAGTGGGGGTTCAGAAAGGTGGAACCCTCTCCACTGACTGACCGGATAAAAGATCTGGGGTTTTTGTTCTGAAGCATCGACACGTAGTGTGATCTTAAAGAACGACGCACTGAATAACGGGGGATTGACTATTGATCCCTTTTATCCGTCAATTGCCTCTTCATAGAGGTCTTTAGGCAAAAAGTAGTAAAATGCGGGAAAGATAAAGGGGGTTAAGAGATCTACCACCCGGATAAAGATCCGAAGCAACAACAAATAAAGAGATAAGAAACCCAGATCTCTCTCAAGGTAGCACCATCAAAGAAAGCGAGTCAGTACAGGTAATCAGAATAAACCTCCAGGTGGTATCCCACAAATAAAGTGGAACACCAGGCAAGCCATCTCTACAAGAGTCATGTGAGCCCTCACAAAACAAAACTCAACAAACAGGTTAGAGAAACAAGATAGGGTAATCAAGAGTTGCCCCCAAATCAAAATGTAACCACATGAATCATGCCATTAAAATTCACAAAAAGCTCACAAAAAGCAACCAAGGGTAGGAGGCCTAAACCTCTTGTCAAACACATGCATCAAAAGGGTATCAAATTCACCCATAATACCTCATACATTCAGAGCATTCAAATTAAAAGCATAAAGTAATGGGAATAAGGCAAACCTGACTAGAGAGATCGAATGAAATTGAATTGCCCGGTTGGGTTTGCAAAGCAATCTGAGGGTTTATATGAGATGGAATTGGTTCTTTGCATATGAGTTCCCTTCAGTCTCTGGAGGTTGCTCTGAACTCTGTTAGCTCTTCTCTCAATATCTTTTTCCCAGCCAGGGTAATAGAAATAGAATGGCCTTTTGTTTCACTGAAACTCTGAATTTATAACTTGATTTTTGTGGACCTGTGGGCTCAAATGAGAGAGGCCCAAATCCAAAAAAATTCTGTTATAGATATATATTTTATTTATTTATTTATTATTTTATTTTTATTTATTTATTTTTCGTTTTATTTTTTTATTAATTTATTTCGTTTTTTTTTTCAAAACGCGTGGGCTTCGCCTAGCGAGCATGACAGTTCAGGAAATTCCTCTGAGCGCGGGTGATTTTGGTGGCTTTTCTTGGGACTTGCTAGGCGACCCATTCTGCTCCCCTAGCGAGCATGACAGCTCATGAACAAACTTTTGCTCCTTCAAGATTAACGTTTTGACTGATGAATAGACCCTATTTGAACATGTTGGAAGTATCTCAAGCCATTCCCTTGTGTTGACTGGTCACCCAGATAGGACCCACAAAGTGTCTTGGATGATGTTCAAGCTTGTTGGATCTGATTCTGATTGACATGATGGAATGCAATATGAAATGTTAAATGACCTAAAAATGAATGCATGAATGAGGAGGGCAAATTTTGGGGTGTTACACAATGCAAGGAGATTAATCAAGAGATGGTTCAAATTGGGTCTATACATCATATATGGGTCCCCATGATCTTCATTTATCATTTTGACAAAGAATTCTTCAAGAGTGTGAAGCTTGTTTGCCTTGGAAGCCCTAATTCATCTAGGTATCTTGTGTGACTTCCTCAACAAGTTTCTTCAACAATTTATCAAATATATCAAGGGATACTTCATTATACATCATCTTATACATATATGATCCTTGATAAGTTCACAATATCAAGAGTACTTCAAGTTTGCAAGTTGGTTCATGGTGGTTGACCAGAGAAAGTCAACTTATCAAAATTAGGGTTCCCTTGACCATATCTCCTACAATTTTTGTCATATTAAACTTATTCCAAGAGAAACGTTACTCCTTATGACATTCCAAACAACTTTCATGTTGAAGTCAAGAGCTAGTTTTGCTTGGAAAGTCATTTTTTAGGGTGAAAGATTATAGGTCATTTTGTTTGTGCCCTAGTTAGGAAGTTAACTTCCAAGGACCACAACTTGCTCAATTTTTACGATATGTAGGCCATCCAAGTTTCATGATCAAATTCAATATGTCATATCCAACTTTTATATTTTGAGAAATGTGAATTTCAACTTTAAAGTGCATGTGCCAATAGGAAACATTATAGGTCATTTTGGGCCATTACCTTTGAACAAGCAATTTTACTCAACTTCTAAAATTGCATAACTCCTTCATGTCAAATCCAAAGGAGGTCAAATCTGTGACAAATTTGAAAATGTTTGAAAGAGATATAACTTTGTTGAAGGAACTTTTTCCATTTGAAGCTCATAGCAAAATTTATCAAGGTGGAAGAAGTGAACATTTTACTTGGTACTTAAACAAATTTAAAATATGTTTGATTTTCCAAACTTTCACCTCAAACTTCATCATGATCCAAGCTCCAAATGGAAAAGTGTTCAACATGAAAATTGTTCCCCTTGATCTCACCTTTACAAAAAGTCCAAGAACACCTCATTCGGACCAAGATTGAGGGACTTGCGCATGGTTCCTTTCATAGGTTTGTTTTGGTAAATTTTGAATTCAAATAACCATTTCCTATTTCATGCTTACATGTTATGGTTTCAGTACTCAATGTGCATGAATTGGATTTGGATTGCATCATTCCTTAGGCCCAAATCATTGCTCATTCATCCATGCACCGAAGTTGCTAAAATTGGCAAATTTTCAAAGTGTGTAAAAAGTAACTTGATACACTATAAATACAAGGCCATTGTGATCAGAAAGAGGATACCTACTTGCCCAAGCTTTGAACCATTTCGTCCCTAACCTCCATTAAAGGATAAACTTAAAGATTTCACTTGAAATCAAGTTTCAAATCTCCTTCTGTTTTGAGATTGAAACTCCAAGAATCCAAGCCCTTCTTTGATCCAATTTGAAATTCTAGTTATCAAACTTTCGATGTCACACGGGTTGTTATGACATCCAATTCTGCACAGACAAGAATGATGCAGAACTTAAAAGTAAGTGCAGTAAATAACACAAGTAATTGTTTACCCAGTTCAGTCCAACATGACCTACGTCTGGGGGCTACCAAGCCAGGGAGGAAATCCACTCTTAGTAGTATTAATTCAGACCTTAAACCAACTGTTTAACCCTATCACTTAATACCTACCCAATGCAATTTCAATCTTACACTAAGATCAGAGTTCCCACTCACTCCCCCTCAATCACCTCAGTGATTACTAGCTTTAATCAATATTAAAGACAATTATGAAGTCACACTTCAAACAACTCTTGATTGTGCTTAACAGCTTTAATCAAGATACACAGCACTCACGCTTAAAACCTTAGAGTGACACAACACTTACAACTCAATGAACACCCTATACCAATGCAATCATCTATGTGATAATAGCTTGGTTTACAAGATACGTCTAATACAAGACTCACAAAAATACAGCAGTGAAGTATGATGGACACACTAAATCTTCACGCCTAAAATCCCCAGTTCTGAATGAAGGATTGCCATCCTTTTATATTGCACCACTTGGGCCTTGTACTTGTATTCTCCTGAATTTAAGGTCACGCGAGTTCCCCTAAATTCCACATCTAGGTTACTAACAAATAGGCTATTTGTTAGGTTCATTAAATGTAGCTTGGTTGTTGGTTTCCTGAATTTTCTCTTAGCTGTTGAATCCCTGAAGAATAGCCTGAGAAAAATGCTGAAACAGAAAAACTAAACAACCTACAATATAGCATACGCTGTCAGGAATGAATGTCACAACATTCAGTTTGACATCCAAATCAAGGACCATATGCTAAGTCTGTTTTTCTTGAAAACAGACTGTACAAATTTGTTGAACTGTACAGGACCAATCTGTCCATACCTCAGTATCACCGTACATTAATAAATGTCAAGACATCCAATTTGACATTTACACAATTAGCCTTATGTCAGGTCTGTTATCCTCCTGAAGAACAGACTGAGATACTGACGTGTAGCAGAAAACCACTCTGCCTATTGTTCAGTATATGCTGTCAATGATGAATGTCATAACATCCAGTTTGACATTCAGACAGTAGGCCTTATGCCAGGTCTGGTATTTCCTTGATAACCAGACTAAAAATAAATACTGAGTTCTACCAGAACACCAATTGTTCTATTCCTCAGTATCTGCTGACAGGGACGAATGTCATAACATCCAGTTTGACATTCAATAAATCCTGTATTAGCTAATCCAGTATACTACTCAAGTATGTCATGACATCAGCCAAGACATCAGAGTACAACTAGATATTCTAACATACAATGCATTCAAACAAACACAGCTAGTGTTTTACCATACAATGCAGCCAATTAAACACATACAAACTCCCCCTTTGGCAAATTTTTGGCTAAAACACTTTGGTCTCACAACAGAGTCCATAGCAGCGGAAATCTCACATCTAGCAGGAAATTAACTTAGCTAATACACTCAGAGTGGCAGCACACTCACACACGGGGAGGTTAAATAAAAACTTCACAAAACAGCACACACATACATACTCACACTCATAGAAGTGGAACATCAGCTGCAGCACAACTCTGTCCTGAATATCTGTTTAGCAATAAGCAAAACAATCTGTTGTTTTGGGGTATCACCTGTTACTCCCCCTTTTTGTCAAAAATGTTGCCAAAGCAACAGTTTAAATTACAGATCCACATAAATGACAGAATTACAGACTTGGTTTTACTTCACAGTTTCAACCAAGTCAACACCCACTTGATCTTGCTTCACAGCTTTGATCAAGTAGTCACACACTCTTGCTTTACAGTAGGTACCACCATATCAGATGCCATGACTTTGTGTCTGACATCCAGAACCACTCCTGCATGAACATTGTCCTTGAACTCCTGCAGGAGCATAGGCTTCCTCAAGTTAGGATATCTCCTTAACCTCTTGTGGCTACACTTGTTGCAAGTGACATAGTTATAATCTGTTGACCAATCAGAGCTCACTTCCAATTGTTTAATAGGCAGAGATATTAAACAATACATCCTAAACACCATTGGTTGCTATAAGTTCTCAGAGAGACATATTCCCAGTTTGCCCCTTAAGTTTTCAAACTGATAGCATCCAGAGCCTTTGTAAATATGTCAGCCAGTTGGAGTTCAGTGGCTACATGTTCCAAGGTAATCACTTTGTCTTCCACCAGATCTTTGATGAAGTGATGTCTAATGTCAATATGTTTGGTCCTGCTGTGTTGGATGGGATTCTTGGAAATATTGATGGCACTGAGATTATCACAGAACAATGTCATGACATTTTGAGTGACATTATACTCAGTGAGCATCTGTTTCATCCAAACCAGTTGGGAACAACTGCTTCCAGCTGCTATGTATTCAGCCTCTGCAGTGGACAGAGATACACAATTCTGCTTCTTGCTGAACCATGATATGAGATTGTTTCCCAAGAAGAAACATCCTCCTGATGTGCTTTTTCTGTCATCAGCACTCCCAGCCTAGTCATCATCACAGTACCCAGATAGGACAGGCTCAGAACCATGTGAGTACAGCATCCCATAATCACAAGTCCTATTGATGTACTTGAGAATCCTCTTGACTTGATTCAAGTGGCTCACTTTGGGCTCTGCTTGGTATCTAGCACACACTCCAACTGCATAGGAAATGTCAGGTCTACTTGCAGTTAGGTATAGAAGGCTACCTATCATGATTCTATACAAACATTGATCAACACTGGGCCCTCCATCATCTTTGGTTAACTTTAGATGAGTAGGTGCAGGAGTTCTCTTGTGCCTAGGATTATCCATACCAAACTTCTTAACTATGTTTTTGGCATACTTGCTTTGGGAGAGAAACGTAGAATCCTCCATTTGGTTGACTTGCATTCCAAGAAAATAAGTCAGTTCCCCAACCAGACTCATTTCAAACTCAGATTGCATTTGGTGAACAAAATGTTTTACCATTTGCTCTGACATTCCACCAAAAACTATATCATCCACATAGATTTGAGCAATCATGATTTTGCCTTCTTCATCCTTCAAGGTCTTATCTATCCCACCTTTTCTGTATCCATTTGAGGTCAGAAATTCTGTCAACCTTTCATACCAAGCTCTAGGTGCTTGCTTCAACCCATACAAGGTTTTCCTCAACTTGTACACATGTTTTGGTTGGTTAGGATCACATAACCCTTTCGGTTGTTCCACAGAGACTTCTTCATTTAAGTAGCCGTTTAAGAATGCACTCTTCACATCCATTTGGAACAATTTGAACTTCATAATGCATGCTACACCTAACAACAATCTGATTGACTCAAGCCTAGCAACGGGTGCAAACGTCTCATCAAAATCAACCCCTTCAACTTGAGTATATCCTTGAGCTACTAGTCTTGCTTTATTCCTAGTAATTACTCCTTTCTCATCAGACTTGTTTTTGTAGATCCACTTGGTACCAATGATGTTAGTCCCTTCAGGTCGTGGAACTAGCTCTCATACTTCATTCCTTTTAAACTGTTGCAGTTCATCTTGCATGGCATTGATCCAATATTCATCAGTCAGGGCTTCTTTCACATTTTTTGGTTCAACCTTGGATACAAAATAGGAATTTGAACTAATTTCCCTTGATCGGGTAGTCACACCACTATTGGGATCTCCTATGATAAGATACTTAGGGTGGTCTTTCTGAATTCTGATAGATGGCATTTTGGTGGGTGCATCTACCTCACATTCAGTAGGAGTCTCCTGTACTTCTTCAGACTTGACTGGTATGTCTGTTGTAGTATCAAGGAATGTTCCAACATCCTCTATGACATCGATTCCTTCCTCTTTATCATCCACAATAACATTTATGGATTCCATCAGGACATTGGTCCTGTAGTTGAACACTCTGTATGCTCTGTTGTTAGTTGAGTATCCTAGGAATATACCCTCATCACTTTTGGGATCCATTTTCCTTCTCTGTTCACGATCTGTGAGAATGTAGCATTTACTTCCAAAGATATGAAAGTACTTCACAATGGGTTTTCTGCCTTTCCATATTTCATACAGAGTGAAGGAGGTTCCTTTTCTCAAGGTGACTCTATTGTGAACATAGCAAGCGGTATTCATAGCTTCAGCCCAAAAGTGCATAGGGAGCTTCTTTGCATGAATCATAGCTCTGGAAGATTCTTGAATAGTTCTATTTTTCCTTTCAACTATCCCATTCTGCTGAGGAGTTATAGGAGAGGAGAACTCATGACTTATTCCTTCAGACGAGCAAAACTCATCAAACTTGGAATTTTTGAACTCCGTACCATGATCACTCCTAATTCGGACAACACAACTGTCCTTTTCCCTTTGAAGTCTGATGCACAGGTCTTTAAAGATATCAAATGTATCTGACTTCTCTCTGATGAAGCTTATCCACGTGTATCTGGAATGATCATCAACCACCACATATGCATATCTCTTTCCACCCAGATTTTCAACCTGCATAGGTCCCATTAAGTCCATGTGCAACAGTTCCAAAACTCTGGAAGTTGTAGGATGTCCCAACTTTGGATGTGACATCTTGGTTTGCTTGCCCACCTGGCATTCTCCACAGACTCTTCCTTCATCAATAAGCAGCTTTGGGATTCCTCTGACTGCTTCCTTGGATATGATCTTTTTCATTCCCCTTAAGTGTAGATGACCAAGGCGTCTATGCCACAGCTTCACCTCCTGTTCTTCCTTGGCAGAGGAGCACATTGTGGAAAAGTTTGAGAGCTTAGGTTCCCACAGATAATAGTTATCTTTGGATCTGGATCCTCTCATAACTTCTTGATTATCTCCATTTGTCACAACACATAGCTCCTTAGTGAACTGAACATAGTATCCTTGATCACACAGCTGGCTTATGCTGATGAGGTTGGCCGTCAGTCCTTTTACTAACAGTACATTATTCAGTTCTGGGACTCCAGAGCAGTCCAGCTTGCCCACACCTTTTATTTTTCCTTTAGCACCATCACCAAAGGTCACATAATTGGTAGTGTGAGGTTGTATATCCACCAATATATTCTCCATACCAGTCATATGTCTTGAGCAGCCACTGTCAAAGTACCAGTCTTCTCTGGTAGATGCCCTTAGAGTTGTGTGAGCTAACCTAGCATACCATTGTCGCTTCTTGATGGGGACATAGTGCCTATATGTCTTATGTTTAGGTCTGACATGAGGGGCTTGGTTAGGGTAACCATGAAGCTTGTAGCAGAAGGCTTTTATATGGCCAAGCCTACCACAGTGGTGACATCTATATTTCTGGAATTTCCTCTTCTGATGATTATTCATCCTGGTTCCCTGATGTTGAGACATTAGGTGTGACCTCCGCTTGAATTTCTGAACTTTAGCCTTTGGGCGTTTGAGTTCAGCTGAGGATTTTTTCACAAAGCCTAAACCAGATATGGTTCCAGACTTCTGTCCCACCTTTAGGATCTCTTCCAAGGTGTCAGTTCCTTTATTCAACATCCTGAGGGATTTAGTCATTTGATCCAGCTTGGAGGTCAGCAAGGTTATCTCACCATTTAGACCCTCTATGACTGTCAGATGCTTCTGTCTCTCATCTTCCAGCTCATTGATGAGCTTCTTCTGCTTTTCTCCATGTACACGCACTTCTGCACTGGTGACACATCGCTTCTTATAAGCTGCAGCAAGTTCATCAAAGGTCAGTTCATCTGCACTTGAGTCATCATCAGTGGCACAAACACTCGTTAGTGCAGTGACATGTTTAGCAGATTCTCCTTCAAATTCACTTTCAGAATCTCCCTCAGACCATGTGACAGCTAGCCCCTTCTTTTGCATCTTGAGGTAAGTAGGGCATTCAGCTCTAATGTGTCCATAGCCTTCACATCCATGACATTGGATTCCCTTGCCTTGGTTGAACTTTTCTTCAGAAGTTGATCTTTTTCTGATGTCAGACGAGATGTTCTTGACATTTGGTCTACCTCTTTGATCAATCTTCTTCATGAACTTGTTGAACTGTCTCCCAAGCATGGCTATGGCTTCTGATATGCTTTCATCACCTCCAGTATATCCTGCTTCTGACTCCTCTTCAGTATTTGATACAAAAGCTACGCTTTTGTTCTTCTTTTCAACATTCTCACACATGCCCATTTCAAAGGTTTGGAGAGAACCAATGAGCTCATCCACCTTCATGATGCAGATATCTTGAGCCTCTTCTATTGCAGTGACCTTCATGGAAAATCTCTTAGGTAATGACCTGAGAATCTTTCTTACAAGTTTCTCTTCAGCCATTTTCTCACCTAAGCCACCAGAGGTGTTTGCAATCTCAAGAATATTCATGTGAAAGTCATGAATAGTCTCATCCTCTTTCATCCTCAGATTTTCAAACTTGGTGGTCAGCATCTGAAGTTTGGACATCTTCACCTTGGAGGTACCTTCATGAGTTATCTTGAGGGTATCCCAAACTTCCTTATCCAGCTCACAGTGGTGCACCAGTCTGGAGATGTTCTTACTGATTCCATTGAACAATGCATTCAAGGCCTTGGAATTTCCAAGGGCTAATACCTCTTGCTCCTTGTCCCACTCTTCTTAAGGAATCTGCACACTGACTCCATCTTCACCTGTCTTCGTTGGATGTTCTCATCCTTTGTTGACAGCTCTCCAGACTTTGCCATCTAGAGATCTAAAGAAGGCTATTATACGAGGCTTCCAGTCATCATAGTTAGAACCATCCAGCATGGGTGGTCTATTTGAGTGTCCTATATCCTTGTCCATGGTACTAGAAATTAACTTCCTTAGATCTCACCCAGAAATTAACAGGCAGGGTGCCTGCTCTGATACCAATTGAAATTCTAGTTATCAGACTTTCGATGTCACACGGGTTGTTATGATATCCAATTCTGCACAGACAAGAATGATGCAGAACTTAAAAGTAAGTGCAGTAAATAACACAAGTAATTGTTTACCCAGTTCAGTCCAACATGACCTACGTCTGGGGGCTACCAAGCCAGGGAGGAAATCCACTATTAGTAGTATTAATTCAGACCTTAAACCAACTGTTTAACCCTATCACTTAATACCTACCCAATGCAATTTCAATCTTACACTAAGATCAGAGTTCCCACTCACTCCCCCTCAATCACCTCAGTGATTACTACCTTTAATCAATATTAAAGACAATTATGAAGTCACACTTCAAACAACTCTTGATTGTGCTTAACAACTTTAATCAAGATACACAGCACTCACGCTTAAAAGCTTAGAGTGACACAACACTTACAACTCAATGAACACCCTATACCAATGCAATCATCTATGTGATAATAGCTTGGTTTACAAGATACGTCTAATACAAGACTCACAAAAATACAGCAGTGAAGTATGATGGACACACTAAATCTTCACGCCTAAAATCCCCAGTTCTGAATGAAGGATTGCCATCCTTTTATATTGCACCACTTGGGCCTTGTACTTGTATTCTCCTGAATTTAAGGTCACGCGAGTTCCCCTAAATTCCACATCTAGGTTACTAACAAATAGGCTATTTGTTAGGTTCATTAAATGTAGCTTGGTTGTTGGTTTCCTGAATTTTCTCTTAGCTGTTGAATCCCTGAAGAATAGCCTGAGAAAAATGCTGAAACAGAAAAACTAAACAACCTACAATATAGCATACGCTGTCAGGAATGAATGTCACAACATTCAGTTTGACATCCAAATCAAGGACCATATGCTAAGTCTGTTTTTCTTGAAAACAGACTGTACAAATTTGCTGAACTGTACAGGACCAATCTGTCCATACCTCAGTATCACCGTACATTAATAAATGTCAAGACATCCAATTTGACATTTACACAATTAGCCTTATGTCAGGTCTGTTATCCTCCTGAAGAACAGACTGAGATACTGACGTGTAGCAGAAAACCACTCTGCCTATTGTTCAGTATATGCTGTCAATGATGAATGTCATAACATCCAGTTTGACATTCAGACAGTAGGCCTTATGCCAGGTCTGGTATTTCCTTGATAACCAGACTGAAAATAAATACTGAGTTCTACCAGAACACCAATTGTTCTATTCCTCAGTATCTGCTGACAGGGACGAATGTCATAACATCCAGTTTGACATTCAATAAATCCTGTATTAGCTAATCCAGTATACTACTCAAGTATGTCATGACATCAGCCAAGACATCAGAGTACAACTAGATATTCTAACATACAATGCATTCAAACAAACACAGCTAGTGTTTTACCATACAATGCAGCCAATTAAACACATACAAACTCCCCCTTTGGCAAATTTTTGGCTAAAACACTTTGGTCTCACAACAGAGTCCATAGCAGCGGAAATCTCACATCTAGCAGGAAATTAACTTAGCTAATACACTCAGAGTGGCAGCACACTCACACACGGGGAGGTTAAATAAAAACTTCACAAAACAGCACACACATACATACTCACACTCATAGAAGTGGAACATCAGCTGCAGCACAACTCTGTCCTGAATATCTGTTTAGCAATAAGCAAAACAATCTGTTGTTTTGGGGTATCACCTGTTACTCCCCCTTTTTGTCAAAAATGTTGCCAAAGCAACAGTTTAAATTACAGATCCACATAAATGACAGAATTACAGACTTGGTTTTACTTCACAGTTTCAACCAAGTCAACACCCACTTGATCTTGCTTCACAGCTTTGATCAAGTAGTCACACACTCTTGCTTTACAGTAGGTACCACCATATCAGATGCCATGACTTTGTGTCTGACATCCAGAACCACTCCTGCATGAACATTGTCCTTGAACTCCTGCAGGAGCATAGGCTTCCTCAAGTTAGGATATCTCCTTAACCTCTTGTGGCTACACTTGTTGCAAGTGACATAGTTATAATCTGTTGACCAATCAGAGCTCACTTCCAATTGTTTAATAGGCAGAGATATTAAACAATACATCCTAAACACCATTGGTTGCTATAAGTTCTCAGAGAGACATATTCCCAGTTTGCCCCTTAAGTTTTCAAACTGATAGCATCCAGAGCCTTTGTAAATATGTCAGCCAGTTGGAGTTCAGTGGCTACATGTTCCAAGGTAATCACTTTGTCTTCCACCAGATCTTTGATGAAGTGATGTCTAATGTCAATATGTTTGGTCCTGCTGTGTTGGATGGGATTCTTGGAAATATTGATGGCACTGAGATTATCACAGAACAATGTCATGACATTTTGAGTGACATTATACTCAGTGAGCATCTGTTTCATCCAAACCAGTTGGGAACAACTGCTTCCAGCTGCTATGTATTCAGCCTCTGCAGTGGACAGAGATACACAATTCTGCTTCTTGCTGAACCATGATATGAGATTGTTTCCCAAGAAGAAACATCCTCCTGATGTGCTTTTTCTGTCATCAGCACTCCCAGCCTAGTCATCATCACAGTACCCAGATAGGACAGGCTCAGAACCATGTGAGTACAGCATCCCATAATCACAAGTCCTATTGATGTACTTGAGAATCCTCTTGACTTGATTCAAGTGGCTCACTTTGGGCTCTGCTTGGTATCTAGCACACACTCCAACTGCATAGGAAATGTCAGGTCTACTTGCAGTTAGGTATAGAAGGCTACCTATCATGATTCTATACAAACATTGATCAACACTGGGCCCTCCATCATCTTTGGTTAACTTTAGATGAGTAGGTGCAGGAGTTCTCTTGTGCCTAGGATTATCCATACCAAACTTCTTAACTATGTTTTTGGCATACTTGCTTTGGGAGAGAAACGTAGAATCCTCCATTTGGTTGACTTGCATTCCAAGAAAATAAGTCAGTTCCCCAACCAGACTCATTTCAAACTCAGATTGCATTTGGTGAACAAAATGTTTTACCATTTGCTCTGACATTCCACCAAAAACTATATCATCCACATAGATTTGAGCAATCATGATTTTGCCTTCTTCATCCTTCACAAACAAGGTCTTATCTATCCCACCTTTTCTGTATCCATTTGAGGTCAGAAATTCTGTCAACCTTTCATACCAAGCTCTAGGTGCTTGCTTCAACCCATACAAGGTTTTCCTCAACTTGTACACATGTTTTGGTTGGTTAGGATCACATAACCCTTTCGGTTGTTCCACAGAGACTTCTTCATTTAAGTAGCCGTTTAAGAATGCACTCTTCACATCCATTTGGAACAATTTGAACTTCATAATGCATGCTACACCTAACAACAATCTGATTGACTCAAGCCTAGCAACGGGTGCAAACGTCTCATCAAAATCAACCCCTTCAACTTGAGTATATCCTTGAGCTACTAGTCTTGCTTTATTCCTAGTAATTACTCCTTTCTCATCAGACTTGTTTTTGTAGATCCACTTGGTACCAATGATGTTAGTCCCTTCAGGTCGTGGAACTAGCTCTCATACTTCATTCCTTTTAAACTGTTGCAGTTCATCTTGCATGGCATTGATCCAATATTCATCAGTCAGGGCTTCTTTCACATTTTTTGGTTCAACCTTGGATACAAAATAGGAATTTGAACTAATTTCCCTTGATCGGGTAGTCACACCACTATTGGGATCTCCTATGATAAGATACTTAGGGTGGTCTTTCTGAATTCAGATAGATGGCATTTTGGTGGGTGCATCTATCTCACATTCAGTAGGAGTCTCCTGTACTTCTTCAGACTTGACTGGTATGTCTGTTGTAGTATCAAGGAATGTTCCAACATCCTCTATGACATCGATTCCTTCCTCTTTATCATCCACAATAACATTTATGGATTCCATCAGGACATTGGTCCTGTAGTTGAACACTCTGTATGCTCTGTTGTTAGTTGAGTATCCTAGGAATATACCCTCATCACTTTTGGGATCCATTTTCCTTCTCTGTTCACGATCTGTGAGAATGTAGCATTTACTTCTAAAGATATGAAAGTACTTCACAATGGGTTTTCTGCCTTTCCATATTTCATACAGAGTGAAGGAGGTTCCTTTTCTCAAGGTGACTCTATTGTGAACATAGCAAGCGGTATTCATAGCTTCAGCCCAAAAGTGCATAGGGAGCTTCTTTGCATGAATCATAGCTCTGGAAGATTCTTGAATAGTTCTATTTTTCCTTTCAACTATCCCATTCTGCTGAGGAGTTATAGGAGAGGAGAACTCATGACTTATTCCTTCAGACGAGCAAAACTCATCAAACTTGGAATTTTTGAACTCCGTACCATGATCACTCCTAATTCGGACAACACAACTGTCCTTTTCCCTTTGAAGTCTGATGCACAGGTCTTTAAAGACATCAAATGTATCTGACTTCTCTCTGATGAAGCTTATCCACGTGTATCTGGAATGATCATCAACCACCACATATGCATATCTCTTTCCACCCAGATTTTCAACCTGCATAGGTCCCATTAAGTCCATGTGCAACAGTTCCAAAACTCTGGAAGTTGTAGGATGTCCCAACTTTGGATGTGACATCTTGGTTTGCTTGCCCACCTGGCATTCTCCACAGACTCTTCCTTCATCAATAAGCAGCTTTGGGATTCCTCTGACTGCTTCCTTGGATATGATCTTTTTCATTCCCCTTAAGTGTAGATGACCAAGGCGTCTATGCCACAGCTTCACCTCCTGTTCTTCCTTGGCAGAGGAGCACATTGTGGAAAAGTTTGAGAGCTTAGGTTCCCACAGATAATAGTTATCTTTGGATCTGGATCCTCTCATAACTTCTTGATTATCTCCATTTGTCACAACACATAGCTCCTTAGTGAACTGAACATAGTATCCTTGATCACACAGCTGGCTTATGCTGATGAGGTTGGCCGTCAGTCCTTTTACTAACAGTACATTATTCAGTTCTGGGACTCCAGAGCAGTCCAGCTTGCCCACACCTTTTATTTTTCCTTTAGCACCATCACCAAAGGTCACATAATTGGTAGTGTGAGGTTGTATATCCACCAATATATTCTCCATACCAGTCATATGTCTTGAGCAGCCACTGTCAAAGTACCAGTCTTCTCTGGTAGATGCCCTTAGAGTTGTGTGAGCTAACCTAGCATACCATTGTCGCTTCTTGATGGGGACATAGTGCCTATATGTCTTATGTTTAGGTCTGGCATGAGGGGCTTGGTTAGGGTAACCATGAAGCTTGTAGCAGAAGGCTTTTATATGGCCAAGCCTACCACAGTGGTGACATCTATATTTCTGGAATTTCCTCTTCTGATGATTATTCATCCTGGTTCCCTGATGTTGAGACATTAGGTGTGACCTCCGCTTGAATTTCTGAACTTTAGCCTTTGGGCGTTTGAGTTCAGCTGAGGATTTTTTCACAAAGCCTAAACCAGATATGGTTCCAGACTTCTGTCCCACCTTTAGGGTCTCTTCCAAGGTGTCAGTTCCTTTATTCAACATCCTGAGGGATTTAGTCATTTGATCCAGCTTGGAGGTCAGCAAGGTTATCTCACCATTTAGACCCTCTATGACTGTCAGATGCTTCTGTCTCTCATCTTCCAGCTCCTTGATGAGCTTCTTCTGCTTTTCTCCATGTACACGCACTTCTGCACTGGTGACACATCGCTTCTTATAAGCTGCAGCAAGTTCATCAAAGGTCAGTTCATCTGCACTTGAGTCATCATCAGTGGCACAAACACTCGTTAGTGCAGTGACATGTTTAGCAGATTCTCCTTCAAATTCACTTTCAGAATCTCCCTCAGACCATGTGACAGCTAGCCCCTTCTTTTGCATCTTGAGGTAAGTAGGGCATTCAGCTCTAATGTGTCCATAGCCTTCACATCCATGACATTGGATTCCCTTGCCTTGGTTGAACTTTTCTTCAGAAGTTGATCTTTTTCTGATGTCAGACGAGATGTTCTTGACATTTGGTCTACCTCTTTGATCAATCTTCTTCATGAACTTGTTGAACTGTCTCCCAAGCATGGCTATGGCTTCTGATATGCTTTCATCACCTCCAGTATATCCTGCTTCTGACTCCTCTTCAGTATTTGATACAAAAGCTACGCTTTTGTTCTTCTTTTCAACATTCTCACACATGCCCATTTCAAAGGTTTGGAGAGAACCAATGAGCTCATCCACCTTCATGATGCAGATATCTTGAGCCTCTTCTATTGCAGTGACCTTCATGGAAAATCTCTTAGGTAATGACCTGAGAATCTTTCTTACAAGTTTCTCTTCAGCCATTTTCTCACCTAAGCCACCAGAGGTGTTTGCAATCTCAAGAATATTCATGTGAAAGTCATGAATAGTCTCATCCTCTTTCATCCTCAGATTTTCAAACTTGGTGGTCAGCATCTGAAGTTTGGACATCTTCACCTTGGAGGTACCTTCATGAGTTATCTTGAGGGTATCCCAAACTTCCTTATCCAGCTCACAGTGGTGCACCAGTCTGGAGATGTTCTTACTGATTCCATTGAACAATGCATTCAAGGCCTTGGAATTTCCAAGGGCTAATACCTCTTGCTCCTTGTCCCACTCTTCTTAAGGAATCTGCACACTGACTCCATCTTCACCTGTCTTCGTTGGATGTTCTCATCCTTTGTTGACAGCTCTCCAGACTTTGCCATCTAGAGATCTAAAGAAGGCTATTATACGAGGCTTCCAGTCATCATAGTTAGAACCATCCAGCATGGGTGGTCTATTTGAGTGTCCTATATCCTTGTCCATGGTACTAGAAATTAACTTCCTTAGATCTCACCCAGAAATTAACAGGCAGGGTGCCTGCTCTGATACCAATTGAAATTCTAGTTATCAGACTTTCGATGTCACACGGGTTGTTATGATATCCAATTCTGCACAGACAAGAATGATGCAGAACTTAAAAGTAAGTGCAGTAAATAACACAAGTAATTGTTTACCCAGTTCAGTCCAACATGACCTACGTCTGGGGGCTACCAAGCCAGGGAGGAAATCCACTATTAGTAGTATTAATTCAGACCTTAAACCAACTGTTTAACCCTATCACTTAATACCTACCCAATGCAATTTCAATCTTACACTAAGATCAGAGTTCCCACTCACTCCCCCTCAATCACCTCAGTGATTACTACCTTTAATCAATATTAAAGACAATTATGAAGTCACACTTCAAACAACTCTTGATTGTGCTTAACAACTTTAATCAAGATACACAACACTCACGCTTAAAAGCTTAGAGTGACACAACACTTACAACTTAATGAACACCCTATACCAATGCAATCATCCATGTGATAATAGCTTGGTTTACAAGATACGTCTAATACAAGACTCACAAAAATACAGTAGTGAAGTATGATGGACACACTAAATCTTCACGCCTAAAATCCCCAGTTCTGAATGAAGGATTGTCATCCTTTTATATTGCAGCACTTGGGCCTTGTACTTGTATTCTCCTGAATTTAAGGTCAGGCGAGTTCCCCTAAATTCCACATCTAGGTTACTAACAAATAGGCTATTTGTTAGGTTCATTAAATGTAGCTTGGTTGTTGGTTTCCTGAATTTTTTCTTAGCTGTTGAATCCCTGAAGAATAGCCTGAGAAAAATGCTGAAACAGAAAAACTAAACAACCTACAATATAGCATACGCTGTCAGGAATGAATGTCATAACATTCAGTTTGACATCCAAATCAAGGACCATATGCTAAGTCTGTTTTTCCTGAAAACAGACTGTACAAATTTGCTGAACTGTACAGGACCAATCTGTCCATACCTCAGTATCAGCGTACAGGGACGAATGTCATAACATCCAGTTTGACATTCAATAAATCCTGTATTAGCTAATCCAGTATACTACTCAAGTATGTCATGACATCAGCCAAGACATCAGAGTACAGCTAGATATTCTAACATACAATGCATTCAAACAAACACAGCTAGTGTTTTACCATACAATGCAGCCAATTAAACACCTACACAATTCACTTCCCGCAAGCTTTTGGTGTCGAGCCACGGCCAATTGGAAGCAAGATCAAGCCAGATTCAAGCTACTCGAAGGTGATTTTTCAGAAATTTTCTCTCTTCGATTCTCTCCCAATTCTTCACCATTCTCTTTGATTTTTGGTTGGATGAAGTCCTACCAATGTAGGCAACAAGATTGAGTTGCTTTGAGGTCAAATCGAAGCAACTCAAATCATGAACCTCAAATTTCAAATCCATGTATCTTTCAATATACTTGGAATTGGAAGAAATGGAGGTCAGATTCGTGCTCTTGAGCATTTTTATTTCAAAAACATGTACTCACTTTTCATTTTCCGTTTGGTTTATGGTAGACTAGTCCGGTGAGGTCCACCGGACAAAATTACCGGAGCTAGGGCTCCGGTGGTGTGTTGGCTTCACCCAGACCATCTGATCTTGGTTCCACGTTTTAATCAGGATCATTGCTTTTGCATACCATGCATGTACACGCGTTGACTGAGGTGTTGGATGGAAGCGCGCACTTGCCCGTCAGATCTGCCACATCAATTAATGAGGGAGATCTGATGGGCCTTGTTTTTTTGAATTTCTTTTTATTTTCTGAATTTCCATTTAATCTACTTATTTTATTTTATTCATAGAAATTTCATTTTTAATCCAAAAAATATGGGACTTTCACCAAAAATCTTTAAATATTTTTCTTTTCCATATTCTGAATTGAAATTATTTTTTGGATTAATTTTGGAATTTTTCATGAATTAACGGTTTTTATGCATATTTTTAATTTTTTTTAAAAATACTTATGACTTTTCAAAAATAGTGTAAAATTTTGTCTAAGGTCCTTTGACCTTGTTTGACCTAGGATAAATCCCTTGCCCATTTATTTGGTGTTTTGAAGGGATTTTAGGTTATGACCAAATTAAAATGTATTTTAATTCTTTTTAAAATGTTTTTTAATTGATTAAATGCTTAAAAAAGTTGTTGAGTCATTTTTATGGTCTTGTGATGTTTGACTTTCTATTTGGGCCTTGGTCAAGGATGATTTGATTTTTGTTGGATCAAAACCATTGGACTTAGGGGATTGATGAAATTTTTGTTTCTATCTTCCCCTCCCTCTTTATCTTCGTCTATATTCTTTCTCATTCCCTCATTTGACCAATGAAATATCTAATGTCTAAAGGCTAATTGGTTCATCAATGACCTTGTGTCACATGAATCAATACAAGTATGACTGAGATAGGTCCCTCCCTCTTGATCTTTTTTTAAGTGTGTGGTATGTGTTGCAACGCGAAAAACAACCGGCGGGGAAAGACACAACAAACAGAGCCGCCACCATGCGTTATTTATCCCAAAGGAGGGAAAGGAAACGCTCGAAGTAAACCTGGAAAGGAATGGTCTTACGACCGGAGATTACAAGGTACGGGAGTCGGTTACGCAAGGGGAAGGTATTAGCACCCCTCACGTCCGTCGTACTCGACGGGATCCACGCTCAAGAGAATAGAATAAGGTTGTTGAATAACTGCTCAAAGAAATGCACACACACTGGAATAATAAACAGGTGAAAGAAGATGGGGAAAGGGGACTCGGCAGGATGTCGCATCCTGGGCCTACGTAGTTTGTCAGAAACAAACATCAGAGTCGACGTAGTTCGGGGAAATGGGGAACTGGCTCGCTAGGATATCACATCCTATGCCTACGTATCTCATCTGGAATGAGAATCAGAGTTGTCGTAGTTCGGCTAACGCACGCCGAAACAAAACACAACACAAAGACGCTGAAACGTCAAAAGAAGCACACAAACGGAAACAGACTGCCAATGGCTGGTCTTACGTCCGACTCCGAACAAACACAACTAGGATACGGAATGCCAATTGCTGGTCTTACATCCATCTCCTAACACACACAAAAAGGTTAGCCAACATACAGGTTAATAGGGAGTCTGGCACTCGAGCCTAATAACTGTCACACAAACCACCAAGAAGACGCTGAGACGTTAGAAGAAACAAAGAAGTTGAACACACAGACTAAAAGGGAGTCGGGAACTCGGACCTAATAGTTGTCAAGCAAAACACACGTAAAAAAGAAAAAGGGCGCCCGGAGAGATCTCGCACGATCTCCTGCCTACGTACCTCATCTGGTATGAGGATCAGGGCGACGTAGTTCCCCTTAACAGGGAAAAACTATCCTAACTAGAGACTAGGGAGATAACAACTAAAAGGGAGACTACGACTCGAGCCTAGAAGTTGTCATGCAAACGATCCCTATGTTGAGGTCTCTAATTAGTAACTCGCACAGGAAGCAAGCTAGCCTAAACAGCAAGTAAACAAGCACAGGTGAACATGTATCACATGCTATATGCAAACAAATGGCTCATACAAGGCTGGGCTTTAGTCGAGGGGTCATATCAACCTCGACAAACAAGCCAACACTGGAAGGGGTGTCTGAGGCTCTTAACCACTAACATTGACCGTCAGGGTGAGCAGATGAAATGGGAGATGAGGGTTAGACCTCATAGCTCTTAACCCGGCCTGGGTGAGCTTTAATCAAAGAAGGTGTGGGGGTCCAGAATGAGGGACCCTATTCCACATGACTGACACAACAAGATTTTGGGTGTTTATTCAAATTGCATCAGCACGTAGTGCGAGCAAAATGAAAGACTCAACTGAATAGCAGGGGATGGATTGCACATCCCTTTTATCTGCCAATCGCCTCTTCACTTAGGAGGTCTTAACATGTAACCATGCCTCATTGAGGTCTTTAGCACAAACTTAAACAAACAAAAACATGGCCTCTTAAGGAGGGCTTCAAACAGGTGCCTGCCAAAAGAAATGGCAGGTCTTCCAGACTACATGGAGGATAGAATGGTTACCTAGGTGGTATGCCAACCACAAGCAAAGCAAAGCAACTCAAGCAATGAGTTAAAGCGGCTAAAGTACCTGTAAGAAAGTCCAACAATCAGTATTCACATTCAGACATCCAAACAGAAAACAGACAAAACCAACAGTGGTTTCCAATAGGTACACAAAACAAGGTGCAAAGTGCAATCAACTCAAATTGTTTCATCATTCAAGTGACCTACAAAACAGCAAGGTTAGTTAACCAAAGTAACTTGCATCTCAAGTAAGGAGATCATATCATCCATGAGGACTAATTGCTTGAACCTGAAAGGCAAAGCTCAAATTGTGAGTACAAACCCCTAGGGCAAAGCCTAGGGTCAAAGTCAAAGCAAAAAGTTAAAACAACAACCAATATTCATCATAAAGCACATTTAATCAATTAAGAACATGTCCTAAAAAGGACCAAGTCTAAAGCATTATGCAGAGTCATCACATGAGCAAGCTATGGCAAAGACAATTTCAATGCACACAGTTGGTCATCAAGAATGAAAATTCCATATTAAAACATAAATGAAACAAACAGTCATGAAAATTTTTATGAGCACACAACATGTCAAACACAATCATCATGCCAAAAATTAGAATCAACAGTGTTCAATTGACCTAGAAATGAAAATGAACAAGTATGACATCAAATTGTGTGACACACATTGTCACACCATACATTCATGTGCCTAAAACAGAGATGAAAAATGATAAAAATGCACAACCAAGCCTCAAAAATCATGTAACATGTTGGGAATCAGCATACCAAATTTCAAATCAATTGGCCAATGTATGAGCATTTCACAATAGAATGAATGAAGCATGTCACATTTGCATACATGTTCAAGTAACAGTCCATAATTAAAAATCCAGAAATGATAAAATTAGGAAATCACAACCAAAAAATAGTAGACATCCATATGAACATGTAGCAAAAAATTAGAAGAGATTTGGATTAAATTTCAGTTTATTATGATTTTTCAAAGTTGCATGAATATAATGAAATAAATGATCAACATGTTGAAAATGAAAATAGAAAATGAAATTGGAAATCCCATGGCTGAGAATCGAAGGGAGGTGGCCAGCGTGTCTCAAAACGCCGTCGTTTTGGCTTAGGAAATAATGTGAAAACATTTTGCGCTCGCTGGGAATCGAAGGAGGTGTGCAAGCGCGTCAAAACGACGTCGTTTTGGCTTATGGATCCTAGGGTTTGCAGAAGGCGGCGGGACTGTTCACGCACGGAGGAAACCACCGTCTTCTTCATGAAGACGGTGGCGCTACAGTATCCTCATCCATTTTTTTTCCAAAATTTCATAAAAATTATATCAATGGAAAGGTTATCACATGTAGAACACAGATCGAGCATCATTTCAGTCTAAATCATCATGTATTTTAAGAATCGAAGCAAAACATCTATGAACATCAAACTTTCAATTCATCATAACTTCTTCAAATCTCAACCAAATTTAAAGAAATTTAGATCAGAATCACCAGCATGCAAAGCTCTACAATATCATGTCCATAAAATTAAGAATTAAGAGCTTCGAAAACCTAACCTCTTGAAGAGCAGTCACTAAAATCAGCGTGTTCAAGGCCTTGCAAGCGTGTAGATCCAATCCTGAGATGATATTATGAAGCTTTATGCGTGAATTGAAGCCTGAGATGGCTTAGATCTAGCTCAGATTTCAACCTCCATCTTCATGTTCTTGAGCTTGCACAGCTTAATTCTGGCTCGAATTCTTCAATCAAGAGCTTGATCTGCACTCAATGATGATCAGAGAACAAGAATATCCAATAAAATCAATGGCTTGTGTGGAAGAAAATGAAGTTTCAATGGAGAGCAAAAATGGAGGGAAAAAAGTTTGACATCTAGAATGAGCAAAAACTTCAGAATTCTGTTATGATTTGGCATTTATACTCTGTCCTAATCACATCCAAATCAGAATTAAGCATGAGTTAATTATGATTAGTGAAAATGAGGTGTATGGCAAAAATTGGAAAATTGTGTGGTGCATGGCAAATTTGAACGTGAACAGTACCAAATGAATGCTCAAATTCACTTAAAATCATCTCATAAGCATAATGGCAATGGAATTCAACTCATGTAATGCACCAATTTTGAATTTCCAAATTTCCCTCCAAAATGGTAATGTGATGAAATTTCATGCAATGCAATGATAGATTTGGAAATTATAGGTCAAGAGAAGAAATATGCAAAAAGAGGCACTCATTTTGGAGTTTTGAATCAAAAGTTATGGCTTGTTGAAGTTCCATGCACCCTTGGCAATCATTGGATCATAACTCCTTAACCATTCACCAGATGCTCATGATCTTGGATTTTTTGGAAATGGGAGAGAAAGACCTTCAACTTTCATGCTGACCAAAATTTCATTTGAAGCTTCTTTGATGTTGGAAAGTCAAGTTGAAACTGGTCCAAAAACTTGCTATTTTTGGAAACTTGAAATTATAGGTCACTTTCCATTTTTGGAAACTTTTGATCTGGCTTCAAAATCTTCAAGGTACGTGTTTGACATGATAAACAAACCTTGTTTGGTCATGAATGAAGTGTCTCAAACCATTTCTCTTCCTCCTAGCCCTCAGTTGACTGTACAGGTCCTTAGATGACCTTGACATGCTCTGATCAGCTTGAGCCTCAACCACTTGAGGAATTTGCTCAGAAATGAACCCCCTAGCTCCAATAAGCTCTCCACATAACCATGTGATCTCCATCTCAATAGAACACCTCTTCTCCTTAAGAATCCCTGGTTGGAAGAATGCCACTGATTAGGGTTGACCAGAGGTCAAAACCCTAATCCTAAGGAACTGGATCATGAACAATGAACCCCTTGAGGATGACATAACCATGATGATGATTATGTACCCTTGCAAACAAGATAATGCTCAACCTTCTGAAGGACCAAGAAAACTCTAATTGAAGCACAAACCCTCAGATGGTTGGTGATCAATTTGTGGAGACCCTCAGGCTTGAACCTCTTAACCTCTCTATCTTCTGAGAAAGACTTAGAAGGATGACTTCATTATTATTCACATGATATGCAAAGATGCAATGCCTAATGTCCTAAAAAATGAAATGCAATATGCTAAGCTAGTCCCAAGAAGAGGAGGGCAAATTTTGAGGTGTTACAGCTGCCCCTATTCAATCCACTGTGAACCTGTCGATATGAACAACCTCGGCTTTCAGATGATCAGGGTGAAGAGTGATTGAATACCCAGAACAAACGAACAATTTGCGCTCCGTTGGGGATTATTATTATATTTTTTTGCTTTTTTTGTTTTTTCTTGAACCCCATAACTTTTCAGTTGATTTTGCGCGGATAATCCCTGATCACCGCATTTGGACCCCGATAACTTCATGTCAATCTTATTCCCAAACAATGAACCTCGTTCTCCCTTTTCCATGCTAATTCCATTGGCAATTCTGGAAATAATACCAACCACCACTCTGATGGCGACATATCAGAGGATATTCGACCAGACATTTACCAATGACTGGGAAGGAACTCGACGTTTACTGACATCGAACAATGATGTTTACCGACACCAAAGAAAGGATACTCGACCAGACATTTACCAATGACTGGGAAGGAACTCGACGTTTACTGACATCGAACAATGATGTTTACTGCCACCAAAGAAAAGATACTCGACCAGACATTTACCAATGATTGGGAAGAAATTCGACGTTTACTGACATCGAACAATGATGTTTACTGACACCAAAGAAAAGATACTCGACCAGACATTTACCAATGACTGGGAAGGAACTCGACGTTTACTGACATCGAACAATGATGTTTACTGACACCAAAGAAAAGATACTCGACCAGACATTTACCAATGACCGGGAAGGAACTCGACGTTTACTGACATCGAACAATGATGTTTACTGACACCAAAGAAAAGATACTCGACCAGACATTTACCAATGACTGGGAAGGAACTCGATGTTTACTGACATCGAACAATGATGTTTACTGACACCAAAGAAAGGATACTCGACCAGACATTTACCAATGACTGGGAAGGAAATCAACGTTTACTGACATCGAACAATGATGTTTACTGACACCAAAGAAAACAGACATTATGGGGATCGACACGACACTTACCGGTATCGCAAGGATGACATCTAGATATGTCAAAACAAGGCAGACGCTTGCCGGGGACTAACTGGGAATGTTGTTGATCCAAAATCACGATGCTGAACTCCTCGGAGTAACGCCTTCCAACTTCCATCTCGCACGACAGAAATCTCCTCCAGTATCGCACTACTGGGGAATACCGTTGACCCAACGCCACGATGCTAAACTCCTCAGAGTAACATCTTCCAACTTCCATCTCGCATGACAGAAATCTCCTCCAGTATCGCACTACTGGGGAATACCGTTGACCCAACGCCACGATGTTAAACTCCTCAGGGTAACATCCTCACCATCCGGCGAAACCAATTCTCAAGTGGTAACCACGGCTTGAGTAACCGATGCTTGCAATGTTGATGCTGATCTTTCAAGCAGTGAAACCAATTCTCAAACGGTAACCACGGCTCGAGACTAGCTTATGCTTGCAATGCTAATGCATGATGACTTTTTTTTACAGCGTAATGCTCCAGAACCATGGAAATGCTACGCAATTAGCTATTCAATATGCTATGCTTATCTAAATGATGAATGCCTAAAAAGTATCCCCCTCAAGGGAATCTACTGGGAAGCTCGCGGCACTCTGCTGAGGAACTCGCTATCACTCCAATCTCCACCATGTTGGAGAAATAGCACTGCCACTGGGGAAAGAACAACCCTCAACAGGGATGAACTCCACTGAACCCGATCCGCTTGGGGACTTCGCTGGGAAACAGCTACCAACGCACTCTACGGGGAAAACAACAATCTTCGACTTGCTGAGGAAATAACAACCTCCACTCTGCTAGGGAAACAACCTCAGGCCTGGTTGTCGAAGAAACATCGATCTCGAATCTGCTGGGGAGATACGGCATATCTGATACGGAACACCTGTCGACTCGTCGAACACTGGCATTCACCACCTAAATCCAGTGTCAGCTTTTCACTTTTGAGAACTCCGAGACTCGCCTGGACTTTTCTGATTCATCACCTTGTATCCTCGACTTCTCCGTACCCTACGGAGATCGAACTCCTTAGATTCACCCAAACTTTCAAGTCCTCAGACTTTGAATAGTCTTCTTGATTAATCCTCCAGGATCGCCACACGTCTCTCGCTGTCTTTTCACCATTCTTCAATCCTTTGTCCCTGATTGGACTCCACGGGAATCTTTTGTCAAAAGGCTTCACATCACAACCTGCAAGTGAGTGAAAATATCTAACAGCATCTGCAAAAGAGATCGTTAGATAAAAACGTGCCCCAGGCATGCCAAAATTTCAACACCTAGGTCACTCCACCTTCCAAATAAGATTTCCGATTTTCAATCTTATAAACATGCATCGGAAGGGATCTCCATATCTCAAAAATGAAAATATTCTTTATCAAAATAAATGGATGTTTTTGCAATCAAAGCGGTAATGAAAACAAAAAACAAAATTATTTGACTGAATATGCATTTTATTGACTGAAAAAGGTGGCTCAAAACCGAGCAATACACAGGAAGCAATTCCTGAAAAGAGGTAATTGCGCACAAAAGGAAAATCTATCCTAATGGCAATGTGAAACCATATCTCATCGAGTTCCAACTCGGTTACACCCCATATGTCCTCAAGACTCTCCGCACTTTCTGCCCTTTGAACAAGACGATTCCGACCGATCCCTATCGGAGATTATCCACGTGTCTTAACCAAAGTACAAACAATCATGCTAGACGCAGTTGTTCGTTTCAATCCCTCTTTTGCCTGGACCGCCCTTTCGGGTTTTCAGTCCACCGGGATACCCTTTTTTTGCCCAAGTCGCCTTTTCAGGTTTTCGACTTGCCGGGTGTACAATTTTTTCTTTCTATCCCTAATTTTTGCCCGAACCTTTTTCATTTTTTTTTGGTTCGCCGGGATGCCCTTTTTTGCCTGGACTTTTTATTCTTTTCGTCCAGCGGGTCTCTTATACGAAGTATTTTTTTTAACTGCGTCTGCATTCACAGGGGATGGAAAATCCTCGCCATCCATGGTCATCAACAACAAGGCTCCGCCAGAGAAAACCTTCTTGACCACGAATGGACCTTCATAGTTGGGTGTCCACTTGCCCCTACAATCGTTCTGAGGAGGAAGGATCCTTTTCAACACCAAATCTCCCACATGATATACCCGAGGTCGTACGTTTCGGTCAAAAGCACGCTTCATTCGCTGCTGGTACAACTGCCCATGACAACGGTTGCCAGCCTCTTTTCCTCAATTAGGCTCAACTCTTCGTACCGAGTCCTTACCCACTCCGTCTCTTTCAATTTCACGTCCATCAGGACTCTCAACGACGGAATTTGAACCTCAACCGGTAACACGACTTCCATTCCATACACAAGTGAGAAAGGCTTTGCCCTAGTAGACGCACCGAGGTTTGATACCCAGGATACCAGCTTCGTATTCATCCATGCTATTGGTGCATTCAAATGTTAGCCAGGCAGTAAAAGGAACGTGGGATCCCTTTGGCGTAACCAAAGCAACACCAACTTTGTTTCCATTCACGTTAACGACCCCATCAAACATCGGAATCCATTCGGATTCAGGGTCAGGCCCCTCCTCCGGGATTGGTTCCTCACAATCTTTCGATTTGAGAACCATGATGTCCTCATCAGGGAATTCAAACTTCATCGGTTGATAATCCTCAATGGGTTGCTGGGAGAGGTAATCATACAATACACTCCCCTTGATTGCTTTTTTGAGAGGTATACTAAATATCATACTCAGTCAAAATCATTTATCATCTCGCAACCCGTCCGGTCAATGCTGGCTTCTCAAACATATACTTGATCGGATCCATCTTGGAAATCCACAAAGTGGTATGAACCAGCATATACTGTCTCAGTCGGCGAGCAGCCTATGCCAAAGTACAGCAAGTTTTCTCGAGCAGTGAATATATTGTTTCACAGTCGGTAAACTTTTTGCTAAGGTAAATTGCATGCTCTTTTCGACCAGACTCGTCATGCTGCCCCAGTACACACCCCATAGATCCCTCGAGGACTGTCAAGTACAGGATTAACGGTTGTCCCTCCACAAGAGGCATCAGAATCGGAGGCTCCTGCAAATATTCTTTTATTTTTTCAAATGCCCCTTGGCAATCATTATTTCTCCTGACCGTTTGATCTTTTCTCTTCAACAGCTTGAATATGGGTTCACACGTGGCTGTTAGATGAGATATGAACCGTGAAATATAGTTCAATCTACCTAAGAGACCACGAACCTCCTTTTCCGTTCTCGGTTCAGGCATTTCTTGTATTACTTTTTCCTTAGCAGGATCAACCTCGATTCCTCTTTTTTTCCGCAATAAACCCAGCAATTTACCGGACCGCACTCCGAAAGTGCATTTATTCGGATTCAACCTCAGTCTGAATTGTCTCAACCGGTCAAACAACTTGGCCAAGTCTGCCAAATGCCCCTCTTCTGTTTGGGACTTTGCTATCATGTCATCAACATAGCATTCAATCATATCATGAAACAAAGTCACCATAGCTCTTTGATGTGAGGCACTGGCGTTCTTGAGACCGAATGGCATCACCTCCGCTCTTGACACTAGCCTCCAAGGCGGCCCCAACCTTTACTTCCTTTCAGACCTCCTCGGTGCCCTGATTAACAATTTCAACTCGCCCCTTGTGCGGTTGAATCACCTTCTCCTCTGAAATCAACAACCTGGCTAATTCCTCCGGCAGTTCACAATCTTCTTCGCCTTCTTCTTCGGCATGATAGCTCGGATTGTCGAAGTCATATGAGGGTGTAACAGAATTGTTATCAATGAGATCCGGAGAATAATGACTTTAGAGCTGGAACGAGACAGATCAAAAGAAAGAAAAATGAAAATAACCATTGCCATTTTTATTTGTTTTTTAAACTGCAAAAATAAATGAAAAACAGGGAACACCGCTTTTAACATGAAAAACATCCATTTATTAATGATGCAAACAATGCAAAATGAAACACATGAGGTGGCCCTTACAATGAACCATTACGTTTCGGGCAAAACGTATGGCTTTCATGCAAACAGAATTGAAAAATAGAAATACTACTCTTCATGTAGAGTGACAGTGATGATCTTTTCGGCTTTCCAGTTCTGGATCTCCATCCCTGGTACGCACGGTTTTATCCACTGATCAAGCTCGCAGTCACTGTCAGCTTCTTCACCCACCACACAGATGCGATCTGGATCCAACATTCCAGCACTGGTGATCGTGAATGGCTGACGACGACCTCTATTTTGCCCAGACGAACCTCGGCCCGGCTGATAACCATCCCCAAACCTGTCCTCCTTGGTGGCGATGTCTATCATCTTTTCCTAACCTGGGGCTTCTCCGCTCTTCACCACCTCAGCAGCTTGCTTGTAAGAGGAAATGGACGGCTTCTTCTCTTCTTTTGCAAAAACAGCATTCTCCACCTTGACGGTTTCGAATGCCTGACTCGGTGTTTCAAATATTTCACCGTCCATTTCAACATACTTGAACGATGACAGTTGGTTGACAAAGATATCTTCTTCCCCCCAATCAACTTTCTCGAATCGGAGACGTCCCCCATCCATAATTCTCTGATTCTTCTCCCTCAACATCACACACCCATTCGCAGTGACAGTGCAAGCAGCACAACAATTATCACAGCCAGGGAAAACTCCACTCTTCATCAAATGTCTCTTGACCACAGACATTGGAGTCCTCAGCTGATCCACGTTTGTCACCTCTATTTTTCTCTTATCTTCTATCATCACATTCACCCCCATAGGACCATGCACCGGCATGGGGTTAGCATTAATATTCGGTGTCGGTGCAAAATTGATGGCTTTAGAATCCACCAAATCTTGAACGACATGCTTAAAAGCTTTACAACCCTCAATGCTATGCCCGGGTGCACCAGAATGGAACTCGCACTTGATGTTCTGATTGTAACCTGCAAGCCTTTGGTCTGATCCTACCGGAGCCAACGTCCTCGACTGAACCAACCCAAGATCCTTCAACCTCTTAAACAGAAGAGCATACGCCATGGGTGGCTTATCAAACTGACGATCAGTCATCCTTCTTCTCGCTTGGCACCCAGCTCTCTGTGTTCTCTGTTGAGGTGACTGATGTTGCTGTTGTGCAAATTGGTTACCAGTAGGAATTGTTACCGCAGCATACGGGTGGTAACGATCCCTATCGTGTCCCCTCTGGGTATACACATCAATCGATTCTCCCTCCTTCTTGTGCTGACCCTTGCCAGAGAGTTTCTTTACTCCGGACGATGGAGCATTCCCCTGAGTTTTCTCCATTATCAGCCAACTTTCAATCCTCTCCAACCTCTCAGCAATTGCTTTCTGCCTCAAGGCGAGCCCTTGCACGACATTGAATAACTCCCTCATCATCTCTTTCAATTCGAGAATGTCGGCGTTGGGTGGATCCATTAGCTTGGATTTGTTGCGTCTGGCAAGGTATCTGAGCGGAGGAATGATTTGGTGGGCGCGAGCAGTAATTCTTCTGTCAACCAAACAGGTTAGATACTGGCACCTACAAAATAGAAAACAGGTTAATATGACTCACACATGCAATGTCTATCCGTACGAGGAAGATTCTGTCCTTTGATTCTGGTTTCCTCGAGACGGATAAAAATTCAACAATAACATTCTGACATCAGGACGTCTCTCAACCAGAATCTCAATCGGAAATGTACCCTGAGTATGGATAAACATGGGTTAGATGCAAATGAATGCAAAATGGGAATGATGTTGATGCATGAATGCAATGCACTGTGCCATCCTCCAAGTCATCTGATCATCAACTGTACTGAGTTCCGATCTCTGAACTGACCACAACCATCTGAGGTACTGAGTAACCATAAATCCAACTTGGGAGGTTCCGAAATAAATGGAACCAGGGGATATATCACCATCATCACCAGAAAACCACTGAACGGATAACCACAACATCATTTGAATCGACCCAGGGAATCCTGAAATAAACGGATCCCCACTGACAAATACCGCGGACAGAACTCCGGCGTCTCAGAAATAAATCCATAAATCCCACTCATAAATAGGACCCAGATCAATAACTGAACCAATAGTCACCATCAGAACATCACCATAAGAACATGCATCTGTAGGAATCAACCCTCCCCTCACAAGTGAATTCTAACAAGGTCATCCTAAGGCGGATAATGGTCTCAACAATCGGACAAGATACTCAACGGGTTTGCCCTTTCGGGTGTGTCGTTGCAGCTCTCATAAGATCATCTAAACCAAAGATCCGGGAAAGAACGGTCACCGAAGTCAACAGCTCAGATGAGGTGACTCAACCAAAGTGGATACTCCACAAAGGAAAAGCTCCCTCAAAAGAACCTCGTCCGGCTTGTGGTATGTCACGTCGCCAAAAACATGTTGACCTAACATGAGAGGCAACATGAGACCACGCTAATCCTAGGTGTATACTCGGGCCTGGGTTTTAGCCCCACTCAGAACACCCACCCCAAATCAGAGGAACCAACCTGTACAGAATCCAACACAATGATAATATGATGCATGCAAACATATATGCAAATATATACAGTCACAGTATAATAATCATAAATGCAATAAATAGAACAGTAAAAGCAACCAAAACTACCCTAGAGAGCGCTAGGAGTGACTCGCTTAGGGAAGATGGACCAGCAAGAGGTCAACTTCCTTATGTCCCCATCAGAGTCGCCAGCTGTCGCAACGCGAAAAATAACCGGTGGGGAAAGACACAACAAACAGAGACGCCACCGTGCGTTATTTATCCCAAAGGAGGGAAAGGAAACGCTCGAAGTAAACCTGGAAAGGAATGGTCTTACGACCGGAGATTACAAGGTACGGGAGTCGGTTACGCAAGGGGAAGGTATTAGCACCCCTCACGTCCGTCGTACTCGACGGGATCCACGCTCAAGAGAATAGAATAAGATTGCTGAATAACTTCTCAAAGAAATGCACACACGCTGGAATAATAAACAGGTGAAAGAAGATGGAGAAAGGGGACTCGGCAGGATGTCACATCCTGGGCCTACGTAGTTTGTCAGAAACAAACATCAGAGTCGACATAGTTCGGGGAAATGGGGAACTGGCTCGCTAGGATATCGCATCCTATGCCTACGTATCTCATCTGGAATGAGAATCAGAGCTGTCGTAGTTCGGCTAACGCACGCCGAAACAAAACATAACACAAAGACGCTGAAACGTCAAAAGAAACACACAAACGGAAACAGACTGTCAATGGCTGGTCTTACGTCCGACTCCGAACAAACACAACTAGGATACGGAATGCCAATTGTTGGTCTTACATCCATCTCCTAACACACACAAAAAGGTTAGCCAATAGACAGGTTAATAGGGAGTCTGGCACTCGAGCCTAATAATTGTCACACAAACCACCAAGAAGACGCTGAGACGTCAGAAGAAACAAAGAAGTTGAACACACAGACTAAAAGGGAGTCGGGAACTCGGACCTAATAGTTGTCAAGCAAAACACACGCAAAAAAGAAAAGGGCGCCCAGAGAGATCTCGCACGATCTCCTGCCTACGTACCTCATCTGGTATGAGGATCAGGGCGACGTAGTTCCCCTTAACAGGGAAAAACTATCCTAACTAGAGACTAGGGAGATAACAACTAAAAGGGAGACTACGACTCGAGCCTAGAAGTTGTCATGCAAACGATCCCTATGTTGAGGTCTCTAATTAGTAACTCGCACAGGAAGCAAGCTAGCCTAAACAGCAAGTAAACAAGCACAGGTGAACATGTATCACACGCTATATGCAAACAAATGGCTCATACAAGGCTGGGCTTTAGTCGAGGGGTCATATCAACCTCGACAAACAAGCCAACACTGGAAGGGGTGTCTGAGGCTCTTAACCACTGACATTGACCGTCAGGGTGAGCAGATGAAATGGGAGATGAGGGTTAGACCTCATAGCTCTTAACCCGGCCTGGGTGAGCTTTAATCAAAGAAGGTGTGGGGGTCCAGAATGAGGGACCCTATTCCACATGACTGACACAACAAGATTTTGGGTGTTTATTCAAATTGCATCAGCACGTAGTGCGAGCAAAATGAAAGACTCAACTGAATAGCAGGGGATGGATTGCACATCCCTTTTATCTGCCAATCGCCTCTTCACTTAGGAGGTCTTAACATGTAACCATGCCTCATTGAGGTCTTTAGCACAAACTTAAACAAACAAAAACATGGCCTCTTAAGGAGGGCTTCAAACAGGTGCCTGCCAAAAGAAATGGCAGGTCTTCCTGACTACATGGAGGATAGAATGGTTACCTAGGTGGTATGCCAACCACAAGCAAAGCAAAGCAACTCAAGCAATGAGTTAAAGCGGCTAAAGTACCTGTAAGAAAGTCCAACAATCAGTATTCACATTCAGACATCCAAACAGAAAACAGACAAAACCAACAGTGGTTTCCAATAGGTACACAAAACAAGGTGCAAAGTGCAATCAACTCAAATTGTTTCATCATTCAAGTGACCTACAAAACAGCAAGGTTAGTTAACCAAAGTAACTTGCATCTCAAGTAAGGAGATCATATCATCCATGAGGACTAATTGCTTGAACCTGAAAGGCAAAGCTCAAATTGTGAGTACAAACCCCTAGGGCAAAGCCTAGGGTCAAAGTCAAAGCAAAAAGTTAAAACAACAACCAATATTCATCATAAAGCACATTTAATCAATGAAAAACATGTCCTAAAAAGGACCAAGTCTAAAGCATTATGCAGAGTCATCACATGAGCAAGTTATGGCAAAGACAATTTCAATGCACACAGTTGGTCATCAAGAATGAAAATTCCATATTAAAACATAAATGAAACAAACAGTCATGAAAATTTTTATGAGCACACAACATGTCAAACACAATCATCATGCCAAAAATTAGAATCAACAGAGTTCAATTGACCTAGAAATGAAAATGAACAAGTATGACATCAAATTGTGTGACACACATTGTCACACCATAGATTCATGTGCCTAAAACAGAGATGAAAAATTATAAAAATGCAAAACCAAGCCTCAAAAATCATGCAACATGTTGGGAATCAGCATACCAAATTTCAAATCAATTGGCCAATGTATGAGCATTTCACAATAGAATGAATGAAGCATGTCACATTTGCATACATGTTCAAGTAACAGTCCATAATTAAAAATCCAGAAATGATAAAATTAGGAAATCACAACCAAAAAATAGTAGACATCAATATGAACATGTAGCAAAAAATTAGAAGAGATTTGGATTAAATTTCAATTTATTATGATTTTTCAAAGTTGCATGAATATAATGAAATAAATGATCAACATGTTGAAAATGAAAATAGAATATGAAATTGGAAATGCCATGGCTGAGAATCGAAGGGAGGTGGCCAGCGTGTCTCAAAACGCCGCCGTTTTGGCTTAGGAAATAATGTGAAAACATTTTGCGCTCGCTGGGAATCGAAGGAGGTGTGCAAGCGCGTCAAAACGACGTCGTTTTGGCTTATGGATCCTAGGGTTTGCAGAAGGCGACGGGACTGTTCACGCACGGAGGAAACCACCGTCTTCTTTATGAAGACGGTGGCGCTGCAGTAGCCTCGTCCATTTTTTTTCCAGAATTTCATAAAAATTATATCAATGGAAAGGTTATCACATGTAGAACACGGATCGAGCATCATTTCAATCTAAATCATCATGTATTTTAAGAATCGAAGCAAAACATCTATGAACATCAAACTTTTAATTCATCATAACTTCTTCAAATCTCAACCAAATTTAATGAAATTTAGATCAGAATCACCAGCATGCAAAGCTCTACAATATCATGTCCATAAAATTAAGAATTAAGAGCTTCGAAAACCTAACCTCTTGAAGAGCAGTCACTGAAATCAGTGTTCAAGGCCTTGCAAGCGTGTAGTTCCAATCCTGAGATGATATTATGAAGCTTTATGCGTGAATTGAATCTTGAGATGGCTTAGATCTAGCTCAGATTTCAACCTCCATCTTCATGTTCTTGAGCTTGCACAACTTAATTCTGGCTCGAATTCTTCAATCAAGAGCTTGATCTGCACTCAATGATGATCAGAGAACAAGAATATCCAATAAAATCAATGGCTTATGTGGAAGAAATTGAAGTTTCAATGGAGAGCAAAAATGGAGGGAAAAAAGTTTGAGATCTAGAATGAGCAAAAACTTCAGAATTCTGTTATGATTTGGCATTTATACTCTGTCCTAATCACATCCAAATCAGAATTAAGCATGAGTTAATTATGATTAGTGAAAATGAGGTGTATGGCAAAAATTGGAAAATTATGTGGTGCATGGCAAATTTGAACGTGAACAGTACCAAATGAATGCTCAAATTCACTTAAAATCATCTCATAAGCATAATGGCAATGGAATTCAACTCATGTAATGCACCAATTTTAAATTTCCAAATTTTCCTCCAAAATGTTCATGAATGAGCAAATGGTCATGTGATGAAATTTCATGCAATGCAATGATAGATTTGGAAATTATAGGTCAAGAGAAGAAATATGCAAAAAGAGGCACTCATTTTGGAGTTTTGAATCAAAAGTTATGGCTTGTTGAAGTTCCATGCACCCTTGGCAATCATTGGATCATAACTCCTTAACCATTCACCAGATGCTCATGATCTTGCATTTTTTTTGAAATGGGAGAGAAAACCTTCAACTTTCATGTTGACCAAAATTTCATTTGAAGCTTCTTTGATGTTGGAAAGTCAAGTTGAAAGTGGTCCAAAAACTTGCTATTTTTGGAAACTTGAAATTACATGTCACTTTCCAATTTTGGAAACTTTTGATCTGGCTTCAAAATCTTCAAGGTACGTATTTGACATGATAAATAAACCTTGTTTGGTCATTAATGAAGTGTCTCAAACCATTTCTCTTCCTCCTAGCCCTCAGTTGACTTTCAGTTGACTGTACAGGTCCTCAGATGACCTTGACATGCTCTGATCAGCTTGAGCCTTAACCACTTGAGGAATTTGCTCAAAAATGGACCCCCTAGCTCCAATAAGCTCTCCATATAACCACGTAATCTCCATCTCAATAGAACACCTCTTCTCCTTAAGAATCCATGATTGGAAGAATGCCACTGATTAGGGTTGACCAAAGGTCAAAACCCTAATCCTAAGGAACTGGATCATGAACAATGAACCCCTTGAGGATGACATAACCATGATGATGATGATGTACCCTTGAAAACAAGATAATTCTCAACCTTCTGAAGGACCAAGAAAACTCTAATTTAAGCACAAACCCTCAGATGGTCGGTGATCAATTTATGGAGACCCTCAGGCTTGAACCTCTTAACCTCTCTATCTTCTGAGAAAGACTTAGAAGGATGACTTCATTATTATTCACATGATATGCAAAGATGCAATGCCTAATGTCCTAAAAAATGAAATGCAATATACTAAGCTAGTCCCAAGAAGAGGAGGGCAAATTTTGAGGTGTTACAGTATGTTTTAGGAGTTTGGTTCTTCATACCAAATCTCTAACGTGCATTAACACCTAAATTTTTATTGCTCGGCCTCAGATAGTTGTGACTTCTACATAAGTCCAATTACGATTGCTTAACATAGAGCTAAATTAGAACCTCAAGGCATAGCATTCTAGTAATTGAGATTGTAAGTCTCCTATTCTTTATGGCATTGTGTGGAGACTTGACCTTTTTTGCTTTCATTGGAGCTTTAGCGGTAAATTCATGTGTTGGTTCTAGGTGTTGGCAGCAATTTTTGTAAAACTAAGAGTGTTCACAAGATGTTACATGTGATGTCTTAACATAAGATATCTTGTACCTGCTGGAGGTTTAAAATGGAATTATGCAAGATTGTTTCAGGATGTCATACCCGATGTCATGACATCTGATATCATGTACCTGCTGGATATTTAAAAAGGAATTATGCAGGATTGTTCCAGGATGTCAGACCCGATGTCATGACATCTGTATACAGAACATTCAGTCTGAATGTTATGTATTATGTGATTGCGCTTTTAATGGCAATCTGTGTATGATTGATGAGTTAATTGAACACGCTATCAATCAGTAATTATAATGTGATTAAACTTATTTTCCAAAGAGATCTAATCAACTGTCATGACAAGATATGAGTGGAAAATAGTTTTAGGGTTTTATGATGTCCAAGCCCAGCAAATTGCTTCTATAAAAAGGACATGGAAAACCTAATTTGATACACAAGAAATACAGAGTGAAATATTAAGAGAGAATAAGGGTTTAAGTCTTGTATGGTCGTGTGACTTGTAAGCCATTCAATTCATCCATAGATGATTGAATTTGTCTGATTTTTTAGTTGTAATTTGTCACTCTAAGCTTTTAAGCATGAGTGTGTATCTACCTGATTGAAGCTGCTAAGTAAGATCAAGTGTGTGTCTTTGAAGAGTGTCTTCTTTTCATTGTAATTCTTGTTTAATATCACTGGTGTGATTGAGGGGGAGTGAGTGGGATCTCATATCTAAGAGTTCTTAGGTAGAAGTCATATGGGTAGAGATTAGGTGAAAAAGACTATAACTTGTGTACTTTACTGAGAGTCTTTGAACTGATTCTATTTAATGGATTTCCTTCCTGGCTTGGTAGCCCCCAGACGTAGGTGAGTTGCACCGAACTGGGTTAAAAATTGCTTGTGTCTCTTGCATTATTATTCTCTATCTTTGATCCTGTTTGTATTATTCAGATATTAGTGTCGTGACATTACCTTCGACATCTCATATCTGAGACCAGAATTTCAATTGGTATCAGAGCAGGCATCCTGCTCTGGTTCTGGGTGAGATCTAGGGACGATACTTTCTGGTACTATGGAGAGAGATGGAGGATCTATTCACAGGCCACCTATTTTAGATGGATCCAACTATGAATACTGGAAACCTCTAATGGTAGCCTTCCTAAAATCTCTGGATACTAAGGCTTGGAAGGCTGTGTTGACAGGCTGGGAACATCTAGTAGTTACTAAGGAAGGAGAAGCTACAACTGATAAAAAGCCTGAAGAACAATGGACCAAGGAGGAGGATGATCTAGCCCTTGGAAATTCTAAAGCATTGAATGCTACATTCAATGGAGTAGACAAGAATATCTTCAGATTGATAAACAACTGTGAAGTGGCTAAAGATGCTTGGGACATTCTTAAAACCACTCATGAAGGCACCTCTAGAGTGAAGATGTCTAGACTGCAGCTGCTCACCACCAAGTTTGGAAATTTAAGGATGAAAGAAGATGAAAATATTCATGAATTTCATATGAGTATCCTTTAAATTGCTAATGCCTCAGGAGCCCTGGGAGAGAAGATGTCAGATGAAAAATTAGTAAGGAAAATACTCAGGTCACTCCCTAAGAGATTTGCTATGAAGGTGACAGCCATAGAAGAGTCTCAAGACATCTCCAATATGAGAGTTGATGAGCTAATTGGTTCCCTCCAAACATTTGAGAAGGGAATGTGTGATGGATCTGAAAAGAAAACCAAAAGCATAGCCTTCATGTCAAACACTAAGGAGGAAGAGGAGGAAAGTGGTCAGGATGTTGATGAAGATCTGGAAAATGATGTAGCAATGCTGGGAAGACAGTTCAACAGACTTCTGAAAAAGATGGATGTAAGATCTAAGGAAAATGTCAAGAACATCTCATCTGACATCAGTAAATCCAACAATGCTGGAAGAAGAACAAGGTCAGATGAAAAGCCCAAAGAAGGAAAAGGAGTATAATGCCATGAATGTGATGGGTATGGACACATTAGAACTGAATGTGGAACCTACCTCAAGAAACAGAAGAGGAGTCTTGCTGCCACTTGGTCTGATGAAAGTGAAACAGAAGAGTCTTCAAATCTGGTGACTGCCTTGATTGGAAGATGGGGTTCTGATGAAGACTCAAGTGATGATGAAGTAACCTTTGAAGAGTTAGCCACTACCTACAAAAAGTTGTGTCACAGAAGTGCAGAAGTGTGTAAACAGGTTGAAAGCAAGAAGAAGGTAATAACTCAACTAGAGAATGAGAAGGTAGAACACTTGGAAACCATCTCTAAATTAAAAACAGAAGCAGTGGTTCTGAATGCCAAACCAGATGAGAGTCAGCAAGTTGAAAGCCAGAAGAAAGTGATAGGACAACTGGAGAATGAGAAGGCAGAACATGTGGAAACCATCTCCAAGTTAAAGACTGAAGTTGTATTCTTGAATTCTAAACTGGATGAGATGACCAAGTATGTAAGGATGCTAAGCAATGGATCTGACACCTTAGACAAGATTTTCCAGACTGGACTAATAACAGGAGACAAATCTGGGATTGAGCTCAATGAATCTAAGCCTAAGTGCAGTTACACTGGTGGCAAACCTAAATCCAAACCTAAGTACAGCCATATTAAAAGCAAACCTGAGATGTCACATCATATGTCACAATATCATAAGGGAAGACAGCAGAAAGGGAAACACCAAAGATGGAGATGTCATTACTGTGGAAAATTTGGCCACATAAAGCCCTTTTGTTATAAGCTGCATGGTTCCCCAAAACTCATCAAAACACCAAAGAAATGGCCATGAGATTTATCATAGGTCAAACAAGGTAAGAGGACCTTGGAGAAAAAAATTCATAAAATTTGGACATTTAAAAATATTTTTAAACAATTAAAAACAAATGCAGAATCAATTAATTCATGAAAAATATTAATAATGATCCAAAAAATAATTTTAATTCAGAATATGAAAGAGAAAAATATTTGAAATTTTTTGGTGAAAGTCCCATTTTTTTGGACCAATATTGAATTTAATATGAATTATTGAAAATAATGCAATTAAAATGAAAATTAAAATATTAGAAAAAACATGGACCACTTGATCTCCCTCATTAATTGAGGTGGCAGATCAAGTGGCCAGAAACGCGATATCCACGATGGACTCAAGTCAGCGCGCTACGCAGATGGTAATCACAATGGACGCGTGAGATTAGAACAAAATAACAAGATCATGTGGCTGTGAGACATGACAGCGCATGGTCGGAGTTGTAGCTCTGGTCTTCTTCTCCGGTGGACCTCACCGGACTGGTCCACCTTCAACCATCACCAAAATTAAAAACAAGGACATGATTTCAAAGTAAAAATGGCACTTAGTTCGAACCTGGCCTTAATTCACTCTAACTCCAAGTATATTGAGAGATACATGGAATTGAAATTTGAGGTACATGAACAGAGTTGCTTCGATTTGGCCTCAAAGAAACTCAATCTTCTTGCCTACATTGGTAGGAGTTCAGACAACCAAAGAATCAATAGAATTGAGCAAGAATTAAAGAGAATCGAAGAGATCAAAATTTATGGAAAATACCTTCAATGGAGGTCTGGATTTAACTGATCTTGCTCTTGCTCGTTCTTGATCTCACTCCAAATGCTTGCAAAAGAAGGATTGGATACTCAAAAGGCTGTGGATTCCTGGAGATTTGAATTTCAAAACAGTGGAAATTCAAACTCAAATTCAAGTGAATTTCTCAGGTTTATCCTTTGCAATGTGAGGGTTAGAGTTAGGGGATCAAAGCTAGTGCCAATGTGTATCAATTGCTGAGCATATGAGGCTCTATTTATAGCTGAATCCATTGCTTTTTGCACACTTGAATTCACTTTCCAAATTTGGTCATTGATGATCCATGGGTGCATGGGCATGCATAGGCCCATAAAATCATTTCCATAAGTCCACAAATGAGTGTGAGATGATCTGAATTCAGCTTGGATTGCAAGGCAAGTGTACATTTTGATTTGAAGTTTGATCCTTGCCAAGTGATGACACCATGTTCATGCCATGCACAGCCTATTCATTCCTTGTCCAAAATGAATGAATATGAGCTCTTTGGAAAGGTGAGATCAAGAGGAATAACTTTCATGTTCAACACTTTTACATTTGGAGTTTGTAACTTGAAGAAATTTGAGGTGGAAATTTGGAAATTTTTGACATATCAAATTTTTTCTAAGTGTTAAGCCATGTGTCTTAATATTCCACCTTGCTTAACTTTTTATATGAGCTTCAAATGAGAATAAATTATTTATAAAAGTTGTAGCTCTCTCAAAGACCTTCAAAATGGTCACCAATTTAATTTCATTTGGATTTGAAATGATATAGTTATTCATTTTTGAAGTTTGGAAAAATCACTTGATCAATGGTATAGGTCAAAAGTGACCTATAATGTAACCTCATATCACATGCTCAAAAAAGTTGAATTATCTCCCACTCCAAACATCAAAGTTGAAGTAGACACATTTAATTTTATTGTTCAACTTGGAAATCTTCCATCTCATAACAATTGAGCAAGTTATGGCCTTGGGAAGTTGACTTTCAAATTAGGGTTTAGACAAAATGACCTATAATGTTTCAACATAGAAAATTCTTTTCCAAGCAAAACTAGATCTAGGTATCAACATGAAAGTTGTTTGGAATGTCATTTAGAGTATGTTTTCTCTTGGAATCATTTTTATATAGTGAAAATTGTAGGAGATAGGGTCTAGGGAGACCCAGTTTTGATTAGATGAATTCATCTGGCCAACCACCATCAACCAACTTGCTAAATTCAAATTCTCTTGACTTTATTGGCTTATGGTAGCTCACATATGCATAAGATGATGAATTTTGAAGTGTCCCTTAAGAAATTTTATCAATTGGTGAGATATCTTGTTGGAGAAGTTACTCAAGATACCTAGTTAAACTAGGGTTTCCAAGGCAAATCACCCTCAAACTCTTGAAGAAAACATGATCAATATATCATGTAGAAAACATTGGGACTCATATATAATGCTCATAACCATTCTTGAATAAATTCTTGGGTGTGCTCTTTGTTCATGAGGGTCTCAAACCCTAGATGTGAACTTGATGAATCAATGAGATCATGCCCTTCCTACAAAAGAGTTAGGCAAATGCAAAGACATATTTTTGGTATTTTGGTTAGTGAAATGATAAAATAGAAGTATGATATAATCACAAAGTGCTTGGTGATCTCTCCCAAAACAAACCCAATGAAATAGGGGTTAGGAGGATGCCAAGGTATGATCCCAATTCTAATGCTTATGATGGAATTGCATGAGGGATCTTAGGGTCAAAATTGGGGTCTTACACATAAGGCCAAAGGTTTCTAGTTTGCAAAATGGTCTAAGTTTAGAAAGAACAAGTAAAAACAAAGAAGTTTTTAAAAGGAGGGAGAGATTTTGAAATTAAAGAAGGGGGGAGATTAAGAGACTAATCCTAAGTATAAATTTAAAAGTTAAGAATTGAAAAGATTTGACCAATGGGCTGCAATCCAATAGACAAGAATTTCATATAGAAACCCAAATTCCCTTGGACATTAGAATCAAGCAACAAATAATGCACACAATATTAACTTGAAGAGCAAGGCATCAAATAAAGATAGCCACATCCAAGCTTAACAATTCCATGATCTTATTCAAATTTGCCCATGTAGCAGATGAATTCCATAATGCCATGAGTCACAGGTTCAAAATAACAGCTTCACAATGATCATGTTGCAGATGAACTCAAATGGATCTTCAATGATGTATCAGATGACGTTTCAAATTACAAGCACTTGGTTACAAGAAAGTTGGCATTGGCCAAGTCCTTTCCATAGGGAGTGTTGCCTAAATTCTAAGTCAAATTGTCTCATATCAAACCAACAGTCCACACAAGATGTTTTTTATGGTTTTGGTTTTTATTATGTACATTAATGGTCAAAGACCACACAAACAAACACAATATACACAAGCAAAATATATCACAAAATATGGTCCAAATGGACAAAGTGAAAATGACATTAACATAAACAATTAGAATGGTATGAACAATGGCAAATGAATAAGGCTTAAAAATAAAGTGCATTAAAGTAAATGACTTGAAATTAAATGTTAGTTGTTAATGAGTTAGAAGTTAGTATTGCTTTTGCTTTTTTATTTTAAGTCATTCTTTGGAGAACACTCAACCCACTTATCACAAGCATGGATCCTTGAAACCAATACATCTTCCAAAGGAAGGGAAAAGGCCAAGTTTCCACAAAATACCATGAAAGAGGGGAGACTTACAATCTCACTAACTAGAATGCTAGGCATTTTGTATAAAAAATTTAGCACTATGTTAAGCAATCGTAATTGGACTTATGTAGAAGTCACAACTATTTGAGGTCGGGCAATAGAATCTTGGTGTTAATGCATGTTAGAGACATAGTATAATGGACTATGCTCCTGAAACATACCACACACAAAAAGAATATGCTAAAGTGGTGGCCTAATCTCATCCATACTTATGTTGATTTTGCAATCAACTAGCCTTAGGATGTACAGATATCATAGGTCCATGATATGAATGCATAAAGAAGGGGAATAAGATGAAGAGGGAGGGGAATGGATCAAAACTCAAATTGCACAAAGGAGAACTTTTACCAAATTAAGATCATTCATTCATTTTGGGAGAGGGAATGTACATTCCATCAATTCCCTAAATCCAATGATCTTAACTTAACAAAGTCAAATCAACATTGACCAAGGCCCCACAACAGAAGTCAAACTTACAAAGTCAATCAAAATGGCTCAACACAATCATTTGACATTTATTCAATTTAAAAATACTAAAAATAATGCATTAAATTAAATATGGTTTGTCAAATTCCTAAAACCTCATCAAAACACCAAGGAAATGGCCATGAGATTTATCATAGGTCAAACAATGTCAAAGGACCTTGGAGAAAAAAATTCGGAATTTTTAGAGACTTAAAAGTATTTTTAAACAATTAAAAATAATCACAAAATCAATTAAATCATGAAAAATATTAATAATGATCCAAAAAATAATTTTAATTTAAAATATGAAAGAGGATTTTATTTAATAAATTTTGGTGAAACTCTCATATTTTTTAGATCAATATTAAAATTAATATGAATTAATGAAAATCAAAGGAATAAAACGAAAATCAGAAAATACAAAAAAAATGTGGACCACATGATCTCCCTCATTAATTGAGGTGGCAGATCAAGTGGTCATAAACGTGCTTTCCACCATAGTCACTAGTCAATGTGTAACACAAGTGGTATTTACAAGGAACGCACAAGATTAAAATAATTTGAAAAGGATCAATGGCTATGAACCATGCCAACACATCACCGGCGTTAAACCTCTGGTCACCTTCTCATGCGAACCTCGTCTGACTGGTTCAGTCATCACCATCACATAAATGAAAAAGGAGGACATGATCTGAAAGAAGAAATGGCGTAGAGCATGAATTTGACCTCAATTTTAACTAACTCCAAATATATAAAAAGATATGAGGAGTTGAATTTTGAGGTGTGTCAACTGAGTTGCTTCGATTTGACCTCAAAGCAACTCGATCTTCTTGCCTACATTGGTAGGACTTCAGACAACCAAAGATCCAAGAGAATTGATGAGAATTGAGTGAGAATCAAAGAGAAGAAAATTTCTGGAAAACACCTTCAATGTTGTGCAGAACTTGCTCTTCCTTGCTTCAATTCTTGTTTGATCTTGCTCCAATGACTTGCAGAAGTAGATTAGGAATGGAAAGAAGCTTTGGATCCTGGAGTTTTTGAATCTCCAAAGAGTGAGATTCAAACTCAATTTTCAAGTGAAAATTATCAGGTTTTCCTTTGAATTGTGAGGATCTGAAGAGAGAGGGCAAAGCTGGCGTGCAAGGATCCTTTCAAATGAGCTTAGAGGGTCCATATTTATAGCATTTGGAAGTGTTATTTGCACACTTGAATTTTCTTCCAAATTTGGCAATGTCATGCACAAGCTTACATGGGCGTGTACAGGCCCATGAAGCAATCCAATTAGGTCCAAATGCATCTGAAATGAGGTTGGAATGAAGCTTGAATGGCAAGGCAGTGTTATGTGATCATTTGAACTTTGATTTCCACCAATGATGCAGGCCTGTTAAAACCATGCGCAGCCCTAGCAAACTTGGTCAAAAATTAATGAATTAGGACTCTTTGGAAAGCTTAGATCAAGAGGAACAACTCTTATGTTGAACACTTTTACATTTGGAACTTGGATCAAGGTTAATTTTGAGGTGGAAGTTTGGAAATTTCAACATGTTGAAAAAAATCCAAGTGTCAAGCCATATACCTCAATGTTCCACCTTAATAAACTTTTTATGTGAGCTCCAAATGAGAAACGTGTCTTCATCAAAGTTGTAGATCTTTCAAATACATCAAAATGGTCACCAATTTGACATCCTTTGGATTAGAATGAGAGAGTTATGCATTTTTGAAGTTGAGGAAAATCACTTGTTCAATGGTATTGGTCCAAAATGACCTATAATGTATCCTCATATCACATGTTCATACAATTTGATTTAGATTTCACTCCAAACATAAAAGTTTAAGTAGACATCTTGAATTTGATTGTGCAACTTGGAAATATTTCATCTCATAAAAATTGAGCAAGTTATGGCCTTAGGAAGTTGACTTTCAAATTTGGGTTTTGACAAAATGACCTATAATGTTTCAACATATAAAATGACTTTCCAAACAAACTTGGCTCTAGACTTTAACATGAAAGTTGTTTGGAATGTTATTTAGAGTAACTTTGCTTTTGGAATCATTTTCATATGGTGAAAATTGTAGGAGATAGGGTCTAAGGAGACCTAGTTTTGATCAGATGAATTTATCTGGCCAACCACCATCAACCAACTTGCTAAATTGCAATTATCTTGACTTTTTAGGCTCATGGTAGATCACATATGCATAAGATGATGAATTTTGGAGTGTCCCTTGAGAAATTTGATCAATTGGTGAGGAAGCTTGTTGAGGAAATTACTCATGATACCTAGACACACTAGGGTTTCCAAGGCAAATCAACTCCAAACTATTGAAGAAAACTTGATCAAAATAACATGTAGAGATCAATGGGAATCATATATGATGCTTAGAGACATTGTGGATCATTTCTTGGTTGTGCTTTTAGCGTTGAGGGTCTTAAACCCTAGATATGAACTTGATAGACCAATGGGGACCATGCCTTACCTACAAAAGAGTTAGGCAAATACAACGACATATTTTTGGTATTTGGGTTAGTAAAATGATAAATATACAAGTATGATACAATCACATGGTGCTTGGGTGATCTTTCCCAAAACCAACCCAAAAAAATAAGGGTAAGGAGGATGCCAAGGTATGATCCCAATGCTAATGCATATGATGAGATTGTATGAGGGATCTTAGGGTCAAAATTGGGGTCTTACAGCTGCCCCTATTTAAGAACATTCTAACTGAGGAGGTGAAGGTTAAAATCTTCATATCGACTCAATAGAATGGGCTTAACTAACAACATATAGAAACAAATTTTGGTCCCTAAGAGACCTCATGATGCATATGATATGAATGTAAAAGCAAATTCTCTATGGGGAAATGTTTCCACAAAGGAAAAGAAAATCAGACTGATCGAAAGTCTGTAGGAGCACAATGTATTCCGTAAGGAAAGCTCACTGGGGAGACAGAGACTCTGGGGGATAAAATGGGTTATGCGTAGGCCAGGTTACGACTTAAAAACTGCTGGGGGACTAGAGGAATTCCATAAAAAAATGGAAAAACTCAGCTCGGATGACAAAAACATCTGCAGGGAAAACGAGTAGATCGGGATAAAATCGACATACTTGGATCATGCAGGAAAAGTGATTTCACTAAGGAAATACGCACTCAACTCAACTTGGGGAGAAATAAATTTCAACCCAGGAGGAGCAGAAATCTATTATCCCCTACCTGTTACTGGGTAAGGAGGTAATAAAAATCTGACAGAGAGTTCATTCCTTGCTGGTTAGGATGAACATATCAAGGATGACTCGCTGAGAAACGCCAGGAGGGTATTTTCATTACCGGTTACTGGGTAGGAATAACCTTGCTGGGGAGAACTACAAAAATAGGATTTACAACTACCAGTTACTGGGCAGAAGACCAAAGATGAGAATATCCATCACCAGTTAAAGTGAACATATCAAGGATAAACTCAAAGGAAAGAAAATCTGTCATTGGTTAAGATGAACATATCAAGGATAGACTTTCCTGGGGATGTTAAGGAGGATATTCGTCATAGGTTAGGATGAACATATCAAGGATATACTCACTGAACAAAAAGTAGGAATTACATATATCGAATGCTGGATAGAATACCATCAAGGAGAAAATCCGTCATCGATTAGGATAAACATATCAAGGATAAACTCTTTGAGGAAGGAATAGGAATTACATCTATCAGTTATTGGATAGAATACCACAAGAGAGATTACCCATCACCGGTTAGGATGAACATATCAAGGATAAACTCTGCAAAGAGGAATGAAAAGCAATATTTACAACTACCAGTTACTGGGTAGAAGACCGCAAAGAGAAGGAACCCGTCATCGATTAGGATGAACATATAAAGGATTAACTCTCTAGCGAATGAAAATAGGGATTATAACTACCCTTTTTACTGAGTAGAATACCAAAGATGAGAATATCTGTCACCGGTTAGGATGAACATATCAAGGATAAACTCAAAACAGGGGAAGAAAATATTTGTCATCGGTTAGGATGAACATATCAAGGATATACTTCCTTGGGAATCATAAAAAAAATGATTCCACTAGGGACTCCACTGTGGAGAAAAATAGGGGTACTTTTGTCTGGTATTGGGAAAGAAGTAGCAAACTACAAACTAAGAAGAATATTACAAGTTACTTGGTATTAAACTCTTAGGGGACCCGAAGCATCTATCTAGGTAAGATCTAGAAAGAAACGGTCAATCAAGACTCAACCAAATAAGGATATAACTCAAGGGGAGTGAATCCATCCAGATAATCAACTGGGGAGGAAACTGAAATAATAATTATCCACTAGGAAATAGCTCAGTGGGGAGAGGATAAAGGTTAAAGTCTTTCTACTTAAGGGGCTGACACTCTATAATGGAGGGAGGACAGACATCAAACTTGTATGGGGATAAAGTATCACCATAACGGAGAATAAGAATCTCATTAGTGAATCAACAAAAAATGAGGATGAAATATATGAGTATATATGTACATGTATATGTATATGTATATGTATATGTTTATGTGATGATCATGCTGACAAAACTGTCGCAAATGATACAAAGGTGTCGTAAATTTGAATTATCAATACAATTCTCGGTCAATCCACAAAAGAGGGAGACGACTTGCTGGATAAAAGAGAGCATCATCCCAAAGGCTCAAACCTAGCTGGGGGAAAGAAGATATCTGCTGAGAAAAATCATTATCGAGTTTGCGGGGAATTTTAGGTCCACACCATATCAAATGGGAGACAATCATGCAGAGGATAAACACAAATAGCTGCTCAGAAACCAGGAGGAAACTCTGACTGGGAGAAAATCGGATGGCGATTGGTGAGGAAACCAAAGTTCTACCGCAACCACGCGAACTCCTAAGGAAACCGGTTTTCAGTTGGGGAATAAACACAAATTCTGCTGAGGAATAAACATTCCGTAGGGGACTGAATCAACCAACTCTGCTGGTTACCCTACTGGGGAATAGCGGACAATGATTGCTGAATGCTAGAAATGTTGTTGAGGATGAAAGAGAAATTGCGCCTACTGCTCGGGGAGGACTGTAAGACCCCAATTTTGATCATAAGATCCCTCATGCAATTTAATCATATGCATTGGCATTGGGATCATATTTTGGCATCCTCCTTACCCCTCTTTCATTGGGTTTAATTTGGGAGATATCACCAAGCACTATGTGATTGTATCATACTTGTATATCATCATTTTACTAACCAAAATACCAAAAATATTTCTTTGCATTTGCCTAACTCTTTTGTACGTAGGGCATGATCATCATTGATCTATCAAGTCCATATCTAGGGTTTAAGACCCTCATAGCTAAGAGCACAACCAAGGATTGATTCACAATGTCTCAAAGCATCATATATGAGTCCTAATGATCTCTACATATTATATTGATCAAGCATTCTTCAAGAATTTGGAGGTGATTGGCCTTGGAACCCCTAGTTTGACTAGGTACCTTAAGTAACTTCTCCAACAAGCTATCTCACCAACTGATCAAATTTATCAAGAGACATTTCAAAATTCATCATGTTATGCATATATGATCTATCATGAGCCTAGAAAATCAAGATAATTGGAAGTTAGCAAGTTGGTTGATGGTGGTTGGCCAGATGAATTCATCTGATCAGAACTGGGTCTCCCTAGACCCTATCTCCTACAATTTTCACCATATGAAAATGATTCCAAGAGAAAGGTTACTCTAAGTGACATTCCAAAAAACTTTCATGTTGGAGTCTAGAGATAATTTTTCTTGGAAAGTCATTTTACATGTTGAAACATTACAGGTCATTTTGTCTAAACCCTAATTTGAAAGTCAACTTCCCAAGACCATAACTTGCTCAAATTTTATGATATGAAAGATTTCCAAGTTGCACAATCAAATTCAAGATGTCTACTTCAACGTTGATGTTTATAGTGAGAGTTAAATAAACTTTTATGAACATGTGATATAAGGATACATTATAGGTCATTTTTGCCCTATAGCATTGAACAAGTGATTTTCCTCAACTTCAAAAATGCATAACTCTATCATCCTAAATCGAAATGACATGAAATTGGTGACTATTTTGAAGATATTTGAAAGATCTACAACTTTGAAGAATACACTTTGCTTATTTGGAGCTCACATAAAAAATTAAGCAAGGTGGAATATTGAGATATATGACTTAACACTTAGAAAAGTTTTCCACATGTTGAAATTTCCAAACTTCCACCTCAAAATTCACCATGATCAAAGTCCCAAATGGAAAAGTTTCGAACATCAAAGTTGTTCCCCTTGATCTAAGCTTTCCAAAGAGTCTTATTTCATGCATCATTTGAACTTCAAGTGGAAATGTGCATGGTCTTAACAGGTTTGCATCAAGTGGAAAAATCAAATGTCCAAAACTCCATTTCACATTGCCTTGCCATTCAAGCATCATTTGAACTTCAGTACAGTTGCAATTGGATCAAAATGGATTGCTTCATGGGCCTGTACACGCCCATGCAAGCTTGTGCATCACATTTCCAAATTAGCAAATTTTCAAGTGTGCAATTCCCAAATGTTATAAATACAAGGCCTCTAAGCTCATTTCAAACACACCTTATGCGCCTGCTTTGCCCCCAATTGAAACCCTCATAATTCAAAGGAAAACTTGAGAATTTTCAACTTGAAAATTGAGTTTGAATTTCATTGTTTGGAGATTCAAAAACTCCAGGATCCAAAGCTTTGTTCCATTGCCAAACCACTTCTGCAAGCTCCTCTAGTGTGATCAAGTCAAGTTTGAAGCAAGCAAGATCCAGTTCTGCACAGCATTGAAGGTAATTTTCAGAAATCTTCTTCTCTTTGATTCTCACTCAATTCTCATTAATTCTCTTGGATCTTTGGTTGTCTCAAGTCCTACCAATGTAGGCAAGAAGATTGAGTTACTTTGAGGTCAAATTGAAGCAACTCAATTGACACACCTCAAAATTCAACTCCTCATATCTTTCTCTATATTTGGAGTTAGTTGAAATTGAGGTCAGATTCGTGCTCTACGGAATTTTTCCTTTTAGATCATGTCCTCCTTTTTCATTTTTTTGATGGTGATGACTGAAGCAGTCCGGTGAGCCTCGCCTGAAGCAGTCCGGTGAGCCTCGCCTGAGATGGTGGTGCGCTGACTCAAGTGTACCATGGAGCACGCATTTTCATCCACTTGATATGCCACGTCAATTAATGAGGGAGATCAAGTGGTCCACGTTTTTCTGATTATTTGATTTTCATTTAATTTGTTTTATTTTCATTAATTCATATTAATTTTAATATTGATCCAAAAAATATGAGAGTTTCACCAAAAAAATTTAAATAAAATCCTCTTTCATATTTTGAATTAAAATTATGTTTTGGATCATTATTAATATTTTTCATGATTTAATTGATTTTATGAATATTTTTAATTGTTTAAAAATACTTTTAAGTTTCCAAAAATTGTGAAATTTTTTCTCCAAGGTCCTTTGACCTTGTTTGACCTATGATAAATCTCAGGGCCATTTCTTTGGTGTTTTGATGACATTTTAGGAATTTGACAAACCATATTTTATTTAATGCATTATTTTTAGTATTTTAAAATTGAATAAATGCCAAATAGTTGTGTTGAGTCATTTTAATTGTTTCTATAAGTTTGACTTGTGTTGTTGGGCCTTGGTCAAGGTTGATTTCACTTTCCTAGGTTAAGATCATTGGATTTAGGGGATTGATGGAATGTATATTCCATATCCCAAAATGAATGAATGATCTTAATTTGGTAAAAGTCCTCCTTTGCACAATTTGAGTTTTGATCTATTCCCCTCCCTTTTCATCTAATTCCCCTTCTTTATGCATCCAATTCATTTAGCCTATGATATCTCAAGGTCCTAAGGCTAGTTGATTGAAAAATCAACATAAGTATGGATGAGAATAGGCCACCTCTTTTGCATATTCTTTTTGTGTGTGGTATGTTTCATGAGCATAGTCCATTATACTATGTCTCTAACATGCATTAACACCAAGATTCTATTGCCCGGCCTCAAATAGTTGTGACTTCTACATAAGTCCAATTACGATTGCTTAACACAGCGCTAAATTTTTGACACAAAAAGGCATAGCATTCTAGTTAGTGAGATTGTAAGTCTCCCCTCTTTCATGGTATTGTATGGAAACTTGGCATTTTTTCCTTCCTTTGGAAGATGTCTTGGTTCAAGGATCCATGCTTGTGATAATTGGTTGAGTGTTCTCCAAAGAATGACTTAAAAAATAAAAAAATCAAAAGCAATACTAACTTCTAATTCATTAACAACTAACATTTAATTTCAATACATTTACTTTTAATGCCTTTTAATTTTAAGCTCTATTCATTTGCCATTATTCATACCATTCTAATTTTTTATATTAATGCCCTTTTCACTTTGTCCACTTGGACCATATTGTGTGATATATCTTGTTTGTGCATATTTTGTTTGCTTATATGGTCTTTGACCATTAATGTACATAATAAAAACAAAAACAATAAAAAACTATTGTGTGGACTGTTGGTTTGATCTTGGACAATTGGACTTAGAATTTAGACAACATCCCTATGCAAAGGGACTTGGCCAATGCCAACTTTCATGTAACCAAGTGCTTGAAATTTGAAACTTCATCTGATACATCATTTAAGATCCATCTGAGTTCATCTGCTACATGATCATTGTGAAGTTGTTATTTTGAACCTGTGACTTGTGGAATTCATCTGCTACATAGACCAATTTGAAGAAGATTATGGAGTGGCTAAAGCCTTGATGTGGCTATCTTTATTTCATGCCTTGCTCTTCAAGTTAATATGTTATGCATTGTTTGTTGCTTGATTCTAATGTCCAAGGGAATTTGGGTTTCTATATGGCATTCTTGCCTATTGGATTGCAGCCCATTGGTTAGATCTTTTCAACTCTTAACTTTTAAATTTATGCTTATGATTAGTCTCTTCATCTCCTTCCCATCTCTTTAATTTCAAAAATCTCTCCCTCCTTTTAAAAACTTCTTTGCTTGTGCTTGTCTTTTTTAACTTAGACTCTTTGCAAATTAGAAACTTCGGCCTTATGTCATTGCATTTCAAAACTTCTTTTCTTAAATCAAACTTGTAAATATACTTAACTATACTTGACTTAAAATTTTCAAAATCCAAAAAAGAATTAACTCGTTCAAACCATTTTTAGGCGTTTGTGCCTTTTAAACCTAACTTTTGCTAAAAGCAATGCACCACTTTGAAATTTGTATCACGAACTACGAGGTTTTGATCCCTCATTCTTATGTTGGTACGTAGGCACAAGTCCGAAGGTATTTTCAAACACAAAAATATAATTAATGAATTCTTTTCTCATCCCCCCATTCTATTTGTTTGTAAACATCACTTTGTACAAAATACATATGCACACAAGAAAGGGCTCCCTAGGAGTACCTAGGACACTTTGGATGCTAACACCTTCCCTCTATATAACCAACCCCCTTACCTGTAATCTCTGGCATTTTATTAGTTTTGATTTGAAAACTTCTTAATTTTGGGTTTTGTTCGGACCTTTCCCTTTTCCCTTGGAAACAATAAAAGCGCAGTGGCGACTCTTGTTATTTGATGTCTTGCTTATCCATAGCTTGATGATCATGAATTTACCGCTACAGAAATTAAGTGGCGACTCTGCTGGGGAGTAGTCTCCAGTGGGTTTATCCTACTTTTTAGGTGTATATAATTGTATATATGTGATGTATGTATATTTGTGTGATATAATCTGCTTGTTGTGCTTGGTGATCTCTGAGTGGTGAGATAGGTTCTAACCTGAACTTGAGTGCAATTAAGTTAGGAGGATGGTATAGTCATGTTCGACTTGTGTGGAGTAGTCCTTAACAAGTTGGCTTGAGATCCATCTGCTCAGTGGAGACCCTTTGGGATTTGGAAATGTCACACAAGTATTTGTGGTTAGGAATTACTATCTCTAATTTGGGTCTGAGAAGCTGAGGACTGTAGAACATTTAACCCCCCTTGGCCTATTTAGGGCGTAGTGCGGAAACTGTTCAAGTGTAGACTTAATAACAGTTGTTACGCGATACTACACTCAGATGAGTTTCTCTTGAGAATATTATGGATCGATGAGTCAGTCATCTTAACCTGTAATATCCGATAGATGGAATGAAGACTCTGGGAACTTTTTAGAACATGATCTACAAGTTTTATCCTTAGTTAACTCCTTTTGAATGGTTCTTACCCAGACTCCATGCTCGTGATTTACAACAAACCCTTGATTCTTGGTTGATCCAATCAAGTCTTGTCAATATCAATGGAACTTGGGTGTTGATGAGGTGAAAACCATAATCCACCAAAATGGATGATTGATCTTGACAATGACTTGATTCATCCCTTGACCTTTGTTTGCTTGCCTTGTGTATGATCCCTTATTTGTGATTGTTGCATTCATGCATTCATACGCATCATAACATTCATCACACGAAATGTTCAAGGAACTGAGGTATTATTTGCAAATACTTTTAGACCATGGATTATGGACGAAGGAACACTAAGAAGTACAGTTTCAGATGTCCCGACTTGAAAGAGTTAAGGAAGCTAGCATCTTTTGTATTAGATCTCTTGGACTTTAAACAATGCCATGGGAAGCTTCTGTCTATCTTGTCTGCTTATGTAGTTGAAAGACTTTTGAGTGTGTTAGTGCAGTTCTATGATCCTCTCTACCGTTGCTTCACTTTTCCGGATTATCAGCTTGTGCCTACGTTAGAGGAGTATGCCCATCTCTTTGGAATACCTGTTTCTAGCAAGGTACCTTTTAGTGGGTTGGAAGAGATTCCCATATCTCATTTTATTGTTGAAGCTCTTCACTTGAAAAAGTCTGAGATAAAGGCTCATTAGGTAAAGAAAGGAGGATTGTTTGGGTTGCCATCTGATTTCCTCATCAAGGAAGCTCTTGCCTTTGCTCAAGCTGGTAGTGTGGACGTTTTTGAAGCTATCTTTGTGTTTCTCATTTACGGATTAGCTTTGTACCCTAACATTGACAGTTTTGTTTATGTTAACGCCGTTAGAATTTTCTTGATTGGGAATCATGTGCCTACATTGTTGGGTGATATGTATTTCTCTTTGCATCTAAGGAACTCTAAAGGTGGTGGAACTATTGTCTGTTGCATTCACCTTCTGTATAAGTGGTTTATTTTGCACTTGCCTCAGACACCTGCTTTTATGGAGAACAAACAATGTCTACGGTTGTCTCAGAGACTTATGTCTCTCACTAATGATGATATAGTTTGGTATGATCCTTCTTTGAGCAGTTTGGAGATTATTCATTATTGTGGTGAATTCTCTAATGTGCCTCTCATTGGTACACAAGGAGGAATTAACTACAACCCTGCTTTGGCTCGTCGTCAACTTGGGTTCCCCTTGAGAGACAAACCTAATAACACTTTGTTAGAAGGTCTTTTCTATCAAGAGGGTAAAGATCCCCAACATTTGAAGCAGAAGATTATACATGCTTGGCATAATGTGCATAGGAAGGGAAGATCCGAGCTTGGTCCGTGCAATTGTGTAGCTTTGGAAGCTTACACTAGTTGGGTGAAGAAGAGAGCTTTGGAGTTGAAGATGCCTTATCCTTGTGAGAGGCCTATGTCTGTGGTTGTGGTTGATCCATTAACTTTCCCTAACCAAGATGTAAAGGAGTTGGAAAACTCACTCGCCAAGATGAAGCAAGAGAAGGATATGTAGGAAGAGCGTTTTCGTGCTTTGAGCAAAAAGCATGAGGAGTTGCAGTTGGAGTCTAAGGACAAAGATGCACTCATTGAGCTACTTGAAGACTGAGTGACAAAGAGACAGAGAGAGTCGGAGGTCTCATCTTCCTCTAGCATGCCTTAGCCTTCCGTTGCTTGGAAGAAGATTGTTGATCAACTTATCCTCAATAAGACTCAGATGAAGGCTTCTTTCGAGACTAAGGTTCGACGCATTCGAAGGAAGTACGCGCCTACAGCCGAATCTTCTAACATTTGGTTTCTGAAATTGTACTCAGTGTAATCCTTCCAATTATAAATGAAAAGAGATTTTTGGTCATATCAAGTTGTTGCAATTGTTGTTAAATATATATATTTGCAAATAATATAGTAAGTTCTTTGAAAACAAAAATAAATAAACAAGCATTGCAATTCATGCATCATTTGCATAGGCATGTTTCTCTTTCGCCAGATGTCTCATTGGTGTTTCTTTTGTGCTTTAGCCAAGCTGACTCATCGGTACAACACTCGCGCCAATCACTCAAGAATCATGGAACATCTTGAGCAAGAGAATAGAGAGCTAAAGGACAAGATCGCCCGCCTGACTGCCATGATGGAGTTAGTTCTAGCTGCACAGATCCAGTCTTCTCCAACGCCCACAACTCCTCCCCATCAGAGAATCGTTATTCCAAAGGTGGCTACCTCTACCATGCCTGCTACTACCGCTCATTTCGGGCCTATCATGCTTGCCGGATTCCCGTGGGGAATGCCGCCAAACTTCGTGCCTGAAGGTTTTGCGCCTACATTTGCTTCCATGCCGGCATCTAGCCCGGTCATGTCTGTGCCACCTCCCGTAGTGTACACCTTACCTCGTGTAGAAGACACCATTTATCATTCCGAGCCATCTGAGGGCCCAGACGTTTATGAGAAAATGGATGAGATGAAGGATCAATTTCTTGAGTTGCGCAAGGAGTTGAAAACATTGAGAGGTAAGGACCTATTTGGAAAGAGTGCTGTTGAATTATGTCGGGTGCCGAATGTGAAGATTTCGGTGAAGTTCAAAGTGCCTGACTTTGAAAAATACAGAGGGAACTCATGTCCGCTCAGTCATTTGTTGATGTATGCCCGCAAAATGTCTACCCAAATAGATAACGATCAGTTGTTAATCCACTACTTCTAAGACAGTCTGACTGGTGCTGCACTCAGATGGTATATGGGGTTAGACAGTGCATACATCCGCACTTTCAACGATTTGGGAGAGGCTTTTGTCAAATAGTATAAATATAATGTGGATATGGCGCCTGATAGAGACCAATTGAGGTCTATGTCTAAGAAGGATAAGGAGACATTCATAGAGTATGCGCAGAGGTGGAGAGAATTAGCTGCTCAGATCACCCCTCCTTTAGAGGAGAAGGAGATGACCAGGATCTTTTTGAAGACCCTGAGTTCATTTTACTATGAAAGCATGATTGCCAGTTCCCCCAGTGATTTTACCGAAATGGTAAACATGGGGATGCGGCTTGAAGAAGGTGTCCAAGAGGGACGGTTCTCAAAAGAGGAGGTATCGTCAAGCAAGAGATATGGCAGTAGTTTTGGGAAGAAAAAAGACAGTGAAGCCAACGCAATAACTAGTGGGAGGCAGAGGAGGCCTCAGACCAGAAGAAATCAACCACCCCGTCAACACCATCATCAAGTATCCTCCATAATTCCTGTATTTTCCGCAAGTCAGTCAACACCAATTCAACAACAACAGCGTCAACAACAACAACCACAACAACGAACAAACTCCTACAACAACAACAATACTAACAATCATCAACAACAAACTTTCGAGAGGAAGAAGGTCTCTTTTAACCCAATTCCTATGACCTATGCAGAGCTTTATCCATCGTTGGTTATCAAGAACCTACTCCAACCGAAGAATCCGCCACAAACCCCAGAACCACTTCCATGGTGGTACAAGTCTGACCTCCGTTGTGTTTTTCATCAAGGAGAACCCGGACACGACATTGAGAACTACTATCCGCTCAAATACGAAGTTCAGAAGCTAGTGAAGAGTGGAATGGTGTCCTTTGAAGACCGCGCACCTAATGTGAAAGCAAACCCACTGCCGACCCATGAAAATTCATCTGTTAATATGGTAGACAGTTGTCCTAGGGAGTTCAAAGTGTTTGATATCCATTTCATCAGAAGGTCTTTGGTGACGATGCATAAGGACATTTGTATGGTGAGTGATTGTGAGCATGACCATGATGGTTATGCTATCTGCAGTGTCAACCCGAGGGGTTGTATGATTGTACAAAGAGACATCCAGCGGTTGATGGATGAGGGTATGATTCAAATTGTTCAATCTCGTCACGTAGATGATGATGTGAATGTCATAGTGCCCATTTTCAAGAATCCATAAAGAATAGTAATTCAGTACGACAGCAGCAGCAGCAGTAACAACATCAGTCAAAGATCGGTATCACCGTTGGTCATATGGTTAACGGGCCCAGTCCCGTATTCATCCGATAAGGATGTTCCATATTAGTATAATGCAACTATGGTGAAGAATGGTCAAGAGGTTCCATTGCCTACGACCAGTTCTTTTGTGAGCATTGCTGATGTTACTAAGGTGACCCGTAGCGGTCGAGTGTTTGGGCCAGTGTTCCCAAAAGATGTGAAAGATTCAACAGTTGGTAAGAAGGTGGAAGTGCCTGTAGTAGACCCAGTTAGTGCTTCAAAGCGTCAGTCTAGTGAATCCAGTAATTTGAAGACTAATGATGATAATTAGGTGCTTCGGTTGATAAAGAAGAGTGAGTTTAATATGGTGGAGCAGCTGCTCCAAACCCCTCAAAGATTTTAGTATTGTCTTTGCTTATGAATTCAGAAGCACACAGAGAAGCACTGCAAAGAGTTCTAGAGTAAGCATTTGTGGAATATGATGTTACGGTGGATCAGTTTGATCATATTATGGCTAACATCACTTCCGGTAATAATCTCAGTTTCTGTGATGAAGAACTCCCCGAGGAGGGTAGGAATCATAATTTGGCTTTGCATATCTCGATGAATTGCAAAGATGGCGCTTTATCCAATGTACTAGTTGACATCGGGTCTTCGTTGAATGTGCTGCCGAAGTCAAATCTTTCAAAGTTGTCATATCAAGGAGCGCCTATGAGGTATAGTGGTGTAATCGTCAAAGCTTTTGACGGTTCATGCAAAACAGTGATAGGAGAAGTGGACCTTCTAGTGAAGATAGGTCCGAGTGACTTCTAGATTACTTTTCAAGCAATGGATATCCACCCGACCTACAGTTGTCTATTGGGAAGGCCATGGATCCACAAGGCAGGAGTTGTTACCTCCACACTACATCAGAAGCTCAAATTTGTCAAGAATGGGAAGCTTGTAATCGTTGGCGGGGAAAAGGCGTTGTTGGTTAGCCACCTGTCATCGTTCTCTTACGTTAAAGCTGAGGATAAGGTTGGAACTCCATTCCAAGCTTTATCTATTGCTGCTAAAAAGAGGGTTGGGGCACCTATGTCCTCATTAAAAGATGCAAGGAAGATTGTTGAAGAAGGTAGTGTGGATCAGTGGGGACGCATGGTAGAGGTCTCCGACAACAAGGGCAAAGCCGGTATGGGTTTTCAGCAAGGTTCATCAACTGCTTGATTAGAGGATATGTAACTTATCTTTCGTAGCGAAGGGTTCATTCATGGCAATGAACAACACTTAGTTGTTGTGCTAGAAGATGACGAAGAAGAAAACTGCACCAATTTTATGACACATGGAAAGGCTTACAACAATTGGATTGTTGTTGATATTCATGTTATTTTGCATCGATCTAAGTAATTGCTTTTATTTGTTTAAAAAAAACCTTTCTCCTATGCCTAAGGGGGAAGTAACATTGTCAGGCATTTCAAATTTGATCATCAATAAAATTAATTCTATTCATCCACATCTATGATGTTTTATTTTTACTTTTTGCTTTACTCTGAAAATGGTAATCACAAAAAACATAAATAAATAATATAATTGTCCATCTGCATAATATTTGGTCACAAATTCGTTTCTCTAAAATCAAAATATCAAATCATTATGCAGGTTGGTTCCTAACCCCATTGAATACAATGGTCCTTCTCCTTCTCCAAATTTTGAATTCCCTGTGTTTGAGGCTGAGGAGGAAAGTGATGAAGAAGTGAGTGATGAATTGTCCCGTCTTCTTGAGCATGAAGGAAAAGCCATTCAGCCTTTCGAAGAGCAGATTGAGTTAGTCAACTTGGGTTCCGAGGATGATATGAAGGAAGTCAAGATTGGGTGTCGACTGTGTCCAGATATGAAGAAGGGGTTGATTGATCTTCTTCGAGAGTATTCAGATGTGTTTACCTGGTCCTATAAAGACATGCCCGGTCTGTATTCTGAGATAGTGGAGCATAGATTGTCGTTGAAGCCAGAATGCTCGCCAATCAAGCAGAAGTTGAGGAGAACGCATCCTGATATGGTAGTGGAGATTAAAGAGGAAGTGCAGAAGCAGATTGATATCGGTTTCCTTTTGACCGCAGAATATCCACAATGGGTGGCAAATATTGTGCCTGTGCCGAAGAAAGATGGAAAAGTTTGCATGTGTATTGACTATAGAGATTTGAATAAAGTCATTCCGAAAGATGATTTCCCTCTGCCGCACATTGATATGTTGGTAGACAATACTGCAAAATTCAAAGTCTTTTCATTTATGGATGGATTTTCCGGATATAATCAGATCAAGATGGCACCCGAAGATATGGAGAAGACCACATTCATTACACCTTGGGGAACATTCTATTATAGAGTGATGCCTTTCGGTTTGAAGAATGCTGGTGCGACTTACCAAAGAGCAATGACTACTCTTTTTCATGATATGATGCATAAAGAGATTGAAGCTTATATCGATGACATGATTGCCAAATCGAATGATGAAGAAGAATATGTTGAGCATTTGTTGAAGCTATTCCAGCGTTTGAGGAACTATAAACTCTGCTTGAATCCCAATAAGTGTACCTTTGGTGTTCGTTCTGGTAAGTTGTTGGGCTTTATTGTCAGCGAGAAAGGTATTGAAGTTGATCCTGCCAAGGTCAAAGCAATACAACAGATGCATGTGCCCAAAACTGAGAAGCAAGTCAGAGGGTTTCTCGGCCGCTTGAATTATATCTCAAGATTCATTTCACACATGACTGCCACATGTGTGCCTATACTCAAGCTTCTTCAGAAAGATCAGTCTTGTGATTGGACCGAAGACTGCCAGAAAGCTTTTGATAATATCAAAGAGTATCTGCTTGAACCTCCGATCTTGTATCCACTTGTTGAAGGAAGACCGTTGATTAGGTATTTGACTGTGCTTGAAGATAGTATGGGTTGTGTTCTTGGTCAACAAGATGAAACTGGAAAGAAAGAATTTGCAATTTACTACCTCAGTAAGAAGTTCACCGACTGTGAGACTCGGTATTCTATGCTAGAGAAGACTTGTTGCGCATTGGCTTGGGCTGCTAAGCGTCTGCGTCAGTATATGTTGAATCATGCCACTTTATTGATATCCAAAATGGATCCAATCAAGTATATATTCGAGAGGCCTTCTTTAACTAGGAGAATTGCTCGTTGGCAGATGTTATTGTCAGAGTATGATATTGAATACCGATCTTAGAAGGCGGTCAAAGGTAGTATCTTGGCTAACCATTTGGCTCACTAACCAATTGAAGATTACCAGTCAGTGCAGTATGACTTTCCTGATGAAGAGATCTTGTACTTGAAAATGAAAGACTCTGATGAACCATTGCTTGAAGAAGGGCCAGAACTAGGGTCCTGTTGGGGCATGGTATTTGATGGAGTTTTTAATCAATATGGTAATGGCATTGGGGCAGTGATTATTACTCCTCAAGGCACACATTTTCCCTTTACATCCAGATTGACTTTCAAGTGTACAAACAACATGGCAGAATACGAAGCTTGCATTATGGGGCTCGAAGAGGCCATTGATCTCAGAATCAAGCATTTAGATGTCTTTGGAGATTCAACTTTGGTTGTGAATCAGATCAAAGGTGAATGAGAGACGAATCAACCCGGTTTAATACCATATAGAGATTATGCGAGGAGGATTTCAACTTTCTTTATAAAAGTTGAGTTTCATCACATCCCTCGTGATGAAAACCGGATGGCAGATGCTCTTGCAATGTTGGCGTCAATGATTGTAGTGAAGTATTGGAATGAGGTTCCCAATTTGACTGTAATGCGCCTTGATAGACCAGCTGATGCGTTTGTTGTTGAAAAGTTCGAAGACGAAAAGTCGTAGTATTACGACATCAAGTGTTTCCTCCAGTAGCGGGGTATTCGTTACCATTAGAAATATTGACTAAATCCAAGGTAAATCATACAAGTCAAGTCGCCACCGCACTTCTATTTATCCAAAGGAATGGTTAGAAAGCGAACAAAAACCTAAAAGTTTTAACAAAAACTAGTAAAAGAAACAGAGATCTGGGTAAGGGGGTTGGTTATGCAATGGGAAGGTGTTAGGCACCCAAAACATCTTAGGTACTCCTAGGGAGCCCTTTTCACACTTGTTGTAAAGGTTGTTGTTTTTGTGAAAAATTTGTTTGTGCAAACATGATTGAAGGGATGAGAAGAGAATATACAAATTATTTACATTTTTGTGTTTGAATGGATGAACCCATTGCCTACGTACCATCTTAAAAAGATTTGGATCAAAACCTCGTAGTTCGAGATAAAAATTTCAAAATGAGTTGGTGAATTGATTGGTTCAAAAGCCTTAAGGTCTTTTGTTATCAAAGGGAGAAAACTCAACCCAAAACCACAAGTCCACCATGTGAGGATAGCTTCAACATGCTAGTGAGGGGTTAACCCTATAATAAGCATGGAAGGCTCATTGTCCATCACTAAGGACAAAGGTGAGTATTACATCTACCACAAAGATAACTCAAACCTAATAGCTAAAGGTTATGAAAAAAAATTGATTAAGAAGTGGCCATTGAAACCACAAAAGAAAATTTGAATGGGTTATATTTACCAATTAGAAGTATATACAAAAATGGTCAAAGTGGATTAAAAGGTTCAATTCAAAATAAGTATTATGAAGAGAAGTTTTGAAAATCAAAAGCATAAGGCTTAGGTTTCTAATGTTGAAAACAAATGAAATGTTTGCACAAAAGGTTTTGGCTTTGGTTAGAGTGGAGAGAAGAAGAAAAATGGCTAAGTCCTAAGGAAAATAAAAGGTGAGGGATAAGAAAATGAACCACACTAGGAGTTCCTCTCTTGAGACCATATTGATGACCATATATACACAATTATGTGCTCAAGTGAGCAAAAGGCAAATGGCATTAACATAAATATGTGCTCACAGTGAGCAAAGGGAAAAAACAAATGAATAATATGTGCAAGAATTGTAAATTGCATAAAAGTAAATTGCATAAAGTAAATGTTAATTGTTAATGGTTAGTGTTAGTAGTTAGTGTGCCATAAGGCAAATTTAGCGCTATGTTAAGCAATCGTAATTGGACTTATGTAGAAGTCACAACTATCTGAGGTCGGTCAATAGTAATGTAGGCAACAAACATAATTTAGGAGTCTTGATTAGTGAATCAAGTCCCAACAACTTGCCATGCTAAAAAGAAGAAGAGAAATGATCTTGTATTGGTTTAAGCCTTTTGCATGATTTTAAAAGATAACATACCCTTAATGCAAAGCCATTCACTTGATCAATTGATCAAGATGAATTAGATTTGGATCAAGGAAGATTAAGTCCCTCTAATCAATGTTAACTTATCAACCTTCAACTCATTGATCAAAAAAGAAAAAGAAGAAGAAGAAGGAGATGAATAAGAGAAATGGAAATGAATAAATAAAATGCATTAAATGGAATAAAATGTATCAATCCTCATATGTTGACCAATAACATTGAAAGTCAAGGTCAAACAATCAAAAACAGAAGTGAGATGAAGATTGGAAGTCAAGAAAAGAATAAAATATTTTTTGGCATTTTTAATATTAAAAATAAACTTGAATTAAAATAAATGGAAAAGTCAAACTTCAAAATCACTTCAAATCAACCTTGAAAGGTCCAAGTGATTTATCCTAAGTTCAACAAGGCCAAACAAAGTTTGACAAAAAATTTCAGCATTTTAAAAAGTCAGAAACTATTTTTAATCAATTAAAATGAATAAAAATAACCTAATTGAACTAAAATCTCAAACAAATCTCAAATCAATTCAAAAATTGATGAGAATATGTTTCATAGATCCATCATCATTCAAATAGGTTAGGAAAATATTTTTGTATTTTTTGAATATCAAAAACTAATTAAAATGAATTAAAAATAACCAGAAAAGAGAAAATTCACAAAAAATAGAAAATGATAAAATAAAAAATATTAAAAATCAGAAATAGAAACTAGAATTTATTTGGGAAATGATGCAATTGGTCCCATATTTTTTGGATTTAAAATGAAGAAGATATGAATTTTTGAAATAAAAAGGAATTAAGGAAAATAAAATCAGAAATTAAGAAAATAGAAAAAGCCTGGCGCGTTGTATCTGATTCATTAAATGAGGTGGCACATCCTAAGGCCCTCATGCGCGCGCTCATGGTGATCCAGAGTCAAAGACGAAACACAATGCATTATTGAAAGTCATAACAATGGATGGATGAGATTAGATCTGGAAACTGAGATGGACGGCTCAGATCCAATCTGGAGACCATACGGTGGCCAGCGCCACCGTCTTCTCTGGCCAACCTCAAAAAATGCATAAATGCAAATGGCCACCAAATAAGGCGATCTATATATCAATCGAAAGAGGAAGTGATGTACATCACTCCTATACCATGCACTTCCACTCTAGATCCCTATAAATGGAGAAATCAGAGCTGGAAGTATGATGGTGTTCATCATGAACTTCATGTTTTTGCGAAATTGAAAGCACAAATCAAATGCCTCTATTGAGAGGACTTCATCCAACAATAGATCCAAGCAAAAAGGTCCATGGATGAAGAGAATCGATGAAATTACCAATTGGAGTGCAAGCTTGAGTTCTGGTGAATTGAGCATGATACCTTGCTTTCTTTATCAAAATAGAAGTTCAATGGATCAAGGTGAAGAGGTCTATGAACTTTTAGATCCAAGAAAACAGTCGAGGAAACTGAATTCTAGATCTGAAATTTTTGGAGAAAAGAGAGAGTTCCTTTGGTGTGAGGGTGTGGATTCAATTCAACAGAGTTTCAGGCGCCTTCAGGTTAGTGAAATGAAGCTCATATGCAATGTATTTATAGGCAAGGCAATGCTGAATGCATGATTTCAAATTTGCATGAATGGAAAGGGCCTTCATGCATGGGCCTGTACAGGCGCATGGAGGGCCAAATTCCACTTGGTTTTGGCAGCTGATCATCATCATGTAAGTTTTGGACGTGCAGATGAGGTATATTTGGATCATGCATGGCAATTGAAGTGATTTTCACAAAATGCACTATTACATTGAAGCCTTCGAAAATGCCATGTCCAAAATCAAAATGCAAGCTTATGAGTAATGGTTGGAAATCTTATTGCATAAGGAACAAATGTCATGTTGATCAAAATTTCATTTGGGCCTTGGAAATTAGTGAAATTTGAGCTTGAAGGGTGATGTGCAAAACATGTCAAGGCAAGGTTTCTAAAATTGGTCAACTTTCAAGCCCTTCTGTTTTGATGATGCAAGCTCCAGATGGAAAAACCTCCAACATCAAAGTTGTAGATCTTTTCAATAAAATCAAAATGGACTTAAATTTTGCATCATTTGGATTTTTGATGAAAGAGTTATGGGTACTTGAAGTTGGACTTTTTTTACTTTTAATGCCTTTGGTCAAAAAGGACCTATAATGTATTGCATTATCACATGTATTTTCTTTGAGATTTTGAAATTTTGTCCAACATAACATTTGAAGTAGACATATTAATCTTTCCAATGCATTTGATCTCACCCCAAAATCATAAAAAATGAGTGAGTTATGTCCTTGGGAAATTGACCCAAAATTAGGGTTTCAGTCAAAATGACCTATAATGTATTGGAGTGGCAGTTAGTCTTTCAAGCTTCAAATCAATTTTTGATGAACATGAAAGTTGTTCATATTGTCCTTAAGAACATTGTTGCTTTTGGAACCATCTCCATTTGACCAACACATAAAACGTTAGGTCTCAGTGCATTTCAAAATAGTCAGATGAATTGACTGATCAACTTCTTAAGTCCATGACCCATACCTTGATGAATTGATGATTGAGGACACTCAAATAAGTTCAAAAATGTATGAAATGATGAATTAAAGAAACTTCCCTTGATTATATTTGACCATGAGCTGAGGTTGCTTCATGAGCAAGGCATTGTGATGCACAGATGAATTAGGGGTTCTCTGAGGAACCAGCCTCAAATCCTTTGACTTGCTTTGATCAAACATGATGAATTGAGATACTAGGGAGGCATATTTGATGGATGAGAGCTTTGGGAACCCTTACCATGCTTGCTTTCTCCTCCTCTTGACCATATCTTTGTACCAATGACCTCCTAGAAGCTTTTGACCTTGTGGTTACTCAAGCTACAAACAAAAGATGTTAGTGACATATTTTTGTGCTTTTGGTTAGTGAATAAAATGAGAAAAGCAAGGATATACAATTCAAGCATGCTTGGTGATCTCAAACCACTCACAAAGAGTCCCACCCAAAGGCAAGGGGAACCAAGATGCTTATGATCCTTGAGGCTATGCAAATGCAATGTTATGATGCCATGAGGGGTCTTAGGGACAAAATTAGGGTCTTACACCTCCAAAGTCAGATTTACCCGTCTGGGGCATCTTTGAATGATAAGAAGACTTTGAGAAGATTAGCCGATAATTTCTACCTGAATGGTGAGGTATTATACAAGAGAAACTTCGATATGGTTTTGCTCAAATGCGTAGATAGACACGAAGCAGACCTGTTGATAACCAAAGTCCATGAAGGTTCCTTTGGTACTCATTCCAATGGTCATGCAATGGCGAAGAAGATATTGCGAGCAGGTTACTATTGGCTGACAATGGAATCTGATTGTTGCAAGTTTGTGAAGAAATGCCACAAGTGTCAAATATATGCAGATAAGATTCATGTTCCTCCAACACTGTTGAACATTATTTCCTCCCCATCGCCCTTTTCCAGGTGGGGAATTGATATGATTGGCATGATTGAGCCCAAAGCTTCGAATGGACATCGGTTCATCTTGGTGGCAATTGACTACTTCACAAAATGGATTGAAGCGGCATCGTATGCGAATGTAACCAAGAAAGTTGTTGTAAGGTTTATCAAGAATCAGATTATATGTCGTTATGGTGTGCCAAGTAAGATCATTACTGATAATGGATCGAACTTGAATAATAACATGGTGGAAGATCTTTGCAAAGACTTCAAGATTGCACATCATAATTCTTCTCCCTACAGACCTTAGATGAATGAGGTTGTTGAAGCTGTAAATAAGAACATCAAGAAGGGTATTCAGAAGATGGTTGTAACGTATAAGGATTTGCATGAGATGCTCCCATTTGCTTTACACGGGTATCGTACATCCATTCGCACTTCAACAGGGGCAACCCCCTTCTTTCTTGTATATGGTATGGAAGCAGTGCTCTCCGTAGAGGTTGAGATTCCATCATTGCGTGTGCTCATGGAAGCCAAGTTGACTGAGGCTGAATGGTGTCAGACCAGGTTTGATCAGTCGAATTTAATTGAAGAGAAGAGATTGACTGCCATGTGTCATGGTCATTTATATCAGCAAAGGTAGAAGAAAGCTTTTGATAAGAAGGTCAGACCTCGGGTATTCAGGGAAGGTGACCTTGTGCTCAAGAAGATTTTATCATTTAAACCAGATTCTAGGGGCAAATGGACTCCTAATTATGAAGGCACATATGTTGGTAAGAGAGCCTTTTTAGGCGGCGCTTTGATTCTTACAACTATGGATGGTGAAGACTTCACTCGTCCTATGAACGCAGGTGCAGTCAAGAAATGCTTCGCCTAAAAATAAAAGAACAGCTCGCTAAGTTGAAAACCCGAAAGGGCGACTTAGGCAAAAATGAGCGTCTTAGTGGATTGAAAACCCGAAAGGGCGATCCAGGCAAAAATTAGAGACATAAAATAGAAAAGAATTTTCCCGATAAGTTGAGTACCCCACTCTGGGGAAACGTATGCAAAAATTATGGATTTTGGCAAGTAACTGCATTCTGCTGATCTTCCAGTCTTGGAGAAACTTTGTTGAGCATAAGGGTTGACGTCGATTCATCATCCCCAGTAGCAGCCAAAAGCACAGTGGATAACAAGAGTTTGTAGAAAGATTAGTGATCATTTGTATTCAGTGTAACGATTTTCCATGTAAATTACCATTTTCAACTTTGTAAAAATCTATGGAGTCTTATCATTTACAGACTACTATTCTATTAAATAAAGTTGAACTTTTATCCAATTGTTTCCACTCTTATTTACTTCAGCCAAATAGTTTTAAATTTTATTATGATCATCTTTGAAATTAAAATTTTAAATCAAAATCATTTTTGTTTAACATATAAAAGCGTGAATTTTAAGAGCAAGTAAAAAGAAATGCCAATAGTAATTCAAAAATAGCAAGCCCTAAGTGTGGAGCATTGATGGTCCCCCCGAGCAGTTAACCCTCAGTTACCCCCAGCCGAGTTGGTCGATTTAGTTCCCCTGCGGAGTGTTTGTCCCCAGCAAAGTTTGTGCATAAGTTCCCGACAGAATCGGTGATTACCCAGCCAGTTTTGATCTCCAGCGGAGTGAGGAGGGTTTCCTCAATAGTTTGCGTAATGGCAGTAGAACTTTGGTTTCCCCACTAGTTACCATCTGGCTCACTCCCAGTCAGAGTTTCCTCCTGGTTTCTGAGCAGCTATTTGCATTTATCCTCTGTACGGTTGTCTCCCATTCAATATGGTGTTGACTTAAAATTCCCCGCAGATTCGATAACGTCTTCTCTCCTCAGCAGATCTCCTCCTTCCCCGGCTAGGGTTGAGCCTGTGGGATGTTAATCTCTCTTTTCTCCAGCATTTGTCTCCCTCTTTTGTGGATTGACCAAGGATTGTATCGATGATTCATTTTTGCGACACCTTTGTATCCTTTGCGATTGTTTTATCAGCATAATCATCATATATACATATACATATACATATAGACTCATATAATCTCATAATTGCATAATCGCATCATTATTGATTCATCGTTTCAGATTCTCATTCTCTGTTATGGCGGTACTTTATCCCCATACAAGTTGTGTCTGTCCTCCCTTAACTGTAGAGTGTCAGCCCCTTAAGCAGAAAGACTTTAACCTTTCTCCCTTCCCCACTGAGGTATCTCCTCGTGGATGATTATTATTTAAGTTTCCTCCCTAGTTGATTATCTGGATGGAATCACTCCCCTTGAGTTATATCCTCATTGGTTTGAGTCTTGATTGACCGTTTCTTTCTAGATCTTACCTAGATAGATGTTTTGGGTCCCCTAAGAGTTTATTACCCAGTAACTAGTAATATGCTTCTTAGTTTGCAGTTTGTTACTTCTTGCCTAATACCCGGCAAAAGTACCCTTGTTTTTTCTCCTCAGTAGAGTCCCCAGTGGATTCATTTATATGTTTCCCCAGAAGTATATACTTGATATGTTCATCCTAACCGATGACGGATATTTTATTCCCCTGTCTGAGTTTATCCTTGATATGTTCATCCTAATCGATGATGGATATTCTCATCTTTGGTATTCCACCCAGTAGAAAGGTAATTGTAATCCCTATTTTGTTCCCCAGAGAGTTAATCCTTGATATGTTCATCCTAATCGATGACGGGTTTCCTTCTCTTTGTGGTCTTCTGCCCAGTAATCGGCAGTTGTAAATCCTGCTTTCCCCCTGCAGAGTTAATCCTTGATATGTTCATCCTAACCGGTGACGGATTTTTCTCTCCGATGGTAGTCTATCTAGTAACTGATAGATGTAATTCCTATTTCTCCTCTAAGAGTCTATCCTTGATATGTTTACCCTAACCGGTGACGGATATTCTCATCTTTGGTTTTCTGCCCAGTAACTGGTAGTTATAAATCCTATTTTCTACAGTTTTCCCCAGCAAGGCTATTCTTACCCAGTAACCGGTAATGAGTATACCCTCCTGGAGGTTCCCTAGTGAGTCATCCTCGATATGTTCATCCTAACTCGTGATGGATGTACTCTCTGTCAGATCTTTATTATCTCCTTACCCAGTAACTGGCAATGGATAATAAATTTTTGCTCCTCCTGTGTTGAAGTCTATTTCTTCCCCAGTTGAGTTGAGTGTTTATTTCCTTAGTGAAATCACTTTTCCTGCATGATCCAAGTACGTCAGCTTTACCCTGATCTACTTGTTTCCCATGCAGATGTTTTGTTCCCCGGCTGAGTCTTTCCAATTTTTATGGAATTCCTCTGAGTCCCCCAGCAGTTTTTAAGTCGTAGCCTGGCCTATGCATAACCCTTTTATTCCCCCTAGAGTCTTTGTTTCCCCAGTGAGCTTTCCTTACGGAATGCATTGCGCTCCTACGGATTTCCAGTCGCTCTGATTTCTTTTTCCTTTGTGGCAACATTTCCCCACAGAGAATTTGCTTTCATATTCATATCATATGCATCATGAGGTCTCTTAGGGATCAAAATTTGTTTCTAGATGTTGTTATTTAAGCCCATTCTACTGAGTCAATGCGAAGATTTTAACCTTCACCTCCTCAGTTAGAATGTCCTTAAATAGGGGCAGTTGTAAGACCCCAATTTTGACACCAAAGATCCCTCATGCAATTTCATCATATGCATTGGCATTGGGATCATACCTTGGCATCCTTCTTACCCCTCTTTCATTGGGTTTGCTTTGTGAGAGATCACCAAGCACTATCTGATTATATCATACTTGTATATCATCATTTTACTAACCAAAATACCAAAAATATGTCTTTGCATTTGCCTAACTCTTTTGTAGGTAGGGCATGATCATCATTGATCTATCAAGTTCATATCTAGGGTTTAAGACCCTCATAGCTAAGAGCACAACCAAGGATTGATTCACAATGTCTCAAAGCATCATATATGAGTCCCAATGATCTCTACATGTTATATTGATCAAGCATTCTTCAAGAATTTGGAGGTGATTGGCCTTGGAAACCCTAGTTTGACTGGGTACCTTAAGTAACTTCTCTAATAAGCTATCTCACCAATTGATCAAATTTCTCAAGGGAAAATTCAAAATTCATCATCTTATGCATATATGATCTACCATGAGCCTAGAAAGTCATGAGAATTTGAAGTTAACAAGTAGGTTGATGGTGGTTGGCCAGATGAATTCATCTGATCAAAACTCGGTCTCCCTAGACCCTATCTCCTATAATTTTAACCATATGAAAATAATTCCAAGAGAAAGGTTACTCTAAATGACATTCCAAACAACTTTCATGTTGGAGTCTAGACCTATTTTTCTTGGAAAGTCATTTTACATGTTGAAACATTATAGGTCATTTTGTCTAAACCCTAATTTGAAAGTCAACTTCCCAAGACCATAACTTGCTCAAATATTATGAGATGAAATATTTCCAAGTTTCACAATCAAACTCAAGATGTATACTTTAACTTTGATGTTTGTAGTGAGAGCTAAATCAACTTTTATGAGCATGTGATATAAGGATACATTATAGGTCATTTTTGCCCTATGCCATTGAACAAGTGATTTTCCTCAAATTCAAAAATGCATAACCCTATCATCCTAAATCCAAATGACACTAAATTGGTTACCATTTTGGAGGTATTTGAAAGAGCTACAACTTTGATAAGGACACTTTTCTCATTTGGAGCTCACATAAAAAGTTAAGCAAGATGGAATATTGAGATATATGACTTAACACTTAGAAACTTTTTCAACATGTTAAAATTTCCAAACTTCCACCTCAAAATTCACCATGATCCAAGTATCAAATGGAAAAGTGTACAACATAAAAGTTGTTCCCCTTGATCTAAGCTTTCCAAAGAGTCCTATTTCATGCATTTTGGATGAGTTTTTCTAGGGCTGCGCATGGTCTTAACAGGTCTGCATCAAGTGGAAAAATCAAATGTCCAAAACTCCATTTCACATTACCCTGCCATTCAAGCATCATTTGAACTTCAGTACAGTTTCAATTGCATCAAAATGGATTGCTTCATGGGCCTGTACACGCCCATGTAAGCTTGTGAATCACATTGCCAAATTTAGCAAATTTTCAAGTGTGCAATTATCAATCCCAAATGCTATAAATACAAGGCCTCTGAGCTCATTTCAAAAACACCTTGCGCGCCAGCTTTTCCCCCCAATTGAAACCCTTACAATTCAAAGGAAAACCTGAGAATTTTCAACTTGAAAATTGAGTTTGAATCTCACTGTTTGGAGATTCAAAAACTCCAGGATCCAAAGCTTTGTTCCATTTCCAAACCACTTCTGCAAGCTCCTCGAGTGTGATCAAGTCAAGTTTGATGCAAGCAAGATCCAGTTCTGCACAACATTAAAGGTAATTTTCAGAAATCTTCTTCGCTTCGATTCTCACTCAATTCTCATAAATTCTCTTGGATCTTTGGTTGTCTGAAGTCCTATCAATGTAGGCAAGAAGATTGAGTTTCTTTGAGGTTAAATCAAAGCAACTCAGTTGACACACCTCAAAATTCAACTCCTCATGTCTTTCTATATATTTGGAGTTAGTTGAAATTGAGGTCAAATTCGTGCTCTACGCCATTTTTTGTTTCAGATCATGTCCTCCTTTTTCATTTTTTTGATGGTGATGACTGAACCAGTCCGGTGAGCCTCGCTTGAGAAGGTGACCGAAGTTCCAGCGCCGGTGATGTGCTGGACAGGTTCTGAGTCATTGATCTCATTTAAAATGTTTTAATCTCACACGTTGGTTCTGATTACCATTGGTGTGGCGCGCTGACTCAAGTGTACCATGGAGCACGCATTTTCATCCAATTGATCTGCCACCTCAATTAATGAGGGAGATCAAGTGGTCCACGTTTTTTCTGATTATTTGATTTTCATTTAATTTGTTTTATTTTCATTAATTCATATTAATTTTAATATTGATCCAAAAAATATGAGAGTTTCACCAAAAAATTTAAATAAAATCCTCTTTCATATTTTGAATTAAAATTATTTTTTGGATCATTATTAATATTTTTCATGATTTAATTGATTTTGTTAATATTTTTAATTGTTTAAAAATACTTTTAAGTTTCTAAAAATTCTGAAATTTTTTCTCCAAAATCCTTTGACCTTGTTTGACCTATTATAAATCTCATGGCTATTTCTTTGGTGTTTTGATGAGATTTTACGAATTTGACAAACCATATCTAATTTAATGCATTATTTTTAGTATTTTTAAATTGAATAAATGCAAAATAATTGTGTTGAGCCATTTTAATTGTTTGTATAAGTTTGACTTGTGTTGTTGGGCCTTGGTCAAGGTTGATTTGACTTTGCTAGGTTAAGATCATTGGACTTAGGGGATTGATGATATGTATATTCCATCTCCCAAAATGAATGAATGATCTTAATTTGGTAAAAGTCCTCCTTTGTCCAATTTGAGTTTTGATCTATTCTCCTTTCCTCTTCATCTAATTCCCCTTCTTTATGCATCCATTTCATTTGGCATGTGATATCTCAAGGTCCTAAGGCTAGTTGATTGAAAAATCAACATAATTATTGATGAGATTAGGCCACCTCTTTTGCATATTCTTTTTGTGTGTGGTATGTTTCATGAGCATAGTCCATTATACTATGTCTATAACATGCATTAACCCCAAAATTATATTGCTCGACCTCAAATAGTTGTGACTTCTACATAAGTCCAATTACGATTGCTTAACATAGCGCTAAATTTTTGACACAAAAAGGCATAGCATTCTAGTTAGTAAGATTGTAAGTCTCCCCTCTTTCATGGTATTGTATGGAAACTTGGCATTTTTTCCTTCCTTTGGAAGATGTCTTGGTTCAAGGATCCATGCTTGTGATAAGTGGGTTGAGTGTTCTCCAAAGAATGACTTAAAAATTAAAAAAATAAAGCAAAAGCAATACTAACTTCTAATTCATTAACAACTAACATTTAATTTCAAGCAATTTACTTTTAATGCCTTTTAATTTTAAGTTATATTCATTTGCCATTATTTATACCATTCTAATTGTTTATATTAATGCCCTTTTCACTTTGTCCACTTGGACCATATTGTGTGATATATCTTGTTTGGGCATATTTTGTTTGCTTGTATGGCCTTTGACCATTGATGTACATAATAAGAACAAAAACCATAAAAAAAACTATTGTGTGGACTATTGGTTTGATCTTGGACAATTGGACTTAGAATTTAGACAACATCCCTATGCAAAAGGACTTGGCCAATGCCAAATTTCATGTAACCAAGTGCTTGCAATTTGAAACATCATCTGATACATCATTGAAGATCCATCTGAGTTTATCTACCACATGATCATTGTGAAGCTATTATTTTGAACCTGTGACTTGTGGAATTCATCTGCTACATAGGCCAATTTGAAGAAGATTATGGAGTGGATAAAGCTTGGATGTGGCTATCTTTATTTGATGCCTTGATATTCAAGTTAATATGGTATACATTGTTTGTTGCATGATTCTAATGTCCAAGGGAATTTGGGTTTCTATATGGCATTCTTACCTATTGGATTACAGCTCATTGGTCAGATCTTTTTAACTCTTAACTTTTAAATTTATGCTTAGGATTAGTCTCTTCATCTCCTCCGCATCTCTTTAATTTTAAAAATCTCTCCCTCCTTTTAAAAACTTTGTTGCTTGTGCTTGTCTTTTTTAACTTAGACTTTTAGAAAATTAGAAACTTTGGCCTTATGCCATTGCATTTCAAAACTTCTTTTCTTAAATGAAACTTGTAAATATACTTAACTATACTTAACTTAAAATTTTCAAAAGTCAAAAAAGAATTAACTCATTCAAACCATTTTTAGGCCTTTGTGCCTTTTAAACCTTACTTTTGTTAAAAGCAATGCACTCACTTTGAAATTTGTATCATGAACTACGAGGTTTTGATCCCTCATTCTTATGTTGGTACGTAGGCACAAGTCCGAAGGTCTTTTCAAATACAAAAATATAATTAATGAATTCTTTTCTCATCCCCCCATTATATTTGTTTGTAAACATCACTTTGTACAAAATACATATGCACAAAAGAAAGGGCTCCCTAGGAGTACCTAGGACACTTTGGATGCTAACACCTTCCCTCTGTGTAACCAACCCCCTTACCTGTAATCTCTGGTATTTTATTAGTTTTGATTTGAAAACTTCTTATTTTCGAGTTTTGTTCGTACTTTTCCCTTTTCCCTTGGAAACAATAAAAGCGCGGTGGCGAATCTTGTTATTTGATGTCTTGCTTATCCATAGCTTGATGCTCATGAATTTACCGCTACAAGGACCAATACTGCTCCACAGTTAGGGCTTACTACTTTTGAACAACTGATGATATTTCTTTTAAATGAAATCAATTACTTTAAGATTCATGCTTTTATATGTTTACGAAAAATAATTTTGATTAAAAAATTTAATTTCAAAGTGATCATAATAAAATTTAAAACTATTTGTTGAAGTAAACAAGAGTAGAAACATTTGGATAAAAGTTCAACTTTATTTAATGGAATGGTAGTTCGTAAATGACAAGACTCCATAGATTTTTACAAAGTTGAAAAATGGTAATTTACATGGAAAAGGGTTACGTTGAATACAATGATCACTAATCCTTCCACCAACTCTTGATGTCCGCTGTGCTTTTGGCCGCTACTGGGGATGATGAATCACCGTCGACCGTTGTGCTCAACAAAGTCTTCAAAATCTGAAGATCAGCAGGATGCAGTTACTTGCCATAATCCCTAATTTTTGCATATATTGCCCCGAGGTGGGGTATTCAATTTACCGGGATAATTTTTCTATTTTATATCTCTAACTTTTACCCAGATCGCCCTTTCGGGTGTTCAATCCACCGAGACGATCATTTTTTCCTAAGCCTCCCTTTCGGGTTTTCAACTTAGCGAGTTGTTCTTTTCTTTTTAGGCGAAGTATTTCTTGACTGCATCTGCGTTCACAGGATTAGTGAACTCTTCTCCATCCATAGTTATAAGAATCAAAGCACCACCTGAAAAGGCTCTCTTTACAACATATGGGCCTTCATAATTAAGAGTCCATTTGCCCCTAGAGTCTGGTTTGAATGATAGAATTTTCTTGAGCAAAATGTCACCTTCTCTGAACACACGAGGTCTGACCTTCTTATCAAAAGCTTTCTTCATTCTCTGTTGATATAACTGACCATGACACATGGCAGCCAATCTCTTCTCTTCAATCAAATTCAGTTGGTCAAACCTGGTCTGACACCATTCAGCCTTAGTCAACTTGGCTTCCATGAGCACACACAATGAAGGAATCTCAACCTCTACGGGGAGCACTGATTCCATACCATATACAAGATAGAAAGGGGTTTCCCCTGTTGAAGTGAGGATGGATGGTCGATACCCATGCAAAGCAAATGGGAGCATCTCATGCCAATCCATATATGTCATAACCATCTTCTAGATAATCTTCTTAATGTTCTTGTTTGCAGCTTCAATGGCCCCATTCATCTTGGGTCTGTAGGGAGAAGAATTATGGTGTGCAATCTTGAAGTCTTTACAAAGAGCTTCCACCATATTATTATTCAAGTTTGATCCATTATCAATAATGATCTTGGTTGGCACACCATAACGGCATATAATCTGATTCTTGATAAATCGCACAACAACTTGCTTGGTTACGTTTGCGTACGATGTCGCTTCAACCCATTTCGTGAAGTAGTCAATTGCCACCAAAATGAAATGATGTTCGTTCGAAGCTTTGGGTTCAATCATGCCAATCATATCAATTTCGCACATGGAGAAGGTCCATGGGGAGGAAATGACGTTCAACAATGTCGGAGGAACATGAATCTTAGTCGCATATATTTGACACTTGTGGCATTTCTTCACAAACTTGCAACAGTCAGATTCCATTGTCACCCAATAGTAACCTGCTCGCAACATCTTCTTCGCCATAGCATGCCCATTGGAATGAGTGCCAAAGGAACCTTCATGGACTTCAGTCATCAACAAGTCTGCTTCGTGTCTATCCACGCATCTGAGCAGAACCATATCGAAGTTTCTTTTGTACAATACGTCACCACTCAGGTAGAAATTTCCAGCTAATCTCCTCAAAGTCTTCTTATCTTTCAAAGATGCTCCATGCGGGTAAATTTGACTTTGGAGGAAACACTTGATGTCATAATACCATGGTTTCTCATCTTTGATCTCTTCAACAGCAAACACATGGGTTGGCCTATCAAGACGCATCATAGTCAAATTGGGAACCTCATTCCAATACTTCACTACAATCATTGATGCCAACGTTGCAAGAGCATCTGCCATCCGGTTTTCATCTAGAGGGATATGATGAAAATCAACCTTTGTGAAGAAAGTTGAAGTCATCCTCGCATAGTCTCTATATGGTACCAAACCGGGTTGATTCGTCTGCCATTCACCTTTAATCTGATTCACAACCAAACCTGAATCTCCAAAGACATCTAAATGCTTAGTTCTGAGATCAATGGCCTCTTCGAGCCCCATAATGCAAGCTTCATATTCTTCCATATTGTTTGTACACTTAAAAGTCAATCTAGCTGTAAATGAAAAATGTGTGCCTTGAGGAGTAATAATCACTACCCCAATGCCATTACCATACTGATTAACATCTCCATCAAATACAATGCCCCAACGGGAACCAGGTTTTGGCCCTTCTTCAAGCAATGGTTCATCAAAATATTTCATTTTCAAGTATAAGATCTCTTCATCAGGAACGTCATATTGTACTGACTGGTAATCTTCAATCGGTTGGTGAGCTAAATGGTCAGCCAAGACACTACCTTTGACTGCTTTCTGAGATCGGTATTCAATATCATACTCTGATAACAACATCTTCCAACGGGAAATCCTCCATGTTAAAGCAGGTTTCTCAAATATATACTTGATTGGATCCATTTTGGATATCAACCAAGTGGTATGATTCAACATATACTGACGCAGACGCTTAGCAACCCAAGCCAATGCGCAATAAGTTTTATCAAGCATAAAATACCGAGTCTCATAGTCAGTGAACTTCTTACTGAGGAAGTAAATTGCAAATTCTTTCTTTCCAGTCTCATCTTGCTGACCAAGAACACAACCCATACTATCTTCGAGCACAGTCAAATACATGATCAATGGTCTTCCTTCAACAGGTGGAGACAAAATCGGAGGTTCAAGCAGATATTTTTTGATACTATCAAAAGCTTTCTGGCATTCTTCGGTCCAATCACAAGACTGATCTTTCCAAAGAAGCTTGAATATAGGCGCACATGTGGCACTCATGTATGAAATGAATCTTGAGATATAATTCAAACGGCCGAGAAAACCTCTGACTTGCTTCTCAGTTTTGGGCGCAGGCATCTCTTGTATCACTTTGACCTTGGCTGGATCAACTTTAATACCCTTCTTGCTGATGATAAAGCCCAGCAACTTACCAGAACGAACACCAAAAGTACATTTATTGGGATTCAAGCGGAGTTTATACTTCCTCAAACGCTGGAAAAGCTTCAACAAATGCTTAACATGTTCCTCTTCATCAATTGATTTAGAAATCATGTCATTGACATAAACTTCAATCTCTTTATGCATCATATCATGAAAAAGAGTAGTCATTGCTCTTTGGTAAGTTGCACCAGCATTCTTCTAACCGAAAGGCATCACTCTATAACAGAATGTTCCCCAAGGTGTAACAAATATGGTCTTCTCCATATCTTCGAGTGCCATCTTAATCTGATTATATCCGGAAAATTCGTCCGTAAACGAAAAGACTTTGAATTTAGCAGTATTGTCTACCAACATATCAATATGTGGCAGAGGGAAATCATCTTTCGGACTGGCTTTGTTCAAATCTCTATAATCAACGCACATGCGGACTTTTCCATCTTTCTTCGAAACAGGCACAATATTTGCCACCCATTATGGATATTCGGCAATCACAAGGAAACCGGCATCAATCTACTTCTGCACTTCTTCTTTGATCTTTACTACCATATCAGAATGCGTTCTTCTAAACTTCTGCTTGACTGGCAGGCACTCTGGCTTCAACGGCAATCTATGCTCCACAATCTCAGAATCTAAACCAAGCATATCTTGATAGGACCAAGCAAACACATCTGAATACTCTCGGAGAAGATCAGTCAACCCCTTCTTAACCTCCAGACACAGTCGAGACCCATTCTTGACTTCCTTCACATCATCCTTGGAACCCAAGTTGACTAACTCAATCTGCTCTTCAAATGGTTGAGTGGCTTTTCCTTCATGCTCAAGAAGATGAGACAATTCATCACTCACTTCTTCATCACTTTCCTCTTCAGCCTGAAACACAGGGAATTCAAAATTTGGAGAAGGAGAAGGATCATTGTATTCAATGGGGTTAGAAACCAACCTGCATAATGATTTGATATTTTGATTTTAGAAAAGTGATTTCTGACCATATATTATGCAGATGGGCAAGTTTACTTATTTATTTATGATTTTTTTGTGATTACCATTTTCATAATAAAGCAAAAAGTAAAAACAAAACATCATAGATGTGGATGAATAGAATTAATTTTATTGATGATCAAATTTGAAAATGCCCAACAATGTTCACTTCTCCCTTAGGCATAGGAGAAGTATTTTTTTAAAAAACAAATAAAAGTAATTACTTAGATCGATGCATAATAACATGAATATCAACAGTGGTCCAATTGTTGCAAGCTTTTCCATGCGTCATAAAATTGGTGCAGTTTTCCTCTTCGTCATCCTCTAGCACAACAGCTAAGTGTTGTTCATTGCCATGAATGAACCTTCCGCTACGGAAGTTGAGTTGCACATCATTAGATCTAACAGCTGACTGTCCTTGCTGAAAACCCAGACCGGTTCTGTTTTTGTTATCGGCGACCTCTACCACTCGCCCCCACTGATCAACAATTCCTTCTTCAACAATCTTCCTTGCATATTTCAATGAGAACATAGGTGCCCTAACTCTCTTTTCAACAGCAATAGACAAGGCTTGGAATGGAGTTCCAACCTCATCCTTAGCTTCAACATAAGAGAAAGATGACAGGTGGCTAACCAACAGCGCCTTTTCCCCGCCAACAATGACTAATTTCCCATTCTTGACAAATTTGAGTTTCTGATGCAACGTGGAGGTAACAGCTCCCGCCTCATGGATCCATGGCCTTCCCAACATACAACTGTAGGCCGGGTGGATATCCATTACTTGAAAAGTAACTTGAAAATCACTCGGACCTATCTTCATCGGAAGGTCCACTTCACCAATCACTGTTTTGCGTGAACCGTCAAAAGCTTTGACGATTACACCATTATACCTTATAGGCGCTTATTGATATGACAACTTTGATAATATTGACTTCAGCAGCATATTCGACGAAGATCCGGTGTCAACAAGCACATTGGATAAAGCGTCATCTTTACAATTCATCGAGATATGCAAATCCAAGTTATGATTCCTACCCTCCTCGGGGAGTTCTTCATCGCAGAAACTGAGATTATTGCAGGAAGTGATGTTAGCCACAATATGATCAAACTGATCCACCGTAACATCATGTTCCACGAAAGCTTGCTCTAGAACTCTTTGTAGTGCTTCTCTGTGCGCTTATGAATTCATAAGCAGAGACAGTACTGAAATTTTTGAGGGGGTTTGGAGCAGCTACTCCACCATATTAAACTCACTTTTCTTTATCAACCGAAGTACCTCATCATCATAATTAGTTTTCAAATTGTTGGATTCACCAGACTGATGCTTTGAAGCACTAACTAGATCTGCTGCAGGCACTTCCTTTTTCTTACTGACTGTTGAATCTTCCATATCTTTTGGGAACACCGACCCAAACACTCGACCACTACGGGTCACCTTGGTAACATCAGCAATGCTCACGACAGAATTGGTTGTAGGTAATGGAACCTCTTGACCATCCTTCACCATATTTGCATTATACTGAAAAGGAACAGCCTTATCGAATACGTACGGGACTGGACCAACGGTGATACTGATCTTTGGCTAATATTGTTGTTGTTGTTGCTAATAATGTTGTTGTTGTTGCTATCATATTGAATCACCACTTTCTCGGTATTCTTAAACACAAGAACAATCACATTCACATCGTCATCTACGTGATGGGATTGTACAATCTGGATCATACCCTCATCCATCAACCGCTGGATGTCCCTTTTCACAATCTCACAACCTATTGGGTTAACACTGCAGATAGCACAACCATCATGGTTATGCTCACAATCGCTCACCAAACAAATATCCTTGTGCATCGTCACCAAGGACCTTCGAATAAAATGGACATCAAACACTTTGACATATGAATTTCCATGAGCGGGCAATGGGTTAGCTTTCACATTGGGTGTGCGGTCCTCAAAATACACCATTCCACTTTTTACTAGCTTCTGGACTTCATATTTGAGAGGGTAGACGTTCTCAATGTCATGTCCGGGTGCTCTTTGATGAAAAGCACAATGGAGGTCGGGCTTGTACCACCATGGAAGTGTTTCAGGTATTTGCGGAGGATTTCTCGGTTGTAGCAGGTTCTTGAGAACCAATGATGGATAGAGTTCTGCATATGTCATAGGAATCGGGTCGAAAGAGACCTTCTTCCTCTCGAAAGTTTGTTGTTGATGATTGTTGGTATTGTTGTTGTTGTAGGTGTTTGTTCGTTGATGTGGTTGTTGTTGTTGTTGTTGACGTTGTTGTTGAACTGGTACTGATTAACTAGCTGAAAAAACAGGAATTACTAAAGATACTTGATGATGATGTTGACGAGATGGTTGACTTCTTCTGATTTGAGGCATTCTCTGCCTCCCACTAGTTATTGCGTGGGCTTCATTGTCTTTCTTCTTACTGAAACTGATTCTGTATCTCTTGCTGGATGATACCTCCTCCTTTTACAACCGTCATTCTCGGACACCTTCTTCTAGCCTCATCCCCATGTTTACGATTTCGGTAAAGTCACTGGGGGCACTGGCGATCATCTACTCATAGTAAAATGAGCTAAGGGTCTTTAGGAAAATCTTGGTCATCTCCTTTTCCTCTAAAGGATGGTTGATTTGAGCAGCGATTTCCCTCCACCTCTGAGCATACTCTTTAAATGTTTCCTTGTCCTTCTGAGATAGAGATCTCAACTGATCTCGGTCGGGAGCCATATCAACATTATACTTGTACTGCTTAACAAATTCTTCACCCAATTGTTGAAAGTGCGGATGCTCGCACTATCCAACCCCATATACCATCTTAACGCAGCGCCGGTCAGACTGTTTTGAAAGTAGTGGATTAACAGTTGATCGTTGTCTGTTTGGGTAGACATCTTGCGGGCATACATCACCAAATGACTGAGCGGACATGTGTTCCCTTTGTAAATTTCAAAGTCAGGGACTTTGAACTTCACTGGAATCTTCACATTCGGCACCAGACATAATTCAGCAGCACTCTTCCCAAAAAGGTCCTTACCTCTCAATGTTTTCAACTCCTTGCGCAGCTCAAGAAATTGATCTTTCATTTCATCCATTTTCTCATATACGTTCGGGCCCTAAGATGGCTCGGAATGATAAATGGTGTCTTCCACATGAGGCAAGGTATGCACTACAGGCGGTGGCACAGACATGACCGGGCTAGATGCCGACATAGAAGCAAATGTAGGTGCAAAACCTTCAGGCATGAAGTTTGGCGACATTCCCCACGGGAATCCGGCAGGCATAGCTGGTTTGAAATAAGCGGCAGTTGCGAGAACAGTATAGGTAGCCACCTCTGAAATGACAGTCCTCCGAGGAGGAGGAGTTGCAGGTGTTGGAGAAGACTGGCTTTGCGCGGCTAAAACTGACTCTATCATGGCAGTCAGGCGGGCGGTCTCCTCTTTCAGATCTATATTCTCTTGCTCAAGAGGTTCCATGATTCTTGAGTGATTAGTGCGAGTAATGTACCGATGAGTTAGCTTGGCTTAAGCACGGAAGAAAAACCAATGAGACATCTGGCGAAAGAGAAACCTGTTTATGCAAATGATGCATGAAATGCAATGCTTGATTGTTTTTATTTTCAAGGAACTTTATATTATTTGCAAATATATATATATATATATATATATATATATATATACAACAGTCATTGCAACAATTTGATATGACCAAAAATTCTCTTTTATTTATATAATCAGAAGGATTACACTTAATACAATTTCAGAAACCAAATGAAAAATACAATAGAAACGGAGACTAGTCATCCTAAGGACCCCTAACAACATCAGAAGATTTGGCTGTAGGCTCGTACTTCCTTTGAATGCATCGAATCTCGGTCTCAAAAAAAGCCTTCATCTGAGTCTTCTCGAGGACAAGCTGATCAACAATCTTCTTCCAAGCAACGGAAGGCTGAGGCATGCTAGAGAAAGATGAAACCTCCGACTCTCTCTGTCTCTTCGTCACTCGGTCTTCAAGTAGCTCAATAAGTGTGTCTTTGTCCTTAGACTCAAGCTGCAACTCCTCATGCTTTTTGCTCAAAGCATGGACACGTTCTTCCCACATATCCTTCTCTCTCTTCATTTTGGCGAGCGCGTCTTCTAACTCCTCTACCTTTTGGTTAGGGAGAATTAATGGCCCAACCACAACCATAGACATAGGTCTTTCACAAGGATAAGGCATCTTCAACTCCAAAGCTCTCTTCTTCACCCAAGTAGTGTAAACTTCCAAAGCTACACAATTGCACGGACCGAGCTCGGATCTTCCTTTTCTATGAACATTATGCCAAGCATGCACAATCTTCTGCTTTAAATATTGGGGATCTTTACCCTCTTGATAGAAAATACCTTTTAACAACATGTTATTAGGTTTGTCTCTCAAGGGGAACCCAAGTTGACGACGGACCAAAGCAGGGTTGTAGTTAATTCCTCCTTGTGTACCAATGAGAGGCACATTAGAGAATTCACCACAACTATCAATATCTCTAAACTTCTCAAAGAAGGATCATACCAAACTATATCATCATTAGTGAGAGACATGAGTCTCTGAGACCACCGTAGACATTGTTTGTTCTCCACAAAAGCAGGTGTCTAAAGCAAGTGCGAAATAAACCACTTGTACAGAAGAGGAACACAACACACAATCATTCCACCACCCTTAGAGTTCCTCAAATGCAAAGAGAAGTACATATCCCATAACAGAGTAGGCACAGGATTCCCAATCAAGAAAATTCTAATGGCGTTAACATCAACAAAACCGTCAATGTTAGGAAACAAAGTTAATCCATAAATGAGCAACACAAAGATAGCTTCAAAAGCATCCAAACTACCAGCTTGAACAAAGGCAGTAGCTTCCTTGATAAGGAAATCAAATGGCAATCCAAACAACCCTCCTTTCTTCACCCAATGAGCCTCTATCTCAGACTTCTTCAAGTGAAGAGCTTCAACAATAAGATGAGATCTGGGAATCTCTTCCAATCCACTAAATGGCACTTTGTTAGAAATAGGTATCCCCAAGAGATAGGCATACTCCTCCAACATAGGCACAAGCTGATAATAGAGGAAAGTGAAGCAACGGTAGAGAGGATCATAAAACGGCACCAATACACTCAAGAGTCCTTCAACCACATCAGTAGACATGATAGACAGAAGCTTCCCATGATGTTGCTTGAAGTCCAAGGGATCTAATACAAAATATGCTAGCTTCCTTAACTCTTTCAATTTGGGACATCTGAAACTGTACTTCTTGGTCTAAAAATATTTACAAATAACACCTCAATTCCTTGAAATTTTTGTGTGATGAATGTTATGATGTGCATGAATGCAACAATCACAAATAAGGGATCACACACAAGGCAAACAAATAAAGGTCAAGGGATGAATCAAGTCATTGTCAAGATCAATCATCCATTTTGGTGGATTATGGTTTTCACTTTATCAACACCTAAGTTCCATTGATATTGACAAGACTTGATTGGATCAACCAAGAATCAAGGGTTTGTTGTAAATCACGAGCATGGAGTCTGGGTAAGAACCATCCCAAAGGAGTGAACTAAGGATAAAACATGTAGATCATGTTCTAAAAAGTTCCCAGAGTCTTAATTCCATCTATCGAATATTACAGGTTAAGATGACTGACTCATCGACCCATAATATTCTCAAGAGAAACTCGTCTGAATGTAGTATCGCGTAACAATTGTTATCAAGTCTAAACTTGAATAGTCTCCGCACTACGTCCTAAATAGGCCAAGAGGGGTAAATGTTTTACGGTCCTCAGCTTCTCTGACCCCAAATCAGAGATAGTAATGCCTAACCACAAATACTTGTGTGATATTTCCAAATCCAAAAGGGTCTCCACTGAGCAGATGGATCTCAAGCCAACTTGTTAAGGACTACTCCACACAAGTCGAACATGACTATATCATCCTCCTATCTTAATTGCACTCAAGTTCAGGTTAGAACTTATCTCACCACTTAGAAATCACCAAGCACAACAAGCAGATTATATCACACAAACAAATATACATACATCAAACATATAATTATATACAAACAAAAAAGTAGGCTAAACCCACTGGAGACTACTCCCCAGCAGAGTCGCCACTTAATTTTTGTAGCGGTAAATTAATGATCATCAAGCTATGGATAAGCAAGACATCAAATAACAAGAGTCGCCACCGCGCTTTTATTACTTCCAAGGGAAAATAGAAAAGTACGAAAAAAAACTCATAAATAAGAAGTTTTTAAATCAAAACTAATAAAATTCCAGAGATTATATAGGTAAGGGGGTTGGTAACACAGAGGGAAGGTGTTTGCACCCAAAGTGTCTTAGGTACTCCTGGGGAGCCCTTTCTTGTGTGCATATGTATTTTGTACAAATAATGTTTGCAATAGAGTAGAATTAGGGGATGAGAAAAGAATTTATTAATATTTTTTTGTGTTTGACAAGACCTTCGGACTTGTGCCTACGTACCAACATAAAAATGAGGGATAAAAACCTCGTAGTTCGTGATACAAATTTCAAAGTGGATGCTTTTCTTTCAACAAAAATTAGGTTTGAAAGGTACAAAGGCCTAAAAAAAGGTTTGAATGAGTTAGTTCTTTTTGGCTTTTGAAGTCTTTAATTCAAGTATAGTTATGTTTATTTACATGTTTATTTAACAAAAGAAGTTTAAAATGCAATGGCATAAGGCCAAAGTTTCTAGTTTACAAAATGGTCTAAGTTTAGAAAGAACAAGTACAAACAAAGAAGTTTTTAAAAGGAGGGAGATATTTTGAAATTAAATAAGGGGAGGAGATGAAGAGACTAAACCTAAGCATAAATTTAAAAGTTAAGAGTTGAAAAGATTTGACCAATGGGTTGCAATCCAATAGACAAGAATGTCATATAGAAATCCAAATTCCCTTGGACATTAGAATCAAGCAACAAACAATGCACACAATATTAACTTGAAGAGCAAGGCATCAAATAAAGATAGCCACATCCAATCTTAGCAACTCCATGATCTTCTTCAAATTTGCCCATGTAGCATATGAATTCCACAATGCCATAAGTCACAGGTTCAAAATAACAGTTTCACAATGATCATGTTGCAGATGAACTCAAATGGATCTTCAATAATGTATCAGATGAAATTTCAGATTACAAGCACTTGGTTACATGAAAGTTGGCATTGGTCATGTCCTTTGCATAGGCAGTGTTGCCTAAATTCTAAGTCCAATTGTCTCATATCAAATCAGCAGTCCACACAAGATGTTTTTTATGGTTTTGGTTTTTATTATGTACATTAATGGCCAAAGACCGCCCAAACAAACACAATATATACAAGCAAAATAGATCACAAAATATGGTCCAAATGGACAAAGTGAAAATGAGATTAACATAAACAATTAGAATGGTATGAACAATGACAAATGAATAAGGCTTAAAAATAAAGTGCATTAAAGTAAATGACTTGAAATTAAATGTTAGTTGTTAATGAGTTAGAAGTTAGTATTGCTTTTTATTTTTTATTTTAAGTCATTCTTTGGAGAACACTCAACCCACTTATCACAAGCATGGATCCTTGAACCAAGACATCTTCCAAAGGAAGGAAAAAATGTTAAGTTTCCACACAATACCATGAAAGAGGGGAGACTTACAATCTCACTAACTAGAATGCTAGGTCTTTTGTATCAAAAATTTAGCGCTATGTTAAGCAATCGTAATTGGACTTATGTAGAAGTCACAACTATTTGAGGTCGGGCAATAGAATCTTGGTGTTAATGCATGTTAGAGACATAGTATAATGGACTATGCTCATGAAACAAACCACACACAAAAAGAATATGCAAAAGTGGTAGCCTAATCTCATTCATACTTATGTTGATTTTACAATCAACTAGCCTTAGGATGTAGAGATATCATAGGTCCATGATATGAATGCATAAAGAAGGGGAATGAGATGAAGAGGGAGGGGAATGGATCAAACCTCAAATTGGACAAAGGAGGACTTTTACCAAATTAAGATCATTCATTCATTTTAGGAGATGGAATGTACATTCCATCAATCCCCTAAACCCAATGATCTTAACTTAATAAAGTCAAATCAACATTGACCAAGGCCCCACAACACAAGTCAAACTTACAAAGTCAATCAAAATGGCTCAACACAATCATTTGGCATATATTCAATTTAAAAATACTAAAAATAATGCATTAAATTAAATATGGTTTGTCAAATTCCTAAAACCTCATCAAAACACCAAGGAAATGGCCATGAGATTTATCATAGGTCAAACAAGGTCAAAGGACCTTGGAGAAAAAACTTTTGAATTTTTAGACTCTTCAAAGTATTTTTAAACAATTAAACATAATCACAAAATCAATTAAATCATGAAAAATATTAATAATGATCCAAAAAATAATTTTAATTCAAACAATGAAAGAGGATTTTATTTTTAAAAAAATGGTGAAACTCTCATATTTTTTGGATCAATATTAAAATTAATATGAATTAATGAAAATCAAAGGAATAAAATGAAAATCAGAAAATACAAAAAAAAACGTGGACCACTTGATCTCCCTCATTAATTGAGGTGGCAGATCAAGTGGTCACAAGCGTGCTTTCCACCATAGTCATTAGTCAACGCGTAACACAAGTGGTATTTACAAGCAACGCACGAGATTAAAACAATTTGAAAAGGATCAATGGCTCTGAACCATGCCAACACATCACCAGCGTTAAACCTCCGGTCACCTTCTCAGGCGAACCTCTCCTGACTGGTTCAGTCATCACCATCACACAAATGAAAAAGGAGGACATGATCAGAAAGAAAAAATGGCGTAGAGCACGAATCTGACCCCAATTTTAACTAACTCCAAATATATAGAAAGATATGAGGAGTTGAATTTTGAGGTGTGTCAACTGAGTTCCTTCAATTTGACCTCAAAGCAACTCAATCTTCTTGCCTACATTGGTAGGACTTCGGACAATCAAAGATCCAAGAGAATTGATGAGAATTTAGTGAGAATCGAAGAGAGGAAATTTTTTGGAAAATACCTTCAATGTTGTGCAGAACTTGCTCTTTCTTGCTTCAATTCTTGTTTGATCTTGCTCCAATGACTTGCAAAAGTGGATTAAGAATGGAAAGAAGCTTCGGATCCTGGAGTTTTTGAATCTCCAAATAGTGAGATTCAAACTCAATTTTCTAGTGAAAATTTTCAGGTTTTCCTTTGAATTGTGAGGGTTTGAAGAGAAGGGGAAAAGCTGGCGTGCAAGGATCCTTTCAAATGAGCTCATAGGGTCCATATTTATAGCATTTGAAAGTGTTATATGCACACCTGAATTTTCTTCCAAATTTGGCAATGTCATGCACAAGCTTGCATGGGCGTGTACAGGCCTGTGAAGCAATCCAATTAGGTCCAAATGCATCTGAAATGAGGTTGGAATGAAGCTTGAATGGCAAGGCAATGTTATGTGATCATTTGAACTTTGATTTCCACCAATGATGCAGGCCTATTAAAACCATGTGCTTCCCTAGAAAACTTTGTCCAAAATGAATGAATTAGGACTCTTTGGAAAGCTTAGATCAAGAGGAACAACTCTTACGTTTAATACTTTTCCATTTGGAACTTGGATCAAGGTGAATTTTGAGGTGGAAGTTTGGAAATTTCAACATGTTGAAAATTTTTATAAGTGTCAAGCCATATACCTCAATTTTCCACCTTACTAAGCTTTTTATGTGAGCTCCAAATGAGAAACGTGTATTCATCAAAGTTGTATCTCTTTCAAAGAACTTCAAAATGGTCACCAATTTTAAATAATTTGGATTTAGAATGAGAGAGTTATGCATTTTTGAAGTTGAGGAAAATCACTTGTTCAATGGTATTGGTCCAAAATGACCTATAATGTATCCTCATATCACATGCTCATAAAAGTTGATTTAGATTTCACTACAAATATCAAATTTGAAGTAGACATCTTTAATTTGATTGTGCAACTTGGAAATATTCTATCTCATAAAAATTGAGCAAGTTATGGCCTTGGGAAGTTGACTTTCAAATTAGGGTTTGGACAAAATGACCTATAATGTTTCAACATAGAAAATGACTTTCCAAGCAAAATTATCTCTAGACTTCAACATTAAAGTTGTTTATAGTGTCATTTAGAGTAACGTTTATTTTGGAATCATTTTCATATGGTGAAAATTGTAGGAGATAGGGTCCTGGGAGACCCAGTTTTGATTAGATGAATTTATCTGGCCAACCACCATCAACCAACTTACTAACTTGCAATTCTCTTGACTTTTTAGGCTCATGGTAGATCATATATGCATAAGATGATGAATTTTGGAGTGTCCCTTGAGAAATTTGATCAATTGGGGAGGAAGTTTGTTGAGGAAGTTACTTAGGATACCCAGACAAACTAGGGTTTCCAAGGAAAATCAACTCCGAACTCTTGAAGAAAACTTGATCTGAATAACATGTAGAGATCAATGGGACTCATATATGATGCTTAGAGACATTTTGGATCATTCCTTGGTTGTGCTCTTAGCAATGAGGGTCTTAAACTCTTGATATTAACTTGATAGACCAATGGGGACCATGCCCTACCTACAAAAGAGTTAGGCAAATACAAAGACATATTTTTGGTATTTTGGTTAGTAAAATGATAAATATACAAGTATGATACAATCACATGGTGCTTGGGTGATCTCTCTCAAAACCAACCCAATGAAAGAGGGCTAAGGAGGATGTCAAGGTATGATCCCAATGCTAATGCATATGATGAGATTGTATGAGGGATCTTAGGGTCAAAATTGGGGTCTTACAGGAGCTACTGACATACTTGTTGAATTATCCAAGTTGGAGCCCTTCTCATGGAATATGTCTTGGTTTAAGGATTTATACTTGTGAGTGAATGGTTGAGTGTTCTCCAAAGAATGACTTAATCAATTAAAAATCACCACTAACTTTTGACTAACTTTTAACTAACTTTCGACTAACATTTGACTAACTCTTGTTAATATTGCTTTACTTTCTAGTCATTTACTTTATGCAATTTAAATTTCAGTCATTTATCATTCATTGCCTTTTACACTTCATATAACTTATTTATGTTTATGTCATTTTCACTTTGCTCATTTGAGCCATATCTTGTGATTGTGTATATTTTGTGTGTTTTGGTTTTGTTTGTGGTCTTAGTACCTTAAAATACCTAATAACAACAAAAACCCTAAAAAACATTTGGTGGACTGTTGAACTTGATTTGAACTCTTGGACTTAGGATTAGGTGGCATTCCCTGTGCAAAAAGGACTTGGCCAATGCCAACATTCTAAGACTGAGCTATTCTAAATTGAGCCTTCATCTGATACAAGCCTTGGGATTTGTTTGTATTCATCTGCTACTCTGTCTTTGTGCTTAATTGTTATTTTGATCTTGTGTCTGATGCTTTGCTCTGAGTTGATAAAGGAATATTTCATCTCAGACATGGGAAGAGAATGAAGACTGCTAGCTTTTGGAATTGCTTGCTTGGATGTGGCTATCTTTATTTGATGCCTTGATCTTCATGATGTCTTGATACTGCTCATTTCTTATTGATTATTGCTTGATAAAAGTCCAAAGAAAAATGGGTTTCTATATGACATTCTTGTTTGTTGGATTGCATCCCATTGGTCAGATCTTTTCAACCCTTAACTTTTAAATTTATGCTTAGGATAGACTCTTCATCTCCTCCCACTTCTTAAATTTAAAAATTTCAACCCCTTTTTCAAAAAACTTATTTGCTTGTGATTTCAAACTTAGACTTTGTTTTAATAATTAGAAACTTTGGCCTTATGCCATTGAATTTTCAAACTCTTTCTTAAATCAAATTTGTAAATAACTTAACCATATTGACTTAAATTTCAAAAAACAAAAAGAACTAACAACTCCATTCAAACTTTTGGCCCTTTGCGCCTTTTCTCATTAAACTTTTGTTAAAAGCAACTCACCAACTTATTTGAAATTTTTACCACGAACTACGAGGTTTTAGTCCCTCATTTTTATGTTGGTACGTAGGCACAAGATCGAAGATCTTGTCAAACACAAAAATATAATCAATGAATTATTTTCTCATCCCCACACTCTAGTTTTTCTCAAACATCTTTTATACCAAACACATATGCACACATAAAAAAGGGCTCCCTAGGAGTACCTAGGACACTTTGGGTGCTAACACCTTCCCTCTGTGTAACCAACCCCCTTACCTGTAATCTCTGGAATTTTATTAGTTTTCATTTGAAAACTTCTTATCTTTGGGTTTTGTTTGTACTTTTCCCTTTTCCTTTAGAAACAATAAAAGCACGGCGGCGACTCTGGTTTTATTGACGTTAAGCTTATCCATAGCTTGATGGTCATAAATTTACCTCTACAGGTAGTTCTAATTAAAGATAATAGAAGTATTGTTGATTGATGTGATCCACGTTCCAGTATTACATCTTTGAATTCATTTAAACGTTGTCATTTTCATTATGTTTCTGTTCCAAAGATTCTTGATATCGTCTTAGATAAACACTGTAACAATATTTAACGATAGATTGGTATTGGTCTCTGTGGGATCGATAATCTTTTATATTACTCTAGCGTACTTTGTATACTTGCGGAAAGCACGCATCAATTTTTTGGCGTCATTGTTGAGGACCAATTACGTCAAGTTTCGTACCCTATTGTTACACCGTCTAGATTAAGGAAACCTGTGTCGGTCAATGCAAAGTACTTGCAGTATCGGAACTTTAGAAGATCCAATAGAAGAACCAGAAAGATACGCACGCGCACGACTTTTTCTCTGATGAATCAAAAGAGCAATGGCAGAAGAACAAAACCAAAAACCACTTAAAAACTTTACCTTACCCTCTAATGAAGAACCCCATTTGAGTATTCTTAACCCGACAATTCTAACCAATAATTTTGAACTTAAACCCGGTTTATTGCAAATAGTGCAACAAAACCAGTTCGCTGGTCTTCCAACTAAGAACCTGAACCAACACTTAAAAGTTTGCATTCAACTAGCCAACACATTAAAAACCAATAATGCTTCCCCTAAGGCGATATGTTTAAGCTTATTTCCTTTTTCCCTCAGAGATAGAGCAAGATCTTGGTTATATTCCCTTCCAGCAAATTCTATCACTACATGGAATGACCTGAAGAAAGTCCTCCTTGCTAGATACTTTCCACCAAGTAAGATTGATGTTCTACAAACCCAAATAACCAGATTTACCCAACATGATGGTGAATCAATTTTTGACGCATGGGAGAGATATAAAGAACTATTAAGAGCTTGTCCACACCACGGTTTAGAACAATGGTTAATTATTCATACATTTTATAACTGACTTCTCTATAACACGAAGATGACCATCGACGCTGTCGCCGGTGGCGCATTGATGAACAAACCATACCCCGAAGCATGCACACTCATTGAAGATATGGCACAAAGCCACTACCGATCAGGGACGGAACGAACATCAGTAGAGAAGAAAGAAACAAAGGGAGGTATGCATGAAGTTAGTTGCCTAGACCATATGAAAGCCCAGATGAACGTCCTAGCACAAAAAGTAGAAAGCTTAACTATTAACCCTACAGTTGCCATAGATGCAGTACAACCTGGATGTGAAATTTGTGGAACCCGCTAACACATAATTGTTGAATGCAATCTTTTAGCTGAATCAAACCCAGATCAGGTTAATTATGCCCAAGGAAACCCTTATTCAAACACTTATACCCCTAGATGCAGGAATCCCCTGAATTTTTCTTATAAAAATAATAACCCTACTCAAAACTCTATACCTCAAATACCATCGGGTTTCCAAGCTCAAAGACCCACACAGCCTATACAAGTTGCTCCTTAGAAATCCAACCTTGAGAAAATCATGGAAATTTTAATTTCAGCTCAAACTCAAAAAATAAAGAATCCATGAACCAAAAAGTTCATATAAATGGGTTGATTACACACATAGGCACCAAGGTCGATTATGTGGTAACCCACAATAAGATGCTTGAAACCTAGATCTCTCAAGTGGCTCAGCAATAAGCCACTCAGGCTACGCCGGGAGGATCATTTCCTGGATAACCTAAACCTAAACCCAAGGGGCATGCTAACGCTATTGACCTACGGAGCGGAACTACATACAATGGACCTGTAGATCCTAGGTTGAAGAAACCGGAGCCACCAAAAAAGGTTGGTGTGACAACACCAGAGAAACAAGCAGTGGAGGAACCTGTAGAATCTAAAAAACAAAGATAGGAAGAAGTTAAAAATAAGGAAGTGGTAAAAGACAACCAAGTTTACATACCACCCCCTCCTTATAAACCATCGACCCCATATCCACAAAGACTTAAACAAACATGTTGATTCTAAGTGTTAGCAGCAATTTTGGTAAAACAAAGAGTGTTCACAAGATGTCATGTGTGATGTCTTAACATGAGATATCCTATGTACCTGCTGGAGTTCAAGAACATGTGCATGCAGGATTGTTTCAGAATGCCACATACAATGACAAGGCTTCTGATATTGGATGTACCTGCTGGAGCTTAAATGAAAGACATGTTCATGCAGGATTGTTTCAGATGACATACACAATGTCATGGCATCTGATATGGCTGTACCTGTTGGAAGTTATAAAAGGAATTATTGGATTATGCAGGATTTTTCCAGGATGTCAGACCCGATGTCATGACATCCTGTACACAGAACATTCAGTGTGAATGTCTGGTGTTTTTTGATTGCACAATTAATGGCAATCTTTGGATGATTGAAGATATGGCTAGTTGGCGCATTCAATCATGGATTACAACCAGATTTACTTATTTTCCAAGGAGATCTAAACAGCTGTTATAAAAAGATTTGATTGGAAAATAGATTTAGGGTTTTCAAGATGTCCAAGCCCAGCTGGATGCTTCAATAAAAAAGGACTTAGAAAACCTGTTTGAACACACAACCAAGACTGAGCGAAATATAGAGAGAGAGCTAGGGTTTGTGTTTGTTTAGTCATAAGACTTGTAGGTCATTCAAGTCATCCATTGATGATTGAATTGGACTGATTTGTGGTTGTAATTTGTCATTCTAAAGCTGTTAAGCAAGAGTGTGTGTCTTCTTGATCAAAGCTTTGAAGCAAGATCAAGAGTGTGTCTTCTTGATTGAAACTGTGAAGTAAAATCAAGAGTGTGTAATTGAAAAGTATTTTCTTTTCACAAGGGATTGTTGTTTACGATCACTGGTGTGTGATTGTAGGGAAGTGAGTGGGTTCTCATATCTAAGAGTGCTTAGGTAGAAATTGCACGGGTAGAGATTAGGTGAGAAAGACTGTAACTTGTTGAAGTGTACGGAGAGTCTTTGAACTAATTCTATTTTAGTGAATTTCCTTCCTGGCTTGGTAACCCCCAGACGTAGGTGAGTTGCACCTAACTAGGTTAACAATTGCTTGTGTTTTTCGCTTTACCATTCTATTGTTGTTTATTCATTGTGTATTACCAGATATTAGTGTCGTGACATTACCTTCGACATCTTATATCTGATACCAGAATTTCAAAACCAAACTAGATAACCAATATAAAAGGATCTTAAAACTAATTGAGAAACTCCACGTCGTAATTCCCTTCCCAGAGGCTATCACCCAAATACCATCCATCATATGCCAAATTTCTAAAAGACATCTTAACTAATAAACCTAAGCTTGACGATCCTAAACCTTTAGAATTCAATTCAATCGCTGAAAACAAACTAGCCAAAAAGAAGACAGACCTCGGAATTTTTTCTATACCTTGTGTTCTAGGAAATCATGTCATTAATAAAGCACTGCTGGATTTAGGAGCCAGTGTGAGCTTGATGCCTTTAGTTGTTTGTAATAGATTAAACCTAGGAGACATGCAACCACTTAGGATGTCCCTTCAATTGGTCGATCTATCAGTTAAACATCCAATATGTATATTGGAAGATATTCCAGTTAGGATTGGACAACTTTATATTCCAACTAATTTTGTTGTTATGGACATTAAAGAAGATGATGAAATCCATATCCTTCTAGGTAGACCCTTCTTATCAATAGTTGGAGTCATAATATATGTTAAAAGAGGACAAATGACTTTCGAGGTAGGAGATGAAAAGGTAGAATTTATCTTATCCAAATTTCTAATGGAATCCTCCATAGATGACTCATGTAGTGCCATCGATATCATTGATGAGTGCATAAGAGAACTAGACCAAAACCAAGAAACACTCATTGAAACGATTAAACTCCCTCAACGCCTATAATGGAGGATGATGGTTTTAAATCAATGACACCCTTCGTGGATGACAACCTTTATGAATGCTTGGCACTCACCCCTGACCATATGCTTGGTCCTAAGAAATCATCAATAGAGCTTAAGGAACTACCAAAGAACCTAAGATATGGATTCCTTGACGACTAACTAAATCGTCCGGTTATAGTAAGTACAACCCTAAATAAGGACGAAACTCATCAACTCTTAGATATCTTAAGAAAATATCCTGCAGCTCTAGGCTATAACATTTTCGACCTTAAAGAGACAAGTCCTTCTGTGTGCATGCACCGAATTATGCTAGAGGAAGATTTTAAACCCTCTACAGATCACCAAAGAAGGATAAACCCTGTAATGAGTGATGTAGTTAAGAAAAAAGTTCTAAAATTACTAGAAGCCGGAATAATTTACCAAATCTTCGATAGCAAATGGGTAAGCCTGGTGCATGTTGTACCTAAAAAGGGAGGTGTCACAGTTGTACAAATGATAAAGGAGAACAAGTAGCATAACGTATAACCAACGATTGGTGTATGTGCATTGATTATAGGAAGCTAAACAAAGTAACCAGGAAAGTTCACTTTCCTCTTCCTTTCATAGATCAAATGCTTGAACGTCTGGCTAGACACTCTTATTTATATTATTTAGACGGATACTCTGGATTTTCCAGATTCCAATTCATCCCAATGACCAAGAGAAAACAACCTTGACTTGCCCTTATGGAACATTTTCCTATCGACAAATGTCATTCGGACTCTGCAATGCCCCTACAACTTTCCAATGATGTGTGATGTCAATCTTCGCAGATTTCCTTGACGAGACCATGGAAGTTTTCATGGACGATTTCTCGATCTACAGATCCAGTTTTAAAAACTGCCTGGATAACCTTGAGAGAATCCTGGAGAGATGCGTAGAAGTTAACCTTGTTCTAAACTGGGAGAAATGCCATTTCATGGTTACCAAAGGTATAGTACTAGGACACATAGTATCAGAAAGAGGCATTGAGGTTGATAAAGCTAAGATCGAGGTTATAAAAAACCTTCAACCATTGAAAATAGTTAGAGAGGTGTGAAGCTTTCTTGGACATGCCGATTTCTACCGACGCTTCATCAAGGACTTCTCCAAAATAACTAAACCTTTAACTGGTCTCCTAATGAAAGACGTATAATTCAATTTCAACAACAAATTTCTGGAGGCCTTTAAACTCCTGAAACTTGCACTAATATATGCACCTATCATGCAACCACCAGATTGGAACCACCGTTTGAAATCATGCGTGATGCAAGCGATTACGCTGTCGGTGTTGTTTTAGGACAATGAAAAGACAAAAGAATACAGGTAATCTATTATTCCAGTAGAACCTTATATGCCACCCAATTAAATTATGCTACTACTAAAAAAGAACTACTCGTAGTAGTATTTGCAATAGACAAATTTTGCTCCTATCTAGTTGGAGCTAAAATCATAATATATACCGATCACGCTGCCATTCGATATCTACTTAGCAAAAAGGATGCAAAACCTAGACTACTTCGTTGGATCCTATTGTTATAAGAGTTCGACTTGGAAATCCGTGATAAAAAGGGTACTCAAAACATGGTAGCAGATCACCTCTCAAGGCTCGAATATCTAAAACCATATCTAATACCTATAAATGATGACTTTACTTATGATAGACTTCTAATGTCAATTAAAACAAATCATGATAATGATCCTGATGATGAATTGGAACTGAACATTGAAACTTCCCTAGCAGTAACAAAAGTACCTTGGTACGCCGATTTCGTTAACTACTTAGCAGCCGATATCATACCCCCTGACTTAAATTACCAACAAAAGAAGAAGTTCTTCCATGACGTGAGACGATTCTATTGGGTCGTACCCTTTATCTTAAAAAGAGGTGCATACGGCATATTTCATTGTTGTGTACCTAAGGAGGAAGTGGAAAGTATTATAACTCATTGCCACTCCGCTTCATATGGCGGACATGCGAGCACATCCAAAACTTGCGCTAAGATCCTTCAAGCAGTTCTTTTCTGGACAATCTTATGGTGTGATGTCCATACTCACATTGTCAAATGTTATCGGTGCCAACGCACTGGGAACATATCGAGGCGCGATAAGATGCCATTAAGAAACATCCAAGAAGTGGAAGCCTTCAACGTCTAGGGAATCGACTTCATGGGATCATTTCCATCATCTATGGGAAATAAGTACATTCTAGTAGATATTAATTATGTGTCAAAGTGGATCGAGGCAGTAACCTCACCTACCAACGACACAGGAGTGGTCATCAAGCAATTTAAAAACTATATATTTCTGAGATTTTGAGTACCTCGCCTCGTTATAAGCGATGGTGGATCTCACTTCATTTCGAGAATTCTTAATAATCTTATGAATAAGTATGGTGTAAAACATAGAGTAGCAACACCTTATCATCCCTAAAATAGTGAACAAGTAGAGGTGTTGAATAGGGAAATCAAACAAATCCTCGAGAAAACAATTTCCACTTCTAGGAAAGATTGGTCCCTTAAGCTACAAGATCCATTGTGGGCTTATAGGACCGCTTATAAAACCCCTATAGGGACAACCCCTTTTTAACTAGTTTATGGAAAATCATGTCACCTACCATTCGAATTAGAGCATAAAGCCTATTGGGCTATAAAATCCCTTATAATGGATTACCTAACAGATGGTGACAAGCGCACACTAGACATTCACAAACTAGAAGAACTCTATTGCGATGCTTATGAGAATGCCATATTTTCAAAGAAAGAACTAAGGCATGGCATGACAAAATAATTGCGAGAAAAGAGTTCAATGTAGGCAATCTTGTACTCCTGTTCAACTCCAGACAAAGACTTTTCCCAAGTAAATTATGCTTCAAATGGACTGGTCCGTACAAAGTCACGAAAGTCGTGAAGTCCGAAGCTTTCGAAATCCAAAATCAATCGTGCAATCCCTTCATTGTAAGTGGATAAAGGCTTAAACACTATAATGGAGGCGACACCCCTACCTATTATTCAGGCCTTACTTTAATAGAACCACCAATCGCTACTTCAACTCTGTGATTTCTATGATCGTCGAGCTACCGACGTTAAACAAGCGTTGCGTGGGAGAGCAACCCACGACCCTGTTTATTTATTTGTATTTACTTTTATTGTATTTTTTCATATTTTAAAACTTATGAACGGTGAATCGCTAAATTAACTATTTTCTTAACAGGACTGACTTGCGTGATGTTCCCATTTCAGGTTTCAGATCTCTACATAGCCATTCCCACTAATTATTTTTCAGGATGCAGGGTTTTGACGACATGCACGTACGATTCAGAGACGACAGTAAGAGGAACCTCTATATGGTCCTATCTGAGATACTGATGCTTCCCACCATATACCCTGACCTTGCCTGCTTATAAGCCATAGGGCTTGAGGCGAGCATTAGATACTTGGGTTAGCAACTATAATGGGAGGAATATGCTGAAGCTATGAATGTTACCTATCAGAACCTGGCCTTAGAATTCCTTAGTTCCCTGACCCACTAGCCTAACCATGGTCGTGGATTCAGAAGAGGCTTGATTACTTTTAGATTGTTTGGACAGGAATATAAGTTTAACCACAAGGAGTTTGTTAACCTTAGGTTTTCAGGGAGACCTTGGTGTTGTATCTGAACTTCCTACTGGTGATTTCACGCAGGAAGAAATAGACAACTTCTGGAGTGACATTACCGATTGAGGCAACCTGACCCATCCACCCAACTTTCTAACCGCATCCATAACCTAGTCTTTAGGTACTTCCAAATGATACTTGCCCAGACATTCTTTGGAAGAAGTGGGACTGATTAGGCTGTCAGTGCAAAGGAGATATCTTTCTCTTTTGTACCACCTAGTACCGTCTTGTAAAATCAGGAACTTTCCTGATCGAAAACCTAGAACTTACATCCAAATCAACCGAAGGACCGATCCATGTGGTAGGAACAGTGACCCATATTGCATATGCACTAGGCCTCCTAAAACAGATTTCCCATTTAGTTCCATATTATGGATACACCCTCATAGATATGAATCATTGTTTAGACTGTGGCCTGGTGAGGAGAGTCTACTTTAGCACCGAGCAGTACAAACTCCTGATCGATGACCAGACAATCCACTATTTTTCCTTGCCCTGCCACGGAAGAACAAACATTCATAAAAAGGAAAATTGGACCTATGCTCTAGAATACCAAGGAGAGACCTCAACCAAACATGTTCCCCCACCTACTCCTGAATACCATCTAGCACCTCCCTCGAATAGGACAACTGTAGTTTCTTCAAATGCTAATCTTCAGAGGCAGAACTTTGACCAAGAATTCCTCACCCTGCGTAAGGAAATGATTTCTCTTCGTGAAGAACTTACCGATCTTTCCTTGCAGATAGAAGTGGATAACGCCACACACGCCGAGGAGACATATAACATGTACCAGGATATCTACAGTCTTAGATGCCATCTAGCAGAAGCCCGGGAGTGGGGGGGGGGAGATTTACTGCATTATCGTTATTCATTTATTTAATTCACCATCATGAGATTTATTTATTTTATTTTCTCCAATTTATTTTTCGCATCTTCCATCTATTAGACTCATTTTTTTTATTAATTTTTAGCACCGTTTTTATTTTTCTTATTATGCATTTAGCGGTTAAATTTAAATTTTTTATCTTTGCTATATTATTAATCATTAAGTAAGTTTCAATTATTTTTCAATTATGTTAAACAAGCAAAGCAAAAGCCTTTGAAGTAGAGTCGTACACCCCCGAGAATGCATATAAACACCCCTCAGGAGCCCAGATCCGCGGCCAAAAGCCTAAAGCCCAACCATGAAGATGGCATTCGCCATCCCCGTGTGGCACCCGTCATGGGGTCTGAAGGTGAAACACAGGACATAATTGAAAAAACTCCATTTTCCCAAATTCAACTCATCTTCAACCTCCTATAACCCATTTTCTCTCATCTTTGACCTACATAAAATCCCACTCACCCATATTCATTCACCAAAACTCTAATACCCATTACCTTCTCCACTAACCCATCCACTCTTCACTCTTAAAAACCCCCATTTTTCACTCAAAACCCTCATTCTTCCATCTTCACCAAAGTACTCAAATTTCTTCACAAAACCAACAAGAATGGTAGCCATGGGAGACGGAGGAATTATTTTCCGCGAGGGAAATGATGGTAACAGGAAGAGGCAGAGGTATCAGGAGTTGCTGACCCGAGAAGTTTACTCAATGAGGTATATCGATGACAACTGCTTATATAGTTTAGGCATATATCCTTATGTTCACTACCTGTTAGAAAACTTAGGTCTCCAACACCTGTTTGACCATAGAGAAAATATGTATGTGAACCTGACTAGGGAATTGTTGAGTTCCCTAATTTATACTGTTAGTCCAAACACTACCGTAGGCACGGCTAAGATTTGCATGTTCAATGTGGAGTATGCATATACTACTGATCAATTTGCAAGTTTATTGGGATTCCCCCATAGGGAAGGTGTTTTATGTGAGACACCATTAGATACTAACTGGGCAGTTCAAGCATACCAGTTTTTGAGAGATCTGACATGTCTCACCACTGATTCCTTTGAAGAAAACATGGCTTCTGATATCCACAACCCGACCATACGTATCTTCCGCCAACTGTTGGTAGATACTATATTCGGCCAGGAGAACTCTAATAAATTGAATGCAAAATAATTTCTTTATTTACAGGCAGCTCTCACACAGCGAAAGCTTAATTTGGTCCCATTCATGATAGTCCATATGTGTGTTATTGTGAAAAAGAAGGGGACTATCTCTTTTGGAGGATTGATTACCTCCATCGCCCATGCTTTAGGGGTATATACTGAGTTGGCTACATCGAAACCCCTACCACCCCGCATCATTGACATGAAACTTTTAAGAAATATGCGGTTGTGAAAAGTTAGGAAAGAAGGAGGCTACCACCTCATGGTTCATAATGTAGCCATAAAAGGTGGTGTATTACCTTGTCCTCGTTGTACAGATGTGCAACATAATAGAAATTGGACCTATCATTTGAATGACCCACCAATCACTGGACCAGTACCCCAGGACATCCCACAAAACGAGGATGATGGGACCGATGATGAGTATGAACGGAGAAATATGTCTCCCATTCATGATACCCCTCATCCACCTACACACACTGCACCAGTTTTTTCTAACACCTTTTGCAGGTACCCATTTGGTTTCCATTATGACGAAGATATGCTGAGGGAGAAAAGAGCTAGAGAGGAAAAGTGTGACGGTCTATTCTATGCGATGTATGAGCAATAACAAGACATGATGGAGTTCATACGATAGTCAAAGCGCCAGACAGATTATTCCATGTGGTCGATGCTAGAAGCCTAGCACATGATGGCATCCCAGCAATAGCATCAGCAAGCCTACCTAATGAGTCACTTCACACTCATTGAGGCTAACCAATAGGCTATGCTTGGGAACTTCAGAAGGCTACGGGAGGACAACGCCTCCTTCTCACCACTGTAGCAGGTGTCGGCGTCAGTAGCATCCAGACTTGGGAGGAGAGGGAACTAGTGGCCAACAGTACCAACAATAGCATGTCATTCAGGTTCCATCTATCCTTTCTCACTTTTTATTGAAACATTGAGGACAATGTTCGGTTTAAGTCTAGGAGGGGATCTTTACCTATTTCATTCTATTTTGTGCTCTATATTTTTATTTGTTTTTTAGTTAGATTTAGTGTTGTTTTTAGTTTTACCGCCTTTAGAATTTTACTCTTGCATCTGCTTGACGAGTCATTTTGTGTAGTTTTATGCTATTAGTTTATTTCCCCCATTTTCTTGAGCCATGCTGGAAAAAATTGAAAAAGAAAATAGTTAATTTTTAAAATTTTAGGCTTTTAAGATAGGTTGCAGAGACTTGGGAAAATTCTTGAAAAAATTGATATCGTCTTAACACCGTAAGTTTCCTAATTATAGATATCGATATGGATACTTATTATGACATGGCCTTGAAATCTCACCCTTTATTAATCCTTAAGCAGTTTATCTGAGCAGTCAGCACCATCTGAATACCGCTAAGTGAACATACCGATGCAAATAGGTGAATGATCCCGTGTTTAAAAAGGAAAGAATATATATATATATATATATATATATATATATATATATATATATATATATATATATGCATGAAATTTGAAAGAGAATAATCTACTTACTAAGTTAGGTAACCCTCACCCGGTTATTTAGCCCAACAATAGTGAAACTTCTGAAAAATTATGCTTGTGTGTCTGTGTTAAAATATTAAATTGCTGAATGTTGACATAATAAGGATCATAATCACTAACAGGTTTGTTCACCATGCGAGTACAGATAACAGGCTTAATGTGATTGTGCCTGAATGAAAAAGGATAAAAAAAAATGAGATGAGTAAGTTATGCTGAGGTATAATAACATGTTACAGATTGGTTTGTACAGGAAGGAGACTTACGACCGCAAATGCGGTATGTGTTACTACGATACCCTTAGTTTGTGAATAGTACTTATCGACACAACCTTAATTGAATTAGAATCTGAGGTCTGGAATAATTTCTTGTGTGTTACTGTTTTTCTTCATATAGAGGTAGCCATGAGGAAGATAATGTGTTCCACGTCCCAATAGTCACAAAGATTGGGTCCAGCCAATTTGGGAATATGGAGGTCGCCATCCCTACTTAGCGGTCGCCATCTTTAAATTTTGCGCTTTAGTCAAAGGCGGTTGGAGATTCAGCCCCATGACCACCGTTTTTCTCTCACACAAACGCTGAAGAAGTTATGTGATTCCCTAGGTCTAGTACTAGTATAAATAAGGCATAAAGTTCACAGTTTTTATCATCCAAGCTTAGTTGCAGCGTAGGCCATATATTCACACTATTAAAGCGATAATTCTTCACATTGAGGGGTTATCACACCATTGTTGTTAGTAAGTTTGGAGCATCTTAGTCATAGAATTTAATCTTGCCACCATTTACGTTTCAGTTGCACCAGATTCAAGTTTCCGATTGGAACAGGTTTTTAATATATTCTGCACTGCTTTATTTTATTTACTTTATCGCATCGCTTTACTTACTTTTATTTCCTCGCACCGCTTTACTTTGTTTTATTTTCCCACGCCATTTTAATTTGTTTACTTTATTTCTCGCTTGTTACTTTCCGTGCAAAAATTTATTTTCAAAGCTCTACATTTATTTGCAAGTTCTTGTTGAAACTCAATCGCACACATATCACTTTAATATGTCATAACTTACTTTTCAATCATATGTTTTATTGTTTACTGTAACCATGTTCAGCTAAATCATTAGTGATGGAATGTGAGGATCATCGAGTCAACGGTACTCCATATGTTGTCTCTATAAGAGTGTTTTTGGGGCTGTTTTGACTTTAATATAATTTTTCTATGATTCATCTGATCGGTTACTACGAAAGTAGTATCGTGACCAAGTCGGGTAAGATTGAAAGTCGTCTGACACTTAGGACAAAATTGGTTAGTTTTTTATTAATAAGAATAGCATAAGCACTTTGTTAATTAATTAGGAAAGTTTAATATTACTAGAAGGAGGTTTTGAAACTATTTTCGGGCGTGTTTATATGTTTAGAATCCAGTTGTCCGAGCATATGACGGAAACCCTTTTAAGTTAAAGTTTTTAATCAAAATAACTGTTCAACTGAGTTAAAGAAGTGATTATATAAAAAGGATTTTCTAATTTAACGCAAGACGCGACCAGTGCAGCGTGAGCAGCTGGTATAGATTAAATATAAAGTCTGGTTCCGAAAATCGAAAGTGACGGTTCCTTTTTAATTAACTCTTTTTCAAGGAAGAAAACATTGCCCCATAGGTAGTTCTAATTAGAGATAATACGAGTATTGTTGATTGATGTGATCCAAAATCCAGTATTACATCTTTGAATTCATTTAAACATTATTATTTTCATTATGTTTCCGTTCCAAACATTCTTGATATTGCCTTAGATAAACACAGTAAGAATAGCTAACGATAGATTGACATTGGTCTCTTTGGGATCAATAATCTTTTGTATTACTCTGACGTACTTCGTATACTTGTAGAAAGCACGATTACCATGACGGTTGGAAAAATGGTCAAGAACCATGAAGGTTGGAAGCAAAGATGTTATCAACCGTGATGGTCGGAAAAGATGCCAAGCAGGTTGGATTTTGAGGGAAGTTCCAAAAAAGACTAAGCTTTAAAAGATGTCAGGCATGTTTGGGATTTGGAAATGAAAATAAAATATTGGGCTTTGATTTTTCCTGATCTGCACACATGGTTTCATGTTATGCTAGATGAATGATATACATGAGTGGAGCAACGTGATTAATACATGATGATAATTTATGCAATGGTTGAATCAGATACTCGTATGGAGGGAGGTGGGAATTTTGGGATAGGATAAACTTCATACAAACGTGATTCTTCGACACCTACTTCAGTTGTTGTCACACCTCTTGATTTGATAAGAGAACTTGTACCTTCATAACCTACTTTTGCCCTAGTCTTTCAGGTATCTGCATGGATTTCCTATGAAGCGATCTTGTCACCTGAAGACCTCAAACTGGCTTTCCCCGGCATCTTGAAATCGCATCCCCTTGATTAACCATTTCTAGGAGTGATTGACTTCTCAAGCTCTTGGGGTGGCCTGCCCCAATATGAGCCTTGAAGTAACTTTTCCCCTGCACGGTTGATTCAGAGAGAATTGTCGAATATCGACGTGATTGCCTTAGATTGACTGAATTATGAAGAGATATGTCCTTTGGGATGTCAGAAATATTCAATCTTCTCATTGTGTAAACTTTTTTGATGTCAAGTGCCTGTTCGCAAGTAAAAATGCTCATTTTGAAAATGATAATTGTAATGTCATGCTCATGCAAGTTTTGAAACTCAAATATGTTCACTAAGATTATGACATATAGTGAATGAATCACTAGTTAAAATGTCATATCAGTATCAATACAAATGATAAGTAAATCTTTACGAGTCAGCTTTGATGTGATCTTACCATAGTATGCTTTCAAAATAAACCATGCTTCAATTAGGTCTTTTCAGGGTTGTAACGTGGCATGGTTCATGGTTTTAGAAAGAAAGGATATAAGGCTCAAAACCTATTCTAACCCACATGTTTTACATGATGTTCTCCAGTCATGTGTTCAATTAGCTTAAAACAAGTGTTTATCTTTCAGAAAAGGATTTTGAATATTATCAATGATGGTCATGGAACCCAATGAGTTTTTGGAGTGATAGCCACTCACCTTCTACTTTTGTTTGCGACCACATGGATTTTCTCTTACTGAGGAATTTGTTATTGATTCTATCTTTTTCTTTTATTTTGTTTTCCCTTATTTTTGCCTGGACTGATCCTTTGGGTTTGCAGTCCATCGGGATTCCCTAACTTTTTCCTAAGTCAATCTTGTTTCCAAGATTTTGACTTAGCGTCCTTTTCTTTTGCTTTTGATTTTTATTTCTCATCCCTTTTTTTTATATTGGAGCCAATCCTGTGACACTTGCTTGCTCAATTTGTGGCACAGGTCGTGACTGTCTCACTCCTTTTGCTAGTAGGGGATAACCATTGTGAATTTGTGATTCAATCCTCTTGATAAAGGTATAATATGATTGATCCCTTGATGGGACATTCTCCTTTTGAATTTTGAACGCAAGGTCAAACTGACTGAAGACTACCCTGCCCCTGGTTAAAATTGAGGGTTTTATATACATAAAGAAACTCTTACTCCAAGGCCCAAAGGGGTTGAATAGGCATTATCTTCCTTATACCACGGGTGTTCAGGGATTCAAAACAATGCCTGACATCATCTGCACGGTTTTATTCAAAAGCATACAAATAATGATCTTGCGCATTTTTATTGCATCATTCTTTTCTGATTTTGCTTGAACAAAAGTTTGATACTGATAAATGAAATATGAGTGAACACAAATGAATTTAATTAAAACATGCACGTTTATTTCATTATTATTATCATCTAAAAATCAGACAAGTTTTACAAATGAACAACAAATAACAGACAGGAAAAGATTACAAATGAGACATGATTGAACAATATGATATTGCTGACATGACTAGCCTTAATACTCATCCATGGAGGTAACCAAATCTGAGCAATCTCCACCAATAACTACACTTACCATTGTCCATTGTGATCTGGTAACAGGTTAGTCCTAACACTGAGCACTACCTCAGAAAAGAACAAGATCTTATGATCGATTAGCTCTTGTACCCTCGCTTTAAAAACTAAACAATCCTATGTAGAGTGTCTTATATATCCAGCATGGAACACGTAAGGCACATTAGGATTATGCATGTGATGGTAGGGAGAAGTTGCAGGCGGAATCTCCTTTGGCACAATCACCCCTTGCTGGAAAAGATATGGTAGCAATGGAGCATACAATACAGGGATCTAGTTGCATTGAGGGCGCTTCTTATCATAATGTATTCCCTGACCCTGACTCTGGTTTCTATTATCTTTTGGAGGTCGCTGATTCTGAGAAACATGAGCATGTGGAGGTTGTTGACATTGAGGTTGGTACGGTGGTTGCTGATATTGGGCATCAGCAATGTACGGATAAGGGTAGTATGGCACAGGAGCCATAAGAGCTTGAATTTGAGGGTATACATTTGTTATCACGACACTTGCCTCAACCTCCTTTTTCTTAGCAAAACCATGAGTTTCTTGACCACTGTTTGATTATCAACGCTAGTAATTTTCCCCGTTTTCAGCTCATTCTTAATACGTTCTCCAATGGTTACTATATTAGCAAAGTTGGACAACGAGCTACCGACCATCTTCTCATAGTACATACCTTGAAGAGTTCTCATGAAAATATCAACCAATTCAGCGTCTGTCAGCGCAGGTCTAACTCGGGAAGCCATTTCACACCACCTCTGATCATATTCTTTGAATGTTTCGCTGCTCTTGTAGGCTTGATTTTGTAGTTGTAACCTGGTAGGAGCCATATCCAGGTTATACTTATATTTCTTGAGAAAGGATTCAGACAAGTCCTTCCATGATCTGATTTTAATGCGCTCCAAGATCATGTACCAATCTAAGGATTCCCCAGATAGGCTTTCCTGGAAGCAGTGGATAAAAAGCTCATCATTGTCAATGTAGGATACCATCTTCCTATAATACATAATAACATGACTACTGGGACAACTTAAACCCTTGTATTTTGGCAAGTCTGGCACTTTGAACTTATGAGGAACCACCACGTTAGGAACCAGGCATAAACCCTTAGTATCCATATTGTAAGCGGAGAAGCCCTCAATGGCTCTTATCCTTTAATCTAATAATCGATAGTCTGCCCATCTATTCTGATTTGTACCAAAGGCAATTTGATTGGCAGGTTGAAGATTAGTCTGATGGTTTGGGAGTTGAACACCCTGAGAGGTTGTCTGAGCAAGGACTAGAGGAGAAGAAAATTGAGGATACCCCTGAGGATACATCAATCTCAGATTAACTATCTGACCAGCAGTCTGACCATACTGACCCTGATATGGAGCATAAGGTACCCCGAGATAAACAAGTGGAGGTGTAACAACAGAAGATGCCCTAGGATAAGGAGGAGGTATCTGAACACCTTGATTCAAATTCTAAATAGTAGGTTGAGTAGCCTGATGAGGAACATGAAAATGAAGGCGAGGACCTTTGTACTTATCTTTATTATTATCAGGAGTTTTAATTAGCACAAAAGTATAAAGAGCGTGTTCTAGGTTGATCTCACGGTTGTCAGCATCAACCATTTGAGGAGAGTGAGTGGTCATGCCCCAAGGATGGGCAACAGAGTTCCCATTGGCAGGGTGCATAACAAAAAGTTGGTATGGCATAAAAGCATTCCCATTAGCAACTTAGGGAGTAAAGTTTGGAGGCAACCCCCACAGATAGGCAGCAGCATGCCTACTAGGACCAGGTTGACAGATCGATTGGCTTACCACATGTTGGATCACAATATTAACAGCAGTATCAGCAGTAGTGGTGACAACAACAGTAGCATCAGTAACCACATCAGTAGTAGGATCGGCATAAGTGGTAGAGGTATTAGCCTTCTGAGCTTGAAGGTACTCCAATATAGTGTTCATAATACCCTGGAAAAGATCCATATTGCCTTGGAACTGAGCTAAGGTTTCCCTATATGTAGCATTCTCATGTTCCATATCTGCCATAATTCTTGATTTATTAGCTCTTGTGAAGTACTGGTGTCGAAGAGTCGTCATCCTTCTGGATGAGGAAAGGACAAGGTAAGCTCTTTCTGGTTGATATGCATGAGATGCAAATGAATGAATGCACATGTTATGGGTGGAATGCAAATAATTATGCAACATCCATATATTCAAAGCATTGATGGTTTAATAACTCAGGTACAAAATTTCGGCATATATAGTAATACAATAATGATGTGCAAGAATATATGTTAACACATAAAATAATCTGGATCATCTGCATATACGGTCTGATGCAGGATCAAAGGTCCAATGCATCCATGAGAATAAAGGTATGTAGATTTTATGGTTTCCTACCAAAAAACACCCACATCCCCTTCACAGGTAGATTCTAGTCTTCAAAAGGTATATAGAGTCTATGGTTTCCTACAGAAAAACCCACATCCCCTTCACATGTAGATTCTAGTCTTCAAAAGGTAGTTCCTAGAAGGTGTTGGGGTAAGCCCTAGAGGCCAATACTTTTGGTACTTGTATCGAATTATTTATTAATAATAAAAGGTTTTTTCTTTATTAGGTTTGTTTAATAAAGTCCCTAGAATGGCTATTCCGTTTAATGTATCAAGTGTGACTTAATCATGAGATCACATTAAACATAAGGACACTATTCTTAAAGTATCCGTAGTCGAGATTTATTGTGAAGTGGGATAACATTAAAGCATAAAGACTATTATGTATATAGACTGATGAGTCACGCCGATCTTCCAAACTCCTTTTGGGGACATGCACTATTGGCAGCAGCTTATACACTTAACCGTGTTCCATCCAAAAAGGTTGAGAAGACACCATATGAGATATGAAGTGGTAAGAAACCACATATGTCTTACATGAAGATTTGGGGTTGCGAAGTTTATGTGAAACGACAAATTTCAACTAAGCTTGAGCCCAAATCTGACAAATGCTTATTTGTGGGGTATCCTAAAGAAACAAGAGGGTATTACTTATACAATCCTTCTGAGGGCAAAGTGTTTGTCGCTCGAACTGGAGTTTTCCTAGAAAAGGATTTTATTTCCAAAGGAATCAGTGGGAGGAAGGTAGAGCTTGAAGAAATTCAAGAATCACAAAGCATTGATACACCTATAGAGGAATTAGAGCAGGAAACACAAGTAGTTGTGGAAGAGCAACCTGCTCAAGTAGAACAAGACCAGCGTAGGTCAGGCAGGATACGTCACATACCTGAGAGATATGGATATCTCATAACTGATCAATGTGATGTATTACTCATGGATCAAGATGAGCATGTGACCTACCAAGAGGCCATAACTGGTTCCGAGTTTGAGAAGTGGCTAGAAGCCATGAAATCTGAAATGGATTCCATGTACACAAACCAGGTTTGGACCTTGGTAGAGCCTCCTGTAGGAGTTAACCCTATAGGATGCAAGTGGGTCTTCAAAAAGAAGACTGACATGGATGGTAAGCTACATACCTATAAGGCAAGACTGGTTGCAAAAGGATATAAACAAACTCATGGGGTTGACTATGATGAAACCTTTTCACTAGTTGCAATGCTTAAATTTGTTCGGATTTTACTTGCTATCGCTGCATATCATGATTATGAAATATGGCAGATGGATGTCAAAACTGCTTTCCTTAATGGGAATCTTCTTGAGGATGTGTACATGACACAACCTGAAGGATTTGACATACCTGAAGAAGCCCTAAAGATATATAAGTTACAAAGATCAATCTATGGATTGAAGCAAGCTTCCAGAAGCTGGAATCTTCATTTTGATGAAACAGTAAAACAATATGGATTCATCAAGAACGAAGATGAGCCTTGTGTCTACAAGAAGGTTAGTGGGAGCATGATCATTTTCCTGGTATTATATGTAGATGACATATTACTCATTGGAAACGATGTCCCTACCCTACAACAAGTAAAGTCTTGGTTGGGGAAATGTTTTTCTATGAAGGACCTAGGTGAAGCAGCCTATATATTAGGAATCAGAATCTATAGAGATAAATCACAAAAACTACTTGGCCTAAGTCAGAGTACATACATAGACAAAGTGCTGAGACGCTTTAATATGCATGATTCCAAGAAAGGATTCATACCTATGCAACATGGCATGTGTCTATCAAAAACACAATCCCCTTCAACTAAGGAAGAGAAGGATCGCATGAATAAGATTCCATATGCATCTGCAATAGGATCTATCATGTATGCCATGTTATGTACTCGACCAGATGTCTCGTATACTCTGAGTGCAACGAGTAGGTACCAATCTGATCCTGGTGATGCTTATTGGGCAGCTGTCAAGAATATCCTTAAGTATTTGAGAAGGACTAAGGACTCATTCTTGATATATGGAGGTCAGGAAGAGCTGGCTGTAATTGGATACACCAATGCTAGCTTCCAGACAGATAAGGATGATTTTAGATCGCAATCTGGTTATGTGTTTTGCTTAAACGGTGGCGCTGTGAGCTGGAAAAGTTCAAAGCAAGATACAGTTGTTGATTCTACAACCGAGGCCGAGTATATTGCTGCCTCAAGTGAAGCAAAGGAAGCTGTTTGGATCAAAAAGTTCATTAGTGAACTTGGCATGGTTCCTAGCATTGTGGATCCCATTGGTCTCTATTGTGATAACAATGGTGCTACGCACAAGCTAAGGAACCTAGATCTCACCAACGATCCAAACACATACTTAGGCGTTATCACCTCATTCGAGAGATAATAGATAGAGGAAATGTGAAAATATGAAGAGTACCTACACTTGACAATATTGATGACCCACTGACAAAGCCTCTTGCGCAGTAGAAGCATGATGGCCATACTAGATCTATGGGCATTAGGGGTATGCCTGATTGGCTCTAGTGCTAGTGGGAGATTGTTGGGGTAAGCCCTAGAGGCCAATACTTTTGGTACTTGTATCGAATTATTTATTAATAATAAAAAACTTTTTCTTTATTATGTTTGTTTAATAAAGTCCCTAGAACAACTAGTCCGTTTAACGTATCAAGTGTGACTTAATCATGAGATCACATTAAACATAAGGACACTATTCTTAAAGTATCCGTAGTCGAGCTTTATTGTGAAGTGGGATAACATTAAAGCATAAAGATTATTATGTATATAGACTGATGATCACATCTCATGGATCATGGATAAGGAGTTATCAAGTCTTAAACATAGGTATGAATATTAAGAGTAATATTTATACTGGATTGACCCGCTATGAGAATATTATATAGAATGTTATGCAAAGTGTCATAAGTTATTCTCATGGTGATAATGGTGTATACCATCCTTCGACCTGAAACCACTATGGACCCTAGATGTAGAGTCGAGTGCCTTGTTGTTGATCAAACGTTGTCCGTAACTGGATGACCATAAAGACAGTTGATGGGTACTCCACGAAGAATACTAAAGGACATGAGTGACCTAGATGGAATTTGCCCATCCTGCGTAACAGGACAAATATCCATGGGCCCAATATTGAACTGGGCAAGGATGACACGGTCTATGCCTTGTGTTCAATATAGGCATAAGGGCAAAAGGGTAATTATACACATAAGTATTATCACAAAAGGATTTGTCAGATCACATGACATTTTCGTGTCTTGGGTAGCAGTGATGTGTTACTAGATACCGCTCACTATTTATTATGTTAAATACGTGATTTAATATAATTGTCAATGTCGCGAAAACCTACAGGGTCACACACAAAAGGACGAATTGATGAGAGATAGAGTAACTAAGGAACACCGTAAAGTACGGTGCACTTAAGTGAATTATAGAACATCATAAGGTAAGGTGTACTTAAGTAGAATACGAAATATGGTAAGGTACCACGCGCTTAAGTGATTTTGGCATATTATAAGATATGAGCCACATACACTTAAGTGGGTTTTTTAGCTTGAAGCCCACACATGTGGTTCTATAAATGGAACCCTTGTGCAGAAGCATTTAGTGCAGTTGCAATTTCGTTTCTCTCTCTCTCACTCAAAGCCTTCATTCGTAGCAGCTAGCACTGAGATTGAAGGAATCCGTTCGTGTGGACTGAGTAGAGGCGTTGTCATCGTTCAACGTTCGTGATCGCTCCGTAGATCTGCATCAAAGGTTTCTATCGTCACAAGAGGTAAGGATTCTATCACTGATCATGCTCATTCGTAAGGATCACTAAAGGAGAAAATTTTAATTTCCACTACGTTTTAGATCGCCATTCTCCTTCAGAAGGTTCCCAGAGTCATCGATCCAGAATGAAAATACCCAGTCGTAGCAAATTCTCGCAAGACAAAAGTACTTCCAAGTGAATCTAGTTGGGTGTGGTTCTCATGACAATCAAATGCGTGAAACGCAGGTGAACACAACTATCCACGAGTTTATCCTATGTATGTACTCCATAGGGCAAAAGAGAGCTTGCCATAATTTGTAACTCTGTAGGGCAAGGATGCCAAATCTGTAACTGTATAGACAAGGAATCTAGGATGCCAAAGCCTGTAACTGTATAGGTAATGCACGAGGAAATTGATTAGGAAATAGGTATGTGACCTTAAGGTAATGATCCCAAAAGATGTATGGACATCAAGGAGGAGAGTCTGGAACTGAATCCAAAGAGAAGAGCAATGGTGCTTCACTATTAAAGTGTTGAATGATTGATGTGTTTGCCTGAAGGAGACTTGTCAATTATACTATTCAAATTACACTAAAGTCTATGAATGAAGGAGAATACCTTGAGCAACTGGGTCATTTGTCCTGTACCCAAAGATATTCTAGACAAGGATAAGAATGCTCCACTCTCATCATTCTTCGTTACTTAAGGCTCATGGAATACAACTTGAATCATGATTAGCAAGTTGCTGATAGAAGATTCGGATTATTGATCTTGATGATGCAGTGTTGCTTGTTGTGGGAGGATACTTGACAATCATTTGATTCGAATTGTGCTAAAGTCTATGAATAAAAGTGGATATGATGAGCAACTGGGTAATTCATACCGTACCCAAAGATATTCATAATGAGTTAAGGAATTATCCACTCTCACTCCTTCTCTATTTCTTAAGGCTCATATCACACAACTTGAATCATGATTGACAAGTGTTGATACTTTTGTTGTGCTTGAGAAGTAGTCCACTTTGTCAGCTATTCTTGATTGGTATTGACTTTGAAGTCTTGAACTTGGATTTGAATCTTGAGGTCTTAAGTTCCTAAGATCCAGTATATCCAGTACAGCTTGAACACAATGGGCTTGCCCTATCAAGTGATCAAGGATCTTTTGATCACTTGAATAGACTTGGAGATTTAAGCACGGACAAAGGATTTGGTTGATCAAAGTGAACTTTGATCAACATTAATAAGTGGGATTGAAAGGAATCAATTGAATTATGTACAACAACCTAATGAATTAATCAGTCCAATTAAATCAAGTGATTCTAAGTAAAACCCTAAACTAGAGGATCATGCCAAAATCAGGAGTTTCCTAAACCTAGGGGAAATATGGCCATTGTTCACAAATTGGTTAATATAGAATCAACAATCAAGATTTAGTCAAAATTAATAAAAAATTAATTAATTCGAATTAAAATTAATATGATATTACATGATGGAAATTAACCTAATCTTAATTAACCTAATTCTAGTTAATAAAATTATAAAAATCAGAGATCAAGAATTAATAAAAAAATCAATTAAGAATAATTAATCAAAAATAATTGAAATTAAAGTGATAAAAACTTGATGACATAGAGGAGGGGTGTTGACAATTGAAGGAAGTGTGCATAGTAATTCTTGGGCCTTAAGCCCAAACAAAATAAGCTTCAAATGATCCAAAAACGGTGTATCCAAAACTAAACCCAATCCAGATATGATGAAACCAGGTCATTGCAATCCACACGAGAGCTTCATCAGCCAACAATCCAAATGCAGCTTCATCAGCCAACAATCCAAACGTGATTACGTTCAAGGTTCAACGAAGAGCCTTTCATCCAGAAACTGAAGCAGACAAGAAGAAGCGCTTCCGCAAAAGGTCGGCATCGTGTCTAGAGTTCGTCATTGTCGCTTCAATGGATTCACGTCGCAACGCACAAAAAATCAGAACAAATCGCAGATTTGTGTAAGCTTTGTGGATTCACTTGCGTTTCAGTTCAACCTTCACGCTTTGGATTAAAAACGTGGTTGTTGATCGCGCGTCTTGGCTCAACATCGGTCTGCGTTTGCATCATTCACCTTCTTCTTTCATGAATTTGCCTTTTGGATTGGATTGTGTCTAAGAAAGGCGTAGATAGCTGAAACAAAGGATAGAAGATTCTTACCGAATCGAAGTGGAGGATGCTCCAACGCGGTAGCTCGACGGCAACAACTTCACACGTAACTTGCTTCTTCTCTTCTCCCCTGCTTCTCCTCTCCTCCTTCAACTCTTCTGCGTTTTGGTTGTGTGTGTTGCGTTTGATGCTTTCGTGAAAAGAGATGAGTGAGGAAGATCTTTGATCGGTTTGTATGAATGAGTGAAAAGAGTTTTGTATTTCTCTGTATGAATGAAGAGTTTCGATTTTTTTTTCTCTGTGATTGATTGAATGAAGATGATTGAAAACTGATTTTTGATCTTTAGATTTTGTGAGTGCATAATCTATATATAGTACTCTAATTCCGTTATGAAATGCTTATGAAATTATTGATAAATTTATATGAAATGCAAAGTTTAGGTTTAAATGAAATGAAACAGTTATGAAATTCAATTTTGGTTAGTAAATGAAATTCAAATGGTGAGATGAATTGCATTTTGTTTCAATTTGATTTTGCGTTTGGGTTTGTTATATTGGAATTGAAATTTGTTTGTTGTAAGTTTAGACTTGTTTGTTAGTAGTTAGCTTAATGTAGGACAAATGGTTAATTGTTAGATGGTGAAGTCATAGTGTTAAGTTAGTGTGAATTGGTTTTTGAATTTGAAATTGGTTTTGCATGTAATTTGGATGAAATTTGAGAAGTAATTTAAATTGGCTTTGTTTTTTTTTATGTCTGTTATACAGCTATTTGAGGGTATCACTTTAACTCCAAGCAAAGAGAGCTTTAAACCATCAGCTGAACATTGGCTACAACACTCTCTTATACTTTTTATAGCTTTGATAGTGCTAAAGTTGAAGACTCAAATTCCATGTTTGCATTAAGGTAGTCACGATTCCACTGCATAAAGTCAGCTCAAAAAGGTAATATACAAGACTTTGAGAGAAGAAGCATAAAGCATGCAATGTTGTTGTCTCCACCAGGAGGTTTGTGGGCACCTTTAAGAAGTTCTTTGATGTCTGGCTTTGCATCAACAAATATGTCATTGCTAGTTATTTCTTCTCGACGATGTGCTTGCCAATGCTTTCTTGTTTAGAATTTCCAGAATGGGAGATAGATAGTAGATTAGAGTTGTTTTGAATGAAGTGTTAGTGACTTAAGTTAGAAACAAATTGCACAAAGGTTGCCTTTGAGTCATGATACTGATGATTGTAGGTCTTTGCAGGCAGAAATGCAACTGAGCATGCTAGTGAAAAGGAGGAGGAAAATGCCATCGTGTGTTGTGGCCTAAGCTTGGAGGATTTCGAAGTCTTGTATCCCAAGTAGGCTATGTGAATTGTGAAATCGTGCACTTTATGTAATAGGACTTTAAATTGTAATAGAACTCTGTAATAGAACTTTGGGATTTTATTCAAAATTTTGCCAAACAGTGCACTCTTTGATTCCTTTTTGAAAGAGAAATGTAACTTGCCCTTAAAGTAATGAAAGAGAAATAAGATGACTTTGGAAAATGATTGCACCCTTAATTTCCACTTTTCCGAGTATCTTGTAACTTACCAAAAAAACATTGATTTAAATAATAAGTCTTTAATGATAAAACAAACCCTTGAAATCCCCACTTACCATCCAGAAGAAACAAGATTCAAACTTCACCATGAGTTCGCATTAACTTATAAGCAAGGTTAACCTAAAATATGAGATAATGTAAATTCAATCCAATGCTCATGAGTATGAGATTACAATATGGCCAACTAAGAATTCTTCAAACATGAAAAAAAAAATGTCATTGTAAATGTGAATGTCATAAATGGCAGTAGCATGGTAACTTCAAATGAGCACCCCAACTAAGCTCAAAACAAAACCAAGTGCAAAACCAAGAAATAAGGATTTATTAAGAAAAGCCAAACCTAAGGTCTAGACATGATGATCATGGCCAAGGGCCAAATAGGTAGTCATGAATGAATATGAGCACGTAGATGAACCAATGGCCAAAGATCAGATAAAAGCAAAAGGGGAAGGCAAATTTTGGGGTATGACAATCACTAATTAAGGAAGATTAGGTTTCTAATAAAAAGGAGTTAGTAGAGAGTTTTTTGGTTTAGTACGTAAACACATAAATTGGAAAAGAAAAGGCTAGGAGAACAAGGGTTTAGAAAGAACCTCCATTGTTAGACCTTGAAGTTGTTTTTGCTGGAAATCTAAGGTAAAGGGGGAAGGGGTTAACTCCAAATATGGTGTTGAATGCATGATTCGGTAGGGGATGTCCTAAACCCATTAGGTTTCTGCCTAATTTTTCCTTTTTGATGAATAATTGATGAATGTGAATTAATTACTATAATAACATGAATTATGTGTTGTGTTATATGAATTTCATGTACTTATTTACCATGGAGATCTTGTGTTCTTGTTAGTGAAAATGGTATGAGTTAGTGTTTATATGTATGTTGTGGCTTTGATGAATAAAACATAAAGAAACCATGATTAATCGAAGAAAATGCAAGTTAATAAATAAATATATAATGTGTTGATGTTAGATACTGTTTTCCCTAATGTTGGTGATCGATTTGAGGGTTAGGAAGGAAAAATCGGAGTTCTGAATTGAACTCCATGGAAAAAATGCAGTTTTTGCCTTCTGGTTCAGTGTGACGGGCATCACCCTCATGACGACCAGGTTGTCGTGACATTTAAGGCGATGACGGGCATCAGCTGCCTCACGGATAGACCATCATGGTCACCAGGCCCAGTTTTGTGGGACGAGCGTCATAGGGATGACAAGTGAGGTAGAGTAGGCGGCCGACGGGCGTCACCCTGGTGACGGGCAATCTGTCGTGCTCCTTGAATGAGCATCATTTACTCAGTTGCATGGAATTTAGTTGTTGGTTCCGATTTTTGAGGTTGTGTTGTGATTATGCTATCGTTTGGCCATTGTTTTGAGGTATTTGGTGTTGTTTATTATTTATTGTAGCATTAATCAATTATTGTGTATTGGGGATGATGTTGTGTGTAATTGTGGTGATTGTATGGTGATAATTTTGGTGATATTGCATGTTGTTGAAAGTCATGCATCATGGTGTATGGACTTAGGTCCAATTTTGGTGTGTTCTGGTCTGATTGTGTGGATTCAGGAGCGAGTAGCTGGTTTCATATGGAAATCGATGAAGCGTTACAAAAGGTGTTAGTAGCGAATTTGTGTGCTCTGGTTCTAAGGAGAGAATTCAGGAGCGAGATAGACATGTGTTATCCATAATGATATCACATGCATGTAGAATCTTGGTGTTAAGTATATTGCATCCATTTTTTTGCATATGTAATTGAATGATTGTGTTGATATTGGTGACTGAGAATACTTATATGGTTGATGTGAATGAGTTATGTTAGAATGGTATGAATGAAGATATGTGATTGTTGATATTTGCTTAGGCTACCCTTGCATACTTTTGCAACATTATATATTTCGAGTGTATTCTCATCCCTCTGTTCTTCTGTGATTTTTTGCTCCTTCTTGAGGTACAGACGAGCAGGTAAATGAATAGATGCTAGAAGTTGAAGGATGGTGTTGAGGCTATTCTTCTTGTCATGTTTTATGCGATAATTAACTTGCGTTGCTTTGATCTGTAACATTGAGGGAGAGCGTCATGTTTTATTATCTATTACTATTTTGATATTGTTGATGCAATCATTAGACTTGTAACTCGTTATGTTAGGCATTGTTGATGTTGATGGCATTCTGTCATAACCAAGTTTTATGTTTAAAAGAATGTATTATGAGACTTAATTGTTTGTTGAGTTACTTTATTTGAATTATTTTCCACTGCGATGAGTCTATGTAAAGGCGAGAATATGATGTTAAATGCTTAAGTTATTATATGCATTATCTAACCCGTGTTACGAAGCAGGTTTATATTGTGTTTGCGTGACACCCTATGTGCATAGTTGTTTTTAAATTCATATTATTTTCACGTTGGGGTTATTAGGGTGTTACATTGATGACTCCTAGCCTCCTTAGCCTACAAAGCTGCCACATGCACTGCATGCATCCTCCTAGGACCCGCCACTTTGACTGACGCAAGTGTGTAAAATTAAGACCATGCGCCGTAGGCAATGACGCATTAGTGTTTGTTTACATGCAAAAAAAACCTCCACGTGATAGCCTAAATCCTCTGTAAATAACACTTTATCTCAACATATTTCCATAAAAAGTAATCAACAAACACACTTTATCAGCAATAAACACACATAAGCATTCCAAAATATGACTCTATTAACCATGGGTGAGACACATAGACGAACCATAACAACATTGCGGAGTTTTTAAGTCATTATTTCGAATATATTATTAAATTTGTCGTTACATTGCTATATTTCTCATTAATTCTTTTCCTTAATTAGTTTCTTTTAATAATTTTTGTTACGATCCAAAGAGATTTCGTTGACGTGTACATGAATATGTCACACACGACAAATTGATAAAAAATGTATTTACAAGCAATCAATTTTGGTAATCTACTCAACATAGACTCATACTTTGTTGATTTCAAATGTATTCTCGCTTTGGTAAAAAGATGGAGACTCAAAACACACACATTTCACCATTTGTTCAGAGTGAATGTATCGTCACACTAGAGGACATGCACATGTTGTTGGGTTTATCTATCGAATGTAGGGTTGTTAATGGTCGAGTTAACCAAGATAACGCAATATGCGAATAAATTTTTGGTGCCCCTTTGTTTGAAGAGACAACAAGGGGTCAAGGTATTAATCTAAAGTATCTTAAATAACATTGTTCAAATATGATATTAACCTAAGATTCGACAAAGGATGAAAAAATAATTAAAACTCGGTGTATTTATCTTTGTTAAGAAACATAAATAACATAACATATAGTTGGGGTCCAGCTGCTTTGTATCATCTATATAGTTCTTTATTTAAAAACGCATAAAAGGATACTTGTTCATTTTACTATAGCCCCGATGAGACATATGATTCTACCACATCCTATCATAGAACCCAACCAATATATACTCAAATATTACTCCACCAAAACACTCAAGTATCACATCACCAAAGCACCCAACCAACACATGTCTTTCAAATACCACAAGAACCATTGCTTCGTTCCCATAACGATTCAATGTCTCAATTCAACCAACCAACCCGTCCACAGGTAATCCAACCAACACGACCCAACTATGACAACATGGATACCGAACTCAATTACGGCAACGCCAACTACTGGAGAGATATGATCAAAGATTTGTTAGATAACAATAATATCCCAAGAACCTCACATAAACCACCTTTGGCTCAAGTGAATACTAGGAGACCCCAAACACCTCAAAGAAATCGTGAGCGATCTCGAAGGCAGGCAAATGTGCCTGGGTGTGAAACTAGTGGGAGTTACGAACGTGCGAGTTATTAAAATTATTTTCGATCATTGTGTAATTTTATTTGATAGAATAATATTATAATTTATTTTTTATTAAATATTTTATTTATAATTATTTTATTATTAAAATAATTCAAAAAAAAAAACATAGGAGCCACGAGCAATGGCGCATGCTCCTAAGGGTTGCATGCATGTGTCACAACCATTGACATCACACATGAGCATATGTCAGAAGCTTTGGCGCCTAAAACTAAAAAAATAATGCATGCATCACATGTCGTGGGGCATCCTCTAGGAAATGATTTTTTTTTAGTTTGAAAAGTGGTTAATTTATTTTTTTAAAATGTGGTTATTTAGGTTTTCTTTTTTTTTTTAAATAAGTGATTATTTAAGAAAAAAATCTCTTAACGCAGTTTTTAAATATTAAACTTAAATACAGAAGCTTGGCCAACAAATTTATCTTAGTCAACCAAAGTTAGTTGGACAATCACTCTTAAGCATGACAATGTTAGTTATTAAGTCTAACCTTGAAAAATAATATAAGTTATCAATCTCCCCTTCACACAATACCCTTAACATGGAGGTAAATAATTGTAATTTCAATATAATAATTCCGTGGTTCAATGTAAACTTGAGTCATCCATATAATTAACTATACATCATACATAGAAATGAATGTATGATGGTTAACTGCAAGCTTTCACTCAAATGAGAAGCTAGCATACGATGCTTCCTAATTCATCAACGTAAGTGGACATTTTATTCCTCTCTAATTCAAATTATAAAAGATGCATGAAACAAATGTAATTTTATTCCTCCTGTCATTATTATAAGTAAATTTGACTTTTTTTATTATAAATAAATTTGACTTTTTTTTTTGATACGTTTGACAATTTATGTATCTAGTCCATATATAGATTAAATACATTAATCGTCAAATATCGTCAAATATACCAAAAAAAATGTGACAGGAGGGGGTATATATATATATATATATATATATATATATATATATATATATATATATATATATATATATATATATATATATATATATATAATATATATATATATATATATATATATATATATATATATATAAGGTTATCATATCTTGGAAGCATCAGACGTGACACGGTTAAGGGCGATGGCAGTCTTTGAGCCAGAGAGGCGCCCCAATTTTTTGCTGATGAAGTCCCCAGCTGACATGAGCTTTTCAATATCAACACTGGTTTTCACACCAAGTCCATTCAGCATGTACACAACATCCTCAGTAGCTACATTTCCTGAAGCCCCCTTAGCATATGGACAGCCACCAAGACCAGCAACGGAAGAATCCACTGCACTTATTCCCATCTATTTATATAAGCATACAAACCAAAAGTGTCCATTAATAACTGTGACTACCAAATCATATAAGGAAGACCCAGTTTAAACCTGGTTATACATACAAGATTCCCTAGAGCTGGAAAACCCTGAATTTTCCACAGACATGTACTGGCCGTCCAATCAAGATATGGCTAATGTTTTTATCTTGGTAAGTCACAATCAAAATACTCAATTGAAATGTGATTTGTTTGATCTTGATCAGGAAGCACTGAGATGGATGCTTGCGGCAAATTCTGGATTTTCCAACTGTAGAAAATCCATATCGAATATATATATGACTAGGAAATTTTCATTAATTATAGTCATTTGATGGTTGGTTCATTAATTGGCGCTTTTAGTGCATTATATAGAAGAGGCAAAACTTCAACACATTCTACACATCAATAAACAAGAAAATGAAAATTTCAAGCTATTTGTTTACTTACTTGGAGGGATACAAGAATATTTGGAAGAGATTGCCCATATGTGTCATGGAAGTGGACAGCAAGCTTTTCTATTGGTACAACAGCCATTACGGCCAAAAGCATAGGAACCACGGTTCCTGATCATAACAGAAATAGCAAACTCTCAGAAAGAGTAAATAATTCAGGATTACAAGGAAAAGCACAAAGTTTGACATTAATCCCCCAATACTTCCCACTCTCAATTCATATTTGACACTCATTTACTATTTTCACTCGTAATTACAAAAATACTGTCTTATTGTCCATCTGTTTTCTGAGTTTATTTGTTTTGCGAAATGGAGAAAATAACATTTATATTATTAAATTTTTAAAAAGATGAAATGGTAAAACAAGGGTAACATTTTTGTAATTATATGAAAATAAGAAAGAATCGTTTTCTAGAACTATGCCTTCAATTTAAAATTAGAAAGGAAAGAAGTCATCTAACTTGTTACCTGGTGTGCCTACCCCAATTGTGTCACCAAGTGAGATTTCAAAGCAACCCATATCATATAGTTCTTTAGCCACATAAGCTACCTTTGATGGAGGGACCGATCCTTCAACTGGGCATCCAACAACGCATGATACATACCTACCAAATTTAAATACAACACTGATTGGAATAAACAAAACATGAACAGAATTTTTGTCCATATAATTTACAGCATTAACACAAAGGAACTTTCACTTTTGTAACTGTTAGACCTTGATGGCTTTTCAACATACAAAGGCAGTGCCTAGTTATCTCAAAACAGCAATTCAAATATAGATATTGAGATTGGTTTTAAGCATTTCATGAATGTAGGGTCTTACGGGATAGCATTAGGAACAATGGTTTAAGGGTTAGGAGGTACAAAGATGTTCCAATGGAAACACCGTCACAAATCACTCATAAAGGAACCGATAAATACTAGGGACCTTTACCATGGTAAAAGACAGAAGAAAGAAAACCATTTCTAAGTCAACTCTTAGCTTAAGTTTGTGCTCAATCCTTGCAATGACATTCTTAAACAAAACATTAAAACTTAAGTGCAGGGTAAACAGAGTAATCTGCATTATCCATGCTTCAAATCCATTAAAAAAAAGTCAATAATATATATATGTAAATTGCTATATCTGCATTTCAAATTGTAAAAAAACTGTTAAGTAGTACAAATACAAGATAACCAGTTAGTTTAATGTAAGATGAACGTTCTAATTAATTTGTACATGCGCAGCCAAATCCAAATATAAAGAAGATACTGCAGGGAAAGAAATGCAAATCCTATATTAAATATCAAAGGAGACACAATATTTGAAATTTTTCGGTCCAACATACAAATCCACTTGCAAGAGTATATTGAAGTGGAGATATTTGATGGATGCTTAGAATAATGGAGAAATAAAATGCATACCCTCGAACTGGAATTGAGAGCTCTTTAGCAGCACGAGTAACAGTTCGATAGCGGATTAGACTCTCTTCAATACTACAATTAATGTTTGATTTTGAGAAAGATTCAGAAGCTGATGCAAAAACAGCTACTTCTCTAGCTCCGGCAGCAATAGCAGCTTCAAAACCCTATAATCATACGATATAGATAAGACATCTGAATATAAATCTGACAACTTTTAGTTGTTCTAGATAGCTGCACCTTTAAATTAGGAGTAAGAACTGGCAATCTGATGCCTCCCAGGTTATGAACCGCTTGCATCACATCTTTTGCATCAGCCAACTGAGACAAATAAATAGAATGGCATACAAGAAGGTAAGCCTCAAAATCGCACTGGAAATAAACGGGCTAAAAATAATAACAACTAGTACTCTAGTTGTCACCATATCTTTTATAATGGACAAATCAACTACAACTGTGCACCATATGGGTAAGGTCTATTGGAATAGAATGATTTTGAGGTGAATAAGTATGGTGGGAAGAAAAATGGATAAATATATAATATTCTTTATTGTTGAGTGAGAGCACAAATATAAAGTATGGGGAATTACATTGGAAGAAATATAATAGTTCAGTTAAAGAATAGAAAATGATTTTTGGCCATTTCCTTTTAACTTATGGGAATGAGAACTACTAATATCATGTAAATACACATTGAAGAAATTGTGCCACAACAATCATTCATAATATCAAGTTAAACAAATATGACAAAAGTCATTATAATTTATACCTGTGGGACCCATTTGGGAGATACAAAACTAGTAGCCTCAATGACAGATAACCCGGTTGATGCTAGTCTACGAATCAATTCAATCTTTACAGCTGTTGGTACAATGTTCTTCTCATTTTGTAATCCATCCCTTGGTCCAACTTCAACTATCTTAACAAACTCTGGCATGCCTTTCATAAACTGCATTGCCCAATTAAAACTTTGAAGTATGTTATAAACCCACCAAAAAAAAATGATAAATCACCAACTAAAGAGAATTTAAACTTTATCACATGTGACATAAAATGGAGATACAAAAAAAGACAGCGTACAGAAAGTACTGCTGCCACTGCATTACCTTATATGCCATATCTTGCATGTCTTTGTTATTGCGATTTTGACTGTACTGATAATCTGAGGTATAAAATGAATTGTTGACTATTCCAAATTTTGAGTTTCTCCCTATGATCGCAATCTTTTGACTGAAGGAGTCTCCCCGGGACATGTCTCTTGTTTGCCTTTTCCAAGGGTAATCTTCATTGTCTTCACTGCACAGAATATAGTTTTAAGGTTATGTTATGTATATAGTGGGCAGCAGAGCCGTCTCAAGATTTTAGAGACACTGTGTAGGTTCGTCTTAGTTTAACCATGACAAAACCAATAGAGGCTCTATTTAATTACAATTTAACCTGACAAATATTTTATGAGGTCCTGTTTAGCTATAGTTTAACCCTAATAAATTTGAGGTCCTGTGAGGTAGCCTCCCTTGCACGCCTTCAAAGACCGCCCTGGTGGGCAGATGATAGGTTGGTAATATATGACAGCAGTCAGTGAAAAGTAAAGGAGGTAGATATGAAGTTGAGTGATAATTAAATATATGCATAGGTATTGACTTATCCTAAGTTACAAATTTTGACTCACTTGCAGCTGTTAGATGTGCTGCAACTTCGTCCTTCAATCCAGCAGTTTCCCATACCCAAATTATCTACTTGTGGACGGCAACAACCAGATGAAAACCTCTGAACTCTATCCATGGTACTAACGCTTGGCAACTTGTCAAGGCCAAGTGGTTCCTCCAAACTTGACATAGTGAAGTAGATGAAAATATGGAACTGTCAAAAGATATTCGGAGTAAGTATTGTGCAACAGGATTTTATTTAAAATTCTCCCAACCACTTTCACCCGGTTGTAGGGATATATATACATATTCATAAGCATATTATAATGGTTAAATGTTAAACAATTCAAGATTAAAAGAATAAATTGACAAACAAATGAGAAACCACAATTAAATACCTAATTTATCACTATAACATTATATTGGATCATTCAATTCATCAAATTCCAATCAAATTACAGAAAAACAAAGAAGTGTAAGAAGCTGACCTGAATCAAAGGAGAATTAAATGAAAATGTTAGAGCAAACGATCGAGGTTGGGGTTTATACGGAACCCTAGAAATTGGGGAATTCAAACGTAATATAAGAAGAACGTAAAGGTTGTGTAATGGAATTGGGAATTTAAATAATGTAGTTGGTAGGTAAGGGGATGGATGGTTCACCAAACAAAAAAAAATGAGGTCATAATTTAATACCAGGAAAAACGGTATGTCTGCTTCTTTTTTTAATATCTTCCTTTATTTATATTTAGATTTTATTTAAGAAAATACTATTTTCATTTTGTACACACACATGTTGAGAATATTGTTTTGAATTTTTTAATTATTAAAAGTCTAAAAAATAATTTTTTAACATAATTTTCTATTTTTTAATTTGACATTTGTTTTAGTATAACTTATTTGATTTAATTGAACAATATTTGTTTTGAGTAATTCAATGTAAATAGTTTTACAAAGACATTTAAATGAAATTGTATTATTTTAGTACCATTCTCAGTGGTGGAACTGAGGGGGACGTGGGAAGGCCACGGTCACACTCAACTTTTTATTTTTTTTTAATTCATATATATTAAATTACTAAAACATCCTTATTTTATAATTAAAATTAATTTTTTTTTTCATTCAAAGTTAGGTTAAAATACAGATAAGATAAAAAACTCATACCTTTCCTTTCTTTCTCATATGGGTTTGCTACCGGCACCGGAATCGAAACAGATTAAAGCGATCGGCATCTAACAGGTAAAAAACTTTATTCATTCTTCTTTTATAAAAAGTAACAAATTAAAGTGATTGCTTGATTTGTGTTTTTGAGATTTTTAGGGTTCTTCTTGCTTGATGTGTTAAAATAATCTATATGAGGTTTATTAAGCCAATTCATAACACTGTAATTTACAAATATAGTTCTACACTATAATAAGGTTTATTTAATCATTGTTGTTGCTAATTTCTAATAGTGAAGTTACCGGTATTTGAAAACGGATTAAAGTTGATTAATTAAGTTTATTAATTTTTTTCTCTTTTAATTTTTATGTTCTCTAAATTGATTTTTGGATCTGATATGATATTATAGGAAGAGTAAAGATGAATAATAGGAAAATTGATTCTTTTTTCAAAAGGAAAGCATGTGAAATTGAAAGAGAAGAGAGAGATGAAGAAATTATAATTCCGACATCCGAATCTGAAACAGTTCTTGAGAATCCAACAATTGAAGAGCATCATGGTTTTGAAAATTCTTTGGAACGCGATCCTGGAAAGCGTCCTCCGATTTGGCAATATCCACCAAATCAAGTGGATGCAATACGAAGAGCTTATCTAAAATGGGGTCCATATCAAATTCATTTAGAAAACTATCCTTTGTCCGGTAACGAGGATCATCCGAGAAGATTTCAACATACTTGGTTTAACATATTTCCATCATGGTTAGAATATTCACCATCTGAAGATGCCGCATATTGCTTACCATGTTACCTTTTTAGCAAAACACTAAGTGGACGTCTCGGATCACTTGTCTTTATTTCTATGGGTTTTAGAAATTGGAAGAAAGTTAGGAGTGAATAATCGGTTACGACTCAAGACTTCAATTGATATTGTTCGTTGGTTAACATTACAAGCTTGTGCTTTTAGGGATCACGACGAAAGTAGCAAATCAAGAAATCAAGGTAACTTTCTTGAGTTATTGAAACTTTTAACATCCTACAATGATGAAGTTGCAAAAGTTGTGTTCGAAAATGCTCCACAAAAGTGCAAGTATACTTCACATCAAATTCAAAAAGAGCTCTTGCAAATTCTTTCTAGTAGGGTGAAAAAGAGTATTCGTGAGGAAATTGGTGATTCCAAATTTTGTATCGTTGTTGATGAAGCTCGTGATAAGTCAAAAAAGGAACAAATGGCTCTTGTATTAAGATTTGTTGATAAAGTTGGTTTAATACAAGAGAGATTTTTTGATGTGGCAATGTTAAAGACACCACATCTTTAACTCTTAAGGAAGAAATATGTGATATAGTTTCTCGACATAACCTTGATGTTTCTAACATTCGTGGCCAAGGGTATGATGGTGCTAGCAATATGAGGGGAGAATGGAATGGTTTACAAGCCCTCTTTATGAAGGATTGTCCTTATGCATACTATGTTCATTGTTTTGCTCATCGATTGCAACTTGCATTAGTTACATCATCAAGAGAAGTCAAACCTGTTCATAAATTTTTTGAGAAGCTGATCTTTGTTGTGAATGTTGTTTGTTCTTCTACAAAGCGTCATGATGAGTTACGAGTTTCTCAATTAGAAGAAATTGCTTATTTGTTAGAGATTGATGAGATTGTAACTGATAAAGGTGCAAATCAAGTTGGTACATTGAAACGAGCTGGAGATACTCGTTGGGGATCACATTACGATTCAATTTCTAGCTTGATAAACATGTATGAAGCAACTTGTTTAGTTTTTAAAAAAATTGCAAAAGATAGAGGGAGTTATGCTACACGTGGGGATGCAGATAGTTGTTACAATTACTTGAAGGCATTTGATTTTATATTTATTTTGCACTTGATGAAAGAAATCATGGGAATAACAGATATGCTTTTTCAAGCCTTACAAAAAAAATCAAGATGTAGTTAATGCTATGAACTTGGTTCGTTCAACAAAACATCTTATTCAAGGTTTGAGAGAAAATGGTTGGGATATATTGTTTACTAAAGTGGTATCTTTTTGTGAAAAGCATGGTATTGAGATTCCTGATCTTAATGATGTTCATTCAACAACAAGATTTGGATGCTCCCGTCTTGAAGAGAATCAAGTCACAATTCAACATTACTTTAAAGTTGAAATCTTTTTCACTACCATTGACAAACAATTACAAGAGTTGAATAGCAGATTCAGTGAGCATGCAATGGATTTGTTAACTCTTTCTTGTTCTTTATCTCCTAAGGATGGATATAAAGCTTTTAGCATTGATACTATTTGTTCTTTAGTTGAAAAATGTTTTCCTATGGATTTTAGTGATCAAGAGAAGAAGAATTTGCAATTTCAACTCCAACATTTTCTATTTGTTGCTCGTCAAGTATCAAACTTGAATAATTTATCAACTATTCAAGAACTATGTTCATGTTTGGTTGCATCTGGATAGGCTGAAACTTACTTCTTAATTGATAGACTACTTCGTCTTATCATGACTCTTCCCGTTTCTACGGCCACAACTGAGAGGTCTTTTTCAGCAATGAAAATTATTAAGACTAAGTTGAGAAACAAGATGGATGATGGGTTTCTTGGAGATAGCATGACAGTATATATTGAAAGGGAGATTAGTGCAAGCATTAGTTCGGAGTCAATTATTGACGATTTCAAGTCACTCGGAACGCGTAAAGCATTACTTTAAGGTAGTTTTAAGTCATGTAATTTAAGTTTTTAGTAATTAACTTTGTATTTATTTTAAATTTAATATTTTATTTAAAATACTATTTACATTTTATTTATAATCTTTATTTTACGTTAGCGGTCATCCCAAATTTTTTTATCTGGCTCCGCCACTGACCATTCTTGTAAAATTAAGATTGTTAATATACTAGTGATGACCATGATAAAGGTTTTATATATATATATATATATATATATATATATATATATATATATATATATATATATATATATATATATATATATATATATATATATATATATATATATATATATATTATATATATATATATATATATATATATATATATATATATATATATATATATATATATATATATATATATATATATATATAATTGTTCTGAAATTAGAAATAGTTGAAATAAATGGTGATAAATTCTTAATTGGTGGTGTTAATCTTCGATACAGCGGTCTGGAGTGGACTTGCAAGGTTAACACTATAAAGTTTAAGTCAATTCAAGATTTAAGATGAGTATAATAAAAAATGGAGATAAAAAAAATGTATCTTGTATTTCGTGTGAGGTGACTTTTATACCTTGGGTCATGTGAAGGTGATTTGCATTGATTTAGGCCTCAACGATTTGGGTTTTGGGCCGGTCCAAAATAGTTGCCCCAAGACTTGTCGTGCGCTTAGGGAGTCGGGAAAGTATTTAACGGTTGTGGCTGACCTCCAAAGATGTCGTCTGCTTCGAACCAACATTGAAACTCTTGAAATCAGTAGCGGGAACAAGCCCATTAACTGCATTTACCATCATTGAAACATTTTGTTGCTTCTCTCTAACACGTGGGTTGAAGTGACTAGTTAGGGCATGGTGTTGCTTATAGTGCACTCGAGTTTGTTTATGCTTCCAAGGGAAAATCCAGTTGTTGATTTTGTAATTACTTTCACGGTTGGTTTGGTTCATTTGATCGCATGCGCCCATATATACATGGGATGTTGAGTGCAAAGGAAACTTTTCGCAATTATTGAGAGTTAGTTTCATTCACGAGCATTCCGTATTAGCAAGTCTCTTCTTCTCTTCCTTCCTAGAAGTACATATTAGAGCAATTACAGCTCTTTACTCAAAGTTTCTACCTTTATCCATTACATTTACCTTATCCCCCCCCCCCTTTCTTACCAGGCACCCTTCTCAACTCAAACTTTTACCATTACCATTTTTTGTTCTTTGGTCAAGAGGTGTGATACCTCTATTCGCACAGTTAGTGATTGTGAGAGTGATGTTTCTTCTGTTGCAGGAATAAGGGTATCTACTGATCCATATTCCCCTCTAAAGCTACGTGAAAAATACATGACCGCGTTGCACGCTCGAAGATACAACAGAGTCACCATCGAACTTTATTTATTCCCGAAGAAAAGGGAAAACATCTATAAAACCCAGGGGAAGAGAAACAGGTAAGAAAGTCGGTTATGCAAAGGGAAGGTATTGGCATCCCCCCACATCCGTTGTACTCAACGGGAACCATTTTGATTGTTCTTTGCTCGAATGAGTGTTACTATATAAAGATTACTCGCAAAAGGAGAAAGGGAAAAAGAAAATAAAGATAAATATGCTCATGAAGGATTTGAACCCTCGTGCCTACGTATTCTCACTTTGCAAAGAGAAAATCAGAGATCCGTAGTTCGGGAAACTAATGTGGAACAAAGAAAGAAAGAGTTGATTAGGTTTCCAAAACGCAAATAAAATTGCTTGAATAGCAAGAGTGAGGCATTAACCAATATATGTTAATTAGCCAAAGTTACAAAAGAACAAGTGTTGTTTGAATAGTGAAGGCATGGTCTGAACCAAGGATGCTACCGGAGTTTGTGACTCTACAAGGTAGGTGTAGCGCGGTATTCGTTACCTTTAGATTTATTGACTAAATCAAAATTAAACCATACAAGTCGAGTCGCCGCCGCACTTCTATTTATCCAAAGGAATGGTTAGAAAGCGAACAAAAACCTAATAGTTTTATCGAATCAAAAACTAGTAAAAATGTCAGAGATCGGGGTAAGGGGGTTGGTTATGCAATGAGAAGGTTTTAAGCACCCAAAACATCCTAGGTACTCCTAGGGAGCCCTTTTCACACTTGTTGTAAGGTTGGTATTTTGTGAAAATTTGTTTGTGCAAACATGATTGAAGAGATGAGAAGAGAATATACAAGTTATTTACAATTTTTTGTTTGAATGGATAAACCCATTGCATACGTACCATCTTAAAAAAGATTAGGATCAAAACCTCGTAGTTCAGGGTAAAAATCTCAAAACAAGTTGGTGAATTGATTGGTCCAAAATCCTTAAGGTCTTTTGTTATCCAAGGGAGAAAACTCAACCTAAAAACCATAAATCCACCATGTGAGGATAGCTTCAACATGCTAGTGAGGGGTTAACCCTATAATAAGCATGGAAGACTCATTGTCCATCATTAAGGATATAGGTGAGTATTACATCTTCCTCAAGGATAACTCAAACCTAATAACTAAAGGTTATGAAAAGTTTTAATAAGGAAGTGGCCATTGAAACCACAAAAGCATTTGAATGAGTTATATTTACCAATGGAAAGTATTTACAAAATATGATCAAAGTTGACTTAAAGATTCAATTCAAAATAAGTGTTATGAAAAGAAAGTTTGAAATCAAAAGCATAATGCTTAGGTTTCTAATGTTTTAAAACAAGTGTTAATGTTTGCACAAAAGTTTTGGATTGGGTTAGAGTGGAGGGAAGAAGAAGAATGACTAATGTAACACCCTTCTAAATACCCCAAATTATTTAATTAAAATAATAATATACCAAACAGAGTAATTATGCCCCGAAGGGTGTCACACAATTATTTCACAACACATGTCAAAACATCCTGTCATGCTCATTTATTTTTCAATTAAAACAGTGCATAATACGCAACGGAATCGAATTCAACATCAGCATAAGACATGTAACACAATACATGTAACTAATTCAACAAGTTCCAACAAATAATTAAAAGGTTCCCGCCCGATGTTACATCTATCAGAGCATGACCCACTAAGGACGACACTAGACTCCATAGCACTAGCTTCTACTCAACTCACTGCTCGTTACCTGAAAAATAGGCGTAAGGGTGAGTTCCTCAATCAATATAAAAGGCATTATACAACATTATGTAATGTTAAGTAAATAACACATCAATTCACCCAAATCAGGCAACACATTCAATAACAGCAGTATTAACTCCAATATTATGTCAACAATAACACATATCATAGGTTAATTCTCAAACCATATGCAACTTTAACACCACAACACAACGATTTACTCACTAATTCCTCACAATGAGAATTAGCTACAGCCCCACAGGCTAGACTATGCATTCATTATGAAATGAGACTCCACATATGCGGTACCGACTCTTCTTGAACATACAGTTCAAGCTCACCGATCCCTCCGGATACGGCTACTGAGCTCACTAGTCCCACTCATTGAGATCTAATGCCTCACTCACTAATTCCTCACCATGGGAATTAGCTACAGCCCCGAAGGCTAGACTATGCACACTAATCATCTAGTATGCAAACATCAACAATAATTCACAACTCACTAATTCCTCACCATGGGAATTAGCTACAGCCCCGAAGGCTAAACAATGCATGCTAATCACCTAGCAATACAACATCAACAACAACTCAAGAACAGACACATGCTCACACTCTAAGCCATACAATAGTCCATTCATACATACATGCATATATATACATTCACTGCATCATATACATCATTATACATCATTATACATCAGCAACATTTCATCACATAAGCATGTCAGATTATGCCAACCAACCACTACAATATTAGTACATGCTAATATCACATCTCCTGCTCGAAACAGCGGGAATTCATCCCTATTACACCATAGGCAACATAGGCCAACCCTCACATAGGTACACAACAGTTAACACAACAATTTTTCACTTCTGCAACAATGTTAACCGGTTAACACCCTGGGTTAACCGGTTAACGCAGGACAAAACAACAATCTTAGGCAAAACGCAACAGCGTTAACCGGTTAACGCCCTGGGTTAACCGGTTAACGCAGGCAAAATAATAATATTTTCACATTTCAAAACAGTGTTAACCGGTTAACACCCTGGGTTAACCGGTTAACGCAGACAAAATATCAGATCCTGCGCTAACATAAGGCAGAATGCAGAATTCTCCGCATTTTCCGCCGTTGGAGGACTTCCGGACCTCCGAATCCGATTCCGTAAAAAGCTATACGATCGGGGAATTATAACAGACTCAATTACCGGTTTAATTTCAGTTTTTAACACAGTTCATTCGACAGATTCTCAACATCCACAATTCCCAATTAGGGTCAATCAACAGCTTATTACTACCCATGACATATTATCCCACAATACCCATTAATCGACGATAAACCCCCCTTACCTTAACAATCCGGCAGAATCTTTGAGCTTCAAGCTTTCCGTTCCTCAACCTTTGCTCTTCAGCTCCTTTCTCCTCTTCTCTGCCCTTTTCACGATGTTTCTGTTTTCACGTGAAATGTTTTCCAAAAATGACAACTTTTCCTTATTCCAACATATATATATTTTCCAATAATAATAATCCAAATAATAATAATAATAAAATTCTAATTATTCAATTAAATTAATAATTAAATTATTAACTCAATTTAAATAATTATTTTATTATTATCGGGGTGTTACAACTCTCCCCCACTAAAAGAGTTTTCGTCCTCGAAAACATACCTCAAGCGAACAACTCTGGGTAAGATTCCTTCATCTTACTCTCCAGTTCCCAAGTCACATTGCCACCTGCTGGTCCTCCCCAAGCTACCTTCACCAAGGCAATCTCTTTACCCCGCAACTGCTTCAACTCTCGATCCTCAATCCTCATAGGTGATGTTTCAACAGTCAGGTTATCTCTCACCTGTACATCATCTACTTGGACTATATGCGACGGATCATGAATGTACCTCCTCAACTGAGACACATGGAACACATCATGCAAATTCGCAAGCGACGGCGGTAAAGCGATACGATAGGCTACCTCTCCTATCCTCTCCAGAATCTGATAAGGACCAATAAATCGAGGTGTCAACTTCTTGGACTTCAAGGCTCGACCAATACCAGTTATCGGAGTAACACGAAGAAACACATGATCTCCCTCTTGGAACTCAAGTGACTTCCTCCGCTTATCATGATAACTCTTCTGACGACTCTGCGCAATTCTCATCTTATCTTGAATCATCTTAATCTTTTCTGTAGTTTGTTGAACAATCTCCGGTCCAACCACAACACTCTCACCGGACTCATACCAACATAAAGGTGTCCGACATCTCCTACCATACAAAGCTTCAAACGGTGCCATACCAATACTCGAATGAAAACTATTGTTGTAGGTAAACTCAATCAAAGGCAAATAACAATCCCAAGCACCTCCTTTTTCCAAAACACAAGCTCTCAAAAGATCCTCTAGTGACTGAATCGTCCTCTCAGTCTGACCATCAGTCTGCGGATGATATGCAGAACTCAATCTCAATTTAGTTCCCAAAGCTCTCTGCAAACCTTCCCAGAACTTCGATGTAAATCTAGGATCTCTGTCAGAAACAATACTCGACGGAATACCATGCAAACTCACAATCTTCTCAATATACAACTCCGCCAATCTCTCTAACGGATAATCCATTCTAATCGGAATGAAATGAGCCGACTTCGTCAATCTATCAACAATTACCCAAATGGCTTCAAAATTCTTACTCGTCCTCGGCAAACCAGAAACAAAATCCATACTAATACTGTCCCACTTCCACTCTGGAATAGACAACGGTTGCATTAGCCCAGACGGCTTCTGATGTTCAATCTTCGACTTCTGACAAGTCAAACAGGAATACACAAAACTTGCAATTTCTCTCTTCATTCCCGGCCACCAAAATAATCTTTTCAAATCATGATACATCTTCGTAGCTCCAGGATGAATACTCAAACCACTACGATGTCCTTCTTCAAGAATACTCTTCCTAAGCTCAATAACATCTGGAATACACACTCGATCACCAAATCTCAAAACACCATTCTCATCAACTCGGAATTCACCACCCTGACCTGAGTTCACTAAAGTCAACTTATCAACCAAAAGCATATCAGATTTCTGACCCTCTCTGATCTCATCCAGAATACCACTTGTCAACTTCAACATTCCCAATTTAACACTATTGTGGGTACTCTCACACACCAAACTCAAGTCTCTAAACTGCTCAATCAAATCCAATTCTCTAACCATTAACATAGACATATGTAATGACTTCCGACTCAATGCATCAGCTACTACATTTGCTTTACCCGGATGGTAATTCAAACCAAAATCATAATCCTTCAGAAATTCTAACCACCTCCTCTGTCTCATATTCAGCTCTTTCTGATCAAACAAATACTTTAAACTTTTATGGTCACTGAAAACTTCAAATCTTGACCCATACAAGTAATGCCTCCACAACTTCAAAACAAATACTACAGCTGCCAACTCTAAATCATGCGTCGGATAGTTCCTCTCATGAACCCTCAACTGTCTCGAAGCATAAGCTATAACCTGCTTATTCTGCATCAACACACCGCCTAAACCCAACAGTGAAGCATCACAATAAACCTCAAATACTTCCGACGAACTTGGTAATATCAAAATAGGAGCACTAGTTAATCTTCTCTTCAACTCTTGGAAACCTTCTTCACATTTTGAGTCCCAAACAAATGCTTGCCCTTTTCTGGTCAACATGGTCAACGGTAACGCCAACTTAGAAAATCCCTCAATAAACTTCCTATAATAACCTGCCAAACCAAGGAAACTTCGAATCTCAGCAACAGACTTAGGAGCTTCCCACTTAGATACCGCTTCTATCTTAGAAGGATCCACAGCAACACCACCTCTGGAAATCACATGACCAAGGAAACTCACTTCTTCTAACCAAAATTCACACTTAGACAGTTTAGCAAATAACTGCTTTTCCCGCAGAACTCCTAGAACCACTCTCAAATGCTCAGCATGCTCTTCTTCAGACTTCGAATACACCAAAATGTCATCAATAAACACCACCACAAACTGATCCAGATACGGATGGAAAATTCTATTCATGTACTCCATGAATACTCCAGGCGCATTAGTCACACCAAAAGGCATCACAGAATACTCATAATGTCCATACCTTGTCCTGAAAGCAGTCTTCTGAATATCCTCAGTCTTCACACGGATCTGATGATACCCAGATCTCAAATCTATCTTGCTGAATACACTTGCACCAACCAACTGATCCATCAAATCATCAATCCTCGGCAAAGGATACCGATTCTTGATCGTCACTTTATTCAGTTGCCTGTAGTCCACACACAACCTCATAGTACCTTCCTTCTTCTTAACCAACAACACTGGTGCACCCCACGGTGACACACTCGGACGAATAAATTTCTTATCTAACAGGTCTTCCAACTGACTCTTCAATTCAGCTAACTCAACAGCAGACATACGATACGGAGCCATCGATATTGGTCTAGTACCAGGTACCAAATCAATCGAGAATTCAACTTCACGCTCTGGCGGTAATTCATTCACCTCTTCCGGAAACACATCAGGAAAATCACACACCACAGCTAAATCACGGATCACCAGCTTATCTTTAGCCTCTAAAGTTGCCAACAGCACAAACAATTCTGCCCCGTCTGCTACTTCCTCATTCACCTGCCTTGCTGATAAAAACAAACTCTTCTCTTCCTCAACTTCAGGGAATACCACAGTCTTATCAAAACAATTGATAGAAACCCGGTTGAACACCAACCAGTTCATACCCAAGATAACATCAATCTGCACTAATGGAAGACACACAAGGTCTATCCCAAAATTCCTACCAAAGATACTCAAAGGACAACTCAAACAAACCGAAGTAGTAGTCACTGAACCCTTCGCAGGAGTCTCAATCACCATACTTCCAAACATCTCAGATATCTCTAACTTAAGTTTCACAGCACAATCCAAAGATATAAAAGAATGCGTAGCACCTGTGTCAATAATAGCTATAAGAGGAAAGCCATTAATATAACACGTACCTCTGATCAAACGCTCATCTGCAGAAGTCTCAGAACCTGATAGAGCAAAAACTTTACCTCCTGACTGATTCTCCTTCTTCGGCTTAGGACACTGTGGGCTGATATGACCCAACTCTCCACAATTGAAGCAAGTCACAGTCTTCAACCGACACTCTGCAGCCAGATGACCACCTTTCCCACACTTAAAACACTTCATCTCAACACTGGTACACTCATGAACACGATGTCCAGCCCGACCACATCTGTAACACTTAGCAGGAGCACTAGAATCTCCCCCACTAGGCCTCTTCATCCCACTCTGCCTCTGAAAACCTTTGCCAGCTGCATACGGTTTTCCACGATCCATCTGATTCTTACCCTTCCTATCAACCCTCTGCTGATAGCTCTCTGCTCTAGCCTTGGAATCCTGTTCAAAAATTCTGCAACAGTCAACCAAGTCAGAAAATACTCTAATCCTTTGATATCCAATAGCCTGTTTGATCTCGGGACGCAACCCGTTCTCAAACTTAACACACTTCGAAAATTCTCCAGCAGCTTCACTATAGGGAGTATAGTACTTTGACAGCTCTGTGAACTTCGCAGCATACTCAGTAACCGACCTGTTACCCTGCTTCAGTTCCAAGAATTCTATTTCTTTCTTCCCTCTAACGTCCTCTGGAAAGTATTTCCTCAGGAATCTTTCCCTGAACACAGCCCAAGAAATCTCGGCATTCCCAGCAGATTCCAATTCAGTGCGGGTAGCAACCCACCAATCGTCAGCTTCCTCTGACAGCATATGTGTACCGAACCTGACCTTCTGGTTATCAGCACACTCAGTTACTCTGAAGATCCTCTCTATCTCCTTCAACCACTTCTGAGCACCATCTGGATCGTATGCTCCTTTGAACATTGGAGGATTGTTCTTCTGGAACTCACTCAGTTGACGAGCAGCTCCCATTCCCGCAACATTCGGATTTCCTCCAAGCACTCCAGCCAGCATACCCAGAGCCTCAGCAATTGCAGCATCATCTCTACCTCTTCCAGCCATTTCTATTCTGAAAGTCCAACAAGTCAAAACAATAAGTACTGATAGGGTTAAACAACACCTATCCCGTACAGGGAAACAGAATAACTACGACTCGACACGACCGACTATGCTCTGATACCACTAATGTAACACCCTTCTAAATACCCCAAATTATTTAATTAAAATAATAATATACCAAACAGAGTAATTATGCCCCGAAGGGTGTCACACAATTATTTCACAACACATGTCAAAACATCCTGTCATGCTCATTTATTTTTCAATTAAAACAGTGCATAATACGCAACGGAATCGAATTCAACATCAGCATAAGACATGTAACACAATACATGTAACTAATTCAACAAGTTCCAACAAATAATTAAAAGGTTCCCGCCCGATGTTACATCTATCAGAGCATGACCCACTAAGGACGACACTAGACTCCATAGCACTAGCTTCTACTCAACTCACTGCTCGTTACCTGAAAAATAGGCGTAAGGGTGAGTTCCTCAATCAATATAAAAGGCATTATACAACATTATGTAATGTTAAGTAAATAACACATCAATTCACCCAAATCAGGCAACACATTCAATAACAGCAGTATTAACTCCAATATTATGTCAACAATAACACATATCATAGGTTAATTCTCAAACCATATGCAACTTTAACACCACAACACAACGATTTACTCACTAATTCCTCACAATGAGAATTAGCTACAGCCCCACAGGCTAGACTATGCATTCATTATGAAATGAGACTCCACATATGCGGTACCGACTCTTCTTGAACATACAGTTCAAGCTCACCGATCCCTCCGGATACGGCTACTGAGCTCACTAGTCCCACTCATTGAGATCTAATGCCTCACTCACTAATTCCTCACCATGGGAATTAGCTACAGCCCCGAAGGCTAGACTATGCACACTAATCATCTAGTATGCAAACATCAACAATAATTCACAACTCACTAATTCCTCACCATGGGAATTAGCTACAGCCCCGAAGGCTAAACAATGCATGCTAATCACCTAGCAATACAACATCAACAACAACTCAAGAACAGACACATGCTCACACTCTAAGCCATACAATAGTCCATTCATACATACATGCATATATATACATTCACTGCATCATATACATCATTATACATCATTATACATCAGCAACATTTCATCACATAAGCATGTCAGATTATGCCAACCAACCACTACAATATTAGTACATGCTAATATCACATCTCCTGCTCGAAACAGCGGGAATTCATCCCTATTACACCATAGGCAACATAGGCCAACCCTCACATAGGTACACAACAGTTAACACAACAATTTTTCACTTCTGCAACAATGTTAACCGGTTAACACCCTGGGTTAACCGGTTAACGCAGGACAAAACAACAATCTTAGGCAAAACGCAACAGCGTTAACCGGTTAACGCCCTGGGTTAACCGGTTAACGCAGGCAAAATAATAATATTTTCACATTTCAAAACAGTGTTAACCGGTTAACACCCTGGGTTAACCGGTTAACGCAGACAAAATATCAGATCCTGCGCTAACATAAGGCAGAATGCAGAATTCTCCGCATTTTCCGCCGTTGGAGGACTTCCGGACCTCCGAATCCGATTCCGTAAAAAGCTATACGATCGGGGAATTATAACAGACTCAATTACCGGTTTAATTTCAGTTTTTAACACAGTTCATTCGACAGATTCTCAACATCCACAATTCCCAATTAGGGTCAATCAACAGCTTATTACTACCCATGACATATTATCCCACAATACCCATTAATCGACGATAAACCCCCCTTACCTTAACAATCCGGCAGAATCTTTGAGCTTCAAGCTTTCCGTTCCTCAACCTTTGCTCTTCAGCTCCTTTCTCCTCTTCTCTGCCCTTTTCACGATGTTTCTGTTTTCACGTGAAATGTTTTCCAAAAATGACAACTTTTCCTTATTCCAACATATATATATTTTCCAATAATAATAATCCAAATAATAATAATAATAAAATTCTAATTATTCAATTAAATTAATAATTAAATTATTAACTCAATTTAAATAATTATTTTATTATTATCGGGGTGTTACAACTAAAGTCCTAATCATACAAGAGATGAAGGATAAGAAACAAGACCACAAATGGAGTTCCTCTCTTGAGATCATATTGATGATCCAAGTAGCTCCCATCCTTTGGAATAAGCAAGCAAATAAGTGTAAGCTCAAGCAATCAAATTAATCAAGCAAGCTCTTAGAAATCCTCCAATGGCTTTTGGATCTCTCTCTTTTGAAGCATATGACAATGGTTCTTCAATTTGGCTCAAATAGGATTCCCTAGCACAAAAGCACACACATCAAAAGGTTCCATGAAGTAAATCAAGAATGAACAAGAGTGAGTTTAGAGATTTGGTTCTTCTAATCCATCTTCAATATTAAGGCCTTTTTACTCCATTTTTGCATAGGGAATGTCCTGGAATCTAAGTCCATTTGTCCATTTTTGCATTTGGTCCACAACAATCAAAACAAAACACAAGCACAATAATATATACACAATTATGTGCTCAAGTGAGCAAAAGGCAAATTGCATAACAATAAACATGTGCTCAAATGAGCAAAGGGCAAAAGCAAATGAATAATATGTACAAGAATAGTAAATTGCATAAATGTAAAGAGCAAGAATTAAATGTTAATGGTTAATGGTTAGTGTTAGAGTTAGTGTTCCATAAGGCAATTTAGCGCTATGTTAAGCAATCATAATTGGACTTATGTAGAAGTCACAACTATCTGATGCCAGTCAATAATAATGTAGGCAACAACACAAGTCAGAGATCTTGATTAGTGAATCAAGCTCCTACAACTTGCCATGCCAAAAAGAAGATGAGAAATGATCTTGTATTGATTTGGGTTCTTTGCTTGATTAGGAAGCAACATATCCTTAATGCAAATCCATTCACTTGATCCATGATCAAGACGAATTAGATTTGAATCAAGGAAGGTTAGACCTCCCATACATCAAGACTAACCACCAATCTTTAACTCAATGATAAAAAAAAGAAAAAAAAGAAGAAGTAGAAGATGAATATTAAAGTACATTAATGGAAATGAAATGAAATAATCAATAAGCATTGACCAAAGATAAAGAAGATCAAGGTCAAACAATTGTAAACAGAAGCAAGATGAAGATTAGAAGTCAAGAAACAAATAAAATATTTTTGGGATTTTTCAAAATTAAAATAAAACTTGAATTAAAATAATAAAGAAAGGTCAAACTTCAAACTCACTTCAAATCAACTTTGGAAAGTCCAAGTGAATTATCCTAAGTTCAACAAGGTCAAACAAAGTTTGACAAAAAATTTCAGCATTTCTAGAAGTCAGAAACTATTTTTAATCAATTAAAAATGCATAAAAATAACCTAATTGGATTAAAATCTCAAATAAATCTCAAATCAATTAATAAATTGATGAGAATATTTTTCATAGATCTATCATCATTCAAAGAGGTTAGAAAAATATTTTTGTATTTTTTGAATATCAAAAACTATTTTAAATGAATTAAAATTAACCAGAAAAGAGAAAATTCCTAAAAAATATCAAATGATAAAATAAAAAATATTAAAAATCATTTTTAGAAACTAGAAATTAGAAGAAGAAAAATGAAATTGGTCTCACATTTTTTGGACCAATAATGAAGGAGATGTGAATTTTTAAAATGAAATGGAATTAAAAGACAATAAAGAAAATAAAATCAGAAATTAAAATAATGGAAAAAACGTGGAGCGTCTGATGTGATTTCATTAATTGACGTGGATCATCACGTGGCCAGGAAGCGCACGCTCACCATACACACTAGTCAACTGAATAACACATGGCCTATGGAAAAGTCATAACAATGAGTGGATGGGATCTGATCTGGAAACACACACGCACGGTCCAGATTGAATCTGGAGATTGGATGGTTACTTGCGCCACCGTCTTCTCCGGCCAGCTTCCGGCAAGGGCAAAATTTACAGAGAAATAAATGTGCATGAAAAACCACAATCCAGGTACCAAACGAAAGCTAGGGTGATGTACATCACCTCTGTGCCAACCAAATCCACTCTAGGTTTCTACATTGAGAGAAATCAGAGGTGGAATTTATGTGGTGTCCAACTGAACTTATTGGATTTTGAAAATTTAAAGCTCAAATTAACTGCCTCTATGAAGAGGACTTCAGATCACACAAAAACAATAAGAAACAAGCAATATATGAGCAGATTCGAAGACAATAAAATCAGAAGTAAACCTCTGATTTGCAGAGCTTGGAGACACAATTTCTTGGTGTTAATGCTTGCAGTACACTCTATGAATCAAGGTGGTGAAGCTTAGGAACTTTTAGATCTAAAAAAACAATCAATGAAATTGAATTCTAGATTTGAAAAATTGAGAGAAAATTGGTGAGTTCCTTTTGAGTGAGGGTGAGGAGTAATTCGTGCAGCATGTAAGGTGCCTTTAGGTTCCTAAAATGAGAGGCATGAGCATTGTATTTATAGCAAAAGCATGGCCGAAGTGCATGATCAAAGTGTTGCATGAATGGAAAGGGCCTCCATGCATGGGCCTGTACAGGCGCATGGAGGGCCCAATTCCACTTGGATTTGCAAGTTGATGCTAATTGGAATCAAATTGGTCGTGCAGATTGTGCATAATCATCTCATGCAATGCAAATTTAAATGATTTTCAAAAATGTACCAATATGTTCATGCCTTCGAAAATGCTATGTCTATACTTGAAAAACAACCTTATGAGTAATGGTTGGAAAGCTTTTTGCATGAGGATCATTTGTTATGTTGATCAAAACTTCATTTGAAGCTTGGAAATTGATGAAAAGTGGTCATGAAGTGTAGGGTGCAAAACATGTATATGTGAAAATTCCAAAAATGGCCAAACTTTAAGCACTTCTGTTTCAATGATGTAAGCTCCAAATGACAAAATCTTCAACATCAAAGTTGTATATATTTTTAAGAAAATCAATTTTAACTTAAATTTTGCATCATTTGTATTTTTGATGAAGAAGTTATGGGCACTTGAAGTTGGACTTTTTCACATTTCAATGCTTTTGGTCCAAAGTGACCTATAATGTTTTGCATTATCACATGTATTTCTTTTAGGATTTTGAAATTTTTCTCAACATAACATTTGAAGTAGACATCTTAATAGTTCCAATGAATTTTATCCCACCTCAAAATCATGAAAAATGAATGAGATATGTTCTTGGGAAGTTGACCTAAAATTAGGGTTTCAGTCAAAATGACCTATAATGTTTTGAAATGTATGATGACCTTACAAGCTTCAAATAAATTTGTGATGAACATGAACGTTGTTCATATGGTTCTTAATAACATGTTTTATCTTGGGGTCATCTCCATTTGACAAACACATAGAAAGTTAGGTCTCAATGTACTTCAAAATAGTTAGATGAATTGACTGATCAACTTCTCAAGTCCATGCCTCATATCTTGATGAATTGATGATTGAGGATGCTCAAATAAGTTCAAATATGAATGAAATGATGAATTAAATAACTTCCCTTTATTGTATTTGATCATGGGTTGAGGTTGCTTCATGAGCAAGGCATAGTTGATGAACAGATGAATTAGGGGTTTCTTGGGAAACAAACCTCAAACCCTTTGATTTGCTTTGATCAAAATGATGAATTGAGATACTTGGGAGGCATATTTGATGGATGAGAGCTTTTGGGAACCATTGGCATGCTTGCTTTCACCTTCTCTTGGCCATATCAATGCACATAGGATCTCCTAGAAGCTTTGGACCTTATGACTGCTCAAGCTACAAACAAGAGATGCTAGTGACATATTTTTGTGCTTTTGGTTAGTGAATAGAATGAGAAAAGTAATAATATAAAATTCAAGCATGCTTGGTGATCTCAAACCAACTCTCAAGGGAATCCCACCCAAAGGTAAGAAGCCAAGATGCTATGATCCTTGAGGCAAGATGCAAATGCAATGTTATGATGCCATGAGGGATCTTAGGGTCAAAATTGGGGTCTTACAGATGCCCCTATTTAAGGTCATTCTAGCCGGAGAAGTGAAGGTAAAAATATTCCTCTCGACGAGGTAGAATGAGCTTAAATAATAACAAAGAGACGAATTTTGGTCCCTAAGAGACCCAATGATGCAAAGGTTTGTATGCAAAATGGTAATACTTTGTGGAAATATGTGTCGTATCTCGAAAAATACGATTCCTCGCGATAGTCGCAGAAAAATTTATGTTCGAACAAAGTCGCCACCGAACTTTATTTATCCCAATGAAGGAATTGGAAAATATCGATAAAACCTTTTAGAAAATAGAATAATGGTCGTCGCAACCATATTCGGGTTCAGGAGTCGATTACACAAGGGGAAGGTATTAGTACCCCTCACGTCCGTTGTACTCAACGGGAACCTTTTAGTCCAATTTGCTATTTGAATGTTGGTTAAATGTTATTCGCTTTCTTCGAGTAATTAGAATTGATGATAAATATGGATGAAGACCTCAGGAGGGGGAAATGAGAGGTTTTTTATTAGTGTGCTCGCCAAGATCTCACAATCTCGTGCCTACGTATCCTTATGGTGCAATAAGGAAATCAGAGCATTCGTAGTTCGGGGAATACGATTGGTTGGTGTCTTTTACCGAACAATTGTTTAGATCATGTTCTAAAGGCTAAACGTTGGCTTGTCTACTCTCAGCAGAGGTTTAAGCATTGGTTTGTTGTGCGCATTAGAAAGGATTAAACAATGTTCTTTCTGAAAAGAGTTTTGGTCACACAGGGGTGACGAGTTGAATTAATATGTTTGGTGTTTTGTTTGATTGGTTTTGATCGCACGGGGGCGAGAACAGATAGATTTGATGTGTTTAAGACATTTTTGAAGAACGACAAAAGATTGAGCAATATGGTGCACACCAATCGTTCAATTATTTCAAGGAATAATAAGGCGAACGCCTTTTACTCCCTTTTTCGTTTAAATTATTTATTGAAAGTTTGTTTGCGGAAATCGAATATGCACGGTAGTGAGGCGTGCGCCTCCCACTGGTTTATTCAAGGAACAATAAGGCGTGCGCCATTCATTCCTTTATCCAAGTTTGTTTAGTGTGTTTTAATCGGAAGTCGATAATTTGAGCAATATGGCGAGCGCCAATTATTCAAATATTCGATAAATCGTGAGGCGAACGCCTCCCATTCTTTTATCATCCAGAATTTGATTTATAATTTTTTTTTAGAAGTTATACTCGATTTGGAAAAGTAATTTGAATTTGTATAATTGTGGTTTTAATTTAGAAAAATAATTTGAATTTGTACAATTAAGGTTTTTATCGGATGACAAGAATTCGAGCAATATGGCGTGCGCCAATCATTCAAGTACTTGAGAAATAGTGAAGCGAGCGCTTACTATATTCCTTTTCATCCAAAGTTTTAAATTATAAAAATAAAATCTTTGGACATTATATTTAATTTGGAAGTGTGATTTTAATTTGTGAGTTTCAAGGTTTTAATTAGACGACGAGAATTCGATCAATATGGTGTACGCCAATTATTCGAATAATCGAAAGATAGTGAGGCGAACGCCTCCCATCCTTATTATCTGAAGTTTAGATTTTAAAAAGAGTTTAGACTTTATAGTTGATTTAAAATAAATGATTTGAATATTATGGTTTGATGTTTTAATCGGGTGACAAGAATTCGAGCAATGTGGCGTACGCCAATCGTTCGAGTAATTGAGAAATAGTGAAGCGGACGATTCCTATATTCTTTTTCATCCCAGGTTTAAATTATAAAAAGAATATTCTTTAGAAATTGTATTGGCTTAGAAAAATGATATGAATTTGCACGGTTGATCGAATTTAAATCGGGTTTAAAAATGGATCATTTGATATTGGAGTAAGTTTTTTTAAAATATATTTGAAAATATCAATTTAATTATTATTCATTTGTTTAAATAGTTGCACCAAAATAAATAAATAAAATAATAAAAATCAAATGCATTTGGTTATAAAGAGTGAAAGAATCAACATGCTCATACGCAACCGAATTATTTACGTGGCCATGCTTCAAACTTATTCGTGAAATGAAATATTATTTACGTGGCTGTGCTTTTTGGAATGTTCATAATAAAAGATATAAGAAGAACTTGAATACTAATAAATAAAATTAAGTACAAACTCATAATTCTTCAAACAAGAATATTACTATTTAGTGACATAATCATAAAGACTATGCTGGAATAATCATTACCACAATGTGAGATAAGTTTCGGTGCCAATTTAGAAACGGAAGCTACCGCAAAACCGCATCACCATAAATTAAGCCACTTAATAAGCATCACCATGAATTAACATACAATCATAATATAACAGAATAATATATATGTTTATGCTTCAAATCCACATTACAGAAGGAAAATGAATATGAGCATTGACTAAGCATCACCATCAATTAACATACAATAACAACATAACAAAATAATATATATGTTTATGCTTCAAACCCACATTACAGAAGGACGATGAACATAAGCATTGACTACCCTATTTTTTCTGAAAATTTATTTTCTTACTGTGTATCTGAATTTTCTTTCCCATTTAAATAAAGCTACACTAAATTAAAACCACACAAACAAAACACAATAGTTATTGATATAATATTATTCACAAGTTTAATCACAAAGCTTCGTATGCCCAACAGATCAAACAACAATGGAACTGAACATGTAACCGAAAATACTTATCAACACAAGAAACCACATCATATAGCAGGAAAGTTCGATTTGGATTGTTACCGTCATGGACCATTATTGTTGGACAAGGAAACGCTAGATGGAATTTCGAAAGTGTGTTATGAAGCTAACAGTGATAGTTGTGCGTCCTACCGTTTCTTCATCGTGCTTCAAAATTGGCTTCTATAATCATAACTAAATCCCAACTTGCAAACTGAATAAAACAAACGACAATCCACACTGATTCACAAAAAAAACTTCGCACTCCCTTAATGATTTTGAGTAGATGGTTTTGGAAGCCGTATCTTTTAGATCGCCGAAAACAGGGGTTTTCGGTGGTGACAAAGGGTGGTTCAACGGTTGGAGGGTTGGAAGGTACAATTCTATTTCGGCGATGAACGGTTTGTGGTTGTGACGGAGAAATCAAGAAGAAGGAGATGGGTGGTGGTAGGCTGTGAAACAAAGTGAGTTCGCCGGCGTGAGGAACGATTAAGGTGTGGGGTGCGCGAGATTCGGCGAAAGGTTTGTGTGGGTCGACGGTGGGTGAAACGGAGGCGTTGGTGGTCACCGCGGTAGAAGGGTTGCAAGCTGGCGATTTGTTGGATGAAAAGATTGAAGGGTTGTCGTTTTGTGGCGGCAGATTTGGGGGTAGCCGGAAAGGTTGTTGACGGTGAGGGCAATGTGTGAGTTTTGGAGATGGAAGCGTGTGATGGCGGATTTTTGCGAATTCGTTGGTGAGGATGAAGGTGGAGAATAGGAGAAGTGAGTGAGAGTAGAGAGTGGAGAGCTAGAGGGAAGAGATATAGAGTACTGGGTTTTCTTTTTGTCTGTGGTAACGTGTGTGTGGGTATTAAATGGGAAACAGTAATTCCATTTTATTTCCCTTTTTTTTGTAACGTTGAGTGAGAGTGGGGAGAGAGAAGAGAGGGTAACGTGAAGATTGAGGAAACATGAGGGAAAGAGACATTGAGAGATTGGAAACAGTATTGTGGTGAGCTGTCAACTTAAAAAAAGGAGAATCCAATGCCACCTTATATTAACATTATTATTTTGAAAACCATTATTATTATTCGTTTTTAACTAAAATATGATTATCACAAATAAAAAATCTTAATTATTTAATTTGATATTTTGAATAAAGAAATAAAATGACCCGACTAAAAATAGAAATTGGATATAAATTTACTCGAAAAATTAAATCGGACACATTAAAATGATCAACACAAAATATACTTATTGAAAAAATACAGCATTTCTTCAAATTCTGAAATAATTTTGCACTGGTTAAAAGGCTCAGGCGAGTCGAAATGCAACCGAAACAGCCGCTGAAAAATACAACGAACACACCAGGTTAAACTACGTGAACCGTAGATTAATAATACTGGTGTATGTGTTTTTAATTTTGAAACTTTTTTACCCGCTGATTTGTGCATGTTCTTCAGAAACGATTTAACTAATATGTCTGTATTCTCAATAAATTTATCTTGACTGATATTTTGGGTATTTATTCATGATGAAATGTATGTCATGCTATGCATATGATGCAAAAATAAAAATGAAATCAATGCTATGAAAATTTAAATATGCCTGGACAAAATTTGGGTATGACAATATGTGTCCACAAAGAAGAAAAAAAATCAGGAGAAACTGGCAATCCATATGAGTAGTACGCTCAATGGGACAGAGACTCTGGGGACTCTTATGGGAATAAGAAAGGGAATAAATTGCGTGAGCAGGTCACGACTTAAGACTTGCTGAGACACGAGAGGAATTCCATGAAAATAAATCAATGGAAAGATTCAAGCTGACTCAAAGATGCATGTATTGAGGAATATGCCAATACAGCAAAACTATCCATAAAGGATACCTCGGATAAAAAATCCGGACTCAGATGGGGAAAATCCACTAAGGGACTTCACCGGGAAATGTCCAGACGGGACTCATCTGAGGAAACAACAGGATGAGGTATTACCGGTTACTGGGTAATAAGCTCAAGGAGACATGTGATCGAAACACCGATATGAGGGTGAGAGAACAACACGCTCGGGAAGAATGAATATCTAAGACCGGTATGAGGGTGAGAGATATCAAACATCCAAAAATATTTGAGGAAGACCTAAAAAGGTATGCTTCGACTCAGGAAATCTGACTCCACACGGGACAAAAAGTCATAATAGGGAGTAGAAAGGAAGGAACACCAGGGATACCGGTTACTGGGCATATAATAGGTGACCAACCAAGCGTGAATTGGGGAATATTTCCAAGACACTCATCATCCAAAAGGAGGGCTAAAAAGCAAACTCAATTTACAGGATGGACATTCGACTCCGCAAAAGGGGAAACGAATCTTACTCGACTAGAGAAGAACAAAAGACTTCGACTGAAGAGCGCATGAGATATATTATCTATTACCGTCAGAACGTAGATAACATACTCGCATGGAAGATTATCCACAACCGGTTACTGGGTTAATAAAGGATAAACCAACCGAAAGGAAAGGACATCGAGATACCGAATATTAGGTATAAAATGATGACTAATCAAAGGGAGGGACGATAATTGCTAACCAAGGGTAAATGAAAGATGACTCGTTGGGGATACATTGACAAAGGAAATGATCCGGGAGATATATCACTGGTTACTGGGAGATATACTCAAAAGGTGAAGGAATATCAATACCGAATATTAGGTAAAGATAACCGTCAAGGAGGGGATTACATCTACCAGATACTAGGTAGAAAACCACAGAAGAGTAACCGCCATCGATTAGGATGAACAAAATCAGGTTAACTCTGCGATGGAATAAAATGGGGTTTACAACTACCGGTATGAGGGTAGAAAACCACATAAATAGGACTTACAACTACCGATTACTGGGTAGAAGGCCACAAACTCCGCCGGGGAATAGATGGATAATTACTGGTTACTGAGCAATCGTTCATCTAAATTACGGGGAAGTGCAGGGGAAATAACAAAAGGAGTCGATCTAGGAACAAGCTAGAGAGACACACCGAAACAAGACTCAACCCAATGAGGATATAACTCAGGGGAGTAATTCCATCCCAGTACATATTTTGGGCAGAAACGGAAATAACAATCATCCACGAGGACATATCTCAGTGGGGAATATGGAAGAAAGGGTAGACACTTTCTGCCTATGGGGCTGACTCTATCATGGAGAGATCAAACACCGACATCTGCTTGGAGAACTATATCACCACATAGCAGGAGACAACAATCAAAGATATATGGCAAAGAATGCAACATGAATATCTGAATGTTAAGAATATGCATGTATATGCATAGTTTATGCATGATGAATGCTGACAAAACAGACATATCTAACACAAACAGGTCCAAGAATTGATGGACAAACATCCGGTACTACATCTCAAAAGAGAGAGTCAGGCCCATTGGAGAACATCCAATCTGATGGGGGCGACAGATACCAGGAAGCAAAGATCTCTGCAGTGCTCTAAACACGCATAAAATCTGCCGTAGAAGCAACTCCACTGGGGAAATTATCGAAGAGCGAAATGAAGCTCTGTGGGGAAACAACCACCAATCAGAAGGTTCCAATACCCACACATTTCTTGCACTGCTGAAGAAATCACATCTGCCGAGGAGAAAGGGACACTACTCCGATGGGGAAGGAAAGATAAACATCTTCATTAAACACTCTGCTCGGGAGGAAACCACAAACGGGCTCTGATCAGACAATTCCACTAGGGAAACACTGCTGACGACCGAATCGGGGATTACCCGTAGGCAAATACTGGGGATACCCTGCTGGTTACCCTACTGGGGAGTAAAAGTGGGATCAACTCTGTTGAGAATGGTCGAGGAGCAAATCTGCTAGAGATCAAAGTAGACAAGTCCACCCAGGGGAAAAGCTACAAACCAACTTGATGATAACTCCACTCATGCTGGGGATTTCCTGCTCACTCCGTCGGAGAAATTTCTAACTTGAAGTGAGGGAAAACCAATTTATTTTAAAAGATTAACATATTCCATTTATCAATCTATAAGGGATTTTAGGTCAATCCACGCAAGGGAGGACAAACATATAATTGATAACACAAATGCTAAATCCAGACTCACTGGGGAATTAGAAGATAAAGACTGCATCCAAAACTTCAAATTCTCTAGTGATTTGGTGGGATGTACAACTTTCTGCTGTGATCGCGGGGGAGACAACTTGAATGATAATGAAGAGGATACAAGTATGTTGGGAATATGAACAAATGTCTTACCCTTTTGGAGATCATGTTATCCTTGGGAGAGCACTGAAGACGTCCTAAGTATCCTTTTTGTCATTGTGGATGTTGACTTTGTTTAAAAACAATTTATGAAAATTTTAATTATTTAAAACAATGATATTTATCAATTAAAACATGCAAAACATTTGTTGAATAGAAACAAATAAGAGTGCAAAGAATTGGATAAAGGCTCAAATTTATTTGATGGAATGGTAGTCTGCAAATGGCGGGACTCCATGGATCTTTACAAACTTGAAATTGGCGATATATATTGGAAAAGGGCTACATTGAACATAATGACCATTTCTCCACCAACTTTGAATCCAATGTATTTGAAGCTTCAGTTTGACGATGACTGAGCGAAATTCTTTGACAGAAGACAACTGTAGAACAAAGTCTTGTCAGGATGCAGTTACTTGCCAAATCCCTAATTTTTGCCTAGATTGCTCCAAGGTGAGGTACTCAATCTAGCGGGATACATATTCATTTTTTATGTCTCTAACTTTTGCCTGGATCGCCCTTTCGGGTTTTCAATCCACCGAGACGCTCATCTTTTGCCTAAGCCGCCCTTTCGGGTTTTCAACTTAGCGAGCTATTCTGTTTTTATTTTAGGCGAAGTATTTCTTGACTGCATCTGAATTCATAGGACGAGTGAAATCCTCTCCATCCATAGTTGTAAGTATTAAAGCACCGCCTGAAAAGGCTCTCTTAACAACATATGAACCTTCAAAGTTTGGAGTCCACTTGCCCCTAGAATCGAGCGCGAAAGACAAAACTTTCTTAAGCACAAGATCACCTTCTCGGAACACACGAGGCTTGACCTTCTTATCAAAGGCTTTCTTCATCCTCTGCTGATATAACTGACCATGGCACATGGCCGTCAATCTCTTCTCTTCTATCAAATTCAGTTGGTCATAACGACTCTGAACCCATTCAACATCAGTCAACTTGGCTTCCATCAAGACTCTCATTGATGGGATCTCCACCTCTACTGGGAGTACAGCCTCCATGCCATAAACAAGAGAGAAAGGGGTTGCCCCTGTTGAAGTGCGGACAAATGTACGGTATCCATGCAAAGCAAATGACAGCATTTCATGCCAATCTTTGTACGTAACAACCATCTTCTGGACAATCTTCTTGATATTCTTATTAGCAGCTTCAACAGCCCCATTCATCTTGGGTCTATAAGGAGAAGAATTATGATGTGCAATCTTGAACTCGCTACACAACTCTTTCATCATCTTGTTGTTCAAGTTAGATCCATTATTAGTAATGATCTTATCTGGCACACCATAACGACATATGAGTTGATTCTTGATAAACTTCACAACCACTTTCCTGGTCACGTTTGCATGATGCCGCTTCAACCCACTTGGTGAAGTAATCAATTGCTACGAGAATAAACCTGTGACCGTTGGACGCTTTCAGCTCTATCATACCAATCATGTCAATTCCCCACATAGAGAAAGGCCATGGTGATGAAATCACATTTAGCAGTGTCAGTGGAATATGAATCTTATCCACATAAATCTGACACTTGTAGCATTTCTTAACATATTTGCAGCAGTCAGACTCCATTGTCATCCAATAGTAGCCTGCTCTCAACATCTTTCTAGCCATGGCATGTCCATTGGAATGAGTACCAAATGAGCCCTCATGGACCTCAATCATTAACAGGTCTGCTTCGTGTCTATCCATACATCTCAACAAAACCATGTCAAAATTCCTCTTATAAAGCACATCGCCATTGAGGTAGAAACTGCCTGATAATCTCCTCAAAGTTTTCCTATCTTTCACAGATGCCCCAGACGGGTAAATCTGGCTTTGGAGAAAACATTTGATGTCATAATACCATGGATTATCATCATGCACCTCCTCTACTGCAAATACATGAGCTGGTCTATCCAAGCACATCATAGTGATATTGGGAACTTCATTCCAGAGTCTCACCATAATCATCGAAGCAAGTGTAGCAAGCGCATATGCCATCTGATTATCATCTCGAGGAATATGATGGAAGTCAACCTCAGTAAAGAATGTTGAAATCCTCCTCGCATAATCTCTATATGGGATGAGGCCAGGCTGATTCGTCTCCCATTCACCCTTAATCTGATTGATAACGAGGGTCAATCACCATAAACATCAAGATGCTTGATCCTAAGATCAATACACTCTTCCAATCCCATAATACAGGCCTCATACTCAGCCATATTATTCGTGCATTTGAAAGTTAGCCTCGGTGTAAAAGGAAAATGTATGCCCTGAGGAGTGATAATCACTGTCCCAATACCATTTCCATACTGATTTACAGCGCCATCAAACACCATGCTCCATCGGGAACCAGGCTCTGGCCCTTCATTGAGCGTAGGCTCATCGCAATCTTTCATTTTTAAATACAGAATCTCCTTATCTGGGAAGTCATACTGAACAGACTGATAATCCTCAATTGGTTGATGTGCCAAGTGGTCAGCCAAGATACTACCTTTAATAGCTTTCTGAGCTCGATACTCAATATCATACTCAGATAACAACATCTTCCAACGGGAAATCCTCCTAGTTAAAGCATGCTTCTCAAAGATATACTTGATTGGATCCATTTTGGATATCAACCAAGTCGTATGATTCAACATATACTGGCGTAAGCGCTTAGCAGCCCAAGCCAAAGCACAACATGTTTTCTCAAGCATCGAGTATCGAGACCCACAATCGGTGAACTTCTTACTCAAGTAGTAGATGGCATATTCTTTCTTTCCTGATTCGTCTTGCTGACCAAGGACACAACCCATAGAGTCCTCAAGAACTGTCAGATACATAATCAATGGCCTCCCTTCCACAGGTGGAGACAGAATCGGAGGCTCGGACAGATACTTTTTAATACTGTCAAAGGCTTTTTGGCAATCCTCCGTTCAATCATGAGACTGATCTTTCCGGAGGAGCTTGAATATCGGCGCACATGTGGCAGTCATGTGGGATATAAATCTGGAAATATAATTCAAGCGGCCAAGAAAACCTCGGACTTGCTTCTCAGTTTTGGGCGCAGGCATCTCTTGTATTGCTTTGACCTTGGCAGGATCAACCTCAATACCTCTCTCACTAAAAATAAAGCCCAATAACTTGCCGGAACGGACTCCAAATGTACACTTGTTAGGATTCAGACGAAGCTTATACTTCCTCAAACGCTGAAATAGCTTCAACAAGTGCTCTACATGTTCAACTTCCGTTCTTGACTTTGCAATCATATCATCAACATATACCTCGATCTCATTGTGCATCATATCGTGAAACAAGGTAGTCATAGCTCGTTGATATGTGGCTCCGACATTCTTTAAACCGAAGGGCATCACTCGATAACAGAATGTTCCCCAAGGTATGATGAATGTTGTCTTCTCCATATCCTCGGGTGCCATTTTAATCTGGTTATATCCGGAAAATCCGTCCATAAACGAGAAGACATTGAATTTAGTTGTACTATCTACCAACATATCAATATGTGGTAGAGGGAAATCATCTTTCGGACTAGCTTTATTCAAGTCTCTATAGTCCACACACATTCAGACTTTTCCATCTTTCTTAGGCACAGACACAATATTGGCCACCCATTGAGGATATGTAGAAGTCACTAGAAACCCCGCATCAATTTGCTTCTGAACTTCTTCTTTAATCTTCACTGCCATGTCGGGATGAGTTCTTCTGAGCTTCTGCTTCACAGGCACACACTCAGGCTTCAAAGGCAGGAAATGTTGCACGATATCAGTATCCAGACCAGGCATGTCTTCATATGACCAGGCAAAGACGTTGACGTATTCTCGTAGCAACTCAGCCAACCCCTTCTTAATAGACTCTTCTAGGAGTGCCCCAATCTTCACCTCTCGCACACAATCCTCAGACCCCAAGTTGACTGTTTCCAGATTCTCAAGATGTGGCTGAATGATCTTCTCTTCTTGCTCACGTAGACGGGTAATCTCATCAGGAATCTCTTCAACATCATCTTCTTCTGCCTCAAATACAGGGAACTCAAAGTTGGGAGATGATGTTGGATCATTATGTTCAATGGGTTTGATCAACCTGCATAATGATTTTGGATATAAAAGAGATTTTAGAATTCAAACAAGGCAAATCATTATGCAGATGAAAATATTGATTTTATCCTACTTTTAAGGTTTTATGTGATCACCAATTTCATGCTAAAAAGCAAAAAGTGGAAATAATAAAAAAAAACATTTAACATGAACTTATTGAATGAAATATCATTGTATTTATGAGCCAACAATGTCATCACTCCTCCTTTTGGCATGGGAGAAGGGTTTTTAAACAAAATGAACATTACTTTGACTTATGGACAACTGTTGGAACATCAACAGCGACCCAGTTATTGTAGACCCCTCCAGGGATGACAAAGTTGCCAGAATCTTCCTCTGCATCCTCTTCTACAATTGCAGCAACTTCCTCGTCTTGGACGGCGTGGATGAACCCACCACTCTGAAACAACCCATGCTTGTTGAAAGCGCCAGAAGAATACCCTATGCCAGCCCAGGATTTGTTGTCTTCCAGCTTGATCATTTGTCCTAAACCGGTAGTTGTGCCATGCTCAATGGCCAACTTAGCATCATTGTAGGACACAAATGAAGAAGTTCCTTTCTTAATAGGCTCAACAATAAATAAAGCTTGGAACTGCGTTCCAACTTCATCCTCAATGTCTATGTAAGAAAAGGAAGACAAATGGCTAACCAGGAGAGCCTTCTCCCCCCTACCACCACCAGCTTCTTATTCTTAACAAATTTCAATTTCTGGTGTAGGGTGGATGTCACGGCGCCTGCCTCGTGAATACATGGTCTGCCCAACAGACAGCTATATGATGGGTGGATATCCATGACCTAAAAACTGATCTGGAAATCACTTGGTCCAATCTTGACTGGGAGCTCAACCTCTCCAATCACAATTTTGCGGAACCCATCAAAAGCTTTAACCACTACTCCACTCTGCCTCACGGGAGGCCCCTGATATGAGACTCTAGCAAGAGTGGATTTTGGCAACACATTCAGTGATGATCCCGTGTCTACCAGCACATTCGACATGGCATCATCCTTACAGCTCATGGATATGTGTAGTGCCAAATTGTGGTCTCTTCCCTCCTCAGGGAGATCAGCATCACAAAAACTCAAATTGTTACAAGCGGTAATGTTTGCAACAATACTATCAAATTGTTCTATTGTGACGTCATGGTCTACATACGCCACATCCAACACCTTCTGCAGAGCTTCACGGTGTGGTTCTGAGTTCATCAACAAAGATAGCACAAAGATCTTTGATGGCGTTTGTAGTAGCTGATCTACAATGTTGTATTCACTCCTCTTGATGAGCCTCAGCATCTCATCACAGTCTTCTTTCATGGAGCCACTCTGGCCAGCAGAGACATGAGTTCTTACAACAATGGCAAGTTTATTGGCAACAAGTGCCAGATTTGGAGCAATAACAGCATTCCCAACTGGGCGTTTATCACAATCAACAACATCAGCCCTTCGGACATCAGCCTGGGGTTTCGAAGGAGTCGAGAAAACACGACCGCTGCGGGTCAGGCCGCTGACATCGGCAATATTAACAACAGAAGTAGAGGGCAGGGGAACCTCCTTCCCATCTTCCAAAGCCATAACATTGTAACGATAGGGGACAGCCTTATCAGAAGAGTATGGCACAGGGCCGACTGGTTTAATAATCAAAGAGGGAGAAGCCTTTTGCTTGCTGCCATCATATTGAATGATAACAGGCTCAGGGATCCGAAATACCGGAGATATCACATTGACTTCATCATCATCAATATCTCGATTCTGAAGTATCTCAATTACACCTTCATCCAACATTTCTTGGATGTCTTTACGGACTTGGCGACATCCCCTCTGATTGACAGTGCAGACACGGCATCTGTCATGGTCGTGCTCGTAATGACTGTATTCACACAACAGTCTGTGCATCTCGACCAAAGATTGTCGAATATGACTGACATATTTGACTTTATATTTACCAGGGCAGCCCTGGACCATGTTGACAAAGGATTTCCCATGCTCGGGCAATGAGTTCTTCTTCACATTGGGACCTACGTCCTCGAAACACAAGATACCACTTCTCACAAGGTCTTGAACCTTGGTCTTCAGCGGGTAACAGTTTTCCACGTCGTGTCCGGGGTACCAGAATGATAGACACAATGTAGCTCGGGCTTATACCACCACTGAGGGTTGGTAGGTATAGCCAGTGGGTCGCGTGGAGTAATCAGCTTCCTCTCGATCAAAGAGGGATAGAGCTCTGCATAGGTCATAGGAATAGGATCAAAGGTGACCCTTTTCCTCTCATAGATGGTAGTAGTCTGATTGTTGTTTCGAGGCTGGTAGGCCTGCTGTTGAGGACTGAAATTCTAGTTATCAGACTTTGGATGTCACACTGGTTGTTATGACATCCAATTCTGCACAGACAGGGATTATGCAGAACTTAACAGTAAGTGCAGTAAATAACACAAGTAATTGTTCACCCAGTTCAGTCCAACATGACCTACATCTGGGGGCTACCAAGCCAGGGAGGAAATCCACTATTAGTAGTATCAATTCAAAGCTAAACTCACCCGTTTACAACTTATCACTTAATCCCTACCCAATGCAATTTCAATCTTAACCTAAGATCAGAGTTCCTACTCACTCCCCCTCAATCACCTCAGTGATATTAAAAACACTTTGAAGTCACACTTCAAAAACAACTCTTGGTTATGCTTCACAGCTTAAACCAAGATACACAGCACTCACGCTTAAAAGCTTCGAGTGACACAACACTTACAACTCAATGAATACCCTATGCCAAAGCAATCATCTACTTGATAATGACTTGGCTTACAAGATACGTCTAATTCTAGACTCACAAAAATACAGCAGTGAAGTAAGATGGACACACTAAATCTTCACGCCTCAAAATCCCTGAAACTGAATGGAGGAATGCCTTCCTTTTTATATTGCAGCACCTGGGCTTTTGCACCTGTATTTTCCTGAATTTTAGGTCACATAAGTTCCCACAAATTCAATATTTAGGTTGCTAACAAATAGGCTATTTGTTAGGTTCATTGAATGTAGCTTGGTTGTTGATTTCCTGGATTTTCTCTAAGTTGTTGACTTCCTAAAGAATAGCCTGAGAAAGCTGTAACAGAAAACTGAACAACCTACAAGTTAGCATATGCTGTCAGGAATGAATGTCACGACATTCAGCTTGACATCAAGGTCCATATGCTGAGTCTGTTTTTCCAAAAAACAGACTGTACAAATCTGCTGACCTGTACATGATCAAAATGACCATACTACAGTACCAGCTTACATTAGTAAATGTCAAAGTGTCCAACTTAACATTTACACAGTTGGCCTTAAGTTAGTTCTGTTATTCTCTTGAATAACAAACTAAGTAAAATGCTGAAGTATAGCAGAACACCACTCTGCCCAATCTTCAGTAGCTGCTGTCAATGATGAATGTCACAACATCCAGTTTGACATTCAGTCAGTAGGCCTTATGCCAGGTCTAGTTCTTCCTTGATAACCAGACTGCAAGTGAATACTAAGTTCTCACAGAACTCCTGATGTTCTATTCCTTAGTATCTGTTGACAGGTATGAATGTCACAACGTCCAGTTTGACATTCAATAAATCCTGTGTTAGCTAGTCCTGCAGTAACTACAAAGTAGTCACATATGCATGTCATGACATCAGTCAAGACATTAGTGTTTTACCATATAATGCAGCCAATTAAACACCTACAAACTCCCCCTTTGGCAAATTTTTGGCTAAAACACTTTGATCCCCATAACAGAGTTCATAGCAGCGGAAACACTCACCTAGCAGGAAATAATACTAGCTAAAAACACTCAGAGTGGCAGCACACTCACACACATTGAAGTTAAATAAAAACTTCTCTTAGCAGCACACACATATTAGAAGTTGCACCTAAACTTCAATATCTGCTGCAGGGGGGGGGGGGGAATCTTCAGATCTGTCATGAGAGTCTGTTGTAGAGACTTACTCTGTTTGTCAGGGATGGATGGTTATTACTCCCCCTTTTTGTCACAAATGTTGCCAAAGCCAACAACATTGTTAGAGCACAATGACAGAGTCCCAGACTTGGTTTTACTTCACAGTTTCAACCAAGTTAACATCCACTTGATCTTGCTTCACAGCTTCGATCAAGTGATCACCCACTTTTGCTTAACAGTAGGTACCACCATATCAGATGCCATGATTTTGTTTCTGACATCCAGAACCACTCCTGCATGAACAGCATCCTTGAACACCTGCAGGTACAGTGACCTTCTCTCTGTAGGGTGTCTCCTTACCTTCTTGTATCCACCCTTGTTGCAAGCAGCATAGCTATGATCTGTTGACCAATCATAGCCTAGTACAAATTGTTCAATAGGCAGAGGTATCAAACAATTTATCCCAAACATCAGTGGTTGCTATAAGGTCTCAGAGAGACATATTCCCAGTTTGCTCCTTAAGTTTTCAAACTGAGTAGCATCCAGAGCCTTTGTAAATATGTCAGCCAGTTGAAGATCCGTGGCTACATGTTCCAAAGTGATCACCTTGTCTTCCACCAGATCTCTGATGGAGTGGTGCCTAGTGTCAATATGTTTGGTCCTGCTGTGTTGGATGGGATTCTTGGAGATGTTGATGACACTGAGATTATCACAGAACAATGTCATGACATTTTGAGTGACATTGTACTCAGTGAGCATTTGTTTCATCCACACCAATTGGGAGCAGCTGCTTCCAGCAGCTATGTATTCAGCCTCTGCAGTGGACAGAGAGACACAGTTCTGCTTCTTGCTGAACCATGATATGAGGTTTTCTCCTAAGACGAAACATCCACCTGATGTGCTTTTTCTGTCATCAGCACTTCCAGCCCAATCAGCATCACAGTACCCAGTTAGGACAGGCTCAGACCCATGTGAGTACAGCATCCCATAGTCACATGTCCCATTGATGTACTTGAGAATCCTTTTGACTTGATTCAAGTGACTCACCTTGGGCTCTGCTTGGTATCTGGCACACACTCCAACTGCATAAAAGATATCAGGTCTACTAGCAGTTAGATACAGCAGACTACCTATCATGCTCCTGTACAGGCATTGATCCACACTAGGCCCTCCATCATCTTTGGTTAACTTCAGATGAGTAGGAGCTGGAGTCCTCTTGTGCCTGGCATGGTCCATACCAAACTTCTTAACTATGTTCTTGGCATACTTGCTTTGGGAGAGAAACATAGAGTCCTCCATTTGGTTTACTTGCATTCCAAGGAAATAGGTCAGTTCTCCCACTAGACTCATTTCAAACTCAGACTGCATCTGGTGAACAAATTTGTTAACCATTTGTTCTGACATTCCACCAAAGACTATATCATCAACATAGATTTGAGCTATCATGATTTTGCCTTCATCATCCTTCACAAACAAGGTTTTATCTATGCCCCCCTTTCTGTATCCATTTGAGGTCAGAAATTCGGTTAACCTGTCATACCAAGCTCTGGGTGCTTGCTTCAACCCATACAAAGCTTTCTTCAACTTGTATACATGCTCAGGTTGGCTAGGATCACAGAACCCTTTGGGTTGTTCCACATAGACTTCTTCATTCAGGTAGCCATTCAAGAATGCACTCTTCACATCCATTTGGAATAGCTTGAACTTTAGGATGCATGCTACCCCCAACAGCAATCTGATGGACTGAAGTCTAGCCACAGGAGCAAATGTCTCATCAAAGTCTACTCCTTCAACTTGAGTGTATCCTTGAGCTACTAGTCTTGCTTTATTTCTAGTAATTACTCCTTTCTCATCAGATTTGTTTTTGTAGATCCACTTGGTACCAATGATGTTGGACCCTTCAGGTCTTGGAACCAGCTCCCATACTTCATGCCTTGTGAACTGCTCGAGTTCCTCTTGCATGGCAATGATCCAGTATTCATCAGTCAGGGCTTCTTTCACATTCTTTGGTTCAACCTTGGAAACAAAGCAGGAATTTGAGTTTATTCCTCTTGACCTGGTGGTTACACCACTGGTGGGATCCCCTATGATAAGATCCTTAGGGTGGTCTTTCTGAATTCTGATAGATGGCACTTTGGTGGTTGCCTCTACTTCACAATCAGGAGGAGATTCCTGTACTCCTTCAGGCTTGACTGGACTGTCAATTTGACTGTCGAGGAATGTTTCAACATCCTCCATGACATCGGTTCCTTCCTCTTTATCATCCACAATGACATTTATGGACTCCATCAGGACATTGGTCCTGTAGTTGAACACTCTATAGGCTCTGTTGTTAGTGGAGTATCCCAGAAATACGCCTTCATCACTTTTGGGATCTAGCTTCCTTCTCTGTTCACGATCTGTGAGGATGTAGCATTTACTTCCAAAAATATGAAAGTACTTCACAGTGGGTTTTCTACCCTTCCATATTTCATACAGAGTGGAGGAGGTTCCTTTTCTCAAGGTGACTCTGTTGTGAACATAGCACGCGGTATTCATTGCTTCAGCCCAAAAGTGCATAGGGAGCTTCTTTGCATGAATCATTGCTCTGGCAGATTCTTGAATAGTTCTATTTTTTCTTTCAACTATTCCATTCTGCTGAGGAGTTATAGGTGAGGAGAACTCATGGCTTATTCCTTCAGACGAGCAGAACTCATCAAACTTGGAGTTCTTGAATTCAGTACCATGATCACTTCTAATCCGGACCACACAACTGTCCTTTTCCCTTTGAAGTCTTATGCACAGATCTTTGAAGACATCAAATGCATCTGACTTCTCTCTGATGAAGCTTATCCACGTGTATCTGGAATGGTCATCAACCACCACGTAGGCATACTTCTTCCCACCAAGACTTTCAACCTGCATAGGTCCCATTAGGTCCATGTGCAGCAGCTCCAGAACTCTGGAGGTTGTGGAATGTCCCAGCTTTGGGTGTGACATCTTGGTTTGCTTGCCCACTTGGCATTCTCCACAGACTCTTCCTTCATCAATCAGAAGCTTTGGCATTCCTCTGACTGCTTCCTTGGATATGATCTTCTTCATTCCCCGTAAGTGGAGATGTCCAAGTCTTCTATGCCACAGCTTTACCTCCTGTTCTTCCTTGGCTGAGGAACATGTTGTGGAAAAGTTAGAGAGATCAGGTTCCCACAGGTAGCAGTTGTCTTTGGACCTGGTTCCTCTCATAACTTCCTGATTGTCACCACTTGTCACGATGCACAGCTCCTTAGTGAACTGAACATGAAACCCTTGATCACACAGCTGACTTATGCTGATGAGGTTTGCAGTTAGTCCTCTTACTAACAGCACATTGTTCAATTTTGGGGCTTCTGGACAGTCCAGCTTCCCAACACCTATGACTTCTCTTTTAGTTCCATCACTCAATGTCACAGACTTGGTGTTAGAAGGATGTAGATTCACCACTAGATAGTCCATCCCAGTCATATGCCTTGAGCAGCCACTATCAAGGTACCAATCTTGTCTGATATGTCCCCTTGAAGAGGTGTGAGCAAGGTTAGCAACACACTGTTGATTCTCAGGAGAGAAATGCATCTTAGATGCCAGCTGCTTAGGTTTGACCTGAGGTGTCTGCTTAACCACCCATGTTGGTTTCTTAATGGGGGCATTATGAGTAGACACCTTTTTCTTGGGCCTACCTTGAGGGGTCTGGTTCGGGTAACCATGCAGCCGGTAGCAGAATGGTTTTATATGACCAAATCTCCCACAGTAATGACATTTCCATCTCTTGAATTTCTTCTTCTGATGATTGGTCATTCTGGTTCCTCGATGTTGTGACTTTGGATGAGACTTCCATTTGGATTTCTGAACTTTAGCCTTTGGGCGTTTGCTTTCAGTTGAGGATCTTTTCCCAAAGCCTAAACCAGATGTGTTTCCATACTTCTGTCCTGTCTTAAGGATTTCTTCCAAGGTGTCTGATCCCTTATTCACCATTTTGATGGATTTGGTCATTTGGTCTAGCTTGGAGCTCAGCAACGAAATCTCACCTTTCAGACCCTCAATGACTTTCAGCTGCTCTAGTTTCTCAGCTTCTAGTTCTTTGATGAGTTTCTTATGCTTTTCTCCTTGGATGCAAACTTCTGCACTTTTAACACATAATTCTTTATATGAGGCAGCAAGTTCATCCAATGTGAGTTCATCTCCACTTGAGTTATCCTCTGAAGCACAAACACTGGTTAGAGCAGTGACTTGTTTGGCCGATTCTCCTTCAGATTTACTCTCAGTGTTTTCTTCTGACCAGGTGACAGATAGCCCTTTCCTTTGCCTCATGAGAAGGATAGGGCAGTCAGCCTTACTATGATCATATCCTTCACATCCATGGCACTGGATTTCCTTGCCTTGGTTGGCCTTTTCTTCATGGGTTGATCTTTTCTTTATGTCAGACGGGATGTTCTTGACATTAGATCTACCCTGTTGATCAAATTTCTTTATGAGCTTGTTGAACTGTCTCCCAAGCATGGCTAAGGTTTCTGATATACTTTCATCACCTCCAGTATATCCTTCTCCTATAAAGGCTATGCTTTTCTTCTTCTCAGCATACTCACCTAAGCCCATTTCAAAGGTTTGGAGTGAACCAATGAGCTCATCTACCTTCATATTACTGATGTCCTGAGCCTCCTCTATGGCAGTGACCTTCATGGCAAACCTCTTAGGCAAGGACCTGAGAATCTTTCTTACAAGTTTCTCTTCAGTCATTTTCTCACCTAGTCCACCAGAGGTGTTTGCAATTTCAAGAATATTCATGTGAAAGTCATGAATAGTCTCTTCCTCCTTCATCTTCAGATTTTCAAACTTGGTTGTCAGCATCTGAAGTTTGGACATCTTCACCTTGGAAGTACCTTCATGAGTTACCTTGAGGGTATCCCAAACTTCCTTAGCTAGCTCACAGTGATGAACTAGTCTGAAGATGTTCTTGCTGATTCCATTGAACAAAGCATTCAAGGCCTTGGAATTTCCAAGAGCTAGTGCCTCTTGCTCCTTGTCCCACTCTTCTTCAGGAATCTGCACACTGACTCCATCTTCACCTGTCCTCATTGGATGTTCCCATCCTTTGTTGACAGCTCTCCAGACTTTGCTGTCTAGAGACCTTAAGAAGGCTATCATACGAGGCTTCCAGTCATCATAATTAGAGCCATCCAACATGGGTGGTCTATTTGAGTGTCCTAAATCCTTGTCCATGGTACTAGAAAGTAACTTCCCTAGATCTCACCCAGAACTTCACAGGCAGGGTGCCTGCTCTGATGCCAATTGAAATTCTAGTTATCAGACTTTGGATGTCACACTGGTTGTTATGACATCCAATTCTGCACAGACAGGGATTATGCAGAACTTAACAGTAAGTGCAGTAAATAACACAAGTAATTGTTCACCCAGTTCAGTCCAACATGACCTACATCTGGGGGCTACCAAGCCAGGGAGGAAATCCACTATTAGTAGTATCAATTCAAAGCTAAACTCACCCGTTTACAACTTATCACTTAATCCCTACCCAATGCAATTTCAATCTTAACCTAAGATCAGAGTTCCTACTCACTCCCCCTCAATCACCTCAGTGATATTAAAAACACTTTGAAGTCACACTTCAAAAACAACTCTTGGTTATGCTTCACAGCTTAAACCAAGATACACAGCACTCACGCTTAAAAGCTTCGAGTGACACAACACTTACAACTCAATGAATACCCTATGCCAAAGCAATCATCTACTTGATAATGACTTGGCTTACAAGATACGTCTAATTCTAGACTCACAAAAATACAGCAGTGAAGTAAGATGGACACACTAAATCTTCACGCCTCAAAATCCCTGAAACTGAATGGAGGAATGCCCTCCTTTTTATATTGCAGCACCTGGGCTTTTGCACCTGTATTTTCCTGAATTTTAGGTCACATAAGTTCCCACAAATTCAATATTTAGGTTGCTAACAAATAGGCTATTTGTTAGGTTCATTGAATGTAGCTTGGTTGTTGATTTCCTGGATTTTCTCTAAGCTGTTGACTTCCTAAAGAATAGCCTGAGAAAGCTGTAACAGAAAACTGAACAACCTACAAGTTAGCATATGCTGTCAGGAATGAATGTCACGACATTCAGCTTGACATCAAGGTCCATATGCTGAGTCTGTTTTTCCAGAAAACAGACTGTACAAATCTGCTGACCTGTACATGATCAAAATGACCATACTACAGTACCAACTTACATTAGTAAATGTCAAAGTGTCCAACTTAACATTTACACAGTTGGCCTTAAGTTAGTTCTGTTATTCTCTTGAATAACAAACTAAGTAAAATGCTGAAGTATAGCAGAACACCACTCTGCCCAATCTTCAGTAGCTGCTGTCAATGATGAATGTCACAACATCCAGTTTGACATTCAGTTAGTAGGCCTTATGCCAGGTCTGGTTCTTCCTTGATAACCAGACTGCAAGTGAATACTAAGTTCTCACAGAACTCCTGATGTTCTATTCCTTAGTATCTGTTGACAGGTATGAATGTCACAACGTCCAGTTTGACATTCAATAAATCCTGTGTTAGCTAGTCCTGCAGTAACTACAAAGTAGTCACATATGCATGTCATGACATCAGTCAAGACATTAGTGTTTTACCATATAATGCAGCCAATTAAACACCTACAAGGACGATGTTGTTGTTGTTGATATTGTTGATGTTGCTGTTGCTGGTTATTATGGTGCTGATAGTGCTGATTTTCTCTGAAAACAGGTGCTATGTGAGCCACTTGATGCTGATTACCGGCAGGACGCACGATCTTCCTCCTTACTGAGGGTCTTCTTGGTTTAATATGGGAGGTCACAGCATGTGCCTCACCATCTTTCTTCTTTCCAAATGCCCCATATCTTTTAGCAGAAGAACCTTCTTCTCTAGTTAGGCGCCCTTCCCTGACTCCTTCCTCCAAACGCATCCCCATGTTCACCATCTCGATGAAATCAGAAGGAGCACTGGCAATCATCCGCTCATAATAGAATAAGCTCAAGGTCTTCATAAAGATCTTGGTCATTTCTTTCTCTTCCAGCGGAGGCACAATCTGTGCTGCTAACTCTCGCCACCTCTGGGCGTACTCTTTGAAAGTTTCCTTGTCCTTCTGAGACATGGCTCTCAATTGATCCCTATCGGGAACCATATCCATATTATACTTGTATTGCTTGACGAAAGCCTCACCAAGGTCATTGAAGGATCGGATGTTCGTGCTGTCCAAGCCCATATACCATCTCCGGGAAGCACCAGACAAACTGTCTTGGAAATAGTGAATAAGGAGCTGATCATTGTCGGTCTGAGTCGACATCTTCCTCGTGTACATAACCAGGTGGCTGAGATGGCAAGTATTTCCCTTGTATTTTTCAAAGTCAGGCACTTTGAACCTTACAGGGATTTTGACATTTGGGACTAAGCAGAGTTCAGCAGCAGACTTACCAAAGAGGTCCTTTCCTCTGAGAGTTTTTAGTTCCTTGTGGAGTTCAAGAAACTGATCATTCATTACATCCATCTTTTCATAGACATCTGGGCCCTCAGACGGCTCAGAGTGGTAGATGGTGTCGTCTACTCTAGGCATAGTATGCACGACATGAGGTGGAATGGTGAGGACCAGGCTAGATGCCGGCAGAGAGGCAAAGGTGGGGGCAAGACCCTCAGGAACAAAGTTGGTGGGCATCCCCCAGGGAAACCCGGATGGCATAACAGTTGGTGCAAAATGGGTGCTGGCCGCAGGCACGGTTGAAGAGGCAATCTCAGAGATGACTGTCCTCTGGGGAGGAGTTGAAGGTGTCGGAGATGACTGGCTCTGGGCGGCCATGAAAGACTCCATCAGGGCAGTCAATCTAGTCACTTCCTCCTTGAGTTCACGGTTCTCTTTCTCTATATGATCCATCAGTCTTGAAGCGTTGGCTCGAGTGTAGTACCAGTGAGTCAACTTGTCTTCAAAATAAATGAAGAACACAGAGTTAGACCATATAACAAGAAGCCTGGAGCAAAACCTGCTTATGCACATGATGCATGCAATGCTTGTGCATATGATTTATTTTATTTATCAGAGGAACTTTAGAGTCCTATTTGCAAATATTGAAAATATTAATCATTTAGACATATATGGAAATATCACATCAATAATATCTGGAAAGTATGTTTTTTACCAAAGAAATACAGTCTTGGTAACCAAATACAATACAAGAGAGAAGGAAAATGAACATCCTATGGAACCCTAGAAACAATCATCTAAAGCTCTGGAAACTGGAAGATAAGCTGCACAAAGCCTCTTCACCTCCCTCTCATTGGTTGCCTCCATATCCGCCCTCTCTTTCGTGAGTCGATCATACTTCCTCTTCCAAAACTTGGAATACTGAGGAAGAAGAGAAATCAATGCATCATCAGGCTCATCAATAACCCGGTGCTCGAGAAAGTCTATCAAAGCATCATTCTCTCTCAGTTGTTGAAGTACCTCTTCTCGTTCACGGATCCAGGCACGTGAACAGTCTTCGTCTCTCAACTCCTCTACTCCTTGGTCAGGGAAGGTTGAAGGCCCATCTACAACCAAAGGTGTAGGTATTGGATACTCATAAGGCATAAGGTACTCGGAAGCTCTCCTCCTAACCCACGAGGTATAGGGTTCCAAAGCAATACAGTTCTTCGGACCAAGCTCCTTTCTTCCCTTCCTATGGATTTTGCGCCAAGCGCGGACCATCCTACCCTTCATGCCTTGGGGATCTTTACCCTCCTGGAAGAATACACCCTCTAACAGAATGTTATTAGGTTTATCCTTTAGGGGGAACCCAAACTGACGACGTGCCAAGATAGGGTTGTAGTTAATCCCACCACATGTACCAAGAGGAGGCACATTGGAGAATTCACCATAAGGGTCGATAATCTACACACCATCATATACACGGTTGTACCAAAAGATATCATCATTAGTGAGAGACATAAGTCTCGTGGACCACCGTATACATCCTTTATTCTCCTTGAAGGCGTCCGTCTGCAGTAAGTGCGAAATAAACCACTTGTACAACAGAGGCAAACAACACACAATGGTACCACCACCCTTTGCATTCCTCATATGCAAAGAAAAGTAAGTGTCACCCAACAGAGTCGGAACGGGATTAAGAGTAGAGAAAATCCTAATAGCATTCACATCCACAAACTTGTCAATGTTGGGGAATAACACAAGCCCATAGATGAGAAGTACAAATATGGCCTCAAAGGCGTCCTCACTCATGGCCTTCCCATACATAGTAGCTTGAGCAAGGAGGAACTCAGAAGGGAGACCTTGAATTCCACCTTTGTCGAAAATTTGCTTGTGCAAACATGATTGAAGAAATGAGAAGAGAATATACAAGTTATTTATAATTTTTTGTTTGAATGGATAAACCCATTGCATACGTACCATCTTAAAAAAGATTAGGATCAAAACCTCGTAGTTCAGGGTAAAAATCTCAAAACAAGTTGGTGAATTGATTGGTCCAAAAGCCTTAAGGTCTTTTGTTATCCAAGGGAGAAAACTCAACCTAAAAACCACAAATCCACCATGTGAGGATAGCTTCAACATGCTAGTGAGGGGTTAACCCTATAATAAGCATGGAAGACTCATTGTCCATCACTAAGGATATAGGTGAGTATTACATCTTCCTCAAGGATAACTCAAACCTAATAACTAAAGGTTATGAAAAGTTTTAATAAAGAAGTGGCCATTGAAACCACAAAAGCATTTGAATGGGTTATATTTACCAATGGAAAGTATTTACAAAATATGATCAAAGTTGACTTAAAGATTCAATTCAAAATAAGTGTTATGAAAAGAAAGTTTGAAATCAAAAGCATAATGCTTAGGTTTCTAATGTTTTAAAACAAGTGTTAATGTTTGCACAAAAGTTTTGGATTGGGTTAGAGTGGAGGGAAGAAGAAGAATGACTAAAGTCCTAATCATACAAGAGATGAAGGATAAGAAACAAGACCAAAATGGAGTTCCTCTCTTGAGATCATATTGATGATCCAAGTAGCTCCCATCCTTTGGAATAAGCAAGTAAATAAGTGTAAGCTCAAGCAATCAAATTAATCAAGCAAGCTCTTAGAAATCCTCCAATGGCTTTTGGATCTCTCTCTTTTGAAGCATATGACAATGGTTCTTCAATTTGGCTCAAATAGGATTCCCTAGCACAAAAGCACACACATCAAAAGGTTCCATGAAGTAAATCAAGAATGAACAAGAGTGAGTTTAGAGATTTGGTTCTTCTAATCCATCTTCAACATTAAGGCCTTTTTACTCCATTTTTGCATAGGGAATGTCCTGGAATCTAAGTCCATTTGTCCATTTTTGCATTTGGTCCACAACAATCAAAACAAAACACAAGCACAATAATATATACACAATTATGTGCTCAAGTGAGCAAAAGGAAAATTGCATAACAATAAACATGTGCTCAAATGAGCAAAGGGCAAAAGCAAATGAATAATATGTACAAGAATAGTAAATTGCATAAATGTAAAGAGCAATAATTAAATGTTAATGGTTAATGGTTAGTGTTAGAGTTAGTGTGCCATAAGGCAATTTAGCGCTATGTTAAGCAATCGTAATTGGACTTATGTAGAAGTCACAACTATCTGAGGCCGGTCAATAATAATGTAGGAAACAACACAAGTTAGAGATCTTGATTAGTGAATCAAGCTCCTACAACTTGCCATGCCAAAAAGAAGATGAGAAATGATCTTGTATTGATTTGGGTTCTTTGCTTGATTAGGAAGCAACCTATCCTTAATGTAAAGCCATTCACTTGATCCATGATCAAGATGAATTAGATTTGAATCAAGGAAGGTTAGACCTCCCATACATCAAGGCTAACCACCAATCTTTAACTCATTGATCAAAAATAGAAAAATAAGAAGAAGAAGAAGAAGATGAATATTAAAGTACATTAATGGAAATGAAATGAAATAATCAATAAGCATTGGCCAAAGATAGAGAAGATCAAGGTCAAACAATTGTAAACAGTAGCAAGATGAAGATTAGAAGTCAAGAAACAAATAAAATATTTTTGGGATTTTTCAAAATTAAAATAAAACTTGAATTAAAATAATAAAGAAAGGTCAAACTTCAAACTCACTTCAAATCAACTTTGAAAAGTCCAAGTGAATTATCCTAAGTTCAACAAGGTCAAACAAAGTTTGACAAAAAATTTCAGCATTTTTAGAAGTCAGAAACTATTTTTAATCAATTAAAAATGCATAAAAATAACCTAATTGAATTAAAATCTCAAATAAATCTCAAATCAATTAATAAATTGATGAGAATATTTTTCATAGATCTATCATCATTCAAAGAGGTTGGAAAAATATTTTTGTATTTTTTGAATATCAAAAACTATTTTAAATGAATTAAAAATAACCAGAAAAGAGAAAATTCCTAAAAAATATCAAATGATAAAATAAAAAATATTAAAAATCATTTTTAGAAACTAGAAATTAAAAGAAGAAAAATGAAATTGGTCTCACATTTTTTGGACCAATAATGAAGGATATATGAATTTTTAAAATGAAATGGAATTAAAAGAAAATAAAGAAAATAAAATCAGAAATTAAAATAATGGAAAAAAACGTGGAGCGTCTGATGTGATTTCATTAATTGACGTGGATCATCACGTGGCCAAGAAGCGCGCTCACCATACACACTAGTCAACTGAATAAGACATGGCCTATGGAAAAGTCATAACAATGAGTGGATGGGATCTGATCTGGAAACACACACGCACGGTCCAGATTGAATCTAGAGATTGGACGGTGACCTGCGCCACCATCTTCTCTGGCCAGCTTTCGGCAAGGGCAAAATTTAAAGAGAAATAAATGTGCATGAAAAGCCACGATCCAGGTACCAAACGAAAGCTGGGGTGATGTACATCACCCCTGTGCCAACCAAATCCACTCTAGGTTTCTACATTGAGAGAAATCAGAGGTGGAATTTATGTGGTGTTCAACTGAACTTATTGGATTTTGAAAATTTAAAGCTCAAATCAACTGCCTCTATGAAGAGGACTTCAGATCACACAAAAACAACAAGAAACAAGCAATGTATGAGCAGATTCGAAGAAAATAAAATCAGAAGTAAACCTCTAATTTGCAGAGCTTGGAAACACAATTTCTTGGTGTTAATGCTTGCAGTACACTCTATGAATCAAGGTGGTGAGGCTTAGGAACTTTTAGATCTAAAAAACAATCAATGAAATTGAATTCTAGATCTGAAAAATTGAGAGAAAATTGGTGAGTTCCTTTTGAGTGAGGGTGAGGAGTAATTTGTGCAGCATGTAAGGTGCCTTTAGGTTCCTGAAATGAGAGGCATGAGAATTGTATTTATAGCAAAAGCATGGCTGAAGTGCATGATCAAAGTGTTGCATGAATGGAAAGGGCCTCCATGCATGGGCCTATACAGGCGCATGGAGGGCCCAATTCCACTTGGATTTGCAAGCTGATGCTAATTGGAATCAAATTGGTCGTGCATATTGTGCATAATCATCTCATGCAATGCAAATTTAAATGATTTTAAAAAATGTACCAATATGGTCATGCCTTTGAAAATGCTATGTCCATACTTGAAACACCACCTTATGAGTAATGGTTGGAAAGATTTTTGCATGAGGATCATTTTTCATGTTGATCAAAACTTCATTTGAAGCTTGGAAATTGATGAAAAGTGGTCATGAAGTGTAGGGTGCAAAACATGTATATGTGAAAATTCCAAAAATGGCCAAACTTTAAGCGCTTCTATTTCAATGATGAAAGCTCCAAATGACAAAATATTTAACATAAAAGTTGTATATATTTTCAATACAATTAATGTGGACTTAAATTTTGCATCATTTGGATTTTTTATGAAGAAGTTATGGGCACTTGAAGTTGGACTTTTTCACATTTCAATACTTTTGGTCCAAAGTGACCTATAATGATTTGCATTATCACATGTATTTCTTTTAGGATTTTGAAATTTTTCTCAACATAATATTTGAATTATACATCTTAAGCGTTCCAATGCATTTGATCCCACCTCAAAATCATGAAAAATGAATGAGTTATGTTCTTGGGAAGTTGACCCAAAATTAGGGTTTCAGTCAAAATGACCTATAATGTTTTGAAATGGATGATGACCTTCCAAGCTTCAAATCAATTTTTGATGAACATGAAAGTTGTTAATATGGTTATTAATGACATTTGTTATCTTGGAGTCATCTCCATTTGACAAACACATAAAATGTTAGGTCTCAGTGTACTTCAAAATAGTTAGATGAATGGACTGATCAATTTCTCAAGTCCATGCCTCATATCTTGATGAATTGATGATTGAGGATGCTCAAATAAGTTAAAATATGAATGAAATGATGAATTAAAGAACTTACCTTGATTGCATTTGATCATGGGTTGAGGTTGCTTCATGAGCAAGGCACAATTAATGAACAGATGAATTAGGGTTTCCTTGGGAAACAAACCTCAAACCCTTTGATTTGATTTGATCAAAATGATGAATTGAGATACTTGGGAGGCATATTTGATAGATGAGAGCTTTTGGGAACCATTTCCATGCTTGCTTTCACCTTCTCTTGGCCATATCAATGCACATAGGATCTCCTAGAAGCTTTGGACCTTATGATTGCTCAAGCTACAAACAAGAGATGTTAGTGACATATTTTTGTGCTTTTGGTTAGTGAATAAAATGAGAAAAGCAATAATATACAATTCAAGCATGCTTGGTGATCTCAAACCAACTCTCAAGGGAATCCCACCTAAAGGTAAGGAGCCAAGATGCTATGATCCTTGAGGCAAGATGCAAATGCAATGTTATGATGCCATGAGGGATCTTAGGGTCAAAATTGGGGTCTTAAAGTAGGACAAGGTGTTTGTCAGGGTCTGTAACCATACAAGACAATTGTCATACCCCAAAATTTTCCCTCCCATTTTTCCTTTCACCTACCCATAACTTGAGACTCATTCATGCCTTATTCATGTGCAACATTCATTCATGATCAACCTTTGCTAACAAGCATCATAGGTTCAATGTTTATGGTTAATGAAAATCATGGTTTTGGCTTGAGGTATGTAATATTGTGCATCATGTGGGGTAAAACCCTAATTCTTGACATTGTCCTTATGGAACCATGTGTTTGACCTTGTGTGTGTTTGACTTGACTGCCAAACCCTAATGGTGGGCCCATGGTTTGAGATGTTATTTATGGAGCTTTGTGCTTGGTTTGAAACCCTAATCAGGGATAGTTGGTATTCAAGTGCCTTGTTTTGTTGACTTTGGTATTTGTGATTAATCAAAACCCTAACTGCTAGATGCTTATGGCCTTGGAGCTTGGATCTTGGAGTTTAGTCCATATAGAACCCTAGCTTGTTGGTTCATAGTGGTTGTGAGCCTCACTACTTGGTGTGTGCTTAAAACCCTAATCAAGTATGCCTACGTTTATGGATTGGTTTGAGTATTGATCATTTTTGTGAAACCCTAGTTCATGGGAGGGGTTGTTTGGTCATTGTGATTTGCATCATATCATTCATTAAGTTCACTTGAGGATCATGGTTTCTTAGTTTTGATTGTTAAATTTCTCATATGGTTCATTCAAGATTCATGCATTCATTTAAAGATTATGAGGCATTCAAGTTCTATGGATTCAATTTTCATGATCCATTTGGTCAGGTTTTTCATGCTTCATCCATGGTCCATTGATTTCAATTTCTTGGTGCATTCATTGGTCCATGTTCATAGTGCATGGGTTCTTGTTGCTTTTGATTATTAATCCATTTGTGTTGGTCCATTGTTCCATCATATGTTCAGAATCCTTGGGTTTAAGTGTCTTAAGTCTCATTATTAACCCCATAAGCCCATTCAAAGTTTCATGGCAAGTTTGATTTCAGACAAATACATGAAAGGCAAAGTTCATTTTAAAATCAACACATGTTTTCATTCAATAAAGATTATTTTCATTTCAAATAAATGTTCATTCAATTAGCATTTACATAATTCATACAAAAAATTACAAAAAAATGAAAATTTGACCTATAATTGACTTTTGGTCAACTGTTGAGATTTCATGACATAAACCCTAATACTCATTACATCTTCACTCCTGCATAAGATTTCATGGTCATTTGCTTTATGAGCAAGAAATCTTATTTTTGCATTCAATTTGGTATTGGTTATGCCTTGAACTTTGCCATGTCTTGAAAACTTTGTCATGCCTTGAAAATTGCCTTGAAACCATGTCAAATACCACAAGTCCATAGCCCTGTAATGCATAAAAAAATAGACAATTATTCAATACATTAGCATCCTACATTACAATGTAGTAACATTATGCATAAGTATTCAATGCAATGCATACATAACATACAATGTTAAGCACAGTCCAAACAACTTTACAAACCAATACATTGCAAAATAAACTAACCAATTTCGTTAACATCAAAGACCAAAAAACACAAACTAACCATTACACTTCAATACCTAACATACACTCAAAAGCATCATAATATATACCACATTACAGTCTACTATCATACTTAATAGTCATGCAACCTACCATTCACCATTACCTCACAACAGCCATGAGTACCAACCTGCATTGAATTGAGCAGCAGTTCTAGCAACCACTTCTTGCAAGCACCAAATCTACAACAAGCATGAACAATCATCAAGGTAACCATTTTACAACATCGAGCAAGCCATCTTTCAATAGTGATTGAACAACATCAGTAAGCCAACTTAACATCATCCATAATCGAGCACAACAACTCACATCAACAGGCATTTGAACTCGAGCAAACTAATCTAATTAGCCTCACCATTTAACTGCACATGTTTAATTGAGTCTTTTGCCAACTAACACTTAATTGGATAACAATCAATTTCAGAAAACTAACCCAGCTTCACAAACAGAACTGGCATGAAACAAATCAGTTACACTTCCATCCAAATTTGTTTCATCTTTCCAACTAATTAATTTTCACTTTAACAAAAATAAATTAAAACTTAGATTAACATTAACCTAATTCACTCTAATTGAATCATAACTAACTAACTGAAATTGAATCTTCTAACTAACTGCCATTTCACTTCTAATTGATCCTAACACTGTTACATAACTGCTAACCAACTTGAAACAAATTCAACAAACTGAATTAAAAGAGTTAACATTCTGTTAAATCATTCCTCCCTATAAATTCAGATCGACCTTTCTCATTCATCACTCTTCATCCTTCACCTAAAAATTCATTCACAGATTCAGATTCTCACTTTTTTCATCCTTTCATTATCAATCTCTCTCTCTCTCTCTCTCTCACTCACTCACACACACACACACACACACACACACACACACACACACACATACACACACACACACATTCATATACACTGCTACACACACATGACCTCAAATCTCAATCTCTCAAATCACACAAGAAGATTCCATAAGAAGAAGAAGGTTGAAGAAGAGGAAGTTTCGAAGAGAAAAAAAATTCAGAGGATTGTAGCGGTAAATTCATGATCATCAAGCTATGGATAAGCTAGAGATCAAATAACAAGAGTCGCCATCGCGCTTTTATTGTTTCCAAGGGAAAGGGAAAAGTACGAACAAAACCCAATAGTAAGAAGTTTACAAATCAAAACTAATAAAATGTCAAAGATTACAGGTTAGGGGGTTGGTTGCACAGAGGGAAGGTGTTAGCACTCAAAGTGTCCTAGGTACTCCTAGGGAGCCCTTTTTGTGTGCATATGTATTTGGTACAAAAATAATGTCTACAAACAAATACAATGGAGGGTGAGAAAAGAATTCATTAATTATATTTTTGTGTTTGGCAAGACCTTCGGTCTTGTGCCTACGTACCAACATAAAAATGAGGGATCAAAACCTCGTAGTTCGTGATACAAATTTCAAAGTGGATGCATCGCTTTTAACAAAAATTAAGTTTGAAAGGCACAAAGGCCTAAAAATGGTTTGAATGACTTAGTTCTTTTTGGCTTTTTGAAAGTTTAAGTCAAGTATAGTTAAGTTTATTTACAAATTTGATTTAAGAAAAGAAGTTTGAAAATGCAATGGCATAAGGCCAAAGTTTCTATCTTTTTTTTGCAAAGTGGTCAAAGTTTGGAACAAAATAAGTTCAACCAAAGAAGATTTTGAAAAAGGAGGGAGAGATTTTAAAACTAAAGAAATGGGGAGAATGTCGCAACCTGAAAAATACAGTGCGCGAAAAAAACAACCGGCGAAAGAAAAAGACAGAAGAGTCGCCACCGTGCGTTATTCATCCCAAAGGAGGGAAAGGAAACGCTCGAAGTAAACCTGAAAAAGGAAAGGACAAGATGGGGTCTCGCAACCAAATCTTGGGTTCGGGAGTCGGTTATGCGAAGGGAAGGTATTAGCACCCCTACGCATCCATAGTACTCTACGGGATCCACTTTTGTGGTTTTTGTCTAAAGGGTATGGGTTTACCTAATGTGTTTATTTACTAAAAAGGTTAAGAGAAATGACTCGCGCGGATGTCGCATCCACTGCATACGTATCTCATATGAATATGAGAATCAGAGTCTTCGTAGCTCGGCTGACCTATGGGTTGGGGGGATGTGTGCTCGCTAAGACATCGCGTCTTATGCCTACGTATCTCATCTGGAATGAGAATCAGAGCAAGTCGTAGTTCGGCTAACTACGGGGTTATGGATTGGGTTTTGGACGAACGACGTCACTACACAATCTACCGGATGCTCGACCTTTGGAGACTTACTCGCCTGTAGTAGAAGGAGTAAACGTGTTGCTTTGGGTTTTAGGGTTTGGGATGCGCGAGGGCAAACAGGCAGCCCTTGATGAAGGAACCGCGCTACATGTGGGGATATGAATACAAAACACAAAACATGTATCTCAAAGTAAAATGCCACAAAGGGGCTCAAACATTGCCTCCTATCGAGGTCTTCCAGCTAAGAAAGCGATAAAGTACGAGAAAAGGAAAAAATTACCACACGGATAAAGATCCGAAGTTACAACAATTAAAGGATTAGCAACCCTGAGATCTCTCCAGTTAGACCATCAAAGAAAATCAGTCAATACGATTAATCAGGATAAACCTCCGGATGGTATCCCTGCAAGAGTATGTGCCCTCAAAAAAACTCAACAAAAGGGTTAGTGAAACACGATAAGCATTTTTTTCATGGATAACAATATGGTTTCAGAAACCTCAAACCCTGTGGCATACACTTCAGAAATTAAAAGATTAAGCATTCAAGGCATTATTTATACATTCATACATAATTATGACCCGTGGGCAAAAACCTAATGAAATTCATCCATCATACCTCAAACATTCAGATGATCCAAATTAAGAGCATAAAGGTAATGGGAATAAGGGCAAACCTGATTGGAGAGCTTGATTCAAATTGAGTTGCACCCGTGAGGTTTACAAAACAATCTTTAGGGTTTATGTGAGGCAGAGGTGATTCTGTGCAGTTGAGTTCCCTTCAGGGTTTGGAGGCTGCTCTGAGTTCTCTGTCAGGTTTCTCTCCATGTTTTGTCCAGGGTTTTGTTTCAAGGAAACCCCAGAGTATTTTGCTTCTCTTCCTTTTTCTCAAGTGAAGCCTTGGTATTTATAGACTGAATTTCATGGCTTTGTGGGCTCAAATGAGAGAGACCCAAGTCCAAATTTTTTTGTTATATTTTATTTATTTATTTATTATTATTTTTATTTATTTATTTATTTATTTTCTTTTTTTTTTTCGTTTTATTTTTTTTTTCAGGAAAAATGAAGGGTAAATTTTGGGGTATTACAGCTGCCCCTATTCAATCAACTGGAGACCCGGAAAGAAGATGGCAGCTGCTTTCGTACTTTCGAGGTATCAAGGGATTGAATACAATAAAAGCCCAAAAATTTGCACTGAAGTGAAGTGAAGTAACAATGTCTGTCAGAATCGGCAAAGAGGTGGTCTTGAAAGAAGAATCCGTCTGGTACGGTGAAAGTCAGTCTGAATACCGAAAAAGAATGTTAACTTGGATACCAAAATAAATGGTAACGCAGAAATAACCATGGCCTGAATGCCACAAGTTGCATCGACCTGAACGTCGGAAACTTCTTCGATCTGAACATCAGAAAACTGGCCTGAATGCCACAAGTTGCATCGACCTGAACGTCAGAAACTTCTTCGATCTAAACATCGGAAAATTGACCTGAATGCCACAAGTTGCATCGACCTAAACGTCGGAAACTTCTTCGATCCGGACATCAGAAAACTGGCCTGATCGCCACTTTGGTCTGAATACCAGAAACTGGCCTGAACGCCACTTCGATCTGAATATCGGAAATTGGCCTGAACGCCACTTCGGTCTAAATACCGGAAACTGGCCTGAACGCCACTTCGGTCTGGATACCGGAAAACTTCATGCCCGTCAGCATCGGCAGAAATAGGGAAGGATAATAGAGGCGGCGCGTGGGCCAATGACACTTGTTAGGGATAACCAAGGTGAGTCATGAACAATCTTCAGTCTGAGTACTGGAAACAACTTCTAGCTTATGACTTGGGATACCGAGAATGTTTTATGCTTACATGCGTATGTTTGAATCTTTCAATGGCGTAATGCTCCATGAAAATGGAAATGCTACGCGATTTTGGAGGATGCAATGCAATATGATTCTACATGCAGGGATGCGAAATGCTGGGTAGAATGCCAAGCTGAGGCAAGGGGATCTACTGGGGAAATGATCACCATCTTCTGGACCCTTGCAAGGCTGTTGGAGATGCACAGCGCAAAGAATTCTGTGGGGAAATGACCCGCCACACGGTGTTTTAGCAATGACGAAATACCGAGATTCTGACTGGGGAGAGAACGACACTGAACACCTGCTGTTGGGTGTCACATCCGCGAAAAACAACCGGCGGGTTGAAACAAAAACAACACAGAGCCGCCACCGTGCGTTATTTATCCCAAAAGAGGGAAAGGAGACGCTCAGAGTAAACCTGGAAAAAGCATGGTCTCGCGACCAAAGAGAAAGGGTACGGGAGTCGGTTACGCAAGGGGAAGGTATTAGCACCCCTCACGTCCGTCGTACTCGACGGGATCCACGCTCTAGAAGAAAGAAAAGGTTGCTAAACAAACAGACATCACACACACACGCACCGAAGACAACACAGGTGGGGTTAAGAGGAAGGGGCTCGCTAGGACATCGCATCCTATGCCTACGTATCTCGTCTGGAACGAGAATCAGAGCTGCCGTAGTTCGGCTCACGCACGACAAACAAACAAACACAAACACAGGCAAACATGGAACCCGAATGCCAATCGCTGGACTTACATCGGCTTCCGAACCAAACAAACACAATCAGGCAAACGTGGAGCCCGAACGCCAATCACTGGACTTACATCGGCATCCGAACCAAACACACGCACACTGGAACCCGAATGCCACTCGATGGACTTACATCAGCTTCCAAGCACACAACAACCAAACGAGTTAATAGGGAGTCGGGAACTCGAGCCTATAACCGTCAAGCACACACACAAAAAGAAAGAAAAGTGCCCGGAGAGACCTCGCACGGTCTCCTGCCTACGTACCTCATCTGGTATGAGGATCAGGGCGACGTAGTTCCCCTGAACGGGAAAGAAATTCTAGCCAGAAACCAAGGGGAGACACACTACTAGGGAGCTGGACTCGAGCCTAGTGTTATCATGCATCATTGCCCTATGTTATGGTTTCTATCCACTTGCACAACAGCAAGCTAATCCTAACCAGGAAAACAAGCATGCAAGCATCAATCAAAATAAAACAAACATTTCACATAACACACACTATATCCAGTCAAGTGAAGCTCAAACAAGGGTGGACTGCCGAAGCAAGTCATCTGTACAAGGTAGTGTTCGCTCTTAACCCTGACATTGAGAGTCAGGGTGAAGCAGATGAAAGGTGAGTGAAGATTAGACTTCACAGCTCTTATACCTGTCCAGGGAGAGCTTCAGACAAAGGAGCGTGGGTCCAGAATGGAGGGACCCTTCTACGCTCAAGACTCTGACACAACTGTACAAAGTACAAGATCTTGGGTTAATGTCCCAATGCGTCAACACAGTGGTGTGAGCAGAGGGACGACTCAACAGAATAGCGGGGGATAGATTGCATATCCCTTGGGTTCCGCCAATTGCCTCATAGAGGTCTTTACCTGCTTGGCACAAAAGTAAACAATCACAAACATCGCCTCTTAAGGAGGACTTCAGACAGTTGCCTGGCTAAACAACAAGCCAGGTCTTCCAGACTACATGGAGACAAGAGAGTCTACCTCAACTGGTTTATACAACCAAGCAGCAGCAAGCAAGTTCTTAAAGAACTGTAAGCAACTAAATGTACCTGAAATCAATCAAGTATCATCAGTACTCAGACAAACCAACAGTAAACAGCAAAAGTCAAACACAAGTTAATGCACACAAGTGCAAGCCATGAGCTCAAACTCAAGCATCAAACCCTACAACACAAAGTCAATGTTAGTTTACAACATCAAACAAACTCAATTTACAACTTGCATTGTTCTCCTTAAGGCATTTGCAACTCAAACCTGAAAATCCAAACCAAACATGAGAAACAAGACCACTAGGCCAAGCCTAGGGTCCAAAGGAGATGAAAAAATCAAAACAGCAAGTGAAAATTATCCAAAATCACATTCAAACAAATCAAAAGCAAATGCAATTGGTCCCATGCTCATATCAATCACCATTATCATTTCATGCACAAAATAGTATCAAACATGCAATTTGCAACTCCAAATGACCAAACAGAAAGATCTCAATCAAATCCCTATCAAAACAGAAATTCTGGCGTAGTCAGTATTCAGATGTTCTACTTCACGTCACGACATCTGATCTAACATTGTACCTATTACAGCAAGACAGTTATTACACTCTGTACTAACGTGCACCTTTTCACAGTGTCACGACCTCTCCTTCTATGTCATCCTAGAAAGGAGGAACCCTTAGTTATGTGCACCATAACCTTCACTTCTGTTGTTTTCCTACACAGATATCAGCACGATGTCTCAATCCTGTTTTGAACATCATCTGTTACATTGTTCCAGTTTGTTGGTCATGTACTTGTATTTCCTAAATTAAAGGTTGTAACAAGTTAAACTAATCTTCACTTATTAAGGAGCTAGCAAATAGATTATTTGCCAGGTTCATTAATTGTAGCTTAGTTGTTAGTTTCCTAGATTTTAGATCAGCTGGTGGATTCCTGAAGAATAGCCTGAGAAAAATCCTGAAACAGAAATCTAACCATCCAACAATTTAGCATATGCAGTGAGGAGTGAATGTCACAACATTCCGTTTGACATCCAAGTCCAGAACCATATGCTAAGTCTGTTCGGTTCCTGAAAACAGACTGAGCTAAATTTGCTGTACTGTAAAAGACCAACCAGTCTCTACATCAGTATTAGCTTTCTGGAAGAACTGTCAAGACACCCAGTTTGACAGGTTCACAGTGATCTTTTGGCCAGGTCTGTGATGATTTTGAAATCCAGACTTCACTACATACTGAGCTGAGATCATCAGCTTATTATACAGTATGTGCTGTTGTTGATGAATGTCAAAACATTCTGCTTGACATTCCAACAGAAGTCTATGTATCAGGTCTGCTATTATCTTGCTGAACAGACTGAATTACATGCTCAGTTTGGCAGACATGATTATATCATACAGAAGGAAAACAAACACAGGAAATTGTTAACCCAGTTCAGTCCAACATGACCTACATCTGGGGGCTACCAAGCCAGGAAGAAGATCCACTATTAGTAGTATCAATTCAGAGTTAAACTCCCCCGTTTACAACTCATCACTTAATCCCTACCCAATGCAATCTATACCTAGGAACTCCTAGATAGAAACCTCCAGTTTCCATTCCTATCACTACAAATACAATGTAATGTGCAAACACCTTGAACTTGCTTCACAGCTTCATTCAAGAACATAATTACTCTTGCCTACAGGCTTTGAGTAACAAACACTCTCAGGTTTACCACTGAGAAACACATGGTACCCTTCCCACAGATTGGGAGGTTTACCTTACACACACCCCTAAAAATTCATTCTAAGAGGCTTACAAAGACTAGATTACAATCAGCTATTTATAACCTAATCACCCAACTGGATTTGGGCCTTCAGAAAATTGCAGCAGACTTGTTCTTTGCTGTTGCAACTTCAGCAGAAAAATTCTGCTACAAACAAGGTCTTCAAGTTCCTAAACTCTCTCCATATATATCTCCATATTTAGAGCCTATATATATTCTGATTGAGTCTTCAAGACCTCCACCTGGGAGTTAGGATATTCACCAGATATCCTTGCTGATCCCAGAACATATACTGAATTAATTAATTCAGTTTTCTACACATGTGCGATGTCACAGACCTGATGTCGTGACATCGTACATGACACGTTGGTCCAGATGTTGAATTTCTTCAACCCAACATATTAAAACAACAGAGATGATTACATTATTTGTTTTCTAAAATTACTGCCAATCCTAAGGAATCAACAAAAACAATTCTATTAATTCCACAAAAATTCAAGTCTAAACAGAACCTATCCAATGAATAGAACATCAAATTTCAGCTCATTTGGATCAATGGAAGTATGGAAATTAAATTCATAAAGTTCAGACAAGTTCAAGCAAGCCAACACATGGTATCCAAACAAACATCAACTTCCAAAAATCATAAAACAGTGTCACAACAAGATAAATGAATGGGATCAAAACCAAAATGACCTATGATGTGTCTACAATGCTCATACCAAATTTCACACTCATCCAATTAATGATCAGAATTTCACAAGCAAAATACAATCATGTGTCACACAATGTCACAAAATGAGCCAACAGAAGAGAAAATCACAATCAATTAGGAAATGCAAGCAAAAATTCCAGAAAAAATCACATGTGATCCGAACATACATATGTTCATTCATGCAAAATTTTAGCTTAATTCAACATCCCTAAGCCAGGCAAATAAAATCATGAAGTTCATCAAGCTTGGTGTGACACAAATTGTCACACCCCTAATCAAAAAAATCACATCTCCTCAACCAAGTATCCAAAAATTAGAAACTCTACATGAAAATCACCATCAAAGTGTCCAGAATATGCACAAAAAATTTCATCCATTTCTTTGAAAGCATCATCATTTTATGAAGGATATGGCAAGACATATACAAATGTGACACATTGAATCAATCCCTAAGCAATTTAATTTTTTACACATGCACAAAAATCACAAAAATCATGATTAAATTCTACACATTACAAGGAGCATCATGAAAAAAATCTCACAAAATTTGGATAAAAAATGAATCCATTATGATTTTCTAAAGATCAAGCATCAAAAATGAAATTGAAATGAAAAAGAAACAAGAAATAATCAAATAATTAAGCTGATAATGGCATTGTTGTAATATTTAAACGCCCGGCCAAAACGACGGTGTTTCGTTTTAATGTAGTGGCGCTCTCTGAGTGGCTGGTTCACGCGCCAAACACATTTTCAAAGCAGGAAATGGAATTTTTGGATCAAAACGCGTTACAGTGAATTTTCATCATCTTCTTCAAACACAAATTCCAGAAAAATCGAAAATGCCAAATCTCAACCAAAATTGACAAACTATATATCATTGGAACCGTATGATCATGTACATGATGAATATGTAACTATTTTAACCTAACTCTAACTGTACAGCACGGATCGAACAATTTAAGTTTGCACATCAAAACTTCAATTCAAGACTTCTCATCCGATATTCAACCAAATCAAAAACTGTAAGCATCATTGCATTCTACGTTCAAAGACCTACAAAAGGCATATAATAATTCATGCAATGGTGAGATTCGAAAAAACACCTTGTGGAGATTGCAGTGCTCGATTTTGATGTTTCTGGCTCCAATTCAGTGAAACAGATTCAGTACAAGGCTATGGCAGTTGATTGAAGCAACTTGCTCAGCTCAAAGCAGCACCAGGTACGAGAATTATGGAATCACCATTGTAGATCAAGCTTTGGACAGTCCACGATCTTGAAGTTTTTGGCAAGGATTTAGCAAAACAGTTCTTCAGTGATGATTATAGATCATGGATCCACGAAGAATGAAGCAAAATGATGTAGAATTGATGAAGATTTGATGAAAAAATGTGATGAAGTTCTTGGAGAATTTTGAGAGGTTTTGATGAAAAACAGTTATGATTCTTGAGAAATGTGTTTGTGGTTAGCATTTCTGTTATGATTAACAATATATACTCCTCCTTAATCCACTTCCTTAATCTCAATTATCAAAAATGAGTGAAATTAGTGAAAATGCCACTTTAAGTGCAAGGGCAAAAATGACCTTCTCCAATTGGCAATGTAACAGTAAAATGAATGTTCACACAAGTCACATTTGATATTTGGAGTGTGTTGGAAGTGGTTTCATGTGCCAATGCCTTGTAAATCTCAAATTCACTATGCCATGCCAAAAAATACACATGAATTCACTTGGAAAATGACTTTTTGCCTTGACCATTTTTGATGAATTTTGATTATACATCTTGAAAGTACATGTGAAATGGGGTTTGCTCAAAAAAAGATCACCCAAATTGGACATTCCATGTGAAAGTTATGCCCCTTTGATTTTAGGCATTTTTGGAAAATGAATGGATCATAACTTGTCAACCATACATGGGAAATTCAAGTTCTTGGACGTTTTGGAAAGGTGAGAGCAAGATCTACAACTTTCATGTTGAACAAAATTTCATTTGAAGCTTTTTTGGACATGTAATTTTGTGGTGAAAAACTTTCCATTTTTGGAAACTTCCATTACAAGTCACTTTCCATTTTTGGTAACTTTTCTCCTGATTTTATTTTCTTCATTCTTGAGGTTTGAAATGTCAAATGAAACTTGTTTCAACATGAATGAAGTGTATCCAACTCTCTCCCACCTCCAAATCCATAAAATCAAGCATAGTTGACCACAATTGACTTTTCCAATTGATAGATGAATTTGGCTGTGCACTGATCAAGTTGAGCCCCAATCCTCTGATGAAATGGCTCCATGATGAAACCCTAGCTTCCATAAGCTCAATATAATCACATGATGATCCCCATATCCATTGTAGACCCCATCTCCTTGCCATGCCCTGATTGGCCCAATGCAGATGACTAGGGTTGACCAGAGGTCAAAACCCTGATCTCAAGGTATCTGATGAATCACTTGAATCTTCTGGATGATAACAAGACCATGATGATGATGATGTACCATTGCAACCAAGATGAAGACCAATCTCCTTGAGAATCAAAACCCTAATTTGAATCACCACATCCTCAGATAGTTAATGATCAATTCAATGAACCCTCAGCTTGCATCTCCACCTCTTATCTTCTGACTAAGACCTAGGAGAATGATTTGCACAATGTAACCACATGATATGCAATTATGCAATGCCTAATGACCTGAAATGCAATGCAATATGTTAAGCTAGTCCCAAGAGAGGAGGGCAAATTTTGAGGTGTTACAGCTGCCCCTATTCAATCCACTGTGAACCTGTCGATATGAATAGCCTCGGCTTTCAGATGATCAGGATGAAGAGTGATTGAATACCAAGAACAGACGAACAATTTGCACTCTGGTGGGAACTAATTAACAATGCCTGTCAGAATTGGCGAAGAAGCACAATCTTGAAGAAAACCCGTCTGGAACGGAGAAAGTCGGCCTGATCACCGAAACAGAATGTCGACCTGGATACCAAAATAAATGGTAACGCAGGGATAACCTTGGCCTGAACACCACATCCGCTAGGGATTATTATCTCTTTCTTCCTTTTTTATGCTTTTTCTTTGAACCCCGAAATTTTTCTTCTTTTTTCATTTTCATGGTCTGAACACCACCTCGGTCTGAACACCGGAAAACTGGCCTGGATGCCATAAGTACTTCGACCTGATCATCGGAAACTTCTTCGATCTGAAAATCGGAAAATTGGCCTGAACGCCACTTCGGTCTGAATACTGCCTCGGTCTGAACACCGTAAAACTGGCCTGAATGCCATAAGTACTTCGACCTGATCGTCGGAAACTTCTTCGATCTAAAAATCGGAAAATTGGCCTGGACGCCACTTCGGTCTGAATACCGCCTCGGTCTGAACACCGGAAAACTGGCCTGAATGCCATAAGTACTTCGACCTGATCGTCGGAAACTTCTTCGATCTGAAAATCGGAAAATTGGCCTGGACGCCACTTCGGTCTGAATACCGCCTCGGTCTGAACACCGGAAAACTGGCCTGAATGCCATAAGTACTTCGACCTGATCGTCGGAAACTTCTTCGATCTGAAAATCGGAAAATTGGCCTGAACGCCACTTCGGTCTGAATACCGCCTCGGTCTGGATACCGGAAAATTCTTCATACCTATCAGTATCAGCGAAGATAACAAAACAATGATAAGTGAACCGGCACACATGCCACAGGCCCATGCTGGGAATAACAACCCACAAACCGGCTATTCTTTCCTTCAACCCTAGCCAACGAACACTTTGCGTTTTAGCTGGGGGTTATTCTCTCTTGTTTTTTCTTTTCGGACCCCAAAACTTTCTTTGATTAACATTCCCATCTCTGCTCGACAGAAACTTTGATTCAAAATCACGATGCCAAAACTCTTCAGAGTAACACCTTCACCTTTGGGCAAAACCACTTCTCAAACAAATACCACGGCTTGAGACTAGCGTATGCTTGCCATAATGATGCATGATCTTTTTCTGCGCAATGCTCCATAATTATGGAAATGCTACGCGATTTATTTTTTCTATGCAACATGCTATGCTTATTCTACACGATGAATGCATAAAAAGTATCCCCTTCAAGGGACTCTTCCGGGGAGCTCGAGACACTCTGCTGAGGAACTCGACAATACTTCAATCTCCACCCCGCTGGGGAATAACACTGCTGCTGGGAAAAGGTAACCCTTGCTGGGGAAGCACCTCCTTTACACCCAATCCGCTCGGGAAACTGCTGGGGATAAGAACCACCAACACTCTGTGGGGATACAACAGTCTTTTGATTTGCTGGGAATATCAATCTCGACTCTGCCTTGGGAAACCCTCACAGATACCTGGCGACTTCACTGGGGAAATGCTCACAGATAGCTCTACTGGGGAAACAACAACCTCCAGGCCTGGCGACTGGGGAAGCACCGATCTCAAACCCGCTAGGGATAACCATCCTGACCCTGCTAGGGGAAACGAATGCTACTCCGCTGGGGATGACCCATCCAATCCATACGTAGGATACACTGCTGAAGATATATTTTATTGAAACCCGCTCCACTCGGGGAATAGCAACCGTCAGGCCTGGCTGCTGAGGAAACACCATTTTAAACCTACCGGGGATAACCATCCTGACTCAGCTAGGGGATCCACAGACCTTGGATCTGCTGGGGAGCTAGTCCTCACAACTCAGCTTGGGAAACCACCGCACACAGATACTTCCGCTGGGGAAATTGCCACCTTCCGGCCGAGCGACTAGGGAAGCATTCTGACACCTGCTGGGGATAACCATCTTGACCCTGCTAGGGAGACCTCGAATCTGCTGGGGGGTTGGTCCTTCTGACTCTGCTTGGGGATATACATCCCGACTCGTCTGGACCTTTTCTGCTTCATCATCTTGTATTCCCAATCGCTCCGTACTCGACGGAGAGCGAACTCCTGGGGACTATACAGATTTTTCAATCTTCCGACTTTGAAGAGTCTTCTTGATTAATTCCAAGGATCGTCGTACGTCCCGTCGTCTCCTCGTCATTCCTCTATTCATTCGTCCCTGATCGGACTCCACGGGGATTTGTTTTGTCAACAGCTTCCACATCACCACCTGCAAGTAAGTGAAAACACCTAACAGTACCTGCAAAACAGACCGTCAGATAAAATCGTGCCCCAGGCGTGTCAAGATTTCAACACTTGGGTCACTCATCTTTCCGAATAAGATTTCAAGCTTTCAATCTTATAAACATGCATTGGAAGGGACCTGTATGTCTTAAAATGCAAAGATTCTTTATCAAAAATAATCGGATGTTTTTGCACTCAAAGCGGTAATGAAAAACAAAAACAAAATTATTTGACTGAATATGCATTTTATTGATTGAAAAAAAATGTGGCTCAAACTGAGCAATACAAAGGAAGCAATTCCTGAAAAGAGGTAATTGCGCACAAAAGGAAAAATCTATCCTAATGGCAATGTGAAACCCGTGATCTTATCGAGTTCCAACTCGGTTACACCCCATATGTCCTCAGACTCTCCGTGCTTTCTGCCTTCTGAACAAGGCGCTTCTGATTGATCCCCACCGGGTATTATCCATGATGCCTTAACCAAAGCACAAACGATCATGCTAGACGCAGTTGTTCGTTTCAATCCCTCTTTTGCCTGGACCGCCCTTTCAGGTTTTCAGTCCACCGGGCTACCCTTTTTTGCCCAAGTCGGCTTTTCAGGTTTTCGACTTGCCGGGTGTACAGTTTTTTCATTTTTATCCCTAATTTTGCCCAAGTCGCCTTTTCAGGTTTTCGACTTGCCGGGTGTACAGTTTTTTCCTCGACTATTTTATTCTTTTCGTCCAGCGGGTCTCTTTATACGAAGTATTTTTTAACTGCGTCCGCATTCACAGGGGATGGAAAAATCTTCGCCATCCATGGTCGTTAGCAACAAGGCTCCGCCAGAGAAAACCTTCTTGACCACGAATGGACCTTCATAATTCGGTGTTCATTTGCCCCTTCGATCGTTTTGAGGAGGAAGGATCCTTTTCAGTACCATATCACCCACGTGATATACCCGAGGTCGTACCTTTCGGTCAAAAGCACGCTTCATCCTTTGCTGGTATAGCTGCCCATGACGGATGGCTGCCAGCCTCTTTTCTTCAATCAGGCTTAACTCTTCGTACCGAGTCCTTACCCATTCAGCCTCTTGCAATTTCACGTCCATCAGGACTCTCAAAGAGGGAATCTGAACCTCAACAGGTAGCACGGCCTCCATTCCATATACCAATGAGAAAGGAGTTGCCCCAGTAGACGTACGCACCGACGTTCGATACCCATGTAATGCAAACGACAACATCTCATGCCAGTCTCTGTAGGTTACCACCATTTTCTGCACAATCACACCGTCGGTGCATTCAAACGTTATCCGGGTAACGAAAGCTTATCCACCTTAACCTCCCCATCAGACATCAGAATCCGTTCGGATTCAGGGTCAGGCCCCTCCTCCGGGATCGGTTCCTCATAATCTTTCGATTAGAGCACCTCGAGATGTCCTCATCAGGGAACTCAAACTTCATCGGTTGATAATCCTCAACGGGTTGCGGGGCGATGTAATCAGACAATACACTCTCCTTGATTGCTTTCTGAGAGGTATATCGAATCAGTCAACATTCTTTTGCACTCTCGCAACCTGTCCGGTCGATGCTGGATTCTCAAACACATACTCGATCGGATCCATCTTGAAATCCACAAAGTGGTATGAACCAGCATACACTGTCTCGGCTGGCGAGCAGCCTATGCCAAAGTACATCAAGTTCCCCGAGCAGTGAATGTATTGTTTCACAGTCGGTAAACTTTTTGCTAAGGTAAATTGCATGCTCTTTTCGACAAGACTCGTCATGCTGACCCAATACACCTCGTAGACCCCTCGAAGGCTGTCAAGTACCGGATTAACAATTGCTCCTTCCACAGGAGGTATTAGAATCGGAGGTTCCTGCAACTTTTTATTTTATTTTTTCAATGCCCCTTGGCCATCATTATTTCACCTGACCGTTTGATCTTTTCTTTTCAACATCTGAATATGAGTTCACCCGTGGCGGTTAGATGAGATGTGAACCATGACAGGTAGTTCAATCTTTCTAAGAAACCACGAACCTCTCTTTTTTTGTTCTCGGTTCAGGCATTTCTTATTTTGTTTTTTTTTTCTTTTTTTTTTTTTTTTTTTTTTTTTTTTTTTTTTTTTTAGCAGGATCAACCTCGATTCCTCTCTTACAATGAACCCCAGCAGCTTGCCGGCCCGCACTCTGATAGTGCACTTATTCAATTCAACCTCAGTTTGAATCATTTCAACTGGTCAAACAACTTGCCCCTCGTGCAGCTGAATCACCTTCTCCTCTTGTTTCAACAACCTGGTTAATCTTCCAGTAGATCACAATCTTCTTCGCCTTATTCTTCGACATGATAGATCGAATTGTCGAAGTCATATGAGGTGTAACCAAATTGTTATCAATGAGATCCGGAGAATTATTTTTCGAAGTCGGAACGAGACAAATCAAAAGGGAAAAAAATGAAAACAAACATTGCCATTTTTATTTGTTTTTAAACTGTAAAAATAAATGAAAAACAGGGAACACCGCTTTTAATTGAAAAACATCCATTTATTTATGATGCAAATTTGCAAAATTAAACATGAGGTGGCCCCTACAATGGACCATTACGTGTCGGGCAACACGTATGACTTTCATGCAGATAAAACTGAAAACAAGAAATTATTACTCTTCAGGATGAGTGACAGTGCTGATCTTTTTAAGCCTTCCAGTTCCCTGGTACGCAGGCTTTTATCCACGACTCCAGTTCACAGTCACTGTCAGTCTCTTCCCCCACCACACAGACATGATCTGAATTTCCAGCAATTACACCCCCCATCACCTGACCCTGTACTGGCATGGGATCGGCATTAACATTCCATGATGGCGCAAAACTGAGGGCCTTGGAATCCACCAGGTCTTGGACAGTATGCTTAAAGGCTCTACAACCCTCAATGTTATGTCCCGGCGCACCAGAATGGAATTCACACCTGGCGTTCTCATCATAGTTAGGTGGCCTCTGATCTGATCTCAATGGAGCTAACATCCTTGGCCGAACCAACCCAAGATCCATCAACCTTTTAAACAGAACAGCATATGGCATGGGTGGCTTGTCAAAATGGCGATCGACCCCCTTTCCTCTCACTTGGCTCCCAGCTCCCTGTGCTTTCTGTGGAGTTGGCTGAGGTTGCTGTCGGACTGACTGATTACCAGCAGGGATGGTTACCGCAGCAGTGTGCTGGTAGTAACGATCCCTACCACGTCCTCTCTGGGCATGCACAGACACAGCACTCGCGCCATCCTCCTTCTTAGGCTGACCATCACCAAAGGATTTCTTCGGTCCAGACGACGAAGCGTTTCCTTGCATGTTCCCCATCTTCAGCCAGTCTTCAATCTTCCCCACCTTCTCGGCAATTTCTTTCTGCCCTAAGGCGAACTCTCGCATGACATTGATCAGCTCTCCCATCTTCTCTTTCAGCTCGAGAATGTCGGCGTTAGGCGGATTCATCATTCCTGTGTCAATCAAACAGGTTAGAAACTGATACCTGCAAAACAGAAGACAAGTTATTATGATCATGCATGAATGCAATGTCCATCCACATGAGGGACACTTTGTCTCTTGATCCTGGCTTCATCGAGACATATAATAATTCGGCGGCAACATTCTGACATTCAGCATTTGATTCCCTCATACAGATCAGATATACATGATTTAGCAAAATACCCCCAACCATGTGTGTGCTTGTGTGAGTGCATACGGTAAAGCAAATAAAGCTTGAAGATCAATCACTGAATGAAAATAACCATCACATAGAAAAGTGCACAATAAGTGCCATAGTCATACATCAAATCAGATACAAATCTCCAGAATCAGGAAAGAAATACAAGCAAGTAAATTCCGTCAACAAGCCTGACGGTAATCCACACAAATAATAAAGGCTATCCCGATGAAGGTCCCACAGACGGCCCTACATCATCAACCATCTTCGCGAACTCTGCGGCGAACCTGAGCTCGGTGTTCTCCTGCTGTAATCTCCCCTCCTCTTTCTGGTGAATCTTCATCTGCCTGAAGTAATGATCTCTCTCAGCCATATAATGATCTCTCTCGGCGATGATCTTTGCTTTCTCCACTTCCCACTCTGCAGCAAGGACTCTAGCTCTGGCATCTCTCTGATCTCTCACGAGGATCTGCCTTCTCTTCTCATCTTCGATGACCCTTGAAGCTCTGGCTAGCTTCTCCTTCGTGATGTCATGCTCCCTTGTGGACGATGCTAAAGCCTGATTGACCTTCCCATAGTAGGCAGTATCCATCTCAAAGCGCTTCGCTTCTAGGGCATGTCGCTTGTCCTGATCCTCCATCTTTACTCTAATCTCCCGGTTGGCCGTCTGAATTCGAGCAACACTCATTTCCAACTCAGCTTTCTCTGTAAGCAACTGATCTCTGGCCCTCTTCATCTCGAGGAATTCTTCCATACTGACAGAAGAACGCGGACCCTCAATCATAGGACACCAAGGATCACCTCCAAGAAAAGGTAGGTGTGTAATCTCGATCCTCTTCCGCAACCAATCATCAAATGGAGGAAAAGACCGGCTGTTGACCTTGCCAAACGGAACCTTGCCCTTTCTTTGAATGTTACGCCATGACCCAGACACTTGCCTCAACTTGGCCTGATCACCCTCAGCTGAGAAGTAAAAGGACTCCTGAATCTCTCGCTCGAGAGGAGGAACCTCCATGGCAAACCCCATCTGTCTCCTAAGAAGCGTCGGGTTGTAATTAATGCAACCCTGAACCCCTATGAGAGGCACATTGGGAAATCTCCCACAGCTATATATGAAATCCCGTCCAGCCATACCATTATGAGTCCAAGCTATGTCAGCAGCCCGCAAACCCATCAATCTGATCGACCACTTGATCGTAGGATCAAGAGAAGCAAAAGCACCTCGGGAAGGCAAATACCCCATAAACCACCTGAATAGCATCTGAGCACAACACCTGATCAAACCACCACGTCTCTTCTCGTTCCTGTTATGAACCGAGTAATAGACGTCTCCGATCAGAGTAGGAATAGGGTTCCTCTGCAAGAATAATCTGATGGCATTATGGTCCACAAAGCTCTTCTGATTAGGAAACAGGATAATCCCATAAATGCTCACAGCAACCAAAGCACAAACCGTCTTCCAGTTACCCGCAGCAGCATGTTCCTTAGCCTTAGCTTCCAAGAAACTCAAGTGAAAACCCGGTAATTTCCCCTTTTCCTTCAAACCCTCCTTGGTCATCTCCGGACTCAAATAAAGAGCGTGGGAAATCCCAAGGACATCAGGCTCTCCCCTAATAGCACAGAAAGGAATTTGATCTTGGATCTACATACCCAGGATGCTAGCATAGTCCTCCATCAGAGGCCCCAACAAGTAGTCCGGGAACACAAAACATCTCAAACCTGGGTCGTAGAACTGGAGAAGAGTATGAATGGCGCTTCTGTCACTGTTTGTGAGTCTGAAAACCATCTTCAGGATACTACCGTATGACTCTCTGAACATCCCCACATGGTCGGGTGTGATCAATGCTATCATCTCCTTCAGCACACCAATCTCTGGGTCGAAGAAACTGTAGGCAACATCATGCTTCAAACCGGTCCTCATATCTGAACAGAAAGTCTCTCAACCAGGATCTTGATCAAAAATGTCCCTGCATATGGGTAAACATGTGTTAGATGCAGGTAAATGCAAGATGTAATGATGCTGATGAATGAATGCAATGCATTGCCATCCCCTAAGTCATTTGATCAACTGCTGCTCTGAGTCACAACCCTGATCTCTGAACCGATCACAACCATCTGAGGGAATATGTAACCACAAATCCACCTCAAGGGTTCCGAAATAAACGGAACTGAAAGATACACCATCATCATCATCATCATCACCAAACAATCTCTGATCAGACAACCTGAAAACCTCTGAATCGACCCGGGGAATCCTGAAATAAACGGATCCCCACTGATAAATAACTCGGACAGCACTCCGGCGTCTCAGAAATAAACGATCATAAATCCGACTTATAAATGCGACTCTGATCCACGGAACCAAAAGTCACCATCAAAGTCACCATCTGAACATGCATCTGTAAGAGTCACCCCCCCCCCTCACAGGTAAATTCTAATCAGGTCATCCTAAGGCGGATAATAGTCTCGACAATCGGGCAGAGATACTCAATGGGTTTGCCCTGTCGGGTGTGCCATTGTAGCTCCCTTAAGATCATCTAAACCAAAGATCCGGGAAATGATCGGTCACCAGAGTCAATAGCTCAAAGAGATAACTAAACCAAAGTGGAGTATTCCACAATGGAAAGCTCTCCAATGAACCTCGTCCGGCTTGTGGTATGTCACGTTGCAACAATATACTAATATAGCAAATGAGGAACGTGAGACCATACTAATCCTAGGTGTATACTCGGGCCTGGGTTTTAGCCCCACTCAGAACACCCACCCCAAACAACGAAACCATCTGCACAGAGGACGGCAACAACATGATAGTATGATGCATGCAAATATTTATGCAAATATATACACAGTCAGAATAATAAATGCAATACATAAAGCGGCACAAGCAACCTAAACTATCCTAGAACACTAGGAGAGACTCGCTTAGGGAAGATGGACCAGCACAGGTCAACATCAGATGTCCCCAGCAGAGTCGCCAGCTGTCGCATCCGCGAAAAACAACCGGCGGGCTGAAACAAAAACAACACAAAGCCGCCACCGTGCGTTATTTATCCCAAAAGAGGGAAAGGAAACGCTCAGAGTAAACCTGGAAAAAGCATGGTCTCGCGACCAAAGAGAAAGGGTACGGGAGTCGGTTACGCAAGGGGAAGGTATTAGCACCCCTCACGTCCGTCGTACTCGACGGGATCCACGCTCTAGAAGAAAGAAAAGGTTGCTAAACAAACATACATCACACACACACGCACCGAAGACAACACAGGTGGGGTTAAGAGGAAGGGGCTCGCTAGGACATTGCATCCTATGCCTACGTATCTCATTTGGAACGAGAATCAGAGCTGCCGTAGTTCGGCTCACGCACGCCAAACAAACAAACACAAACACAGGCAAACATGGAACCCGAATGCCAATCGCTGGACTTACATCGGCTTCCGAACCAAACAAACACAATCAGGCAAACGTGGAGCCCGAACGCCAATCACTGGACTTACATCGGCATCCGAACCAAACACACGCACACTGGAACCCGAATGCCACTCGATGGACTTACATCAGCTTTCAAGCACACAACAACCAAACGAGTTAATAGGGAGTCGGGAACTCGAGCCTATAACCGTCAAGCACACACACAAAAAGAAAGAAAAGTGCCCGGAGAGACCTCGCACGGTCTCCTGCCTACGTACCTCATCTGGTATGAGGATCAGGGCGACGTAGTTCCCCTGAACGGGAAAGAAATTCTAGCCAGAAACCAAGGGGAGACACACTACTAGGGAGCTGGACTCGAGCCTAGTGTTATCATGCATCATTGCCCTATGTTATGGTTTCTATCCACTTGCACAACAACAAGCTAATCCTAACCAGGAAAACAAGCATGCAAGCATCAATCAAAATAAAACAAACATTTCACATAACACACACTATATCCAGTCAAGTGAAGCTCAAACAAGGGTGGACTGCCGAAGCAAGTCATCTGTACAAGGTAGTGTTCGCTCTTAACCCTGACATTGAGAGTCAGGGTGAAGCAGATGAAAGGTGAGTGAAGATTAGACTTCACAGCTCTTATCCCTGTCCAGGGAGAGCTTCAGACAAAGGAGCGTGGGTCCAGAATGGAGGGACCCTTCTACGCTCAAGACTCTGACACAACTGTACAAAGTACAAGATCTTGGGTTAATGTACCAATGCGTCAACACAGTGGTGTGAGCAGAGGGACGACTCAACAGAATAGCGGGGGATAGATTGCATATCCCTTGGGTTCCGCCAATTGCCTCATAGAGGTCTTTACCTGCTTGGCACAAAAGTAAACAATCACAAACATCGCCTCTTAAGGAGGACTTCAGACAGTTGCCTGGCTAAATAACAAGCCAGGTCTTCCAGACTACATGGAGACAAGAGAGTCTACCTCAACTGGTTTATACAACCAAGCAGAAGCAAGCAAGTTCTTAAAGAACTGTAAGCAACTAAATGTACCTGAAATCAATCAAGTATCATCAGTACTCAGACAAACCAACAGTAAACAGCAAAAGTCAAACACAAGTTAATGCACACAAGTGCAAGCCATGAGCTCAAACTCAAGCATCAAACCCTACAACACAAAGTCAATGTTAGTTTACAACATCAAACAGACTCAATTTACAACTTGCATTGTTCTCCTTAAGGCATTTGCAACTCAAACCTGAAAATCCAAACCAAACATGAGAAACAAGACCACTAGGCCAAGCCTAGGGTCCAAAGGAGATGAAAAAATCAAAACAGCAAGTGAAAATTATCCAAAATCACATTCAAACAAATCAAAAGCAAATGCAATTGGTCCCATGCTCATATCAATCACCATTATCATTTCATGCACAAAATAGTATCAAACATGCAATTTGCAACTCCAAATGACCAAACAGAAAGATCTCAATCAAATCCCTATCAAAACAATTCAATTAATTCCACAAAAATTCAAGTCTAAACAGAACCTATCCAATGAATAGCACATCAAATTTCAGCTCATTTGGATCAATGGAAGTATGGAAATTAAATTCATAAAGTTCAGACAAGTTCAAGCAAGCCAACACATGGTATCCAAACAAACATCAACTTCCAAAAATCATAAAACAGTGTCACAACAAGATAAATGAATGGGATCAAAACCAAAATAACCTATGATGTGTCTACAATGCTCATACCAAATTTCACACTCATCCAATTAATGATCAGAATTTCACAAGCAAAATACAATCATGTGTCACACAATGTCACAAAATGAGCCAACAGAAGAGAAAATCACAATCAATTAGGAAATGCAAGCAAAAATTCCAGAAAAAATTACATGTGATCTCAACATACATATGTTTATTCATGCAAAATTTTAGCTCAATTCAACATCCCTAAGCCAGGCAAATAAAATCATGAAGTTCATCAAGCTTGGTGTGACACAAATTGTCACACCCCTAATCATAAAAATCACATCTCCTCAACCAAGTATCCAAAAATTACAAACTCTACATGAAAATCACCATCAAAGTGTCCAGAATATGCACAAAAAATTTCATCCATTTCTTTGAAAGCATCATCATTTTATGAAGGATATGGCAAGACATATACAAATGTGACACATCGAATCAATCCCTAAGCAATTTAATTTTTTACACGTGCACAAAAATCAAAAAAATCATGATTAAATTCTACACATTACAAGGAGCATCATGAAAAAATTCTCACAAAATTTGGATAAAAAATGAATCCATTATGATTTTCTAAAGATCAAGCATCAAAAATGAAATTGAAATGAAAAAGAAACAAGAAATAATCAAATAATTAAGCTGATAACGGCATTGTTGTAATATTTAAACGCCCGGCCAAAACGACGGCGTTTCGTTTTAATGTAGTGGCGCTCTCTGAGTGGCTGGTTCACGCGCCAAACACATTTTCAAACCAGGAAATGGAATTTTTGGATCAAAACGCGTTACAGTGAATTTTCATCATCTTCTTCAAACACAAATTCCAGAAAAATCGAAAATGCCAAATCTCAACCAAAATTGACAAACTATATATCATTGGAACCGTATGATCATGTACATGATGAATATGTAACTATTTTAACCTAACTCTAACTGTACAGCACGGATCGAACAATTTAAGTTTGCACATCAAAACTTCAATTCAAGACTTCTCATCCGATATTCAACCAAATCAAAAACTATAAGCATCATTGCATTCTACGTTCAAAGACCTACAAAAGGCATATAATAATTCATGCAATGGTGAGATTCAAAAAAACACCTTGTGGAGATTGCAGTGCTCGATTTTGATGTTTCTGGCTCCAATTCAGTGAAACAGATTCAGTACAAGGCTATGGCAGTTGATTGAAGCAACTTGCTCAGCTCAAAGCAGCACCAGGTACGAGAATTATGGAATCACCATTGTAGATCAAGCTTTGGACAGTCCACGATCTTGAAGTTTTTGGCAAGGATTTAGCAAAACAGTTCTTCAGTGATGATTATAGATCATGGATCCACGAAGAATGAAGCAAAATGATGTAGAATTGATGAAGATTTGATGAAAAAATGTGATGAAGTTCTTGGAGAATTTTGAGAGGTTTTGATGAAAAACAGTTATGATTCTTGAGAAATGTGTTTGTGGTTAGCATTTCTGTCATGATTAACAATATATACTCCTCCTTAATCCACTTCCTTAATCTCAATTATCAAAAATGAGTGAAATTAGTGAAAATGCCACTTTAAGTGCAAGGGCAAAAATGACCTTCTCCAATTGGCAATGTAACAGTAAAATGAATGTTCACACAAGTCACATTTGATATTTGGAGTGTGTTGGAAGTGGTTTCATGTGCCAATGCCTTGTAAATCTCAAATTCACTATGCCATGCCAAAAAATACACATGAATTCACTTGGAAAATGACTTTTTGCCTTGACCATTTTTGATGAATTTTGATTATACATCTTGAAAGTACATGTGAAATGGGGTTTGCTCAAAAAAAGATCACCCAAATTGGACATTCCATGTGAAAGTTATGCCCCTTTGATTTTAGGCATTTTTGGAAAATGAATGGATCATAACTTGTCAACCATACATGGGAAATTCAAGTTCTTGGACTTTTTGGAAAGGTGAGAGCAAGATCTACAACTTTCATGTTGAACAAAATTTCATTTGAAGCTTTTTTGGACATGTAATTTTGTGGTGAAAAACTTTCCATTTTTGGAAACTTCCATTACAAGTCACTTTCCATTTTTGGTAACTTTTCTCCTGATTTTATTTTCTTCATTCTTGAGGTTTGAAATGTCAAATGAAACTTGTTTCAACATGAATGAAGTGTATCCAACTCTCTCCCACCTCCAAATCCATAAAATCAAGCACAGTTGACCACAATTGACTTTTCCAGTTGATAGATGAATTTGGCTGTGCACTGATCAAGTTGAGCCCCAATCCTCTGATGAAATGGCTCCATGATGAAACCCTAGCTTCCATAAGCTCAATATAATCACATGATGATCCCCATATCCATTGTAGACCCCATCTCCTTGCCATGCCCTAATTGGCCTAATGCAGATGACTAGGGTTGACCAGAGGTCAAAACCCTGATCTCAAGGTATCTGATGAATCACTTGAATCTTCTGGATGATAACAAGACCATGATGATGATGATGTACCATTGCAACCAAGATGAAGACCAATCTCCTTGAGAATCAAAACCCTAACTTGAATCACCACATCCTCAGATAGTTAATGATCAATTCAATGAACCCTCAGCTTGCATCTCCACCTCTTATCTTCTGACCAAGACCTAGGAGAATGATTTGCACAATGTAACCACATGATATGCAATTATGCAATGCCTAATGACCTGAAATGCAATGCAATATGTTAAGCTAGTCCCAAGAGAGGAGGGCAAATTTTGAGGTGTTACATTGGGGAAAGCGATAGTGGTTCTGGCAACCACGATCTGCGAGAGATGACTCAACAGGGGAAGCAAACACTGATACGGTACCGAGGTTCTACTTCAAGGAAAGAAACCATGGATCTGGCATTGGGATTATCGATCTGGCCTCGAATTCTAAGGAGCAGCCACTTCTGCTGGGAAGATACAGTCTGACACTGTCAACTCCGCTGGGGATATATAGTCTGACACTGTCAACTCTACTGGGGAGTGTATGTCCTGAAACAAACGCTTGGGGAAGTACAGTGGTGAGAACCTGCTGGGGATTGAAGAATCCAACGCTCTGATCAGCTCTGCAGGGATAAGACACCGAATTCGTCTGTTGGCGACTTCACTGGGGAAGATATTCACGATCATCTGCAGGGGATTTTAAGGAAATGCCTCGAGGGTATCTGTTCTGAATAGACGATCCAAAGCACTTAAAATTTACAGCAATTTTAAATGTTTATTAAGCATGTACCTGTAAAGCCCTTATGTGTCATGATGCAATGTTTATAAAAAATTCGGACGTCATTTTTGCAAACAAAACAGTAAAATGAAAATGAAAACAGAGATATACTGAATAACATGATTTTATTGATTGAATGGCCTCTGAATAGGCATTTACATCAGGAAGCAATCCCTGGAAAGAGGTAATCGCACAAAAGATAAAAACAGAAATTAATCTAATGGCAATGTGAAATGGATTTCTATTGGGTTCCAATTCTGCTATGACTTGCCCGTCTTCAAGATCCTCCAGATGATCAGCCTTCTGAAAAGGTGATTGGACTGTTTCCTACCTTTCAAAAATTTCCAGTCATGAGATGAGATTCAGAACTAACTCAGAACGCAGTCATTCGCTTAATCCCTAACTTTTGCCTGGATCGCCCTTTTCGGGTTTTCAATCCACCGGGATACCCATTTTTGCCTAAGTTGCCTTTTCAGGTTTTCAACTTACCGGGTGTACGATCTTTTCATTTTTAATCCCTAATTTTTGCCTGAACCTTTTCATTTTCTTGATTCGTCGGGATGCCCATTTTTGCCTGGACTATTCTTTTTACTGTCCAGCGGGTCTATTTTATGCGAAGTATTTTTTAACTGCGTCTGAGTTCACAGGGGAAGTGAAGTTTTCACCATCCATAGTTGCAAGCCTTAAGGCCCCACCATCAAAAACCTTGGTGACAATATACGGTCCATCATAGTTAGGAGTCCACTTGCCCCTGTGATCTGTCTGAGGAGGAAGGATCCTTTTCAACACTAAATCTCCGACTTGGAAACAACGAGGATGCACTTTCTGATCAAAGGCTCTCTTCATCCGACTCTGATACAACTGCCCATGACAAATGGCTGCCATTCGCTTCTCTTCGATAAGACTCAACTCATTGAACCTTGTCCGAATCCATTCGGCTTCGTCTAACTTGACATCCAACAAGACTCTTAGAGAAGGAATCTCCACTTCAACAGGTAGGACTGCTTCCATACCATACACCAGGGAGTAAGGGGTTGCCCCGGTCGATGTACGTACTGAAGTGCGGTACCCATGCAAGGCGAAGGGTAGCATCTCATGCCAATCTCTGTACGTGACGACCATCTTCTGCACAATCTTCTTTATGTTCTTATTTGCCGCCTCAACAACGCCGTTCATCTTAGGGCGGTAAGGGGAAGAATTGTGATGCTGAATATTGAAGTTCTGACACAACTCCTTCATCATTTTGTTGTTGAGATTAGAATCATTATCAGTAATGATTCTTTCGGGAATCCCATAGCGACAAATGATTTCTTTCTTGATAAAACGGGCAACCACATGCCTGGTGACATTTGCGAACGACGCTGCTTCGACCCACTTGGTGAAATAGTCGATGGCAACAAGGATGAAGTGATGCCCATTAGAAGCAGTCGGCTCAATCTTTCCAATCATGTCAATGCCCCACATAGCAAACGGCCACGGAGAAGACATCACATTCAGAGGATTCGGCGGTACATGCACCTTATCAGCATAAATCTGGCATTTATGACACTTCCGAGCATATTTGAAGCAATCTGACTCCATGGTCATCCAATAATAACCCGCTCTCAACAATTTCTTAGCCATTGCATGTACGCCGGCATGAGTACCGAAGGAACCTTCATGAACTTCCTGCATTAACATGTCCGCCTCGTGTCTGTCCACGCATCTGAGCAAAACCATGTTGAAGTTCCTCTTATACAGCACATCGTCTTTGTTCAAGAAGAAACTTCCTGCCAATCTTCTCAAAGTCTTTCTGTCGTTGTTGGATACCCCTGCAGGGTACTCTCGATTCTTCAGAAAGCACTTGATATCGTGATACCAAGGCTTGTCATCGACTACCAGTTCAGCAGCAAATACATATGCGGCCCTGTCAAGGCGCATCACATCGATCCTGGGAGCATGGTTCCAACGAATTACCTTGATCATGGAGGATAGAGTAGCAAGTGCGTCTGCCATCTGGTTCTCATCACGAGGTATATGATACAATTTTACTGTTGTGAAGAAAGTCAACAGTCTTCTCGTGTAATCTCTGTAGGGGACCAGATTGGGTTGGAGAGTATTCCAATCACCATTTACTTGATTGATCACTAGAGCTGAATCTCTGAAGATGTCCAGAGTCTTGATTCTCAGATCAATGGCTTGCTCAATACCCAAAATATAGGCCTCGTACTCAGCTTCATTATTTGTGCACTCAAAAGTCAAACGAGCAGTGAAAGGTATGTGGGCACCTTTCGGAGTTGTAATGACAGCACCAATTCCACTTCCTCTAGCATTGACAACCCCATCAAACAACAAAGTCCACTTTTCGTTTGGATCAGGTCCCTCCTCAACAACTGGCTCTTCACAGTCTTTCATCTTGAGGAACATGATGTCTTCATCAGGGAATTCAAACTTCATCGGCTCATAATCATCAATCGGCTGCTCGGCAAGATAGTCTGACAGAATACTCCCTTTGATGGCTTTCTGGGATGTATACTGAATATCATACTTTGTTAAAATCATTTGCCAACGAGCGACCCTTCCGGTGAGAGCTGGCTTCTCGAATATGTATTTCACTGGATCCATCTTAGAAATCAACAAGGTAGTATGGTTCAACATATACTGCCTCAGTCGGCGAGCAGCCCAGGCCAAAGCACAGCAAGTTTTCTCAAGCTGCGAATATTTGACTTCACAGTCGGTAAACTTTTTGCTAAGGTAGTATATGGCATGCTCTTTTCGACCAGACTCGTCATGCTGTCCCAATACACACCCCATCGAGTTCTCAGTCACTGATAGGTACATTATCAGAGGTCTCCCAGGAACTGGAGGTATAAGGATTGGAGGTTTCTGTAGATACTCTTTTATCTTCTCGAAAGCCCTTTGACAATCTTCATTCCACCTGATAGCCTGATCTTTCTTCAGCAATTTGAAAATTGGCTCACACGTGGTTGTTAGGTGAGAGATGAACCTTGCAATGTAGTTCAACCTCCCTAAGAAACTACGAACTTGCTTCTCTGTTCTTGGCTCTGGCATTTCCTGTATCGCTTTTACTTTGTCGGGATCCACCTCAATCCCTTTTCCGCTAACAATAAAACCCAGCAATTTTCCCGATCTCACCCCGAAAGTGCACTTGTTCGGATTAAGTCTCAGTTTGAATTTCCTCAAACACTTAAACAGTTTCTGCAAATTCACCAAATGTTCTTCTTCTGTCTGAGATTTGGCAATCATATCGTCCATATAAACCTCGATTTCATGATGAATCATATCATGGAACAGAGTCACCATAGCTCGTTGATATGTTGCTCCGACATTTTTCAGACCAAACAGCATCACCTTGTAGCAGAAGGTGCCCCATGGGGTTATGAAAGTTATCTTTTCCATGTCTTCTGGTGCCATCTTGATTTGGTTATAGCCAGAAAAGCCATCCATGAAGGAGAATACCGAGAACTGAGCTGTATTATCCACCAAAACATCGATGTGAGGTAATGGGAAATCATCTTTAGGGCTAGCTCTGTTCAGATCCCGGTAGTCGACACACATCCGTACCTTTCCATCCTTCTTAGGTACTGGGACGATGTTTGCAACCCATGGCGGATAATTGGTGACTGCTAGAAACCCTGCATCCAACTGCTTTTGCACTTCTTCCTTTATCTTGACAGCCATCTCTGGTCTTGTTCTTCTGAGCTTCTGCTTGACCGAGGACAACCTTCTTTGAGAGGCAAGCGGTGTACCACGATGTCTGTGTCCAGCCCAGGCATGTCCTGATAAGACCAGGCGAAGATGTCAACATACTCTTGCAGCAATTCAATCAGCCCTTTCTTCACATTGTCTTCTAAAGCAGCCCCTATCTTGATTTCTCTCTTGGCGTCCTCGGTGCCGAGATTAATCACTTCAACAGACTCTTGATGCGGTTGAACAACCCTTTCCTCTTGTTTTAATAACCTGGTAAGCTCTTCAGGGAGTTCACAGTCTTCATCACCCTCTTCTTCAGCTTGAAAGATTGGATTTTCAAAGTCGAAACGAGCCGTAGCAGAAACATTATCAATAGGATCCGGTGATGTGCATCTGCATGAGTGATGGTATGTGCTTATGAGTGTGAACAAGAAGTGAAAACTAAACAAAACATTACCATTTTTTTTTATTTTGAAAAACTGCAATAATAGAAAGACAGGGAACGAAATATTTGAATGCAAAAATACGTCCTTTATTTATGATAAAAATGCAAGTGTCACATAGACGGGCCCTACAATGAGTCATTACGCCCTGGGCGGAACGTAAGACTTGGATATGCATGAATAAACAAAGAAAATTACTCTTCAAGAAGAGTGACTTGGATAATCTCTTCAGAAGACCAATTGTTGATGACTTCACCCGGGATCCTCGGACGCACCCAGTTGTCAATGTCACAATCACTATCCCCATCTTCTTCGTTGACTGCAGAGACTTGACCATACTGAATGATGCCAGCACTGGAGAAAGTGATCGGCCCCTGAAGTGTTGTAGAAGTCAAAACTGGCTGATACCCAATCCCGAACTTATCTTCTTTCACTGGTAATTCCAACAGACGCCCCCAACCGGGAGCAACACCTGAATCCACCACGGCCCGTGCCTGCTTAAAGGATGAGATAGAGGCACCCGCCTTAACCTCTTTCACAGACTCTTGGACAGACAAATCTTCAACCTGGAGGATACCTTTGTCGAGCAAGGCCTGGATACCCTACTGTAGCTTCAAACAACCTCCACTCTGAGTGGCACAATCCAAACAATCCTTCCCACAACCGGGGAAAACATCGGCCTTCAGCAAGCATCCTTTGATATCCAACAATGGAGTCTTCAACTTCAACACATCCTTAATGGACTTGGCTTTTCCCTCTATCATGTTAACGTTCGCACCACCATGCTGGGGCATGGGATTGTTAACGACATTCGGAGCCGGTGCAAGGTCGATGGCCTTTGAATCTATGAGGTCCTGAACTACGTGCTTAAAAGCTTTGCAGTTCTCAATATTATGGTCAGGTGCCCCAGAGTGGAAGCTACACCTAGCGTTGGCGTCGTAACCCACCGGAAGTCTACCAACAGGAGGAGCCAGAGTGTGCAGTTGCACAAGTTATAGTTGTTGAAGACTAGAAAGCAACTGAGCGTACGACATTGGAAGGGTGTCGAAACGCCGGTCCATCATCCTTTGCCTCTGTTGATAGGCGGGTCTGTTACCCGGTTGTTGCTGCTGTTGGTACTGAGTTGGTTGAAGTTGTTGTTGTTGTTGTTGTAGTGGTGCTGCAGCTGGAATGGTCACGGCCGCAACATACGGTTGCTGATGATAATTCTGAAAGTTATTCCTCCGGTTATCCCTGTTCTGATAAGAAGATATGGCATTTGCATCCCCTTCTCTCCTCTTCTGTCCTTGAATGAACGGCTTCTTCACCCCTGATGAGGATCCACCTCCACTCTGGCTCTTATAGGTCTTTAGGTAATTCTCCACCCTTTCTCCAGTAGAGACCACATCAGCAAAGTTGGAAGCATTGCACCCCACCAAACGCTCCAGATAAGGTCCAGGCAGCGTATTCATGAACATGTTGGCCATTTCCTTTTCCAACATAGGAGGCTGAACACGGGAAGCTGTATCCCTCTAGCGTTGAGCGTATTCCCTAAAGCACTCATTGCTTTTAAGAGACAGATTCTGAAGTTGAGTTCTGTCCGGAGCCATGTCTGCATTATACTGATACTGCTTCACGAAAGCCTCTGCCAAATCCCTCCAGCAACGGATGTGGGCTCTGTCCAGCCTCATATACCATTCCAAGGATGCCCCAGCTAGGCTATCCTGGAAGAAGTACATAAGTAGCTTCTCGTCATCAGAGTATGCAACCATTTTACAGAAATAGGCTTGCAAGTGAGTTTTGGGGCAAGAGTTGCCATGGTATTTGTCAAATATCGGGACCTTGAATTTCGGTGGCACTCTCACACCTGGGACCAGCCCCAAGTCAGCAACATCTACTCCCAGAAGATTCTGTCCTTCCACTGCTTTCAACCTCTCTTCCAATCTTCTAAACATGGGGTCCATGCCAAAGTCTTCCTGAAGCAAGGGGAACTGATCATCCTGACCATCCTGAATGGGTTGTTGATCTAGGTTGACATACGGGATCGGGATAGGCCCCGGTCCATTGGGACCATTAGCCTCTCCAGCCGGAGGATCAGCCAACGTCTCCGGTTGAGTAATAGGGAGATCCCTCTGTACCAACAATCTAAGCTCCTGCTGTCCTTGAGCCACCCCTTGAACCAAATCCATGAATTGATTCATGCGAATCTTCATCTCGGCGAGCTCTGCTTGTAGGCTCTCCATCGCTCTCTGTTGATTCCTTCGGGTACCGTATCGGTGAATGCCTGAGTCAGCTATCCTGCTAGTGGGACACCAAACAATATGAGAACACTGCAGCGGTACCTGTTATGCAAGATATGACAATGAATATGTAAATGCAATGCCATGTTTATCAAATCCAAAAGGTATTCTACCCCCTTGATTCCAGTCTCACATCAGGAGAATAGTGCAAGAAGACTGAGTCATGGATAAACTTCTGAGATCAAGATGCAACAAAGGGAAACCAACATACAAATGAGTTCCAGGAAAGGGGCCTTAGCCAAAAGTACATCAAAAGAGGATCCCCACAACAAGCCTGTGGATTATCACTACACAGCAACAAAACAAAAAGTAAAGGGAGGAACATAAACCAGGGATCAGCCTCCTGTATACAACCCATAAGGACTGCTCCTCACTTCATCCAGTAATGCCACCGTGTCGGGATGATCTAGAGATTCTGTCAAATTCCGGATAAGCAGATTCCTCTTGTGAATGATCCCATCCAGTTCGTTGATGTGCTCTCTGTAGTAATTCCCATCATCTTCTCCGAATACCTCTTCAAGTCTGGATTTCTTCAAACCTGCCAACACCTTGAGTTCTTCAATCTGTCCTCGAGCCTCATGGAGTTGATCTGTGATGTAGCCATTAGTAGAACGGGCGCACAGAAGCTCATTGTTTTTCCCCTTCAGCAAAGTCGTCAATTTCTCTATCTGACCAGTCAGTTCGGCTACTGTCTCCTCCTCCTTTGCCTTCCGAGAAGTTGAAAATGCATCCCATTGCTCCTGCCACCCAGCTAATTTACCATGAGCATCTACTAACTGCTGCTTGACTCGCCTCAACTCAGAACTGGATGATCTCAAGGCTTCGTCTGTCTTCTTGAAGAAGTCCGCCTCCACAGCAAATCTCCTCTCTGCTTCCTTTTGCACTCTGACGGCTTCCCCCTTCTGATATTCTGCCTCCTGGAATTGATGCATACAGTCTTGCAACTTCTCACTTAACTCTGAGTTCTTGGTTTGAAGTCCCTCCATGGCACTCTTCAACTTGTCGTACTCCTCTCGGCTCACCATTGTTGACTGCTCAGGAGTAGGTGGATACAAAGGTTCTTCAATAGGGAACGGCAGACCAAACTCTTCGACTCTTCCTTGAAGCCACTCTTCATACCGAGGGTAAGTTCTACATCTCCTTTTCCAAGGACGGTTCTTCCTCTCTTGATCACCTTGAGCCAGGCCTCAACTGCCTTACGGGATACCGTCAAATCAGGCGAAGAATGGAAAAACAGAGATTCTTCCATATCCTTTTCCAAAGGCGGAGTTCTTAAAGCATACCCAAACTGTCTGACTGCTAGAGAAGGATTATAGTTGATTCCTCCTCTTCTTCCTACCAACGGAACATTTGGGAAGTTCCCACAACTATGAATAATATCTGCCCGAAGCAAGCTCCGGTCGGACCACCAAGAAATATCTTCAGCTCTCAACCCCATCAATCTCTTCGACCAACTCAACGAGTCCTTGACATTAACGAACACTCCTGATTTGGGTAGGTGAGAACTGAACCACCTATAAAACAAAGGCACACAACAATTCAACAATCCCCCTTTTCTATTCTTATTTCTGTGGTGCACTGAATGAAAGAAATTTCCTAGCAAGGTCGGTACTGGATTTCTCAACACGAAGAGGCGTATTGCGTCCATGTCCACAAATTTGGCGACATTAGGGAACAAGACAATCCCATACACGCAAAGAGCCAACACAACATTGAAACCCCTCTGGTTACCGTCTTCCAGTTTCTTCTTTGCTTCTCCCAGTAAGAAACTCAGATCAAAACGACTAACCTCTCCCTTCTGACACATATTAGCCTTCCAGACTGATTCCTCCAAATATGTGGCTGAAGCAACCATGCTGAGATCGGGCAGAAACTCAGAACTGTAGAACAATAACTGTGACCTGATAGGAACTCTGAGAAAACTGGCAATATCCTCCAGAGTAGGGACCACAATATAATCCGGGAAAGTGAAACATCTCAGTGGAGGGTCATAGAATTGTAGCAGTGTGAATAGGGCGTCATGTTGATCTTTGGAAAGAACCGTGACGAAACTTAGAATCAGACCGTAATCCTCTCGGAATCCTTCTAGAGAACCAGGATCCATTAACTGCATCAACTGTTGGATGGGCTCCAGACAGACCACCGGAAACTTGTAGGCGACAAGTCTCTTTCTGCCAATATCCATCTTAAGAGAACCATAAAAACTCCGACTAGAATCAAGAAGAAGATGTAAACCCCCTTGAAATGGATAAACATGTGTTAAATGATATGAATGCAAATGATGCGATGATGTGAATGCAGTGCAGTGGTATGTCAATCAGGATTGCTATATCTGCTTGAACATCTGTCGGGTTACACTGTCTGAAGAGAAAACCACTGAGGAATATAATACAAGATCAAAGCTCTGCTCCAGAAAACCGGGTTGGTTGGAGGTTAAGGTTTCCTGAATTTAGCCCGCCCCTCACTGGTAGGTTCTAAGAACAGAAGTTCGTCAACTTCAGCCCTTCAGTCGCGAATAATACGTTTACCACTGAAGGTTTGGCATTATTACGGGATAAAAGACCTCCACTGACTCCCCTCAACAGGACATCCTAAAGCAAGTTCCCAGTCTCGGGGTCCTCAGATTGATCAGCGAGAATGCGCCCACCAGAGCTAACATAATCACGTCTTGGAGGAGAGGCCTCGACTGAGTTCTCGGGAAATGGTCACCAGAGTCGACGATTTCTAAAGGAACATCATGTCGTTATGGAACATCCGTAGGACATAATATATCCAAGAGAAACCTCGTCTGGGTGTGGTTCTTCACGAACGACTTAACGTAGCAACATGCCACGCAAGCCTCATGATCATCCACTCTAAAACCTGTGTGTACACTCATGCCTGGGTAATGGGCTTATCTCTCGTAGAACATCCCATCCCAACAAACAAACAACAGCTCCAACAGATACAACAGATGAATGCAAGCAAGTAAGTAAATAAATGTACAAAAGCATGAACACCCAATAAACAAGAAAATCACACAAGCTAGGAGGGACTCGCTTAGGGAAGATGGACCAGCAAGAGGTCAACTTCTTAGTGTCCCCAGCAGAGTCGCCAGCTGTCGCAACCTGAAAAATACAGTGCGCGAAAAAAACAACCGGCGAAAGAAAAAGACAGAAGAGTCGCCACCGTGCGTTATTCATCCCAAAGGAGGGAAAGGTAACGCTCGAAGTAAACCTGAAAAAGGAAAGGACAAGACGGGGTCTCGCAACCAAATCTTGGGTTCGGGAGTCGGTTATGCGAAGGGAAGGTATTAGCACCTCTACGCATCCATAGTACTCTACGGGATCCACTTTTGTGGTTTTTGTCTAAAGGGTATGGGTTTACCTAATGTGTTTATTTACTAAAAAGGTTAAGAGAAATGACTCGCGCGGATGTCGCATCCACTGCATACGTATCTCATTTGAATATGAGAATCAGAGTCTTCGTAGCTCGGCTGACCTATGGGTTGGGGGGATGTGTGCTCGCTAAGACATCGCGTCTTATGCCTACGTATCTCATCTGGAATGAGAATCAGAGCAAGCCGTAGTTCGGCTAACTACGGGGTTATGGATTGGGTTTTGGACGAACGACGTCACTACGCAATCTACCGGATGCTCGACCTTTGGAGACTTACTCGCCTGTAGTAGAAGGAGTAAACGTGTTGCTTTGGGTTTTAGGGTTTGGGATGCGCGAGGGCAAACAGGTAGCCCTTGACGAAGGAACCGCGCTACATGTGGGGATATGAATACAAAACACAAAACATGTATCTCAAAGTAAAATGCCACCAAGGGGCTCAAACATTGCCTCCTATCGAGGTCTTCCAACTAAGAAAGCGATAAAGTACGAGAAAAGGAAAAAATTACCACACGGATAAAGATCCGAAGTTACAGCAATTAAAGGATTAGCAACCCTGAGATCTCTCCAGCTAGACCATCAAAGAAAATCAGTCAATACGATTAATCAGGATAAACCTCCGGATGGTATCCCTGCAAGAGTATGTGCCCTCAAAAAAACTCAACAAAAGGGTTAGTGAAACACGATAAGCATTTTTTTCATGGATAACAATATGGTTTCAGAAACCTCAAACCCTGTGGCATACACTTCAGAAATTAAAAGATTAAGCATTCAAGGCATTATTTATACATTCATACATAATTATGACCCGTGGGCAAAAACCTAATGAAATTCATCCATCATACCTCAAACATTCAGATGATCCAAATTAAGAGCATAAAGGTAATGGGAATAAGGGCAAACCTGATTGGAGAGCTTGATTCAAATTGAGTTGCACCCGTGAGGTTTACAAAACAATCTTTAGGGTTTATGTGAGGCAGAGGTGATTCTGTGCAGTTGAGTTCCCTTCAGGGTTTGGAGGCTGCTCTGAGTTCTCTATCAGGTTTCTCTCCAGGTTTTGTCCAGGGTTTTGTTTCAAGGAAACCCCAGAGTATTTTGCTTCTCTTCCTTTTTCTCAAGTGAAGCCTTGGTATTTATAGACTGAATTTCATGGCTTTGTGGGCTCAAATGAGAGAGACCCAAGTCCAAATTTTTTTGTTATATTTTATTTATTTATTTATTATTATTTTTATTTATTTATTTATTTTTTCGTTTTTTTTTTTTTCGTTTTTTTTTTTCGTTTTTTTTTTTCGTTTTTTTTTTCAGGAAAAATGAAGGGTAAATTTTGGGGTATTACAGAGAAGATGAAGGGATTAATCCTATGCACAAAATTAAAAGTTAAGAGTTGAAAAGATCTGACCAAATGGGTAGCAATCCAATAGACAAGGATGTCAATAGAAAACCCAGAATTCCCTTGGACATTTAGAATCAAGCAACACACAAATGCACAATTATATTATCTTGAAGAGCAAATGCATCAAAAAAAGATAGCCACATCCAAGCTTTAGCCATTCTGTCGCACCTCGAAAAAAATGGGGATACGACTTCAAAGCGAAGCGCGATCGCACGCTCGCAATGATGGACTGAACAGAGTCGCCACCGAACTTTATTTATTCCTAAAAAGGAAAGGGGAAATATCGATAAAATCTCTAAAAGAAAGGATAAGATATGGTCATCGCAACCAATATCAGGGTTCGAGAGTCGATTACGCAAGGGGAAGGTATTAGCACCTCCCACGTCCGTTGTACTCAACGGGAACCATTAGGTTAGTTGTGTGCGTTAGTGTTAGTTGAAATATTAGGCTTTTCGAATTATTAGGTGGGAAATAAAGAAGAGATGAGAAGAGAATGTTTTTGGATTTTTGACGAAGGACTAAACCTAAGTTTTTTATTAGTGGGCCTGACAAGATTTACGAATCCTGCTCCTACGTATCTCAAAAGAGAAATCAAGGCTTACGTAGTTCTGGGTAGAAAAATGTTTGTTTGTTGGTCGATTTTAGCGAAAGCTATACTGTATTAATCAACGAAAACATTGTTTTACCCAAAACAGATGAGGAGTGGACGCATACCACACATCGAACGGATTTATAAATCTACATTCGGAAAAGCGTCACTTATCTCGACTCAACAATCATGGCCGAAACATTGTTTTGTATCACTTAAGACAATATATCTTTCATTTATGAAAAAGGTTCTTTGATTAGTCGCACGGCGGCGATAAAGAGTTTGACTAGTTGGATGTATTTTGAGTGATGGCGAGAACTTGGATGAGCGAGATATACATCTCGAATCCTAGCCTCAGGAGTGCACGGTATACACCATGTTCCATTTCCATCTTCATTGGCAAAAGTATTTAATAGAGATTAAGTATTTTTAGGTTTGATTGAGAAAGGGTTTGAAGAAACCACATTGACAATTTTAAACGATGGCGAGAGTTAAGATAGGCGAGGCATCCGCCTCGAATCTTAATCTCAGGAGTGCACGGTATACACCATGTTCCATTCCCATCTTTATTTGAAAAGTATTAAGGTAGGACTTAAGTATTTTGAAGTTTGAAAGACGAGTATTTGTGACTTACAAGCTCTTACAGCTTGGGTCTAGTACTCGGGACCACGTCTGGACATTCCACCCAGGCAGTCTGTTCCTTTCCAATATTGCTAAGAAAATGATTCGAATATTTACGAATGTTTTGGAAGGAAGACGAATATTTATGGCTTGCAAGCTCTTACAGTTTGAGCCTAATATTCGAGATTATAACTGGATATTCCCTCCAGGATAATCTTTTTCTTCACGCTTTATCTAGAAAACGATTTGAATATTAGAGTGTGGAAGGGAAGACGAATATTTATGGCTTGCAAGCTCTTACAGCTTGAGCCTAATATTCGGGATTATAACTGGATATTCCCTCCAGGATAATCTTTTTCTTCACGTTTTATTTAGAAGACGATTTGAATATTAGAGTGTTAAAGAGAAGACGAATATTAACGGCTTGCAAGCTCTTACAGCTTGAGCCTAATATTCGGGATTACGACTGAATATTCCATCCAGGTAATCTTTTTCTTCACGTTTTAATTAGAAAACGATTTGAATATTAGAGTGTTAAAGAGAAGACGAATATTAACGGCTTGCAAGCTCTTACAGCTTGAGCCTAATATTCGGGATTATGACCGGATATTCCCTCCAGGATAATCTTTTTCTTCACGCTTTAGAAAAGGTTTTGAAAATTATGTTTGATTTATGAAATGATCTTGAAATGATTCACATTTATTTTGGAATGTATTTTGAAATTGGACTTAGCAGAAGTCAAAACTATCTGATGCCAGTCAATAATAATGTAGGCAACAACACAAGTTAGAGATCTTGATTAGTGAATCAAGCTCCTACAACTTGCCATGCCAAAAAGAAGATGAGAAATGATCTTGTATTGATTTGGGTTCTTTGCTTGATTAGGAAGCAACCGATCCTTAATGCAAATCCATTCACTTGATCCATGATCAAGATGAATTAGATTTGAATCAAGGAAGGTTAGACCTCCCATACATCAAGGCTAACCACCAATCTTTAACTCATTGATCAAAAAAAGAAAAAGAAGAAGAAGAAGAAGATGAATATTAAAGTACATTAATGGAAATGAAATGAAATAATCAATAAGCATTGACCAAAGATAGAGAAGATCAAGGTCAAACAATTGTAAACAGAAGCAAGATGAAGATTAGAAGTCAAGAAACAAATAAAATATTTTTGGGATTTTTCAAAATTAAAATAAAACTTGAATTAAAATAATAAAGAAAGGTCAAACTTCAAACTCACTTCAAATCAACTTTGAAAAGTCCAAGTGAATTATCCTAAGTTCAACAAGGTCAAACAAAGTTTGACAAAAAATTTCAGCATTTCTAGAAGTCAGAAACTATTTTTAATCAATTAAAAATGCATAAAAATAACCTAATTGGATTAAAATCTCAAATAAATCTCAAATCAATTAATAAATTGATGAGAATATTTTTCATAGATCTATCATCATTCAAAGAGGTTGGAAAAATATTTTTGTATTTTTTGAATATCAAAAACTATTTTAAATGAATTAAAATTAAACAGAAAAGAGAAAATTCCTAAAAATATCAAATGATAAAATAAAAAATATTAAAAATCATTTTTAGAAACTAGAAATTAAAAGAAGAAAAATGAAATTGGTCTCACATTTTTTGGACCAATAATGAAGGAGATGTGAATTTTTAAATTGAAATGGAATTAAAAGATAATAAAGAAAATAAAATCAGAAATTAAAATAATGGAAAAAAACGTGGAGCGTCTGATGTGATTTCATTAATTGACGTGGATCATCACGTGGCCAGGAAGCGCACACTCACCATACACACTAGTCAACTGAATAACACATGGCCTATGGAAAAGTCATAACAATGAGTGGATGGGATCTGATCTGGAAACACACACGCACGGTCCAGATTGAATCTGGAGATTGGACGGTTACTTGCGCCACCGTCTTCTCCGGCCAGCTTCCGGCAAGGGCAAAATTTACAGAGAAATAAATGTGCATGAAAAACCACAATCCAGGTACCAAACGAAAGCTGGGGTGATGTACATCACCTCTGTGCCAACCAAATCCACTCTAGGTTTCTACATTGAGAGAAATCAGAGGTGGAATTTATGTGGTGTCCAACTGAACTTATTGGATTTTGAAAATTTAAAGCTCAAATTAACTGCCTCTATGAAGAGGACTTCAGATCACACAAAAACAATAAGAAACAAGCAATATATGAGCAGATTCGAAGATAATAAAATCAGAAGTAAACCTCTGATTTGTAGAGCTTGGAGACACAATTTCTTGGTGTTAATGCTTGCAGTACACTATATGAATCAAGGTGGTGAAGCTTAGAAACTTTTAGATCTAAAAAAACAATCAATGAAATTGAATTCTAGATTTGAAAAATTGAGAGAAAATTGGTGAGTTCCTTTTGAGTGAGGGTGAGGAGTAATTCGTGCAGCATGTAAGGTGCCTTTAGGTTCCTAAAATGAGAGGCATGAGCATTGTATTTATAGCAAAAGCATGGCTGAAGTGCATGATCAAAGTGTTGCATGAATGGAAAGGGCCTCCATGCATGGGCCTGTACAGGCGCATGGAGGGCCCAATTCCACTTGGATTTGCAAGTTGATGCTAATTGGAATCAAATTGGTCGTGCAGATTGTGCATAATCATCTCATGCAATGCAAATTTAAATGATTTTAAAAAATGTACCAATATGTTCATGCCTTCGAAAATGCTATGTCTATACTTGAAAAACAACCTTATGAGTAATGGTTGGAAAGCTTTTTGCATGAGGATCATTTGTTATGTTGATCAAAACTTCATTTGAAGCTTGGAAATTGATGAAAAGTGGTCATGAAGTGTAGGGTGCAAAACATGTATATGTGAAAATTCCAAAAATGGCCAAACTTTAAGCGCTTATGTTTCAATGATGTAAGCTCCAAATGACAAAATATTCAACATCAAAGTTGTAGATATTTTTAAGAAAATCAATTTTGACTTAAATTTTGCATCATTTGGATTTTTGATGAAGAAGTTATTGGCACTTGAAGTTGGATTTTTTCACATTTCAATGCTTTTGGTCCAAAGTGACCTATAATGTTTTGCATTATCACATGTAATTCTTTTAGGATTTTTAAAATTTTCTCAACATAACATTTGAAGTAGACATCTTAATAGTTCCAATGCATTTGATCCCACCTCAAAATCATGAAAAATGAATGAGTTATGATCTTGGGAAGTTGACCCAAAATTAGGGTTTCAGTCAAAATGACCTATAATGTTTTGAAATGTATGATGACCTTACAAGCTTCAAATAAATTTGTGATGAACATGAACGTTGTTCATATGGTTCTTAAGAACATGTTTTATCTTGGGGTCATCTCCATTTGACAAACACATAAAAAGTTAGGTCTCAGTGTACTTCAAAATAGTCAGATGAATTGACTGATCAACTTCTCAAGTCCATGCCTCATATCTTGATGAATTGATGATTGAGGATGCTCAAATAAGTTCAAATATGAATGAAATGATGAATTAAATAACTTCCCTTTATTTTATTTGATCATGGGTTGAGGTTGCTTCATGAGCAAGGCATAGTTGATGAACAGATGAATTAGGGTTTCCTTGGGAAACAAACCTCAAACCCTTTGATTTGCTTTGATCAAAATGATGAATTGAGATACTTGGGAGGCATATTTGATGGATGAGAGATTTTGGGAACCATTGGCATGCTTTCTTTCACCTTCTCTTGGCCATATCAATGCACATAGGATCTCCTAGAAGCTTTGGACCTTGTGACTGCTCAAGCTACAAACAAGAGATGCTAGTGACATATTTTCGTGCTTTTGGTTAGTGAATAGAATGAGAAAAGTAATAATATACAATTCAAGCATGCTTGGTGATCTCAAACCAACTCTCAAGGGAATCCCACCCAAAGGTAAGAAGCCAAGATGCTATGATCCTTGAGGCAAGATGCAAATGCATTGTTATGATGCCATGAGGGATCTTAGGGTCAAAATTGGGGTCTTACAGATGCCCCTATTTAAGGTCATTCTAACCGGAGAAGTGAAGGTTAAAATATTCCTCTCGACGAGGTAGAATGAGCTTAAATAATAACAAAGAGACGAATTTTGGTCCCTAAGAGACCTAATGATGCAAAGGTTTGTATGCAAAAAGGTAATACTTTGTGGAAATATGTGTCGTATCTCGAAAAATACGATTCCTCGCGATAGTCGCAGAAAAATTTATGTTCGAACAAAGTCGCCACCGAACTTTATTTATCCCAATGAAGGAATTGGAAAATATCGATAAAACCTTTTAGAAAATAGAATAATGGTCGTCGCAACCATATTCGGGTTCAGGAGTCGATTACACAAAGGGAAGGTATTAGCACCCCTCACGTCCGTTGTACTCAACAGGAACCTTTTAGTCCAATTTGCTATTTGAATGTTGGTTAAATGTTATTCACTTTCTTCGAGTAATTAGAATTGATGATAAATATGGATGAAGACCTCAGGAGGGGGAAATGAGAGGTTTTTTATTAGTGTGCTCGCCAAGATCTCACAATCTCGTGCCTACGTATCCTTATGGTGCAATAAGGAAATCAGAGCATTCGTAGTTCGGGGAATACGATTGGTTGGTGTCTTTTACCGAACAATTGTTTAGATCATGTTCTAAAGGCTAAACGTTGGCTTGTCTACTCTCAACGGAGGTTTAAGCATTGGTTTGTTGTGCGCATTAGAAAGGATTAAACAATGTTCTTTCGGAAAAGAGTTTTGGTCACACGGGGGTGACGAGTTGAATTAATATGTTTGGTGTTTTGTTTGATTGGTTTTGATCGCACGGGGGCGAGAACAGATAGATTTGATGTGTTTAAGACATTTTTGAAGAACGACAAAAGATTGAGCAATGTGGTGCACACCAATCGTTCAATTATTTCAAGGAATAATAAGGCGAACGCCTTTTACTCCCTTTTTCGTTTCAATTATTTATTGAAAGTTTGTTTGCGGAAATCGAATATGCACGGTAGTGAGGCGTGCGCCTCCCACCGGTTTATTCAAGGAACAATAAGGCGTGCGCCATTCATTCCTTTATCCAAGTTTGTTTAGTGTGTTTTAATCGGAAGTCGATAATTTGAGCAATATGGCGAGCGCTAATTATTCAAATATTCGATAAATGGTGAGGCGAACGCCTCCCATTCTTTTATCATCCAGAATTTGATTTATAAAAATGTTTTTTAGAAGTTATACTCGATTTGGAAAAGTAATTTGAATTTGTATAATTGTGGTTTTAATTTAGAAAAATAATTTGAATTTGTACAATTAAGGTTTTTATCGGATGACAAGAATTCGAGCAATATGGCGTGCGCCCATCATTCAAGTACTTGAGAAATAGTGAAGCGAGCGCTTACTATATTCCTTTTCATCCAAAGTTTTAAATTATAAAAATAAAATCTTTGGACATTATATTTAATTTGGAAGTGTGATTTTAATTTGTGAGTTTCAAGGTTTTAATTAGACGACGAGAATTCGATCAATATGGTGTACGCCAATTATTCGAATAATCAAAAGATAGTGAGGCGAACGCCTCCCATCCTTATTATCTGAAATTTAGATTTTAAAAAGAGTTTAGACTTTATAGTTGATTTAAAATAAATGATTTGAATATTATGGTTTGATGTTTTAATCGGGTGACAAGAATTCGAGCAATGTGGCGTACGCCAATCGTTCGAGTAATTGAGAAATAGTGAAGCAGACGCTTCCTATATTCTTTTTCATCCCAGGTTTAAATTATAAAAAGAATATTCTTTAGAAATTTTATTGGCTTAGAAAAATGATATGAATTTGCACGGTTGATCGAATTTAAATCGGGTTTAAAAATGGATCATTTGATATTGGAGTAAGTTTTCTTTTAAATATATTTGAAAATATCAATTTAATTATTATTCATTTGTTTAAATAGTTGCACCAAAATAAATAAATAAAATAATAAAAATCAAATGCATTTGGTTATAAAGAGTGAAAGAATCAACATGCTCATACGCAACCGAATTATTTACGTGGCCATGCTTCAGACTTATTCGTGAAATGAAATATTATTTACGTGGCTGTGCTTTTTGGAATGTTCATAATAAAAGATATAAGAAGAACTTGAATACTAATAAATAAAATTAAGTACAAACTCATAATTCTTCAAACAAGAATATTACTATTTAGTGACATAATCATAAAGACTATGCTGGAATAATCATTACCACAATGTGAGATAAGTTTCGGTGCCAATTTAGAAACGGAAGCTACCGCAAAACCGCATCACCATAAATTAAGCCACTTAATAAGCATCACCATGAATTAACATACAATCATAATATAACAAAATAATATATATGTTTATGCTTCAAATCCACATTACAGAAGGAAAATGAATATGAGCATTGACTAAGCATCACCATCAATTAACATACAATAACAACATAACAAAATAATATATATGTTTATGCTTCAAACCCATATTATAGAAGGACGATGAACATAAGCATTGACTACCCTATTTTTTCTGAAAATTTATTTTCTTACTGTGTATCTGAATTTTCTTTCCCATTTAAATAAAGCTACACTAAATTAAAACCACACAAACAAAACACAATAGTTATTGATATAATATTATTCACAAGTTTAATCACAAAGCTTCGTATGCCCAACAGATCAAACAACAATGGAACTGAACATGTAACCGAAAATACTTATCAACACAAGAAACCACATCATATAGCAGGAAAGTTCAATTTGGATTGTTACCGTCATGGACCATTATTGTTGGACAAGGAAACGCTAGCTGGAATTTCGAAAGTGTGTTATGAAGCTAACAGTGATAGTTGTGCGTCCTACCGTTTCTTCATCGTGCTTCAAAATTGGCTTCTATAATCATAACTAAATCCCAACTTGCAAACTGAATAAAACAAACGACAATCCACACTGATTCACAAAAAAATACTTCACACTCCCTTAATGATTTTGAGTAGATGGTTTTGGAAGCCGTATCTTTTAGATCGCCGAAAACAGGGGTTTTCGGTGGTGACAAAGGGTGGTTCAACGGTTGGAGGGTTGGAAGGTACAATTCTATTTCGGCGATGAACGGTTTGTGGTTGTGACGGAGAAATCGAGAAGAAGGAGATGGGTGGTGGTAGGCTGTGAAACAAAGTGAGTTCGCCGGCGTGAGGAACGATTAAGGTGTGGGGTGCGCGAGATCCGGCGAAAGGTTTGTGTGGGTCGGCGGTGGATGAAACGGAGGCGTGGGTGGTCACCGCGGTAGAAGGGTTGCGAGCTGGCGATTTGTTGGATGAAAAGATTGAAGGGTTGTCGTTTTGTGGCGGCAGATTTGGGGGTAGCCGGAAAGGTTGTTGACGGTGAGGGCAATGTGTGAGTTTTGGAGATGGAAGCGTGTGATGGCGGATTTTTGCGAATTTGTTGGTGAGGATGAAGGTGGAGAATAGGAGAAGTGAGTGAGAGCAGAGAGTGGAGAGCTAGAGGGAAGAGATATAAAGTACTGGGTTTTCTTTTTGTCTGTGGTAACGTGTGTGTGGGTATTAAATGGGAAACAGTAATTCCATTTTATTTCCCTTATATTTGTAACGTTGAGTGAGAGTGGGGAGAGAGAAGAGAGGGTAACGTGAAGATTGAGGAAACGTGAGGGAAAGAGACGTTGAGAGATTGGAAACAGTATTGTGGTGAGCTGTCAACTTAAAAAAAGGAGAATCCAATGCCACCTTATATTAACATTATTATTTTGAAAACCATTATTATTATTCGTTTTTAACTAAAATATGATTATCACAAATAAAAAATCTTAATTATTTAATTTGATATTTTGAATAAAGAAATAAAATGACCCGACTAAAAATAGAAATTGGATATAAATTTACTCGAAAAATTAAATCGGACACATTAAAATGATCAACACAAAATATACTTATTGAAAAAATACAGCATTTCTTCAAATTCTGAAATAATTTTGCACTGGTTAAAAGGCTCAGGCGAGTCGAAATGCAACCGAAACAGCCGCTGAAAAATACAACGAGCACACCAGGTTAAACTACGTGAACCGTAGATTAATAATACTGGTGTATGTGTTTTTACTTTTGAAACTTTTTTACCCGCTGATTTGTGCATGTTCTTGAGAAACGATTTAACTAATATGTCTGTATTCTCAATAAATTTATCTTGACTGATATTTTGGGTATTTATTCATGATGAAATGTATGTCATGCTATGCATATGATGCAAAAATAAAAATGAAATCAATGCTATGAAAATTTAAATATGCCTGGACAAAATTTGGGTATGACAATATGTGTCCACAAAGAAGAAAAGAAATCAGGAGAAACTGACAATCCATATGAGTAGTACGCTCAATGGGACAGAGACTCTGGGGACTCTTATGGGAATAAGAAAGGGAATAAATTGCGTGAGCAGGTCACGACTTAAGACTTGCTGAGACACGAGAGGAATTCCATGAAAATAAATCAATGGAAAGATTCGAGCTGACTCAAAGATGCATGTATTGAGGAATATGCCAATACAGCAAAACTATCCATAAAGGATACCTCGGATAAAAAATCCGGACTCAGATGGGGAAAATCCACTAAGGGACTTCACTGGGAAATGTCCAGACGGGACTCATCTGAGGAAACAACAGGATGAGGTATTACCGGTTACTGGGTAATAAGCTCAAGGAGACATGTGATCGAAACACCGATATGAGGGTGAGAGAACAACACGCTCGGGAAGAATGAATATCTAAGACCGGTATGAGGGTGAGAGATATCAAACATCCAAAAATATTTGAGGAAGACCTAAAAAGGTATGCTTCGACTCAGGAAATCTGACTCCACACGGGACAAAAAGTCATAATAGGGAGTAGAAAGGAAGGAACACCAGGGATACCGGTTACTGGGCATATAATAGGTGACCAACCAAGCGTGAATTGGGGAATATTTCCAAGACACTCATCATCCAAAAGGAGGGCTAAAAAGCAAACTCAATTTACAGGATGGACATTCGACTCCGCAAAAGGGGAAACGAATCTTACTCGACTGGGGAAGAACAAAAGACTTCGACTGAAGAGCGCATGAGATATATTATCTATTACCGTCAGAACATAGATAACATACTCGCATGGAAGATTATCCACAACCGGTTACTGGGTTAATAAAGGATAAACCAACCGAAAGGAAAGGACATCGAGATACCGAATATTAGGTATAAAATGATGACTAATCAAAGGGAGGGACGATAATTGCTAACCAAGGGTAAATGAAAGATGACTCGTTGGGGATACATTGACAAAGGAAATGATCTGGGAGATATATCACCGGTTACTGGGAGATATACTCAAAAGGTGAAGGAATATCAATACCGAATATTAGGTAAAGATAACCGTCAAGGAGGGGATTACATCTACCAGATACTAGGTAGAAAACCACAGAAGAGTAACCGCCATCGATTAGGATGAACAAAATCAGGTTAACTCTGTGATGGGATAAAATGGGGTTTACAACTACCGGTATGAGGGTAGAAAACCACAGAAATAGGACTTACAACTACCGATTACTGGGTAGAAGGCCACAAACTCCGCCGGGGAATAGATGGATAATTACTGGTTACTGAGCAATCGTTCATCTAAATTACGGGGAAGTGTAGGGGAAATAACAAAAGGAGTCGATCTAGGAACAAGCTAGAGAGACACACCGAAATAAGACTCAACCCAATGAGGATATAACTCAGGGGAGTAATTCCATCCTAGTACATATTTTGGGCAAAAATGGAAATAACAATCATCCACGAGGACATATCTCAGTGGGGAATATGGAAGAAAGGGTAGACACTTTCTGCCTATGGGGCTGACTCTATTATGGAGAGATCAAACACCGACATCTGCTTGGAGAACTATATCACCACATAGCAGGAGACAACAATCAAAGATATATGGCAAAGAATGCAACATGAATATTTGAATGTTAAGAATATGCATGTATATGCATAGTTTATGCATGATGAATGCTGACAAAACAGACATATCTAACACAAACAGGTCCAAGAATTGATGGACAAACATCCGGTACTACATCTCAAAAGAGAGAGTCAGGCCCATTGGAGAACATCCAATCTGATGGGGGCGACAGATACCAGGAAGCAAAGATCTCTGCAGTGCTCTAAACACGCATAAAATCTGCCGTAGAAGCAACTCCACTGGGGAAATTATCGAAGAGGGAAATGAAGCTCTGTGGGGAAACAACCACCAATCAGAAGGTTCCAATACCCACACATTTCTTGCACTGCTGAAGAAATCACATCTGCCGAGGAGAAAGGGACACTACTCCGATGGGGAAGGAAAGATAAACATCTTCATTAAACACTCTGCTCGGGAGGAAACCATAAACGGGCTCTGATCAGACAATTCCACTAGGGAAACACTGCTGACGACCGAATCAGGGATTACCCGTAGGCAAATACTGGGGATACCCTGTTGGTTACCCTACTGGGGAGTAAAAGTGGGATCAACCCTGTTGAGAATGGTCGAGGAGCAAATCTGCTGGAGATCAAAGTAGACAAGTCCACCCAGGGGAAAAGCTACAAACCAACTTGATGATAACTCCACTCGTGCTGGGGATTTCCTGCTCACTCGGAGAAATTTCTAACTTGAAGTGAGGGAAAACCAATTTATTTTAAAAGATTAACATATTCCATTTATCAATCTATAAGGGATTTTAGGTCAATCCACGCAAGGGATGACAAACATATAATTGATAACACAAATGCTAAATCCAGACTCACTGGGGAATTAGAAGATAAAGACTGCATCCAAAACTTCAAATTCTCTAGTGATTTGGTGGGATGTACAACTTTCTGCTGTGCTCGCGGGGGAGACAACCTGAATGATAATGAAGAGGATACAAGTATGTTGGGAATATGAACAAATATCTTACCCTTTTGGAGATCATGTTATCCTTGGGAGAGCACGGAAGACGTCCCAAGTATCCTTTTTGTCATTGTGGATGTTCACTTTGTTTAAAAACAATTTATGAAAATTTTAATTATTTAAAACAATGATATTTATCAATTAAAACATGCAAAACATTTGTTGAATAGAAACAAATAAGAGTGCAAAGAATTGGATAAAGGCTCAAATTTATTTGATGGAATGGTAGTCTGCAAATGGCAAGACTCCATGGATCTTTACAAACTTGAAATTGGCGATATATATTGGAAAAGGGCTACATTGAACATAATGACCATTTCTCCACCAACTTTGAATCCAATGTATTTGAAGCTTCAGTTTGACGATGACTGAGCGAAATTCTTTGACAGAAGACAACTGTAGAACAAAGTCTTATCAGGATGCAGTTACTTGCCAAATCCCTAATTTTTGCCTAGATTGCTCCAAGGTGAGGTACTCAATCTAGCGGGATACATATTCATTTTTTATGTCTCTAACTTTTGCCTGGATCGCCCTTTCGGGTTTTCAATCCACCGAGACGCTCATCTTTTGCCTAAGCCGCCCTTTCGGGTTTTCAACTTAGCGAGCTATTCTGTTTTTATTTTAGGCGAAGTATTTCTTGACTGCATCTGAATTCATAGGACGAGTGAAATCCTCTCCATCCATAGTTGTAAGTATTAAAGCACCGCCTGAAAAGGCTCTAATAACAACATATGAACCTTCAAAGTTTGGAGTCCACTTGCCCCTAGAATCGGGCGCGAAAGACAAAACTTTCTTGAGCACAAGATCACCTTCGTGGAACACACGAGGCTTGACCTTCTTATCAAAGGCTTTCTTCATCCTCTGCTGATATAACTGACCATGGCACATGGCCGTCAATCTCTTCTCTTCTATCAAATTCAGTTGGTCATAACGACTCTGAACCCATTCAGCATCAGTCAACTTGGCTTCCATCAAGACTCTCATTGATGGGATCTCCACCTCTACTAGGAGTACAACCTCCATGCCATAAACAAGAGAGAAAGGGGTTGCCCCTGTTGAAGTGCGGACAAATGTACGGTATCCATGCAAAGCAAATGACAGCATTTCATGCCAATCTTTGTACGTAACAACCATCTTCTGGACAATCTTCTTGATATTCTTATTAGCAGCTTCAACAGCCCCATTCATCTTGGGTCTATAAGGAGAAGAATTATGATGTGCAATCTTGAACTCGCTACACAACTCTTTCATCATCTTGTTGTTCAAGTTAGATCCATTATTAGTAATGATCTTATCTGGCACACCATAACGACATATGAGTTGATTCTTGATAAACTTCACAACCACTTGCCTGGTCACGTTTGCATGATGCCGCTTCAACCCACTTGGTGAAGTAATCAATTGCTACGAGAATAAACCTGTGACCGTTGGACGCTTTCAGCTCTATCATACCAATCATGTCAATTCCCCACATAGAGAAAGGCCATGGTGATGAAATCACATTTAGCAGTGTCAGTGGAATATGAATCTTATCCACATAAATCTGACACTTGTAGCATTTCTTAACATATTTGCAGCAGTCAGACTCCATTGTCATCCAATAGTAGCCTGCTCTCAACATCTTTCTAGCCATGGCATGTCCATTAGAATGAGTACCAAATGAGCCCTCATGGACCTCAGTCATTAACAGGTCTGCTTCGTGTCTATCCATACATCTCAACAAAACCATGTCAAAATTCCTCTTATAAAGCACATCGCCATTGAGGTAGAAACTGCCTGATAATCTCCTCAAAGTTTTCCTATCTTTCACAGATGCCCCAGGCGGGTAAATCTGGCTTTGGAGAAAACATTTGATGTCATAATACCATGGCTTATCATCATGCACCTCCTCTACTGCAAATACATGAGCTGGTCTATCCAAGCACATCATAGTGATATTGGGAACTTCATTCCAGAGTCTCACCATAATCATCGAAGCAAGTGTAGCAAGCGCATATGCCATCTGATTATCATCTCGAGGAATATGATGGAAGTCAACCTCAGTAAAGAATGTTGAAATCCTCCTCGCATAATCTCTATATGGGATGAGGCCAGGATGATTCGTCTCCCATTCACCCTTAATCTGATTGATAACGAGGGTCGAATCACCATAAACATCAAGATGCTTGATCCTAAGATCAATACACTCTTCCAATCGCATAATACAGGCCTCATACTCAACCATATTATTCGTGCATTTGAAAGTTAGCCTTGGTGTAAAAGGAAAATGTGTGCCCTGAGGAGTGATAATCACTGCCCCAATACCATTTCCATACTGATTTACAGCGCCATCAAACACCATGCTCCATCGGGAACCAGGCTCTGGCCCTTCATTGAGCGTAGGCTCATCGCAATCTTTCATTTTTAAATACAGAATCTCCTCATCTGGGAAGTCATACTGAACAGACTGATAATCCTCAATTGGTTGATATGCCAAGTGGTCAGCCAAGATACTACCTTTAATAGCTTTCTGAGCTCGATACTCAATATCATACTCAGATAACAACATCTTCCAACGGGAAATCCTCCTAGTTAAAGCATGCTTCTCAAAGATATACTTGATTGGATCCATTTTGCATATCAACCAAGTCGTATGATTCAACATATACTGGCGTAAGCGCTTAGCAGCCCAAGCCAAAGCACAACATGTTTTCTCAAGCATCGAGTATCGAGACTCACAATCGGTGAACTTCTTACTCAAGTAGTAGATGGCATATTCTTTCTTTCCTGATTCGTCTTGCTGACCAAGGACACAACCCATAAAGTCCTCAAGAACTGTCAGATACATAATCAATGGCCTCCCTTCCACAGGTGGAGACAGAATCAGAGGCTCGGACAGATACTCTTTAATACTGTCAAAGGCTTTTTGGCAATCCTCAGTTCAATCATGAGACTGATCTTTCCGGAGGAGCTTGAATATCGGCGCACATGTGGCAGTCATGTGGGATATAAATCTGGAAATATAATTCAAGCGGCCAAGAAAACCTTGGACTTGCTTCTCAGTTTTGGGCGCAGGCATCTCTTGTATTGCTTTGACCTTGGCAGGATCAACCTCAATACCTCTCTCACTGACAATAAAGCCCAATAACTTTCCGGAACGGACTCCAAATGTACACTTGTTAGGATTCAGACGAAGCTTATACTTCCTCAAACGCTGAAATAGCTTCAACAAGTGCTCTACATGTTCAACTTCTGTTCTTGACTTTGCAATCATATCATCAACATATACCTCAATCTCATTGTGCATCATATCGTGAAACAAGGTAGTCATAGCTCGTTGATACGTGGCTCCGACATTCTTTAAACCGAAGGGCATCACTCAATAACAGAATGTTCCCCAAGGTATGATGAATGTTGTCTTCTCCATATCCTCGGGTGCCATTTTAATCTGGTTATATCCGGAAAATCCGTCCATAAACGAGAAGACATTGAATTTAGCTGTACTATCTACCAACATATCAATATGTGGTAGAGGGAAATCATCTTTCGGACTAGCTTTATTCAAGTCTCTACAGTCCACACACATTCGGACTTTTCCATCTTTCTTAGGCACGGACACAATATTGGCCACCCATTGAGGATATGTAGAAGTCACTAGAAACCCCGCATCAATTTGCTTCTGAACTTCTTCTTTAATCTTCACTGCCATGTCGGGATGAGTTCTTCTGAGCTTCTGCTTCACAGGCACACACTCAGGCTTCAAAGGCAGGAAATGTTGCACGATATCAGTATCCAGACCAGGCATGTCTTCATATGACCAGGCAAAGACGTTGACGTATTCTCGTAGCAACTCAGCCAACCCCTTCTTAATGGACTCTTCTAGGAGTGCCCCAATCTTCACCTCTCGCACACAATCCTCAGACCCCAAGTTGACTGTTTCCAGATTCTCAAGATGTGGTTGAATGATCTTCTCTTCGTGCTCACGTAGACGGGTAATCTCATCAGGAATCTCTTCAACATCATCTTCTTCTGCCTCAAATACAGGGAACTCAAAGTTGGGAGATGATGTTGGATCATTATGTTCAATGGGTTTGATCAACCTGCATAATGATTTTGGATATAAAAGAGATTTTAGAATTCAAACAAGGCAAATCATTATGCAGATGAAAATATTGATTTTATCCTATTTTTAAGGTTTTATGTGATCACCAATTTCATGCTAAAAAGCAAAAAGTGGAAATAATAAAAAAAAACATTTAACATGAACTTATTGAATGAAATATCATTGTATTTATGAGCCAACAATGTCATCACTCCTCCTTTTGGCATGGGAGAAGGGTTTTTAAACAAAATGAACATTACTTTGACTTATGGACAACTGTTGGAACATCAACAACGACCCAGTTATTGTAGACCCCTCCAGGGATGACAAAGTTGCCAGAATCTTCCTCTGCATCCTCTTCTACAATAGCAGCAACTTCCTCGTCTTGGACGACGTGAATGAACCCACCACTCTGAAACAACCCATGCTTGTTGAAAGCGCCAGAAGAATACCCTATGCCAGCCCAGGATTTGTTGTCTTCCAGCTTGATCATTTGTCCTAAACCGGTAGTTGTGCCATGCTCAATGGCCAACTTAGCATCATTGTAGGACACAAATGAAGAAGTTCCTTTCTTAATAGGCTCAACAATAAATAAAGCTTGGAACTGCGTTCCAACTTCATCCTCAATGTCTATGTAAGAAAAGGAAGACAAATGGCTAACCAGGAGAGCCTTCTCTCCCTCTACCACCACCAGCTTCTTGTTCTTAACAAATTTCAATTTCTGGTGTAGGGTGGATGTCACGGCGCCTGCCTCGTGAATCCATGGTCTGCCCAACAGACAGCTATATGATGGGTGGATATCCATGACCTAAAAACTGATCTGGAAATCACTTGGTCCAATCTTGACTGGGAGCTCAACCTCTCCAATCACAATTTTGCGGGACCCATCAAAAGCTTTAACCACTACTCCACTCTGCCTCATGGGAGGCCCCTGATATGACAATCTAGCAAGAGTGGATTTTGGCAACACATTCAGTGATGATCTCGTGTCTACCAGCACATTCGACATGGCATCATCCTTACAGCTCATGGATATGTGTAGTGCCAAATTGTGGTCTCTTCCCTCCTCAGGGAGATCAGCATCACAAAAACTCAAATTGTTAGAAACGGTAATGTTTGCAACAATACTATCAAATTGTTCTATTGTGACGTCATGGTCTACATACGCCACATCCAACACCTTCTGCAGAGCTTCACGGTGTGGTTCTGAGTTCATCAACAAAGATAGCACAGAGATCTTTGATGGCGTTTGTAGTAGCTGATCTATAACGTTGTATTCACTCCTCTTGATGAGCCTCAGCATCTCATCACAGTCTTCTTTCATGGAGCCACTCTGGCCAGCAGAGACATGAGTTCTTACAACAATGGCAGGTTTATTGGCAACAAGTGCCGGATTTGGAGCAATAACAGCATTCCCAACTGGGCGTTTATCACAATCAACAACATCAGCCCTTCGGACATCAGCCTGGGGTTTCGAAGGAGTCGAGAAAACACGACCGCTGCGGGTCAGGCTGCTGACATCGGCAATATTAACAACAGAAGTAGAGGGCAGGGGAACCTCCTTCCCATCTTCCAAAGCCACAACATTGTAACGATAGGGGACAACCTTATCAGAAGAGTATGGCACAGGGCCGGCTGGTTTAATAATCAAAGAGGGAGAAGCCTTTTGCTTGCTGTCATCATATTGAATGATAACAGGCTCAGGGATCCGAAATACCGGAGATATCACATTGACTTCATCATCATCAATATCTCGATTCTGAAGTATCTCAATTACACCTTCATCCAGCATTTCTTGGATGTCTTTACGGACTTGGCGACATCCCCTCTGATTGACAGTGCAGACACGGCATCTGTCATGGTCGTGCTCGTAATGACTGTATTCACACAACAGTCTGTGCATCTCGACCAAAGATTGTCGAATATGACTGACATATTTGACTTTATATTTACCAAGGCAGCCCTGGACCATGTTGACAAAGGATTTCCCATGCTCGGGCAATGAGTTCTTCTTCACATTGGGACCTACGTCCTCGAAACACAAGATACCACTTCTCACAAGGTCTTGAACCTTGGTCTTCAGCGGGTAACAGTTTTCCACGTCGTGTCTGGGGGCACCGGAATGATAGACACAATGTAGCTCGGGCTTATACCACCACTGAGGGTTGGTAGGTATAGCCGGTGGGTCGCATGGAGTAATCAGCTTCCTCTCGATCAAAGAGGGATAGAGCTCTGCATAGGTCATAGGAATAGGATCAAAGGTGACCCTTTTCCTCTCATAGCTGGTACTAGTCTGATTGTTGTTTCGAGGCTGGTAGGCCTGCTATTGAGGACGATGTTGTTGTTGTTGATATTGTTGATGTTGCTGTTGCTGGTTATTATGGTGCTGATAGTGTTGATTTTCTCTGAAAACAGGTGCTATGTGAGCCACCTGATGCTGATTACCGGCAGGACGCACGATCTTCCTCCTTACTGAGGGTCTTCTTGGTTTAATATGGGAGGTCACAGCATGTGCCTCACCATCTTTCTTCTTTCCAAATGCCCCATATCGTTTAACAGAAGAGCCTTCTTCTCTAGTCAGGCGCCCTTCCCTGACTCCTTCCTCCAAACGCATCCCCATGTTCACCATCTCGATGAAATCAGAAGGAGCACTGGCAATCATCCGCTCATAATAGAATAAGCTCAAGGTCTTCATAAAGATCTTGGTCATTTCTTTCTCTTCCAACGGAGGCACAATCTGTGCTGCTAACTCTCGCCACCTCTGGGCGTACTCTTTGAAAGTTTCCTTGTCCTTCTGAGACATGGCTCTCAATTGATCCCTATCGGGAGCCATATCCACATTATACTTGTATTGCTTGACGAAAACCTCGCCAAGGTCATTGAAGGATCGGATGTTCGTGCTGTCCAAGCCCATATACCATCTCCGGGAAGCACCAGACAAACTGTCTTGGAAATAGTGAATAAGGAGCTGATCATTGTCAGTCTGAGTCGACATCTTCCTCGCGTACATAACCAGGTGGCTGAGATGGCAAGTATTTCCCTTGTATTTTTCAAAGTCAGACACTTTGAACTTTACAAGGATTTTGACATTTGGGACTAAGCAGAGTTCAGCAGCAGACTTACCAAAGAGGTCCTTTCCTCTGAGAGTTTTTAGTTCCTTGTGGAGTTCAAGAAACTGATCATTCATTACATCCATCTTTTCATAGACATCTGGGCCCTCAGACGGCTCAGAGTGGTAGATGGTGTCGTCTACTCTAGGCATAGTATGCACGACATGAGGTGGAACGGTGAGGACCGGGCTAGATGCCGGCAGAGAAGCAAAGGTGGGGTCAAGACCCTCAGGACCAAAGTTGGTGGGCATCCCCCAGGGAAACCCGGATGGCATAACAGTTGGTGCAAAATGGGCGCTGGCCGCAGACACGGTTGAAGAGGCAATCTCAGAGATGACTGTCCTATGGGGAGGAGTTGAAGGTGTCGGAGATGACTGGCTCTGGGCGGCCATGAAAGACTCCATCAGGGCAGTCAATCTGGTCACTTCCTCCTTGAGTTCATGGTTCTCTTTCTCTATATGATCCATCAGTCTTGAAGCGTTGGCTCGAGTGTAGTACCGGTGAGTCAACTTGTCTTCAAAATAAATGAAGAACACAGAGTTAGACCATATAACAAGAAGCCTGGAGCAAAACCTGCTTATGCACATGATGCATGCAATGCTTGTGCATATGATTTATTTTATTTATCAGAGGAACTTTAGAGTCCTATTTGCAAATATTGAAAATATTAATCATTTAGACATATATGGAAATATCACATCAATAATATCTGGAAAGTATGTTTTTTACCAAAGAAATACAGTCTTGGTAACCAAATACAATACAAGAGAGAAGGAAAATGAACATCATATGGAACCCTAGAAACAATCATCTAAAGCTCTGGAAACTGGAAGATAAGCTGCACAAAGCCTCTTCACCTCCCTCTCATAGGTTGCCTCCATATCCGCCCTCTCTTTCGTGAGTCGATCATACTTCCTCTTCCAAAACTTGGAAGACTGAGGAAGAAGAGAAATCAATGCATCATCAAGCTCATCAATAACCCGGTGCTCGAGAAAGTCTATCAAAGCATCATTCTCTCTCAGTTGTTGAAGTACCTCTTCTCGTTCACGGATCCAGGCACGTGAACGGTCTTCGTCTCTCAACTCCTCTACTCCTTGGTCAGGGAGGGTTGAAGGCCCATCCACAACCAAAGGTGTAGGTATTGGATACTCATAAGGCATAAGGTACTCGGAAGCTCTCCTCCTAACCCACAAGGTATAGGGTTCCAAAGCAATACAGTTCTTCGGACCAAGCTCCTTTCTTCCCTTCCTATGGATTTTGCGCCAAGCGCGGACCATCCTACCCTTCATGCCTTGGGGATCTTTACCCTCCTGGAAGAATACACCCTCTAACAGAATGTTATTAGGTTTATCCTTTAGGGGGAACCCAAGCTGACGACGTGCCAAGATAGGGTTGTAGTTAATCCCACCACATGTACCAAGAAGAGGCACATTGGAGAATTCACCACAAGGGTCGATAATCTGCACACCATCATATACACGGTTGTACCAAAAGATATCATCATTAGTGAGAGACATAAGTCTCGTGGACCACCGTATACATCCTTTATTCTCCTTGAAGGCAACTGTCTGCAGTAAGTGCGAAATAAACCACTTGTACAACAGAGGCAAACAACACAGAATGGTACCACCACCCTTTGCATTCCTCATATGCAAAGAAAAGTAAGTGTCACCCAACAGAGTCGGAACGGGATTAAGAGTAGAGAAAATCCTAATAGCATTCACATCCACAAACTTGTCGATGTTGGGGAATAACATAAGCCCATAGATGAGAAGTACAAATATGGCCTCAAAGGCGTCCTCACTCATGGCCTTCCCATACATAATAGCTTGAGCAAGGAGGAACTCAGAAGGGAGACCTTGAATTCCACCTTTGGTAGTCATATGAGCACCAACCAGAGATTCATCTATATGCAACATATCAGCTATCTCTTGAGAAGTAGGAACCCTCTCTAAGCCACTGAATGGCAACTGGTCGAGGATAGGTATACCCATAAGATAGGCATACTCCTCAAGCGTGGACAAAAGCTGGAAATCCGGAAATGTAAAGCAACAGTACAAGAGATCGTAGAACTGCACCAATACACTCATCAAACCTTCGTCCACTTGAATAGCCAGAATAGATAGAAGCTTCCCATGACGAGCCTTGAAATCCAAGGGATCTAATACATAGGATGTCAAACTCCTTAGCTCTTTCAAGTCGGGTTGTCTGAAACTGTACTTCTTCGTATTCCTTCTTTGTCTATCCATGTCTGAAAATTTGCAAATAGACCTCTTAAGTTCCTTGAAAATTTTCTCATTATTGATGATATGGATGTAAATGGGTGCATGAATGCAACAATAACACTCAAGGATCAAGCAAAGCACACCACACAAAGGTCATGGGATGGATCAAGTCATCCTTAATATCAATCATCCATTTTGGTGGATTATGGTTTACACCTTATCAACACCCAAGTTCCATTGATATTAAGGATACACAAGAACGGATCAACCATGAATCAAGGGTTTGTTGCAAGTCACGAGCATGGAGTCTCGGTTAAGAACCACCCAAAGGGAGTGTACTAGGGTTTAAACCTGCCAAACATGTTCTACAAGAGGTTCCCATAGTCATCATCCCATCTTTCGGATATTATCGGATAAACGACTACTCGTATTCCAAAAATATTCTCAAGAGAGACTCTTATGAGTGTAGTATCGCGTAACAATCGTACCAAATCTTACACTTGAACTACCTTCGCACTACATCCTAAGAATAGGCCAAGATGGGCTTGGTAAACTAAAGTCCTTGACTTCTAAGGTCTATATTGGAAAGAGTAATGTCTAACCACGACTACTCGTGTGACATTATTGATCCTAACATGACCTCCACCAAGTGAATGGGCTTGCAAGTCAACTTGCTAAGGAATAACTCCACACAAGTCAACAAGACTATGCCATTCTCCTATCCTAAGTGCACTCGAGTTCGGGTATAGAACTCATCTCACAAAGATCACCAAGCATACAAGGAATCAATATTCAAGCAATTCAATCATTACATATAATACAGTAATCCCAAATTGCACAAAAATATGTCACAAAATAATATACAATACAATACAACAAATATGAAAAGTAGGCTAAACCCACTAGGCAAAAGTCACCAGCAGAGTCGCCACTTTTTTGTAGCGGGGTATTCGTTACCTTTAGATTTATTGACTAAATCAAAAGTAAACCATACAACTCGAGTCGCCACCGCACTTCTATTTATCCAAAGGAATGGTTAGAAAGCGAACAAAAACCTAATAGTTTTATCGAATCAAAAACTAGTAAAAATGTCAGAGATCGGGGTAAGGGGGTTGGTTATGCAATGGGAAGGTTTTAAGCACCCAAAACATCCTAGGTACTCCTAGGGAGCCCTTTTCACACTTGTTGTAAGGTTGGTATTTTGTGAAAATTTGTTTGTGCAAACATGATTGAAGAGATGAGAAGAGAATATACAAGTTATTTACAATTTTTTGTTTGAATGGATAAACCCATTGCATATGTACCATCTTAAAAAAGATTAGGATCAAAACCTCGTAGTTCAGGGTAAAAATCTCAAAACAAGTTGGTGAATTGATTGGTCCAAAAGCCTTAAGGTCTTTTGTTATCCAAGGGAGAAAACTCAACCTAAAAACCACAAATTCACCATGTGAGGATAGCTTCAACATGCTAGTGAGGGGGTTAACCCTATAATAAGCATGGAAGATTCATTGTCCATCACTAAGGATATAGGTGAGTATTACATCTTCCTCAAGGATAACTCAAACCTAATAACTAAAGGTTATGAAAAGTTTTAATAAGGAAGTGGCCATTGAAACCACAAAAGCATTTGAATGGGTTATATTTACCAATGGAAAGTATTTACAAAATATGATCAAAGTTGACTTAAAGATTCAATTCAAAATAAGTGTTATGAAAAGAAAGTTTGAAATCAAAAGCATAATGCTTAGGTTTCTAATGTTTTAAAACAAGTGTTAATGTTTGCACAAAAGTTTTGGATTGGGTTAGAGTGGAGGGAAGAAGAAAAATGACTAAAGTCCTAATCATACAAGAGATGAAGGATAAGAAACAAGACCACAAATGGAGTTCCTCTCTTGAGATCATATTGATGATCCAAGTAGCTCCCATCCTTTGGAATAAGCAAGCAAATAAGTGTAAGCTCAAGCAATCAAATTAATCAAGCAAGCTCTTAGAAATCCTCCAATGGCTTTTGGATCTCTCTCTTTTGAAGCATATGACAATGGTTCTTCAATTTGGCTCAAATAGGATTCCCTAGCACAAAAGCACACACATCAAAAGGTTCCATGAAGTAAATAAAGAATGAACAAGAGTGAGTTTAGAGATTTGGTTCTTCTAATCCATCTTCAACATTAAGGCCTTTTTACTCCATTTTTGCATAGGGAATGTCCTGGAATCTAAGTCCATTTGTCCATTTTTGCATTTGGTCCACAACAATCAAAACAAAACACAAGCACAATAATATATACACAATTATGTGCTCAAGTGAGCAAAAGGAAAATTGCATAACAATAAACATGTGCTCAAATGAGCAAAGGGCAAAAGCAAATGAATAATATGTACAAGAATAGTAAATTGCATAAATGTAAAGAGCAATAATTAAATGTTAATGGTTAATGGTTAGTGTTAGAGTTAGTGTGCCATAAGGCAATTTAGCGCTATGTTAAGCAATCGTAATTGGACTTATGTAGAAGTCACAACTATCTGAGGCCGGTCAATAATAATGTAGGCAACAACACAAGTTAGAGATCTTGATTAGTGAATCAAGCTCCTACAACTTGCCATGCCAAAAAGAAGATGAGAAATGATCTTGTATTGATTTGGGTTCTTTGCTTGATTAGGAAGCAACCTATCCTTAATGCAAAGCCATTCACTTGATCCATGATCAAGATGAATTAGATTTGAATCAAGGAAGGTTAGACCTCCCATACATCAAGGCTAACCACCAATCTTTAACTCATTGATCAAAAATAGAAAAATAAGAAGAAGAAGAAGATGAATATTAAAGTACATTAATGGAAATGAAATGAAATAATCAATAAGCATTGGCCAAAGATAGAGAAGATCAAGGTCAAACAATTGTAAACAGAAGCAAGATGAAGATTAGAAGTCAAGAAACAAATAAAATATTTTTGGGATTTTTCAAAATTAAAATAAAACTTGAATTAAAATAATAAAGAAAGGTCAAACTTCAAACTCACTTCAAATCAACTTTGAAAAGTCCAAGTGAATTATCCTAAGTTCAACAAGGTCAAACAAAGTTTGACAAAAAATTTCAGCATTTTTAGAAGTTAGAAACTAATTGAATTAAAATCTCAAATAAATCTCAAATCAATTAATAAATTGATGAGAATATTTTTCATAGATCTATCATCATTCAAAGAGGTTGGAAAAATATTTTTGTATTTTTTGAATATCAAAAACTATTTTAAATGAATTAAAAATAACCAGAAAAGAGAAAATTCCTAAAAAATATCAAATGATAAAATAAAAAATATTAAAAATCATTTTTAGAAACTAGAAATTAAAAGAAGAAAAATGAAATTGGTCTCACATTTTTTGGACCAATAATGAAGGATATATGAATTTTTAAAATGAAATGGAATTAAAAGAAAATAAAGAAAATAAAATCAGAAATTAAAATAATGGAAAAAAACGTGGAGCGTCTGATGTGATTTCATTAATTGACGTGGATCATCACGTGGCCAAGAAGCGCGCTCACCATACACACTAGTCAACTGAATAAGACATGGCCTATGGAAAAGTCATAACAATGAGTGGATGGGATCTGATCTGGAAACACACACACACGGTCCAGATTGAATCTAGAGATTGGACGGTGACCTGCGCCACCATCTTCTCCGGCCAGCTTCCGGCAAGGGCAAAATTTAAAGAGAAATAAATGTGCATGAAAAGCCACGATCCAGGTACCAAACGAAAGCTGGGGTGATGTACATCACCCCTGTGCCAACCAAATCCACTCTAGGTTTCTACATTGAGAGAAATCAGAGGTGGAATTTATGTGGTGTTCAACTGAACGTATTGGATTTTGAAAATTTAAAGCTCAAATCAACTGCCTCTATGAAGAGGACTTCAGATCACACAAAAACAAAAAGAAACAAGCAATGTATGAGCAGATTCGAAGAAAATAAAATCAGAAGTAAACCTCTAATTTGCAGAGCTTGGAGACACAATTTCTTGGTGTTAATGCTTGCAGTAAACTCTATGAATCAAGGTGGTGAGGCTTAGGAACTTTTAGATCTAAAAAACAATCAATGAAATTGAATTCTAGATCTGAAAAATTGAGAGAAAATTGGTGAGTTCCTTTTGAGTGAGGGTGAGGAGTAATTTGTGCAGCATGTAAGGTGCCTTTAGGTTCCTGAAATGAGAGGCATGAGCATTGTATTTATAGCAAAAGCATGGCTGAAGTGTATGATCAAAGTGTTGCATGAATGGAAAGGGCCTCCATGCATGGGCCTGTACAGGCGCATGGAGGGCCCAATTCCACTTGGATTTGCAAGCTGATGCTAATTGGAATCAAATTGGTCGTGCATATTGTGCATAATCATCTCATGCAATGCAAATTTAAATGATTTTAAAAAATGTACCAATATGGTCATGCCTTTGAAAATGCTATGTCCATACTTGAAACACCACCTTATGAGTAATGGTTGGAAAGCTTTTTGCATGAGGATCATTTTTCATGTTGATCAAAACTTCATTTGAAGCTTGGAAATTGATGAAAAGTGGTCATGAAGTGTAGGGTGCAAAACATGTATATGTGAAAATTCCAAAAATGGCCAAACTTTAAGCGCTTCTGTTTCAATGATGCAAGCTCCAAATGACAAAATCTTTAACATAAAAGTTGTATATATTTTCAAGACAATTAATATGGACTTAAATTTTGCATCATTTGGATTTTTTATGAAGAAGTTATGGGCACTTGAAGTTGGACTTTTTCACATTTCAATACTTTTGGTCCAAAGTGACCTATAATGCTTTGCATTATCACATGTATTTCTTTTAGGATTTTGAATTTTTTCTCAACATAACATTTGAATTATACATCTTAAGCGTTCCAATGCATTTGATCCCACCTCAAAATCATGAAAAATGAATGAGTTATGTTCTTGGGAAGTTGACCCAAAATTAGGGTTTCAGTCAAAATGACCTATAATGTTTTGAAATGGATGATGACCTTCCAAGCTTCAAATCAATTTTTTATGAACATGAAAGTTGTTAATATGGTTATTAATGACATTTGTTATCTTGGGGTCATCTCCATTTGACAAACACATAAAACGTTAGGTCTCAGTGTACTTCAAAATAGTCAGATGAATGGACTGATCAATTTCTCAAGTCCATGCCTCATATCTTGATGAATTGATGATTGAGGATGCTCAAATAAGTTCAAATATGAATGAAATGATGAATTAAAGAACTTACCTTGATTGCATTTGATCATGGGTTGAGGTTGCTTCATGAGCAAGGCACAATTAATGAACAGATGAATTAGGGTTTCCTTGGGAAACAAACCTCAAACCCTTTGATTTGATTTGATCAAAATGATGAATTGAGATACTTGGGAGGCATATTTGATAGATGAGAGCTTTTGGGAACCATTTCCATGCTTGCTTTCACCTTCTCTTGGCCATATCAATGCACATAGGATCTCCTAGAAGCTTTGGACCTTATGATTGCTCAAGCTACAAACAAGAGATGTTAGTGACATATTTTTGTGCTTTTGGTTAGTTAATAAAATGAGAAAAGCAATAATATACAATTCAAGCATGCTTGGTGATCTCAAACCAACTCTCAAGGGAATCCCACCCAAAGGTAAGGAGCCAAGATGCTATGATCCTTGAGGCAAGATGCAAATGCAATGTTATGATGCCATGAGGGATCTTAGGGTCAAAATTGGGGTCTTAAAGTAGGACAAGGTGTTTGTCAGGGTCTGTAACCATACAAGACAATTGTCATACCCCAAAATTTTCCCTCCCATTTTTCCTTTCACCTACCCATAACTTGAGACTCATTCATGCCTTATTCATGTGCAACATTCATTCATGATCAACCTTTGCTAACAAGCATCATAGGTTCAATGTTTATGGTTAATGAAAATCATGGTTTTGGCTTGAGGTATGTAATATTGTGCATCATGTGGGGTAAAACCTTAATTCTTGACATTGCCCTTATGGAACCATGTGTTTGACCTTGTGTGTGTTTGACTTGACTGCCAAACCCTAATGGTGGGCCCATGGTTTGAGATGTTATTTATGGAGCTTTGTGCTTGGTTTGAAACCCTAATCAGGGATAGTTGGTATTCAAGTGCCTTGTTTTGTTGACTTTGGTATTTGTGATTAATCAAAACCCTAACTGCTAGATGCTTATGGCCTTGGAGCTTGGATCTTGGAGTTTAGTCCATATAGAACCCTAGCTTGTTGGTTCATAGTGGTTGTGAGCCTCACTGCTTGGTGTGTGCTTAAAACCCTAATCAAGTATGCCTACGTTTATGGATTGGTTTGAGTATTGATCATTTTTGTGAAACCCTAGTTCATGGGAGGGGTTGTTTGGCCATTGTCATTTGCATCATATCATTCATTAAGTTCACTTGAGGATCATGGTTTCTTAGTTTTGATTGTTCAATTTCTCATATGGTTCATTCAAGATTCATGCATTCATTTAAAGATTATGAGGCATTCAAGTTCTATGGATTCAATTTTCATGATCCATTTAGTCAGGTTTTTCATGCTTCATCCATGGTCCATTGATTTCAATTTCTTGGTGCATTCATTGGTCCATGTTCATAGTGCATGGGTTCTTGTTGCTTTTGATTATTAATCCATTTGTGTTGGTCCATTGTTCCATCATATGTTCAGAATCCTTGGGTTTAAGTGTCTTAAGTCTCATTATTAACCCCATAAGCCCATTCAAAGTTTCATGGCAAGTTTGATTTCAGACAAATACATGAAAGGCAAAGTTCATTTTAAAATCAACACATGTTTTCATTCAATAAAGATTATTTTCATTTCAAATAAATGTTCATTCAATTAGAATTTACATAATTCATACAAAAAGTTACTAAAAAATGAAAGTTTGACCTATAATTGACTTTTGGTCAACTGTTGAGATTTCATGACATAAACCCTAATACTCATTACATCTTCACTCCTGCATAAGATTTCATGGTCATTTGCTTTATGAGCAAGAAATCTTATTTTTGCATTCAATTTGGTATTGGTTATGCCTTGAACTTTGCCATGTCTTGAAAACTTTGTCATGCCTTGAAAATTGCCTTGAAACCATGTCAAATACCACAAGTCCATAGCCCTGCAATGCATAAAAAAATAGACAATTATTCAATACATTAGCATCCTACATTACAATGTAGTAACATTATGCATAAGTATTCAATGCAATGCATACATAACATACAATGTTAAGCACAGTCCAAACAACTTTACAAACCAATACATTGCAAAATAAACTAACCAATTTCGTTAACATCAAAGACCAAAAATCACAAACTAACCATTACACTTCAATACCTAACATACACTCAAAAGCATCATAATACATACCACATTACAGTTTACTATCATACTTAATAGTCATGCAACCTACCATTCACCATTACCTCACAACAGCCATGAGTACCAACCTGCATTGAATTGAGCAGTAGTTCTAGCATCCACTTCTTGCAAGCACCAAATCTACAACAAGCATAAACAATCATCAAGGTAACCGTTTTACAACATCGAGCAAGCCATCTTTCAATAGTGATTGAACAACATCAGTAAGCCAACTTAACATCATCCATAATCGAGCACAACAACTCACATCAACAGGCATTTGAACTCGAGCAAACTAATCTAATTAACCTCACCATTTAACTGCACATGTTTAATTGAGTCTTTTTCCAACTAACACTTAATTGGATAACAATCAATTTCAGAAAACTAACCCAGCTTCACAAACAGAACTGGCATGAAACAAATCAGTTACACTTCCATCCAAATTTGTTTCATCTTTCCAACTAATTAATTTTCACTTTAACAAAAATAAATTAAAACTTAGATTAACATTAACCTAATTCACTCTAATTGAATCATAACTAACTAACTGAAATTGAATCTTCTAACTAACTGTCATTTCACTTCTAATTGATCTTAACACTGTTACATAACTGCTAACCAACTTGAAACAAATTCAACAAACTGAATTAGCAGAGTTAACATTCTGTTAAATCATTCCTCCCTATAAATTCAGATCGACCTTTCTCATTCATCACTCTTCATCCTTCAACTAAAAATTCATTCACAGATTCAGATTCTCACTTTTTTCATCCTTTCATTATCAATCTCTCTCTCTCTCTCTCTCTCTCTCTCACACACACACACACACACACACACATACACACACACACACACATTCATATACACTGCTACACACACACGACCTCAAATCTCAATCTCTCAAATCACACAAGAAGATTCCATAAGAAGAAGAAGGTTGAAGAAGAGGAAGTTTCGAAGAGAAAAAAAAATTCAGAGGATTGTAGCGGTAAATTCATGATCATCAAGCTATGGATAAGCTAGAGATCAAATAACAGGAGTCGCCATCGCGCTTTTATTGTTTCCAAGGGAAAGGGAAAAGTACGAACAAAACCCAATAGTAAGAAGTTTTCAAATCAAAACTAATAAAATGTCAAAGATTACAGGTTAGGGGGTTGGTTGCACAGAGGGAAGGTGTTAGCACCCAAAGTGTCCTAGGTACTCCTAGGGAGCCCTTTTTGTGTGCATATGTATTTGGTACAAAAATGATGTCTACAAACAAATAGAATGGAGGGTGAGAAAAGAATTCATTAATTATATTTTTGTGTTTGGCAAGACCTTCGGTCTTGTGCCTACGTACCAACATAAAAATGAGGGATCAAAACCTCGTAGTTCGTGATACAAATTTCAAAGTGGATGCATCGCTTTTAACAAAAATTAAGTTTGAAAGGCACAAAGGCCTAAAAATGGTTTGAATGAATTAGTTCTTTTTGGCTTTTTGAAAGTTTAAGTCAAGTATAGTTAAGTTTATTTACAAATTTGATTTAAGAAAAGAAGTTTGAAAATGCAATGGCATAAGGCCAAAGTTTCTATCTTTTTTTTTGCAAAGTGGTCAAAGTTTGGAACAAAATAAGTTCAACCAAAGAAGATTTTGAAAAAGGAGGGAGAGATTTTAAAACTAAAGAAATGGGGAGAAGATGAAGGGATTAATCCTATGCACAAAATTAAAAGTTAAGAGTTGAAAAGATCTGACCAAATGGGTAGCAATCCAATAGACAAGGATGTCAATAGAAAACCCAGAATTCCCTTGGACATTTAGAATCAAGCAACACACAAATGCACAATTATATTATCTTGAAGAGAAAATGCATCAAAAAAAGATAGCCACATCCAAGCTTTAGCCATTCTGTCGCACCTCGAAAAAAATGGGGATACGACTTCAAAGCGAAGCGCGATCGCACGCTCGCAATGATGGACTGAACAGAGTCACCACCGAACTTTATTTATTCCTAAAAAGGAAAGGGGAAATATCGATAAAACCTCTAAAAGAAAGGATAAGATATGGTCATCGCAACCAATATCAGGGTTCGGGAGTCGATTACGCAAGGGGAAGGTATTAGCACCCCTCACGTTCGTTGTACTCAACGGGAACCATTAGGTTAGTTGTGTGCGTTAGTGTTAGTTGAAATATTAGGCTTTTCGAATTATTAGGTGGGAAATAAAGAAGAGATGAGAAGAGAATGTTTTTGGATTTTTGACGAAGGACTAAACCTAAGTTTTTTATTAGTGGGCCTGACAGGATTTACGAATCCTGCTCCTACGTATCTCAAAAGAGAAATCAAGGCTTACGTAGTTCTGGGTAGAAAAATGTTTATTTGTTGGTCGATTTTAGCGAAAGCTATACTGTATTAATCAACGAAAACATTATTTTACCCAAAACAGATGAGGAGTGGACGCATACCACACATCGAACGGATTTATAAATCTACATTCGGAAAAGCGTCACTTATCTCGACTCAACAATCGTGGCCGAAACATTGTTTTGTATCACGTAAGACAATATATCTTTCATTTATGAAAAAGGTTCTTTGATTAGTCGCACGGCGGCGATAAAGAGTTTGACTGGTTGGATGTATTTTGAGTGATGGTGAGAACTTGGATGAGCGAGATATACATCTCGAATCCTAGCCTCAGGAGTGCACGGTATACACCATGTTCCATTTCCATCTTCATTGGCAAAAGTATTTAATAGAGATTAAGTATTTTTAGGTTTGATTGAGAAAGGGTTTAAAGAAACCACATTGACAATTTTAAACGATGGCGAGAGTTAAGATAGGCGAGGCATCCGCCTCGAATCTTAATCTCAGAAGTGCACGGTATACACCATGTTCCATTCCCATCTTTATTTGAAAAGTATTAAGGTAGGACTTAAGTATTTGTGACTTACAAGCTCTTACAGCTTGGGTCTAGTACTCGGGACTACGTCTGGACATTCCACCCAGGCAGTCTGTTCCTTTCCAATATTGCTAAGAAAATGATTCGAATATTTACGAATGTTTTGGAAGGAAGACGAATATTTATGGCTTGCAAGCTCTTACAGTTTGAGCCTAATATTCGAGATTATAACTGGATATTCCCTCCAGGATAATCTTTTTCTTCACGCTTTATCTAGAAAACGATTTGAATATTAGAGTGTGGAAGGGAAGACGAATATTTATGGCTTGCAAGCTCTTACAGCTTGAGCCTAATATTCGGGATTATAACTGAATATTCCCTCCAGGATAATCTTTTTCTTCACGTTTTATTTAGAAGACGATTTGAATATTAGAGTGTTAAAGAGAAGACGAATATTAACGGCTTGCAAGCTCTTACAGCTTAAGCCTAATATTCGGGATTACGACTGAATATTCCATCCAGGTAATCTTTTTCTTCACGTTTTAATTAGAAAACGATTTGAATATTAGAGTGTTAAAGAGAAGACGAATATTAACGGCTTGCAAGCTCTTACAGCTTGAGCCTAATATTCGGGATTATGATCGGATATTCCCTCCAGGATAATCTTTTTCTTCACGCTTTAGAAAAGGTTTTGAAAATTATGTTTGATTTATGAAATGATCTTGAAATGATTCACATTTATTTTGGAATGTATTTTGAAATTGAGGAAAGTTGACATCGATCTTAAAATCGAGTGAAATTTGAGTATGATTATTTACACCTGTAAAAGTATGGACACGGATATTAATAACCTAACTAAATTAGTTAACAATCGAATCAAACTAAAAAATACAAAATTAAAATAAATAGCAAGATACTAAATAGAAAAAGAAATTAAATAAGATAGTAAGCATAACAAATATAAACACAAAGATTTGCTATCTCCAAGTATCGAACACACTCCACTAAAGGCCAGGAAACTGCCCTCTCTCCACTAGGCCACTTATGATTAGTTATTACTTACAATAACAACTTGGGTATATAAACCAGAAAAGATTGAAATAAAAAATTAAAAAAAATAGAAACTAAAATAATAATAAAAAAAGGTCTGTTGGATTACCAAAAAAAACCCAGCCGCCTGGCTGTTGGGTTTCCAAAGAGAAATTAAAAGGTGCACTAAACAACATTACCAATAATTAAATTAATGCCAAGGAATACCAAAGGTAAATGGTCTTTAATCATATTTTAAATACTATTTTCTTAAAAGTAAATAAAAGAAATTTGGGAACAGAAACACGTGAAACACTCAAAGTCCATTCGTCTTCTTCACGAAGACTCTCTCCTGTTTCCTCATTCTCATCCCCTCAATCTCGTCATCCTCTCTCCCAATCGCTAGTCACCCACTTAATCGCTCCATCACTATCGCGTCTCTAAATGTGAAACCGTGACATCCAAATAAACCAACAAGAACGCTTACCTGTGCAGCTGGTTCTTCAGAAAGCTCCACTTTGATACTAAACCTCTGCTCCTCCGAACTATTATTCTTTGTCAATCGCAGGAGGCGGCTTTTTCGGTGAGTGAATATTATGTTTTTTCTTTTTAAGTTGCCGTCGAAAATCTTTTAGGGTTTATCTCGGTCGCTCTCTGAATTTAGGGTTTCCTTCCTCTGATTTTCGTCCGCCTCTGAATTTTTTCTCCACCCCCTTGCCGTCCTCACCTCCCTTTTTATATCTTGCAGATTAGGGTTTCGCTGTTGTATGGTAGATTAAAACAAACATCTCTGCAAAGTCCTTTTGGTGCTCAGAAACGGATTGCCTCTTTGATGCTTGTTCTGGAAAAGGTAATCTGAACCTGTGCTTTTCCTTCGAATTTTGTCTCCATTCCATTTTGAGATTTTCGAATTATTAACTGCCTTGGCTAATTGCTTTATCTTTTCCTGCAGTGAATGTTTAGTAAAAGCATGAGCAACTTCGGTTCTTTTCACGTGGCCTTGGTTTTGATCTCAGCTCTGGATGGCTATTAGGGAGGTTTGATGGATATCATTTGGATTGAAATCCATTGGACAGTTGGCAGTTCGGTTGGGATTATTGGAGATTGAAATAGGAGACTGAATTATGTTATCTCCTTTTGAAAGTTGCAGATTTTGTTCTATCGAGTAACAGTTTGTTACAAGTTGGGTTAATAAAATGTGTTATGGTTGAGTTTTTTACTGTCATGATGTTGATTGTTTTGCAGGTCTAGTATTGATGAACCGTTGTTGCAGCTAGAGTCCAAGTCACCTAACATGAACTTTCATCCACATAAATGCAATTTCCTTCTTTGAAAGTCCTAGCTTCATCAAGTTCACTATCCGTCAAGGTTCTGTTGATATCAAACTCAAGCCTTTTGCACCAAAGCTATGATTCTAGTGCGTTGAATTTGGTAAGTTCTTCGTCTCCCACGTCAGTCTACTTTTCACACACACGAGTTTGGATTGCGAATTTGCTTTCAGTATGGGATTTTGATTCAATGAAGATTTGAACGCGAGTCTGTTTCACCAATTTGTGTTTCAGGTTTGTGGAACCTTGTTGTCGATTGTGGAGTTCGAACATAACTTTGATGCGCAAGTGAAGCCGTTGTTGTTGGAGTGAAGATGCAATTCTGGATGTCTTGTTATTTGTTGTACGCTCATGTGTTGCAACAATTAAATCAACTTGAGTTTCGATAGGTGTGGCCCGGCTATGATGCTGAAGTTTGCAGAAACAATGGCTGCATCAACAAAACAGTTGCTTTCCACTTGATCAGATATTACTTGTGCAGAGGTTATGTTGTGGTTTGCAGGTCTTGGAAGTACTGCATTTGAGTAGCATTCTTGTGCATCATTTGTGGAATGAAGTGAGAAATTAGCGGCACCCCATCCACTGATCCCTCACGACACTTTGTTCGGTAATTCGAGAGAGAGTGATTTTGTTATGATATTGATATTTGGGTGACTCGTCTTTTGTTGAAATTGTACTTTTTTTTGACTGACAGGTGAATTATTGGCACTGTCAACATCATCGTGATTTAAAGGAACCACGAAGTATGAGGCGCCGCTCTTTCATGTAAACATGCAAAGCTTCAATAAGCAGTGGCCCTTCAATAATGAGCTTACAACAACACGCAACTTGCTTCTAACAGATTTAGAATTTTCGATCTCTAATTCAGACACCTCAAACTCTTCACACAATTGTGCTGAAATAGCTGGATGAAGATCAGGTTTTACTATGTTCACCCACTCACTATGTGTATGTTCAAATTCATGTCTTCGTAAAGACTGCATAACATTGACGTGCAATTTTAATAAAGAAGATTTTAGTACGCCATTTGATTTTTTTTTATGGCACAAACCTTCAAGCTGGAAACTTTAGAACTTATATAGTCTTCAAAATTAATATGCTTCAATACTTGTTTTCCAAAAAGCTTCTCAGTAGCCTTGATCTCCACTTGAGAGGTCCCTAATTCAATTCCTCTTCCTTCAACACTGAAAACCTTGTATCGTTGTGTACTAAACTTTGAACTCTATTTCTGTTGAATATGTAGGTAAAGCTCTCCGAGATTAAAGTTGCTCGTTTTTACTGCATGCCATGGGAGAATTTGTAGTGTGTTGATCATCCTTCAAATGAGTCCTTCAACTCATTTCCCCATTGTTTGATTTACAGGGCATCTGAAGACTTTAAAGAAACGTTAGAACGTGAGCCTTATCTTCTCACTCCTGAACAAAGATGTAAACTTTCTTGAGAAGCTGTAACTCAAAGATTTATGGAATATTCCGATCTTGACCAAATCCTTTTAGAATTAGCAAATGGAGGCTTAGGATTCGCTCACTACTGTCTCACTGGGAACGAGTTGCCGAGATTAGGTACCGGAACAAAACCTGGGATACGTGATTACAACAGGCAGCATTGTAAAGTTTAAAATGCCGGTGATTAGCTTTAGTGCCTCAAATTTGTAGTTTACGGTTGTTTGTAATTAGATGCCTATTATAATCCTTAATTTTTGGTACCTGTAATTGTTGAGTTCCAAGTAACAACATCTCTATATGCCATTCCTTTGAAAACCTTGTTAACATCTTCTATGCTACTGCATTTTGCGTACAACTGAATAAGTGATGCTCCAATGAATTGGTTATTTCTGAACCCATTTTTAATTACAAAAGCAATAAAAACAGACAGCTTGTTAGGGAATCCCCCAGATCTGAAACAGCGGTGAGAATCTTAGCTAGAGCAATAGCATCCGGTTGAGTCCCGCTAGAATCATGTTGCGAAAAAAAACCTCCCTTGAGTTGTGCATCATTCCGATGTCAGCATAGCCACTAAACAATACAGCCCAAGCAATTACATCCTTCTTGGGCATTCTATAGAAAAGATAAACTACTTTTTAGGTGAAAAGCACTTCATGTACATGTCGATCAAAGTTGCAGAGAGAGTCATTCTTATTTCAAAACCATATTTCACTGCCAATTCATGAATCCTCATGCCTTCTTCCAAATTGGAAGTGTAAGCACAAACTCGCAATGCACTAACCATAGTAACCCAGTTGGGTTTAATTCTCTTATCTCTCCATAAGCTATTCATCTTAATGATACAATGGTCATAGCAACATGTCTCATTTCTCTGTTGCCATTCTCCATTTTTTCTCTAGTTCTTTGCTTTCAACATTGTTACACCGCTTGGAGTTGTTGGAGCTTGTATCTAGTGGACTTTATGTATTCAAGTGATGATGTTTAAAGTTTATGAGTTAACCCACTTGCCATGGGAACGAAGGTTGTGAGTGAGCGGATGCGGTAATAATGAATGAAATAATTAAAATATGAATGAGTATGTGTATGGATGAATGGAAGCTTTCCAACGCAAATTTGAACATGATATATAGAAACATAGGATAGTATATAGATGGAATCTCCTTGAAAGGGAAAATGAAGTTCCATGAGAGACCAAACATGGATTGAATTTAGACATGAGAATGACATTCCAACTGATTCTATCAAACTGTACCAAACATCTAAAGCCAAATAGAGAGGTAAACATCTAATAATCATGGAATGGCAAGTAGTGGCAATGTCTAAACAATCAGTGTAGGTGGATAGATCTATGACCGGATGAAACGGTCATGAGGAGGAAAGAAAATTAATGATTGATGAAAAAAAATTCAGGACCAAAATCGGGGTATGACACATTCCATGATCTTCTTCAAGATTAGCCCATGTAACATATGAATTCCACAAGTCACAGGTTCAAAATAACAGCTTCATAATGATCATGTTGCAGATGAACTCAGAGGGATCTTGAATGATGTATCAGATGAAGTTTCAAATTGCAAGCACTTGGTTTCTCAATAAGTTGGCATTGGCCAAGTCCTTTAGCATAGGAATGTTGCCTAAGTTCTAAGTCCATTTGTCCAAGATCAAGCCAACAATCCACAAAAAAGTTTTTTTAGGGTTTTTTGTTGTTATTATGTACATTAATGGTCAAAGACCACACAAACAACCAAAGTGTACACAAACAAGATATATCACACAATATGGTCCAAGTGGACAAAGTGAAAATTGCATTAACATAAACAATTAGAATGATATGAACAATGGCAAATAAATAAAGGCAAGAATTAAATGACATTAAAATAAATGGCTTGAAATTAGAAATTAGTTGTTAATGAGTTAGAAGTTAGTATTGTTTTGCTTTTGCTTTTCATTTTAAGACATTCTTTGGAGAACACTCAACCCACTTATCACAAGCATGGATCCTTGAGCCAAGACATCTTCCAAAGTAAGGAAAAAAGGCCAAGTTTCCACACAATACCATGAAAGAGAGGAGACTTACAATCACACTAACTAGAATGATATGCCTTTTGTGTCACAAATTTAGCGCTATGTTAAGAAATCGTATTGGACTTATGTAGAAGTCACAACTATTTGAGGTCGGACAATAGAATTTTGGTGTTAATGCATGTTAGAGACTTAGTATAATGGACTATGCTCATGAAACATACCACACACAAAAAGAAATATGTAAAAGAAGTGGCATACTCTCATCCATACACATGTTAATTTTTCAATCAACTAGCTTTAGGACTTTGAGATATCATATGCCAAATGAGATGAATGCATAAAGAAGGGGAATGAGATGAAGAGGGAGGGGAATAGATCAAAACTCAAATTGATCAAAGGAGGACTTTTACCAAATTAATATCATCCATTCATTTTGGGAGATGGAATGTACATTCCATCAATCCCCTAAATTCAATGATATTAACTTAAAAAGTCAAATCAACCTTGACCAAAGCCCAACAATAAGAGTCAAACTCAAACAAGTCATCACCACTGGTCAACAAAATTATTTGGAATTTATTCAAATTAAAATATTAAAATAAGGCATTTAAATTAAATATGGTTTGTCAATTCCTAAAACCTCATCAAAATACCAAAGAAATGGCCATGAGATTTATCATAGGACAAACAAGGTTAAAGGACCTTGGAGAAAAAAATTCAGAATTTTTAAAGACTTAAAAGTATTTTTAAACAATTAAAAACAAATGCAAAATCAATTAAATCATGAAAAATATTAATAATGATCCAAAAAATAATTTTAATTCAGAATATGAAAGAGGAAATTATTTGAAAATTTTTGGTGAAACTCTCAATTTTTTTGGATCAATATTAAAATTAATATAAATTAATGAAAATAAAAGGAATAAAATAAAATCAGAAAATAACAAAAAAAAAAACGTGGACCACTTGATCTCCCTCATTAATTGAGGTGGCAAATCAAGTGGTCCCTAGCGCGCTTTCCACCGTGGACTTAATTCAATGCGCCACAAGCACGGTAATCAGAACCAACGCGTCAGATTAAAACAATTTGAACCAGATCAATGGCTCTAAACACTTCCAGCACATCGCCGGAGTCCAAAGGCCGGTCATCTTCTCCGGTGACCCTGGCCAGACTGGTTCACTCATCACCATCCAGAAAATGAAAAAGGATGACATGATCTGAAAGAAAAAATGGCGTAGAACACGAATCTGACCTCAATTTTAACTAACTCCACATATATAGAAAGATATGAGGAGTTGAATTTTGAGGTGTGTCAACTGAGTTGCTTCGATTTGACCTCTAAGCAACTCAATCTTCTTGCCTACATTGGTAGGACTTCAGACAACCAAAGATCCAAGAGAATTGAGTGGAATTGAGAGAGAATCGAAGAGATGAAATTTTCTGGAAAATACCTTCAATGCAGGTCTGGATTTAATTGTTCTTGCTTTGGCTCGTGCTTGATCTTGCTCAGTATGCTTGCAGAAGTAGATTATAATGCACAAAAGGTCTTGGATCCCTGGAGTTTTGAATCTCAAAACAGTGAGATTCCAACTCAATTTCCAAAGGAAATTCTCAGGATTATCCTCTCAAATGGAAGGGTTTGGTGTTTGGGATCAAAGTTGGCGTGAAGGGGTCCTTAATTATGAGCATGTGGAGCTTTATTTATAGTTGAATCACATGATATTTGCACCTTCCAAATGAGTTTCCAAAATTGGCAATGAGTGATGCATGTGTGCATGGGCGTGTACAGGCCCATGATATCATTCTATTTGATCCATAATTGAGTGTAAACAAGTCTGCAATCAAATTGGAGTTCTAGGCAATTGTACATGGAAGCTTGAAGTTTGGTTTTTGCCAAATGATGATGCAATGTTCAAGCCATGCGCAACCCATTCAAACCTTGTCCAAAATGGATAAAATTGGACTTTTTGGAAAGGTTAGATCAAGAGAACAACTTTCATGTTCAACAATTTTCCATTTGAAGCTTTTATCATGATGAATTTTGAGGTGGAAGTTTGGAAATTTCAACATATCAAATTTTTTTCTAAGTGTCAAGCCATATATCTCAATACTCCACCTTACTTAACTTTTTATGTGATCTTCAAATGAGAAAAGTGTCTTCATAAAACTTGTAGATATTTCAAATAACTTAAAAATGGTCACCAATTTCATGTCATTTGGATTTAAAATGATAGAGTTATGCATTTTTGAAGTTTGGAAAAATCACTTGTTCAATGGTATAGGTCAAAAGTGACCTATAATGTAACCTCATATCACATGCTCATAAAAGTTGAATTATCTCTCACTCCAAACATAAAAGTTGAATTAGACATATTTAATTTGATTGTGCAACTTGGAAATCTTTCATCTCATAAAAATTGAGCAAGTTATGGCCTTGGTAAGTTGACTTTCAAATTAGGGTTTAGACAAAATGACATATAATGTTTCAACATAGAAAATAATTTTCCAAGAAAAACTAGCTCTAGGTCTCAACATGAAAGTTGCTTGGAGTGTCATTTAGAGTAACTTTTCTCTTGGAATAATTTTCATATGGTGAAAAGTGTAGGAGATAGGGTCTAGGGAGGCCCAGTTTTGATCAGATGAATTCATCTGGCCAACCACCATCAACCATCTTGCTAACCTTAAATTCTTTGGACTTTCTTGGCTCATGGTAGATCATATATGAATAATATGATGAATTTTGAAGTGTCCCTAGAGAAATTTGATCAAATGGAAAGGTAGCTTGTTGGAGAAGTTCCTCAAGATACCTAGTCAAACTAGGGTTTCCAAGGCAAATCACCCTCAAATTCTTGAAGAAAACTTGATCAATATAACACGTAGGAATCAATGAAACTCATATATGATGCTCATAACCATTATTGGATCAATTCATGGTTGTGCTTTTTGTCATGAGGGTCCTAAACCCTAGATATGAACATGATAGATCAATGATGATCATGCCCTACCTACAAAAGAGTTAGGAAAATGCAAAGACATATTTTTGTATTTTGGTTAGTAAAATGATAATATACAAGTATGATACAATCACATAGTGCTTGGTGATCTCTCCCAAAACAAACCCAATGAAAGAGGGGTAAGGAGGATGCCAAGGTATGATCCCCATGCTAATGCTTATGATGAAATTGCATGAGGGATCTTAGGGTCAAAATTGGGGTCTTACAAGGATATACCTGAAATTCTGGTTCCAGTTGCGTTTTCTCCGCCAGTGACTTTTCGATTTCCATAGTCGTTTTCTCCACTCTAGTTACCAATATATAGGTTTTGGTTAGGGGAATCAAAGCCTTATCCCTAGGGCTTTGATTCCGTACGATGAGGATTTAATTTCAATTTAGGATTTTAGGGTTCTTCCACCGTTTGCTTCGATTCGAGCCATCCTTGGAGAATTAGGTTATTCCAAGGTGATATTCGGACTCAGGACATTGAACTGAAGAAGGTGATGTATTGATATCAGACATTGAGGCTTCGCCGTCGCCAGAGGTGACATCTGGCGCGACGGAGGAGAAGTTGAGGTTTATGGAGGGAGAAACCACATTTGAATTTAACTATGATTTCTTTCAACACGTGAATAACGTGTTTGGCATGCAAGGTCCATTTGGCACGTGACATGCTGAATATTCCACTTGGCCCTTTCAACCTTCAGCATTGATACTTTGGGCTT